>NC_138210.1:30279492-30879492 GCF_964194415.1 Vipera berus | reverse complement strand
GCATTCCAATCCCCCATGATGATAAGGACATCATGGGGGGGCATTTGCCCAGGTTCACCTGGTGCGCCAGTTGCGCCCCTATCTGGCCCAAGATGCCTTACGTACAGTCACTCATGCACTCGTTACCTCCCGTATAGATTACTGTAACGCTCTCTACATGGGGCTGCCCTTGAAGACCACCAGGAGGCTTCAGCTGGTGGAGAATGCAGCCGCGCGGGTTGTGATGGGAGCATCCCGATACTCCCATATTACACCCCTCCTGCGTGAGCTGCATTGGTTGCCGGTTGTCCTCCGGGTGAGGTTCAAGGTGCTGGTTCTTACCTATAAAGCCCTACATGGCTTAGGTCCAGGATACTTACAGGACCGTCTGCTGCCAGGAACGACTTCCCTCCGCCCTGTGCGCTCACACAGAGAGGGTCTCTTCAGGGAGCCGTCGGCTAGACAGTGTCGGCTGGCGACCCCCAGGAGGAGGGCCTTCTCTGTTGGGGCGCCTGCCCTTTGGAAGCAGCTCCCTCGAGAACTTCGGATGTCCCCAGATCTCTGGTCCTTTCGTTGCGACCTAAAGACGTATCTTTTCCAACTGGCCGACCTGGACTGAGGATGGGGGGTTTTAATATTGTTTTAATTTTATTGGTTTTAGTAATTAATTATGGGGCTTTGTAATTTAATTCTTTTTTAATATTTGTATTACTGTTTTTTATAGCTGTTTTATTGTTGTGAGCCGCCCTGAGTCCTTCGGGAGATAGGGCGGCATATAAGTCCCATAAATAAATAAATAAATAAATTTTTTGGTGTTAGTTGTATAAGGTGCTGTAGGGCTTCATAGAACCGGTCAATTTCATCCTCTTCAGCACCGGTGGTTGGGGCATAGACTTGGATTACTGTGATATTGAATGGTTTGCCTTGGATTCGAACTGAGATCATTCTGTTATTTTGGGGATTGTATCCCAGTATTGCTTTTCCTACTCTTTTATTGACTATGAAGGCTACTCCATTTCTTCTGAGGGATTCTTGCCCGCAGTAGTATACCTGATGGCTATCTGAATTAAATTCACCCATTCCTGTCCATTTTAGCTCACTGATTCCTAAGATGTCGATGTTCAGTCTTGTCATCTCTTGTTTGACCACGTCCACCTTTCCTTGATTCATGGATCTTACATTCCAGGTTCCTATGGAGAAAAAAATCTTTACAGCATCGGACTTTTCTTTCACTACCAGATACATCCACAGCTGAGCGTCCTTTCGGTTTTGGCCCAGTCGCTTCATTCTTTCTGGCGCTACTAGTACTAGTCCTCTGCTCTTCCCCATTAGCATATTGGACGCCTTCTGACCTGAGGGGCTCATCTTCCAGCGTCATATCTTCTTTCCTTTTGGTACTGTCCATGGGGTTTTCATGGTAAAGATACTGGAATGGGTTGCCATTTCCTTCTCCAGTGGATCACGTTTTGTCAGAACTCTCTGCTATGACCAGTCCGTCTTGGGTGGCCCTGCAAGGCATAGCTCATAGCTTCATTGAATTACGCAAGCTCCTTTGCCACAACAAGGCAGTAATCCATGAAGGGGGGAATGACAAATACCATACAGATATTTCCACTTTTTCAAAACAATTTGAAATTCACATTCCTCATGGCAAAAATCCCAGAAGTTTCTGATAAAGCAAACCAGTCTTTCATTTATTACACATCCTATGAGGTGTTGAGTGTTCATTGCTTAGTACCATCAGCATTTATCCCTTGCTACCCCCTCTTAGTGGCTGCTTCTGTGTTCTAGCTATTGCTTTTTTCTTTCTTTCCTTTGTTTCTGTCTTTTCAACATCCGTCTCCCATCATGCAACATCCACCTCTCACTTTCTTCTACTTCCCATGTTTCTCTCTTTCCATATTTCTATAGCACATTCTTGTTCCTTCAACATTCTAAGGCTTGTGTTAAGGCATACAATTCACACATTTGAGCTGACCCCGTTAGTGGCAGCCTCCCTGCTTCCAACAATTTGAATTCATGCAATTCACAAGTCTGTGCAAACCAACTTAAAAAAAACTTTCCTGTTTCTTCCTCCTTTTATCCATTACTTCCCTTCTCTTCTGCCACTCTGGCCTAACTTCTGTCTTTTCTACTTCCACTATAAACTTTACATGAGCCAACTGTGTCTCTTTACTATTAATCCTCTTCATTTCTCTTCTCCAAAGTATTCAAGACTCCATAAGCATACTTGGAGTCAGTGTATATATTCTGCTTCTCCGGTATTAACAGCCTCAGAGCCTGCTGTAAGGCATAAAACCCACAGGTTAGTGCTGACCAAGGGAGGGATATTCTCCCAGATATTACCCTCCATCAATGTGTCATGCACAGACACAAAAACATAAAAAAACAAACAAACTCCACAAAACATAAACCAGCTTAATGAGATATTCTGAGTTACTGAAATAGTTTTATATCAAACTTTAGTATTGCTTTTAATATAAAGTGAGTCAAATTCCAACTTAATCAGATTCCAATCAGATGGAAACAAATTTCCATTAAGTAGTGAAGTACTAATACCACTTTACAATGCCTTGGTAAGGCCACACCTGGAATACTGCATCCAGTTTTGGTCACCACGATGTAAAAAAGATGTCGAGACTCTAGAAAGAGTACAGAGAAGAGCAACAAAGATGATTGGGGGACTGGAAGCTAAAACATATAGGGAACAGTTGCTGGAATTGGGTATGTGTAGTTTAATGAAGAGAAGGGTGAGGGGTGACATGATAGCAGTGTTCCAATATCTCAGGGGCCGCCACAAAGAAGAGGGATCCAAGCTATTCTCCAAGGCACCTGAAAACAGGACAAGAAGCAATGGATGGAAACTAGTCAAGGAGAGAAGCAACCTAGAACTAAGGAGAAATTTCCTGACAGTTAGAACAACTAACCAGTGGAACAACCTGCCTCCAGAAGTGGTGAATGCTCCAACACTGGAAGTTTTTAAGAGACTGGACAGCCATTTCTCTGAAATGGTATAGGGTTTCCTGCCTTAGCAGGGGGTTGGACTAGATGACCTCCAAGGTCCCTTCCAAATTATTATTATTATTATTATTATTATTATTATTATTATTATTATTATTATTATTATTATTATTATTATTATTATCATTATCATTATCATTATTATCATTATCATTATTATCATTATTATCATTATTATTATTATTAAAACTTACAAATCTAAGCAAAACAATTCAGAGTAATTTCTTTTAAAACTCAAAGATTTCCCCCCAAAAAAATGTCCAACAATTACTGTCTCCTCTTTCCGGGGGAAAAATTGCAAGCTGAAACTGCAAGAGTGGGCATTAAATTTTACATCCACCCCCGCCTTCTTCAGACCAGAATTCTAAGCAGAGAAAAAAACAGTTTAAATGACCAGCCCCTCCTCTTCTGTCTGTTTCTCTCACTCTTAAAGTAATACAGCAGGGTGGGGGGGGGGGAATAGGGAAAAAAAGTAAAAAAAATTACAAAAATCTCACCATTAAAAAAATAGGTAACACACACACATTTACACATCAGCAAATTAACTCATTCACGTCCATTCCAACTGCTTGCATAAACAATTTCACATACAAAAATTTCATTTCATACTTTCTCCAGGCAAACCATACATTTTTAAATAAGGCCTTTTTGTTTGGTGTTATCAGAGAGGATTTTGACCCTCTTCCAAGTCTTGGAATAACACAGAACAACACAGACATATATACACAGATAGTAGTAAAACAACATTCATTTAGACATATGGCTTGTCCTGCAAGAAGCGAGAAAAACCATGAGGTGATTCCAATCAAACATGGTTTTATAGGGCCCTTTAACCATCTCCTATTTTTCTCACCATTCCAAGTCCAAGTTTAATGTTCCAAATGTCCAAACATATATAAAACAAAACAAAACACACATCAATTTGGAGTTTGAGACCAAAACAGGCCTCCCCTTTTAATTAAAAGGAGGGGAACATTTATGGTTACTTCCAATTTATCCCACCAACTTCAAAAGACACTGGGGAAAAACTAAAAGGAATATTGAACCTGGGGTCTTTTGCAGGTGTGAAGGGGGAGGTGTCCTCACCTCCAACAAAAGGGAATCGAATAGTCCAAAGAGCCAGATTAAAAGAAAAAGACAGAAAAAAAACTTGCTTTCATTTCCTTGAATCTTCTTTTCTTTTCTTCCATGGCTTTAGCTGTTATCAGATAAACTAGCCAACCGGAGGTTTACAAAGTTTTTCAAAGTTGCCTTCTTGAAGATGATTTTTACTGCTATACAGCAACAACAACAACAACAACAAAAGCACCACCAGACATTGTCTGACAGGGTTAAACTTAACAGCCACTTGAGGTTTCAAAACCTCCGAATTGTTCAAAACAAATTGCAGAGGAGTACATTTTGATTTATTTCTTTAAATTACTCTGATGATTCTTCATATTTTTTTTCTTTTTTTTCTTTTTCTTCAAGATAGTTTCTCAGCTTCCTCCCTTTTCACTTAGTTAATTTGTAATTTAGTAATTAATTTTCTCTCTGGAGGACCAGTCGGGGAGATCAGCCCCCAGATTTAGTAGGACCAATGCAAGCCAGCTTGGGAGGAGCCAGGTATGCGCTGGTCATTGTAGATGACCATAGCAGATTTGGGTTCTGCTGTTTGCTTAAGAGCAAAACAGAGGTGCTGCAGAAGATTAAGCAATGGGTGAGCTTCTCAGAAAGAAGATATAGGCAACAGGTATGCCAGCTGCAAACTGAAAGGGGTTCAGAATTCATGTCAGCAAGTTTTCAACAGTGGTTGGGACAGCTAGGAATACAACATAGATGCACAAATCTGTACACAACAGTTGAGAATGGTGTGGCTGAAAGACGAAATGGAGTCTTGCAGACCATGAAAGATTCACTGCTGGAGGATTCTGGTCTGAGCAGGTCATATTGGGGCGAAGCCATGTTGACTGCTAATTATTTGGTCAATAGGCTGTGGAGTTCCTCTATCAATGATACTCCATATGCTGTGCTATATGGGAGAAAGCCATCTCTAGAACATTTAATTTAATTAATTTTAATTTAATAATTTTATTTATATACTGCCCTTCTCCCGAAGGACTCAGGGCGGTGAACAGGGCAAAGATATAAAAAATACAAAAATACAAAAGTTAAAAAATATTAAATATATGCCCAAGCTAAAAACAGTAAATACATATATTAAAAATGACAATAAAAAACCCAACCCATCCCCCATCAGGCCAAGTCGGCTTGTTCAAATAAATGTGTCTTCAGCTCGCGACGGAAGGAGCGAAGGTCGGGCGCCGTCCGGAGCTCAACCGGCAACTGATTCCATAGTTCCGGGGCGCCCACAGAGAAGGACCTCCCCCTGGGGGCCACCAACCGACATTCTCTGATCGGTGGCACCCTGAGGAGGCCCTCTCTGTGGGAGCGTACAGGGCGGAGGGAAGTTGATGCCGGCAGCAGGTGCTCCCTAAGGTACTCCGGCCCCATGCCATGTAGGGCCTTAAACACCATTACCAGTACCTTGAATCTCACCCGGAAGACAACTGGTAACCAATGCAGCTCACGGAGCAGAGGTGTAACATGTAACAGGTGTAACGTGTAACAGGTGTAACATTTACAGAGGTGTAACATGTAACAGGTGTAACATTTAAAGGGTGTTTGGAAGCAATGCATGGGTGCATATTCCAAAGGCAATCAGGAGAAAAGGGCAACAAAAGGCTAGAAAGCTCAGGTTTATGGGCTATGAGCCTGGCTCAAAGAGCTATCGCTTTAGCAATGGGAGCAGAAGGATAGTAATTTCCAGGTCTGCTAGGTTTGCAAAGCAGAATTGGGGCAGAACTGATGCTAATTCTGGGGATGATCCACTTAGTGATGGTTCCTCACTTAGTGACAGTGTCAACATTCAGGGAGGAGAAGCTGAAAAAGAGCAAGGAGTCAGAAGAAGATGGTGAAGCAGGAAAGGGTTGGCAGTCAAGAGCAGTCAATGTCATGCAGGTCAGAGTGATGGAACAAGGGGATTCTACCTGACAGGTATTCTGCTGGGAAAGTAAAGGTGTGTAATGTGTGGTATGAGCCAAGAAACTATCAGGAAGTATTGGCACTACCCAAAGTGGAGCAAGTGAAGTGGAAAGAGGCCATGGACAAAGAAATGAAATCCATGGATGAACATAAAGTGTTCAACTCTATGGTTTTGCCACAAGGTTACAAAGCTGTAGGACATAAATGGGTATACAAAAAAAAAGTGTTACCCAACAATGAAGTCCAATATAAGGCAAGATTAGTGGCACAGGGGTTTTCGCAGAAGGAAAATGTGCACTATGATGAGGTATTAGCACCAACGGTAAAAAGTGAACCTATAAGGTTGGCACTAGCATTGGCAACGGCACGTGAGCATAAAAGTTGTCACTTTGATATAACCACAGCATTTCTCAATGCAGAGTTGGAGGAAGAAATTTACATGGTTCAAGCACCAGGGTATGAAAGTAAAAAGCCTGGCACTGTGTATAAAGTGAACAAGGCCATTTATGGGGTGAAGCAATCAGCCAGTAAGTGGAACATCTGTTTAGATGTGGCACTGAAGGGTCTTGGGTTCAAGAGTTGTAAGGCTGATGGTTGCATATATACTGCAAGGTTCCACAGTGGGGATTGCCAATTATTAGCATTTGTGGATGATCTTTGCTTCATTGCAAAGTATCTACCACAGGTGAAGGAATTTTTTAATCAATTGGAGAAAAAGTTTGAATTGAAAAGTCTAGGTCAGACATGTCAAACTCGCGATGTCATGTGATGTCGCGCAACGTATTGGAGCTTTTTCTCCATTGCCGGCAATGAGATGGGCGCGGTTTCCTTTTTTTCCTACAATTTTTGTTATTTTCTAATATTACATCCACATATGTGAAAAGCAACGTGGTGGCTGAGTAGTAGTAATTCAATTACATACAGATATCATTAGTACAGATTTCAGATTGCTACCATAAAAATTTCCTCTCTTTTTCCCTTCATATATATTCAGTACTTTTTTCTTAAAAAAAGGTGCTGGAACTCTCATGTTGGCGGGCACAGGAGGTGGGGGGGGCGCTGCTGCGGTCATGGGTGCAAGGGGTGTTGGTAATGGGCTGCCCACTGGGGCTGGAGCCGGTGCAGCTGGTGCTGTGGGAGCAGCGGGGCCCACTCTATATGGCAGGGCTGCGCGGGACGGGCGGCGGAGGCGGTGCAGGCCAGGCAATGTAGGGCAGCCACTTAGGCGCGCAGGGCAAGGCGACGGTGGCACAGGTCCAGCACTGGGTAGGCCACCAGCCTGGCTGACACAGGTGAGTACAAGGAAGGAGTGCACATGGATTCCGCAGAACCCACCTCCCACTCATTGTCCTCTCTTACTTACCTACTTGAGATGGTGTAGTTGGGCAGCAGGGAGGGATGCAAAGTTCCTGCTAACTCGCCTTCACTGCAGACAACTTGCTGGTGCAACGTTTGCCGGCCAGGTCTTTTGACATGCTCAGCAGCAATTCCTATTGGCTTTTGAAAGCCAATAGGCTTTCGAAAGCCAATAGAGGGAGTAGCATAGCTTGTGCAAAAGCTTTTGTGTGTGTGTGTGTGCGCAAAAAAAGGTGCCGGAACGCCATTCTGAGCATTCTATGAGAAAAAAAAGCCCTGCTTTTATGTTTTAATCTTATGATTTTAAAAATATATTTTTTTCTATTGTAAGTTGCCCCAAACCTCGCCATGTGGATTGCATACAAATATTATATAATTGGTAAATAAAGGTTAAATACATGTTAAATACATCAAATGATAATATGCTTCCCTACAAAGTCAATTCTTGTTCAATGACAGACAAAAGAGTTAACTCGGAAAGGCAAGAGGAAAATCTAGAAGAGGTCTGTGCAACTTGTAGAAGGGAAAGGCCCACACTGATAAATTAAAAATCTTTGTGGTCTGCAAAGGAATGCTGGTGGGCTAATCAATGATTTGGTGACTAGAGGAGCATCTACAGTGTTGGAGCTCATGGTCATGGTAAGCCATGGATGCACTAGGCAACATGACTTTCAGGGCAGTGGTGGTGATTTTATTACTTTTTTTTTTAAAAAAAAGTTTGCGCTCTGTCCAAGGGTACTTGGTAGGCTGTGTTAGGCATATGGTGATAGCCTACATAGTTGGGTTGAAAATATATAAACCATGATGTTGTGACTTTAAGATGTTAATTGGCCAATGGGTGTGTAAGTGTTCGCATGGCCATAAGAGGGAGCTAGGAACATAGCTTCTCTCTCTTTGAGTTCACTGCTCTCTCTACTATTACTGTTTTGCTGTACTGTTGGTTTACTACTGTGATAAACCTGAACTGTGTATTGACCTCTGGACCGGTAAGAAGACTTTGTATTAGGATTTGTACTTGGACTGTTACTATTGTGTATGACCTGGACTGTTTATTTTTGACCGTGCATTTTTGTTTTTACACCACCTCAAAAGTAAAATACTTTTGTTTTCACAACTCAGTGTACTCTTGTGGGTACTGTGTGACTGTTACTGCTCTCAGTACCCTTCCTTGTCTGTGCAACTCCTTGGTAGCACAAGGAGCCTTCTGCACAACAATTCCTAACAGGTTGCATGTACAGGCATGGTCTAGAATTTATTTTGGAGCATTCAACTATCTAGAGCAGGCATGTCAAACTCATTTTGTTTGAGGCAACTTCTTATTAAAGAATTGCCATTAATTTGTTTTAATAAAATAATTTAAATAAATTTTTCACTTGATTTCAAATTAAATGAATTATATTGGTTGACAATGAGATTTTTTTAGTACAATTGCCAAATGCAATAAACTGGTTTTAGGTATATGTGTGCACTAATTACAGTATTTCAACACCAATACATTTTAACAACATATTCTATTTGTAAATGAATGCAAATGAAAATTATACAATTTTTTTTGTGCAGAAATAAAGCAAAATAACAAATTTAAGAGCTGTTATCATTAGTTATCCTTAGATAAAAAATAATTCCAGCTGCCTCCACCATCCAGCCCAGATCCGCCCAACAGCTCTTGCAGGTACTCCCTGACCTCAGTGCAGAGAGAAAGAAAGCGAGAGCACAGGTGCACATGGAGAGGCGGAGGGGAACATCCTGGTTCCGCCTCCCTCCGGGGCAATGGCACGCATGCCCACAGGGACGGCTCCGCATGCCGCCTATGGCACGCGTGCCATAGGTTTGCCACCACAGACATAGAAAATAACTTTCTTACATATATCCATGGTTTTTAGTTTACACATATTCTAGTTCAGGGCTTTTCAACCTTTTCACCCATTGCACCACCTTTAGGATATGGCAACATCCAAGTACCACCAGTTGCCTAGCAAGGTGTCAAAAACGTGATGACAAAGGAAAAAAGTAATGAAGTACAGGTAGTCCTCGACTTACAAAAGTTCGCTTAGTGACTATTCGAAGTTACAATGGCACTGAAAAAAGTGCCCCCCAAGCCACAGCCGAGCAAGACACCTGCCTGCCTGCCCGGTGCTGCTCTTCCTCCTGTCCGAGGTTTTCATTGTTGTGAGCATTTTGTTGAGGAGTGGCAGTGGGGGTGGTTTGGTTTTTATTCCCCCTGTTTGCTGGGTGGTTGTAGCAGGTTTTGGTCACTTCACATGACCCTGGGACACTGTGACCATCATAAATATGAATCAGTTGCCAAGCATCTGAATGTAAATCACAAGATCCTGGAGATGCTGCAACATTGAAGCTGATCGGCGGTTCTTCTGGGCTCAGCAGAAGCGCCATGATCAGTGCTGAGCTCCAGCTGGAGCCTGGCGCTGATCCTGGTGCTTCCACTGAGCCCTGACAGCCCTGAAGAAGCACTGATCCTGGCGCTTCCGCTGAGCCCTGATAGCCCTGCAGCTTCAGCCATCTCTCTCTCAGGCTTGTGCGGTGCTGCCACCAGTTCAGCTCATTCCCCTCCCCCGCTACCACTTTTCTAGGATGTCGCGTACCACCTGCCAGGTGCCAATGTACCACAGATGGTACCCATACCACTGGTTGAAAAGCCCTGGCATATTGGACGCCTTCTGACCTGAGGGGCTCATCTTCCAGCATCATATCGTTTTGCCTTTTAATACTGTCCATGGGGTTTTCATGGCAAAGATACTGGAGTGGGTTGCCATTTCCTTCTCCAGGGGATCACGTTTTGTCAGAACTCTCTGCTATGACCTGTCCGTCTTGGGTGGCCCTGCGCGGCATAGCTCATGGCTTCATTGAATTATGCAAGCCCCTTACGTAATTGTAAAGCTGAGCGTCCTTTCAGCTTTGGCCCAGTCGCTTCATTCTTTCTGTCGCTACTAGTACTAGCCCTCTGCTCTTCCCCAGTAGCACATTAGATGCCTTCCGACCTGAGGGGCTCATCTTCCAGTGTCATATCATTTTGCCTTTTAGTACTGTCCATGGGGTTTTCATGGCAAAGATACTGGAGTGGGTTGCCATTTCCTTCTCCAGTGGATCACGTTTTGTCAGAACTCTCTGCTTTGACCTGTCCGTCTTGAGTGGCCCTGCACAGCATAGCTCATAGCTTCATTGAATTATGCAAGCCCCTTCGCCATGACAAGACAGTAATCCACGAAGGGGCAAAACCCTTGTTTGCAATCAGAGGTCAGACGTGTCTTGTACTTGGCCACCAGGTTTGCACACATCTCAGGTGTCAATGCTGCTAACATTGGATGTTCCTTCTCTGACAACTGATGAAAATGCAGCCATTTTCTCTTCTCCTTTAACATGCTTTTCTTTACTTTTAGAATTCAGGTGCAGCCGGGAGGGGGGGGGGCGGGTTGGGATGTAAACTCAGTAAGCCATAACAATAACACTACTGTGGGAACCCAAGGACAAGCTGATAACGTTTTGGCGGGCTGAGGAGCTGGGGAGAAAGCCCGCTCTTGAAGCTAATTGGGGAATATGTGTTATGACAGTTTATTTGGGGGTGGGAATTATACTTTGTTACTTTGTATCGGGGGAAGGGAATTTAGTTTTGGGTTTCAACTATGTAGTGCTGATACTTTGTTTTCTGAGTAAATGTTCTTTAAGGAAGAATTTTGCCTCGAAGTTCTTTTGATGGGCTTCATCTATCAGAACCATGACATTAACCCCAAAACTACACATTTTCTACTTTAACCACCTTGGGGTCCTGAGCTCCAGTCACTGTCCCTAAGTTGAGGGATAAGCTGACAAAGACTCGGTGAAGATCCCAACATGGAGAAGGAAGGAGTGCCTGGATCCAGCACCCCGGCCATGGCTGCCGCCTCAGTGGAGGTAGCGCAAGCCAGCGCACTGGTGGAGAGGGAATCTTCTCAGGCCTTACAGCTGGGAGAGAGACCCAAAATGTGGGAGCTGATCTGATCATCGGAGTGGACCCTGCCCAGTGGAGACTCCAAGTCCCTCGAAACAACCCTGCCTAAAGCAAGCGACTGAAGTTGAGTTGCAAGAGGGAACCTCTTGAGAATCGTGTTCCTTGGGCTGCTGGAGGGTCAGGAAATCGACTACTGAGGATGCCGGAGAGTGGAAGTACTTGTCCGCAGCCCATAGTCAATCGGTGGAGAGTTGGTGGAGAGGTTCAAGGCACTAGAGATGAAGAGTGGAGACCAACCCTCTCACTCTTCCCATGCAAGTGATCACGATGATCAGTGAAGCAGATGCCGGTCCGTACCAAAGAGAAGCCCCAGCCCCGCCTATGAAGCACAAGCGGTTTCCCCATCTTCAAAGCCAACCTTAACCTCCAGCCCTGCAAGGAAGGACAGCCCCAACCGCCACTCTGAACACAGAGGCCCAAGACATCATCGCTCCTCTAGAAGCCCTGACCATCGCTACCATTGGTCACACAGCCCAGAGCTTCACCGTTGGTACCACCCAAGCCTAAAGCCTATGCAGGGGGAAGACTCAGATGTGAGCCTGCAACATGATGTAATTCAACCACTGTGTGAGCTGTTGGCTGGGCAGCAACAGGTGACAGTGCCGCAGCTGCTGGGACCCCTGCCACAATTGGGAATGCCACAGCCACCGCCCCTGGGAGGTCAGCCACAGGTGGGAGCACCACAGCAGTGGGGCTGGTACCAGCCCCTGAACGTGCAACAACCGCTAGGAGGCCTGCAGCAGCTGGGGATGCTGCAGCCACCGACGGGAGGCCAGCTACAGGTGGGAGCATAGCAACAGTGGGGCTGGCAGCAACCTCTGAATCTGCAGCCACCACTGGGGGGCCTGCAGAAATTGGGGATGCTGCAGCAGCCACCACCAGGGCCGCTGGGAGGCCTACAGCAACTTGGGATGTCACAGCCGCCGCCACCGCCAGGAGGTCAGCAGCCGTTGAATGTGCAGCAGCAGTGGGGGTGTCAACAGCCCCTGAATGTGCAGCAACCGCTGGGGGGCCTGCAGCAACTGGGTATGCTGCAGCCACCATTGGGAGGTCGACACCCACTGGGGGTCCAACAGCCACAGCATGGAGGGCAGCAACTGCTGGGAATGCACCCACACAGTGGGGTGGGGGACAGCCATCTGATGGCGCCACCCCTTAGAGCAGGGCTTTTCAACCTTTTCACAGATGGTACCATTTTTAGGACATGACAATATTTGAGTACCACCAGTGCTTAGCAAGGTGTCAAAAACTTTTTTTTTAATTAAAGAGTTTTACAAAAACAAAATTTTACAATATATCCCCAAATCCCTCCCACCCCAAACCCCCCCACTTCCCCCCCCACTTCCCAGAGCTAAATACAGGATTATAGTTACAATAATCATATTCTCCCCTTCATGGATTACTGCCTTGTCGTGGCGAAGGGGCTTGCGTAATTCAATGAAGCTATGAGCTATGCCGTGCAGGGCCACCCAAGACGGACAGGTCATAGCTGAGAGTTCTGACAAAACGTGATCCACTGGAGAAGGAAATGGCAACCCACTCCAGTATCTTTGCCATGAAAACCCTATGGACAGTACCAAAAGGCAAAACGATATGACGCTGGAAGATGAGCCCCTCAGGTCGGAAGGCGTCCAATATGCTACTGGGGAAGAGCAGAGGGCTAGTACTAGTAGCGCCAGAAAGAATGAAGCGACTGGGCCAAAGCCGAAAGGACGCTCAGCTGTGGATGTGTCTGGTGGTGAAAGGAAAGTCCGATGCTGTAAAGATTTTTTCTCCATAGGAACCTGGAATGTAAGATCCATGAATCAAGGAAAGCTGGACGTGGTCAAACAAGAGATGACAAGACTGAACATCGACATCTTAGGTATCAGCGAACTAAAATGGACAGGAATGGGTGAATTTAATTCAGATGACCATCAGGTATACTACTGTGGGCAAGAATCCCTCAGAAGAAATGGAGTAGCCTTCATAGTCAATAAAAGAGTAGGAAAATCAATACTGGGATACAATCCTCAAAATGACAGAATGATCTCAGTTCGAATCCAAGGGAAACCATTCAATATCACAGTAGTCCAAGTCTATGCCCCAACCACCAGTGCTGAAGAGGATGAAATTGACCGGTTCTATGAAGCCCTACAGCACCTTATAGAAGTAACACCAAAAAATGATGTCCTTATCATCATGGGGGATTGGAATGCTAAAGTAGGAAGCCAAAAGATAACTGGAATAACAGGCAAGTTTGGCCTTGGAGTACAAAATGAAGCAGGGCACAGGCTGATAGAATTTTGTCAAGAGAATACGATGGTCATAGCAAACATTCTTTTCCAACAACCCAAGAGACGGCTCTACACATGGACATCACCAGATGGTCAACACAGAAATCAGATTGACTATATGCTCTGCAGCCAAAGATGGAGAAGCTCTATACAATCGGTAAAAACAAGACCAGGAGCTGACTGTGGGTCAGACCATGAGCTTCTCATTGCAAAGTTTAGGCTTAAACTGAAGAAAGTAGGGAAAAGCACTAGGCCACTCAGGTATGAATTAAATCATATCCCTGTTGAATATACAGTAGAGGTGACAAATAGATATAAGGAATTAGATCTGATAGACAGAGTGCCTGAAGAACTATGGACAGAGGTTCGCGACATTGTACAACAGGTAGCAACCAAAACCATCCCAAAGAAAAAGAAATGCAAGAAAGCAAAATGGCTGTCTGAGGAAGCTTTGCAAATAGCTGAGGAAAGGAGGAAAGCAAAAGGCAAGGGAGAAAAACATAGATATGCCCAATTGAATGCAGAATTCCAGAGAATAGCTAGAAGAGATAAGAATGCCTTCTTAAATGAACAGTGCAAAGAAATAGAAGAAAACAATAGAATAGGGAGGACCAGAGATGTTTTCAAGAAAATTGGAGAGATGAAGGGAACATTCCATGCAAAAATGGGCATGATAAAGGACCAAAATGGCAGGGACCTAACACAGGCAGAAGAGATTAAGAAGAGGTGGCAAAATTACACAGAAGAACTATACAAGAATGAGCTTAACGTCCCAGATAATCACAATGAGGTGGTCACTGACCTCGAGCCAGACATTCTAGAATGTGAAGTGAAGTGGGCCTTAGAAAAGCTGAGCAACAACAAAGCTAGTGGAGGTGACAGTATTCCAGCTGAGCTAATCAAAATCTTAAAAGACAGTGCAGTAAAAGTGCTACACTCAATTTGCCAGCAAATTTGGAAAACTCAACAGTGGCCACAGGATTGGAAAAGATCAGTTTACATTCCAATTCCAAAGAAAGGCAGTGCCAAAGAATGTTCAAACTATCGCACCATTGCACTCATTTCTCATGCTAGTAAAGTCATGCTTAAAATCCTACAAGCTAGACTTCAGCAGTATGTGGATCGAGAACTGCCAGAAGTACAGGCAGGATTTCGAAGAGGCAGAGGAACTAGAGATCAAATTGCTAACATACGCTGGATCATGGAGAAAGCTAGGGAGTTCCAGAAAAACATCTACTTCTGCTTCATTGACTATGCTAAAGCCTTTGATTGTGTGGATCATAACAAACTGTGGCAAGTTCTTAAAGAGATTGGAGTACCAGACCATCTTATTTGTCTCTTGAGAAACCTATATGCGGGTCAAGAAGCAACAGTGAGAACTGGACACGGAACCACGGATTGGTTCAAAATTGGGAAAGGAGTCCGGCAAGGCTGTATACTGTCGCCCTGCCTATTTAACTTATATGCAGAGCACATCATGAGAAAGGCAGGGCTAGATGAATCAAAAGTTGGAATTAAGATTGCTGGAAGAAATATCAACAACCTAAGATACGCAGATGATACCACTCTAATGGCAGAAAGTGAAGAAGAACTAAAGAGCCTCTTGTTGCGGGTGAAGAAGGAGAGTGCAAAACTTGGGTTGAAACTTAACATTAAGAAAACCAAGATCATGGCATCTGGCCCTCTCAATTCCTGGCAAATAGATGGGGAAGAAATGGAGGTAGTGACAGATTTTGTTTTCCTGGGCTCCAAGATCACTGCAGATGGGGACTGTAGCCAAGAAATTAAAAGACGCTTGCTCCTGGGAAGGAAAGCCATGGCAAATCTAGACAGCACACTAAAAAGCAGAGACATCACCCTGTCAACAAAAGTGCGTATAGTCAAGGCTATGGTCTTCCCAGTTGCAATGTATGGCAGTGAAAGTTGGACCATAAGAAAGGCTGAGCGCCAAAGAATTGAGGCCTTTGAACTATGGTGCTGGAGAAGACTCCTGCGAGTCCCTTGGACTGCAAGGCGATCAAACCGGTCAGTCCTAGAGGAGATCAATCCTGACTGCTCTTTAGAAGGCCAGATCCTGAAGCTAAAACTCAAATACTTTGGCCACCTAATGAGAAGGAAGGACTCACTGGAGAAGAGCCTAATGCTGGGAAAGATCGAGGGCAATAGAAGAAGGGGACGACAGAGAATGAGGTGGCTGGATGGAGTCACTGAAGCAGTAGGCGTGAGCTTAAATGGACTCCAGAAGATGGTAGAAGACAGGAAGGCTTGGAGGAATGTTGTCCATAGGGTTGCGATGAGTCGGACACGACTTCGCAGCTAACAACAACAAAAATCATATTCTAAATAAAAATTATGCATAATATACAATTAACCAAATTCATAATGCGCTTTAACTCTCTTTTAACATAACTACAAACAACATACCAATAACAATATCCCACTAAAATCTACTCATAAGCTAAATGATACTTTTTAGTCCCATATTTGTTTTGAATATAATTTATCCATCTCCTCCAAACTGAAATATATCTTTCCTGTGAATGATCCTTTAGATAAGCAGAAATCTTAGACATTTCTGCAAGATTCGAAACTTTAAACACCCATTCTTCTACAGTGGGCAAACTATCCTTCTTCCAATATTGTTCCACCAGTAACCTTGCTGCTGTTATCATGTTCAACATCAAGTTAGTTTCTTTAACATCACAATCTACAACAATGCCCAATAAAAACAATTGCGGGGAAAACTTTATCTTTCTCTTAAAAATCTTTTGAATGTTCCACCAAATTTTAATCCAAAAAGCTTTTATATTTCTACAAGTCCACCACATGTGAAAATAGGTAGCTTCTAAACTACCACACCTCCAACATTTAGACTGTAGATTAGGATACATGTTGGACAATTTCTTGGGATCCAGATGCCATCTATAAAACATTTTATAAAAAATTTCTCTTAGATTTTGAGCCTGGGTAAATTTAACATTTCTAACCCAAATTATCTCCCAGGTGTCCAACAAAATTGGTTCCTGAATATTTTGTGCCCATTTTATCATGCAGTCTTTAACCAGTTCCGTTTCCGAATGGAAAAACTTGATGTCAAAAACTTGATGACTAAAAAAAAGGGGTGCGGGATTTTGGGTTTTACTGATTAGATTCATTTGTTATTATACAACTTGCTAGTTTATAGTATTATGGAAAAGTAAAAAGTTGAAGTTCAATGTTAATGCTTCCTTCTACTGCAACAGAGGAAGTCTGTTCTTTTTCCCTTCTCCCCCTCACTTTTTCCTCCTTTTTCCTCCCCATTGTGTCCTACTATTTGCTTTTGTATTTTTGTATTTTATTCTATAATAAAATATTACAAACTGTAGAAAAAAAGGAAAAAAGTACCAGTTTTAATTTCTTTGGTGGCTGTTCCTTTGCTGAATCACTTTCCCTTTGCACTGACAAATATATGATGAATTTATGCATGTTTATTAATATGAACCACTACCAGCTAGCTCAGGTGTCTTCAAACGTGGCACTTTTAAGACTTGTGGACTTCAACTCCCAGAATTCCTCAGCCGTCATGGCTGGTTGAGGAATTCTGGGAGTTGAAGTCCACAGGTTTAAAGTTGCTAATTTTTTAGACCCCTGAGCTAGCTGGTCCTCCCTTTTTCCTCTCTCCCTTCTGAGCTCTTTCCACAGTGTAGTAAGAATGCACACACACACACCAATCACTTCCCTGTACCTTTAAAGACACAGGAATCAAGTGCAAAGCAAGAAAGGCTCACAAAATAAAGGAAAACATAGACAAACTGAAGATAAGGGGGTAAAACTAATTACATTTGTTTAAAGGGATTAAACCTATGGAAATCAACACTTTGGACTCATTGCTAGCCTAAAATACAGACTAAAATATTCCAATAACCAAAGCACACAAACCAAGCCTCTGAATTACAAAACGCTGTAAAAACTGTTCAAAAATCCTTATGGTAAATATTGAGTAGTGGGTTTCAGTAGACAAGGATGAGACCAGCATAGTTACAACATCATTTATTGACTCAAACTAGAACTGGAGAACTGCAGGCAATTGCCTGTAATTTATACTCTGAGCCCACAGGGCCTTAACCAATCACAATATGTGAAAAACCCGCAGAAATATAAATGTTCAAAGTTTCCCTCCAAAACAGTTGGAGTAAACAGTCAGGGTCATCTAAAGGTTAGTTTCAGTTTAGCTACACAAGTAGTTGGAGTTAAGTTAGTTTCACTTCAGCAGGGATTAACACAACTTTATATATATTCAATACATAACACCCCTTCACCCTAGGATAGTTATCATTCTCAGTCTGTTCAATATTCATAGTCTTTGAGATAGGCTGGGGGCCCACGGATCCTGGAGAACCGCCACAATGTTATTGGAGAGTCCTGTTCAAGTGGAGTATTATCCCTCTCCAGTTGAACAGAGTCGTGATGGCCGTTTAGGTCGCCCGTGAGTGGCGGCGGCTCTACGGCCCTTTGGACCTCTGTTTCCCCAGAGGCGGCCACGGGTGATATTGGCAAACTCGGAGGAAAACAAGTTCTCTTGTGTGTGATAAAACCTCAGGATCCTCACCTGGGACTGGCCCAGGCGTCCAATGCCGTAACTGATCAATGTGGCGTCTGACCATACAATCATTTTCCAAAATAACCTTGTACGACAAGGGCCCCATTATCTTAGTTACCCTAGCTGCCACCCAAGGTGTCCCACTTCTATAGTTCCTGGCCCAGACCAATTCACTCAGCTGTAAGTCCCTGGGGGCCCTTGGTTGAGCTGTCTCTGCTGCTACTCTGAGTGGAGTCGGTCGAGCTTCGTGATGAGCCGGTGGCCCCACCTCAGCTCCGCTGGGCTGCGACCTGTTGCTGTACTGGGAGTTTTGTGTTGACACAGGAGGACGTTCGCCAGGTGGTGATTCCAGTCCCCAGTCATCATCCGCTTGAGCACCTCCTTTGTGGTCCTGACCATTCGTTCGGCCTGACTGTTGGTCATGGGGTGGAATGGAGTGGATGTTACGTGCCGAATCATGTTGGTGTTGAGGAAAGATTGAAACTCTCCTGCCTTGAATTGTGCCCCGTTGTCGGACACGATTACATTTGGCAGACCATGTGTGGCGAACAGCTGGCGCAAATCTTGGATGACCCTGGTTGTTGTCATTGATGAGACCTGTGCCACTTCCATCCACTTGGAATAACTGTCTACTACAATTAGGAACACCTGCCCTTGGAAGGGGCATGCAAAGTCAATGTGCACGCGAGACCATGGGGTGTGCATGGTCTCCCAGCAGTACACTGGTGCTTGTAGCATCTCCAGTCAGGTTTCTTGGCAGGCCTGGCAACTCCTTACTTGATTCTCAATGTCCTTGTCCAGACCTGGCCACCACAAGTAGCTGGAACTCAGGGCCTGGCCGGTTCTCTGGCCATCCTCTTAACACCCAGTTGAAAATGCAGCTAAGCGTACTGTCTGTGGTGGTTTAAGCTGCACCGTCCCCTGCATGTAGGGGTGCTTCAGGCAGGTCCTGGATCATCAGGATACGACAAGCTGGGTCTGGGTCTGGATCAGTCTGCGGTAGAGGCAGTTGGCTGAGAGCATCGGCATGGCCCATTTCCTTACCCAGCTTGTGGACTAGCTGGTACAAGGATGCAGCCATGAAAATGGACCATCGTAGCATTTGCGGCGACAGGATCTGTGGTGTCTGTCTGCTGTGAAGAGACCAAGCAGACGTCTGTGGTCTGTAAAGATGGTGAAGGTTCGTCCATATAACAAGTCGTGGAACTTCTTAACACCAGCCACTATGGCGAGGGCTTTCTTGTCTATCTGGGCATAGTTCCTTTCAGCCAATGATAACGTTCTAGAATAATATGCGATGGGGGCCTCCCTACCATCTGGCATCCTGTGGCTTATTACTGCTCCAATGCCCTATGGCGAAGCGTCACAGGCGAGTGTTATTGGTAGGTTTTTGTTGAAATGAGCTAGGACAAAGTCCGAGGATAGCAATGATTTTACCACCTTGAACGCTTTGTCTTGGGTGCTCGACCAGACCCAGGGTGCTTTTTTGTCCAGTAGGTGGTGCAGCGGTTCTGCCAGGCGAGCCTTATGTGGTAAGAAGAAGTGGTAAGAATTGAGCAAGCCCAGGAATGCTTGTAGCTCCCCCTTGGATTTTGGTGTGGGGGCTTGCTGAATTGCCTTTAGCTTTGCTACAGATGGGTGGATTCTGGCAGCATCGTTACGGAAACCCAGGAATTCTGTGGATTCCACACCAATCTGGCACTTTTCCTTCTTGGGTTTTAGGCCTGCCTCACAGAAACATTGGAGTACTGTACGGAGATGTTCCACCAGGACTGCCGCTGATTCCCCCGCGATCAGGACGTCATCAAAATATGGGCAGATGCTGGGAATGTTCTTCAGTGTTCGTTCCATAATACTTTGGAACAACCCTGCTGCTATGCTTACCCCAAACTGCAAGCGGCGCACTCGGAATGCACCTCTGTGTGTGACAATTGTTTCTGCTTCTGCGGTAGTGTCGTCTACCAGTAGCTGCTGGTAGGCCTGGGCGAGGTCTAACTTAGCAAAGATTTGGCCTCCCTGGAGCGAAGTGAGAATGTGGCTCACTACTGGTTCAGGGTAAGCATGCTACTGTAGTGCCTTGTTTATAGTGCACTTGTAGTCTGCACAGCTGCGAACATCCCTATTAGGCTTAACTGGGGTCACTATTGGAGTCTCCCACTGGCTACAGTCCTCCGGTTGGAGCACTCCCTGCTGTACCAGCTTGTCTAGTTCCACATCAATTTTAGGCTTCAATACAAAGGGAACCCTGCACGGTTTTAATCGGATTGGAGTTACTGCTGGATCGAGGTTGAGTGAAATGGGTGCCCCTTTGTATTGTCCCAACTCTGTGCTGAATATGTCAGCATATTGTTGGCATACTGCTGCTAGATCAGCTATTTGTGTTCGATGGATGCCCATCACCCTGATGCCCAGGGCCTTGAACCAGTCCGGTCCTATGAGGCTGGTGCGTGATCCCTCTATGATCACTACAATGAGGGGACCTTCAAACTCTCTGAATTGTACTCTAATGGTAGCTTCCTGCCTTACAGGAACACAGCAATTTTGGAAGTCCGTTAGCCCTAAGCACAATGATTTGAGCGGGACCCGCCATTGACTACATTTGCAAATGTGGTCGAAAGTCCTGGAGGAGATGATGGACAGGGCCAATACAGTATCTAGCTCCATAGAGCATGGGACCCCTTGCAGTCTTAGTTGGAGTCTTATCCTTTCTTTGATTGAACGTTGTGTCCCTGTGCATTGGATGCTATGCCTTCCTGAGCAGTATTCAACTCTGTTCTGTCCTGGGGGCCATTTCCCCTTGTGCTGCTGTGTCACAGGTTTCGTTTCCCACTGACGACCTCTACAAACTCTGGCAATGTGCCCTTGCTTTCCACAGGCATGGCATACTGCTGTGCGGAATCTTCACTCTGCTCTTTCATGCTGTCCCCTGCAGCTTGCGCAGCTCTGTGGGGAAGTTGCTTGCTCTGTGGAGTGTGGCCATCTGGGTGGCTCTCTCTGCAAACGATCGATTTCGTCACTCTCACTGGCCTCCCCCGAGCCTTCTGTGGTCTCTTGGTGGATCGCTGGGGGCTGGTGTGTGTTTTAGGTGGCCGGAGAGTCTTCATTGCCCCTCCGGCAGCCTTATCCACCATGACTTCCTTCTATGCATCTTGGAAAGTCAGTTTCTCCATGACGAATAGGCGCTGCTGTAATTCTCTATTCTGCAGGCTGCAAATGAGCCTGTCTCTGAGATGGTCTTCCAGGTCAGGGAAGTCGCATTGGTGCGAAGCTTGGTGAAGGGCTGCCACAAACTCTGCTGCAGATTCCCCGGTTCTCTGCTCACGTTGCTTGAATGCATGGTGCCAGACGATTACTGAGAGTTTAGGCTCAAAATGTTGCCTTATTTTTTTCTTGAGGTCTGTGTAGGCCACAGTCTCTATACTTGCAGGTGCTATCAGGTTTTCAGCGATATCAAACATGGCTTGTCCGCAGACACATAGTAAGGTTGCCACCTTCAGGCCATCGTCTGTGATCTGATTAGCCCGAAGATAGTTGTGTACTCTGGAGACCTATGAGCTCCACTGTTCCAGATGAGTAATATCGACCTCATTGAGCCTTCCCAATTTAGCTATTTTGGGGAGGTCTCTGTGGTACTAGTTAATGCCTGTACTGCTGCGGTTGAAGCTGTGCTGCACTTAGGGATCCTGGGGACAAATCCCTCCGGTATATCTGTGCCTCCAGTGTGTCTTACTAGCAGTCAGGGCAGGGAGCATGGACCCACCAGGGCTCTTTACCTGTTCTGACACCCAGTGATTTCAGTGTGCCTCCAGTGTGGCTTACTGGTAGGCAGGGGGGAGGGTGAGAACTAGGCATGCTGGGGCTCTTTATCCAGCCTATCACCCAGTGATTTCAGTCTCTTGGTTAGCAGCAGCTCTCTCCTCTGCAGCATCCCACCTTCGTCGTCACTATTGTGTAGTGGGCTTCAGCAGGCAAGGAGCAGACCATCATGGTTACAACATCATTTATTGACTCAAACTAGAACTGGAGAACTGCAGGCAATTGCCTGTAATTTATACTCTGAGCCCACAGGGCCTTAACCAATCACAATACATGACAAACCCGCAGAAATATAAATGTTCAAAGTTTCCCTCCAAAACAGTTGGAGTTAACAGTCAGGGTCATCTAAAGGTTAATTTCAGTTTAGCTTCACAAGCAGTTGGAGTTAACTTAGTTTCACTTTAGCAGGGATTAACACAACTTTATATATATTTAATACATAACAGTAACCTAATCAAGCTGCCAGCTGATCCAGAACTAAATAAACCCACCTTCTTTCTGACATACCGGCTTTTCATTTCATCAGCGCCGATTGCATTCTCCTGGCTGGAGAAAACAAACCAGGGGACCTTTTCTTCCAGCAACAGCTGCTTCTTCTTCTCTGTCCCTGTTTCCTCCTTGCCTGCTGACCTCTCCTTCTCTTTTCCTGTTGTCTTTTTTTCCCTTTCCCGGCCAAACTACCTCCTTTTATAGCCTCTCCTCCCCCTCCCATTTTTCTTCAGTTCACCTCCAGCTCTGAGCTGCTTCCGGAAGTGCCAATCAGCTGGAGACAATCAGCTGGAGCCCTGCTGACTCCTGGGGCTTCTGCCGAGTCCAGACAGTCCTGCAGCTGCCTCTCCCTCAGGCTTGAGTTGCTTCGGCTCATTCCCCTCCCCCACTACACTTGGCTAGCAGTCGTGTACCACCTTCCACATGGCAAAGTACCACCGGTTGAAAAGCCCTGCCTTAGAGCAACATTTGACGGTGACCCAGAGAAGCTGATCTTCTTCCTCAATCAAGTACGTTCCCACATGAATAGCAATGCCAATTTCTAGCCAAATCCAGCTGATATGGTTGATGTGGTCACAGCCAATTTGGAAGGGGAAGCGTCTAAGTGGCTAAACAATTTGTACAACGAGCAAGCGCCTGAGTTAGGTAACCTGCATCTCTTCCTCCTTCGATTGAGAATCAAGTTCGAGGACCCATCCATAGCCCTCAAAGCGGAGAAACAAATACATGAGATAAAACAAAACGGCATACCTGCTTTGGCATACATACGAGAATTTCTCAAAGTAGCACGTCGAATAGAAAGGTGGCCTGAACAGTCCCTAGTGCACCACTTCAAGGAGGGGCTAGATGATCACCTTTCCCAGGCCTGTGTCTATCGAGCTGTCTCCAACCTATTGCAAGAGTGGTACCAGGCAGCAGTAAGATTGGACGTCAAGCTGGCTCGTTATAAGAAACCACCACCTCAGGAGGATGGGCAGAAGCCAGAACAGACCAGATGACACCCCCCCATAAGCCTCCAGCCATCGCGGCTGCGGAGCCCCCCAGACCACTTGCTGGTCCACCAATCAAATGTGTCAGATGTGGGCAACAGGGACACCGAGTAGCGAGCTGCCCGGTCCCATACCCCCAACAGCAAAGCAGATCGGGACCACCAGCAAGGAAGAAACCAGTTCAGCAGCTGGCAAGAGAGAAGTCAAACTGGATCACACAAGAACCCATCACCCAGTTTATATCACCCATGCAGGAGAGCGCCGAGGCCCAAGCTGGACCAGCCACCACTCTGCCCTCCTATGATAGCGACGACGGGGAGAATGACCCGATGGTGAGTCGACCCATTCCACCTTTTTCTCTCACAGCCAAACTCATAGTCCCCAAGATGGGTGCATGAATATATTTGAAAGTTCTAGTGGACTCGGGGTGCTTCCAGTACGTTATTAGCTTGTCACTTGCCCTTAAACTGGGTATAGGAGCAAGATTGCTCTCCAAACCCATAAGATTTGAACAAGCCAATGGCTCCTTAATGGGAGGAACTTTGGTCACACAATTGACAGAGCCAGTACACTTAGAAATAGGTGAACATTCGGAGTTCATTCACTTCATGGTGGCTCCAAAGATGACTGAGGCAGTGATTCTGGGGCTAGCCTAGTTGGACAAATGGAAACCCTTTATCTGGTGGGAAAAGGGGATGAGAACTGTGTGATTACCTATAGGGCCCAAGCCTCCCCTTAATTCAGCCGACGTTACTGGAGAGTTTAGGGCAGGCCGTCCACCGGGTTAGCAAAGATAGCCTCCCTGTCTCAACCAGGCGAACCACTCATCCCCAGAGATTACTGGGATCTAGCGGAAGTGTTTAGTGAGAAAGAATGCGACACCCTGCCTCCCCACCAGCCCAATGATTGCACTATTGAACTGTTACTAGGAGCTAAACTCCCATGGCCAAGGATGTATGCCATGACCCCCCTCAAAATGGAGGAACTGCAACAGTATGTGAAGAAGAACCTAGCAAGAGGATTTATTGAATGGGCCAAATCTCAGGTGGGAGCTCAGAAGCTCGCTTCGTCTCTGCGTAGACTATAAAGGTTAAATGCTGTGAGCGTAGAGAACAAATACCCCCTCCCCCTCCTGAAGGACTTACTAACCCACTTGGCGAAGGGGAGTGTCTTCACTAAGTTGGACCTGAGAGAGGCATATTACCGAGTAAGAATAAGAGAAGGAGATGAATGGAAAACTGCTTTTAACTGTCCCATGTGGAGCTATCAATTCAAAGTAATGCCGTTTGGATTACAGGGGGCTCCAGCTGTCTTCATGCATGTGATCAACCAGGTACTACATGATCATTTATACAAAGGAGTTTTGGTATATCTTGATGATATCCTGATATACAGCACAAATATGGCTGACCACATAAAACTAGTGCGAGAAGTGTTGAAGAAGTTGTTGAATGCCAAACTATATGTTAAACTATCAAAGTGTGAGTTCCATCAGACCCGACTAGATTATCTTGGCTACAGAATTTCCAGTGAGGGCATTGAAATGGACCCTGCTAAAGTGAAAGCCGTAATTGATTGGCAACCCCCAAAGACTCGCAAACAGCTTCAGAGCTTTCTGGGATTCACCAACTTTTACCGACAGTTCTTCCCTTCCTTTTTTGAAATTGCCCTCTTCTCTACCTTCTTTCTCCCTTTCTTCTCTTTCTTCCCTACTTCCCTACTTTCCTCTTCTTCCTCTCCTCTCCTCTTTCCTTCACCGCTCCCCTCACATTTCTCCCCATTTCTCCTCTTCTCCTCCAACCTTCCTACTTCCTTCCCCCCTCTTCTACTCTTTTCCCTCTCTCCTCTCCTTTCTTCCCTCTCATTCCTCTTCAGATACAATTCAGGGGTAATGTCCAAGGAACTACTCTCCCTAGATTTTCAACATCTATATTAGGTACAATAACATTAATTTTCTATTACGTTAATACTTCTATAAATCTGACCTTCTCAGTATATACTTCTATAAATATTTATACTAGCTGCGGTTATCCAATACTGTGTCACCTGGGTCTCCCTTCTTGTCTCCTCCTTTTTCTTCCATCTAAATTAGTGTTAGCTATCTTTTAACCATATTCTCTTTTTACCCAATCATAAATTTTTCCCCAAATTTCATAATACTCTGACTCTGTGATATCTTTAATTATCATTGTTAGTCTGTTCATTTCCACGCATTCCAATATTTTCCCGATCACCTCTCCCTCGGGGGGGGGGGGCTTTCAGTGCTTGCCAATTTTGTGCAAACACAATCCTAGCTGTGGTGGTTATATGAATAATCAAATATGTTTTCTCTTTGCTATATTTCTCTGGTAAAATACCCAACAGGAATGTTTCTGGTCTTAGTTCTATACGTTGTTGTATCATCTTTTCTATCCACGTTCTAATTATATTCCAATAAGTTTTAGCTTCTACACACGTCCACCACATATGATAAAAAGAACCTGGTTTTTGATGGCATTTCCAGCATTTCATAGATCTATCCTTGAACATTTTAGCTGATCTTTCTGGAGACATGTGCCATCTATAAAACATTTTGTACATATTTACTTTATACGCTGTCGCCATTGTCAGTTTATAGTTTCTTTCCTGTAATTGCTGCCATCTATCTAATTCAATCATATATCCAAAATTTCTTGTCTATTTTATCATTGACTCTTTCACTTGTTCCTCCTCTAATTCTGTATGTAGTAAGTAACTATACATTTTTTTATCCATTTTTCTTCAGTTCCCGTGAGTATGCCATCTAACTCTGTTGTCCCCAAATTAAAACCATCTATTTTAGCATCTTTTTCATATCTAGATTGTATTTGCGTTCTCATGTACCAATCCATCTTTATTCCTTGTTCCTCTAATTGTTATTTGGTTTTCAGCTCCCCCGTGTCTGTTAGTAAGTCCTTATATCTTATAATATTTCCCATATTAAACATATTGGGGTGTATAAGCGCTTCCATAGTTGAGAGCCAATTTGGAATCTTCAAATAATGCTTTCTCTTTATTTTCTCCCAAACCACCAATAAAGAATTCCTTATATAATGTCTCTGGAAATAGCTATGTATTCTATTTTTCCCATACCATATGAAAGCATGCCATCCCAACTGCAAATCATGTCCCTCTAATATCAATAATCTCGTGTTCCTCAATAAGATCCATTCTCTCATCCATGATAATGCTGCAGCCTGATAATATAATTCCCAATTAGGTAGACCAAACCCACCTCTGAGTCTTGCATCTTGCAACATTTTTACATTAATCCTTGCCTTTTTTTCCCTGCCAACTATACTTCAGAATTATTTTATTAAGCCCCTCGAAATATTTCTTTTCCAATCTTATTGGTATTGTTGAAAACAAAAACAACAATCGTGGTAATATATTCATTTTGATTATCGCAATCCTTCCCATTAATAATAGTTGTACAGTACATTTTTCCATTTATCCAGATCTACTTCGATTTGTCTTTTCAATTTGTGATAATTATCCTCTTTAATTGTTGCACATTTTGCTGTCAAATGAATCCCCAGATATTTTACCTTCTTTACAATCTGTATATCTAGCTTTCCCATCAATTCATTTTTTTTGTTTTTCAGTAATGTTTTTCACTAGCATTTTTGTTTTATTTTTATTAATCTTCAATCCCGCTACCTCACCATATTTTTCTATTTGTTCTATTAATACAGGTCCTGTCTCTAGTGGTTCCTCCAAGATAAATATTAAATCATCTGCAAAAGATTGTAGCTTATATTCTTCCCTCTTAATTTTCATACCTTTTATGTCATTATTCTGTCTTATACTTCTTTTTAGTACCTCTAATGTCAAGACAAACAGTAATGGAGATAGAGGGCATCCCTGTCTTGTTCCCTTCATAATATTAATCTAATAATAATAATAATGTTGGAAGGGACCTTGGAGGAGATCATTTAGTCCAACCCCTGCTCAGGGAGGAAACCCTATACCATTTCAGACAAATGACTGTCCAGTCTCTTCTTAAAAACTTCCAGTGTTGGAGCATTCACAGCTTCTGGAGGCAGGTTGTTCCACTGATTAATTGTTCTAACTGTTAGGAAATTTCTCCTTAGTTCTAGGATGCTTCTCTCCTTGATCTTCTCAGTCATATCTCCATTTATCATTACTTTGGCTGATTGCTTATTGTAAATTGTTTTAATTACATTTATAAATTTCTCCCCAAAGTCCATAGTCTGTAGTTGCCTTATCATGAATTGCCAGTTCACATTGTCAAATGTCTTCTGTGCATCCAGGAACATCAATGCCATCTGTTTTTCCGGGTGTGCTTCATAATATTCTAATGTGTTCAATACAATTCACGTATTGTCTCTAATTTGTCTTTTAGGTAGGAAACCGTTTTGATCCAAATGTATAAATTCATTTAAAAACTTTTTAAGTCTTTCCACCATTATTGATGCAAATATTTTATAGTCCACATTCAGTAAGGAAATTGGTCTATAATTCTTTATTTTCTGCATTTCCGTTTCTTCCTTTGGTATCAGGGTAATAAGTGCTTCCGACCACGAATCTGGTATCTTAGCTTCAGAGAGAAGTTCATTATAGAGTTCCAGCATTACATTGCCTAGCACTTCCTGCAATGTCTTATATAGCTGTGCTGGTAATCCATCCGTTCCTGGTGTTTTGCCATTTTTGTCTTTTAATTGCTTTTGTTAATTCCATCATTGTTATTTTCCCTTCTAATAACTATTTAGGTATCTCTGTTTCTTCCAAGAATTGTTTTATCCTATCATCTGGAACTGTTTGTTGCTTATATAAGTTCTCATAATATTCCCAAGCTATTTTTTTATTTTCTTCATTTCGATGTTGTAAAGTCCCCTCAGCATCTTCCAGTTGTTTAATCCATCTCTTCTCTTTCTTCTTTTTAATTTTATATGTCAACCATCTCCCTGGTTTATTTGCATGTTCAAAAAAGGTTTGTTTGGCTGCTTTTATTTTCATTGCGACTTCTTCATTTTCTATTAGGTTCATTTTATGTTTGTTCAGCTCCATAAAACTTTTAATCTTTTTCTTTTGAGTATCTTTCTGTAATTCTTTCTCAAGTGTCTTATATTCTTCCTCCAGTTTTTCCTTGTTTTGTCTTTTCTGTTTATTCTTTTTCCCCAAATAAGTCATAACAAGTCCTCTCATATACACTTTCACCGTGTCCCAAACATTTTGGAGTGAAGTATCTTCTTTTTTGTTTTCCTTGAAAAAGAAAGTTATTTCTTTTTCCATATATTGCTGAAAGTCTTTTTCATTCAATACAGTTTTGTTTAATGTCCATCTTGTTCTCTTTTTTTGTCCTTTCCATATGATTGTAACTGGGTTGTGATCCGCCCATGTGCTTGTTTCTATGGCTATATTTTGCATATTTATAAATAAGTCTGTTGACATCCATATCATATCTATTCTCGACCAGGACAGGTGTCTGTTAGAGTAGAACGTATATTGCTTCTTTTCCGGGTATTTTTCTCTCCAAACATCTAATATATTTAATTCGTCCACCATATTATGAAAAGATTTTGGAAGTGTTCTCCTTAGGGTCTTTTTTTTGTCCTATTATAATCCAGCTCAGCCTTTACAATAGCATTAAAATCACCAATCATACATATACTTTCATATTCTAATTCTATTATTTTCTTGTGTAATTTTGAATAGAAATTTTCTTGGTTTTCATTTGGTGCATAAATCGCTACCAACAGGGCTTTTTTTTCTCATAGAACGCTCAGAACGGAGTTCCGGCACCTTTTTTGGATGGAACCTTGTAGGATAGGCAAGGCGGGTTGTATGACATGTGTGAGTTCCGGCACCTTTTTCTTTTACAAAAAAAGCACTGGCTACCAATAATGATTTTTTACAATTCATAGTTACTTCCACCATTAAGATTCGTCCTTCTTCGTCTGAGTGTATCAATTTAGTTTGTATTGCTTTCTGAATATATAATGCCACACCTCTTTTACTCTGATCCGCAAGTGAGGTATATAATTTTCTCAATTTTGGATAGTCTAATAGATTTTTATGTTGTTTCCTAATATGAACTTCTTGCAAACAAGTTATGTCCATTTTTAATTTCCCCAGTTTATTTAGTGTTCTTTTCCTTTTTATGGCTGAGTTTAGTCCATTTATATTTATCGAAATTGCTTTTATCTCTTCTTCCATGATTATTTGTTTAAAGTTTTAGCTGATCTCGTCATTTTCATCTCACTTTACTCTTTTGCCTCTTTTGCTCTTGTCCTTTCTCTCAACACCCTTTCCTCCTGTTCTTTACTATACTCACTCCGTTGCTTCTCTGTCTCATCTCCCTGATATCTAATTTCTCTTTCCCGTCTCAGCCTTTCTTCTTCTTGCTGCCCAAAGTAATGATCATAAAAGAGTTCTGCTTTCTCTAATGTGTCCAGTCTATGTCTCTGTTCTTGCCAATTTACCATTACTCCCTCTGGTATTAACCATCTAAAATTTATCCCTTCTTTAATTAAGCATTTCGTCAAAAATTGGTACTCCTTTCTCAAATCTCTCACTCTTCTTGGAATCTGTTTTAATATATAATAATATAATAATAATATAATAATTTTATTTATATACCGCCCTTCTCCCGAAGGACTCAGGGCGGTGAACAGGGCAAACATATAAAAATACAAGAATACAAAAATTAAAAAAGGATTAAACAAGATGCCCAAGCTTACAACAGTAGATTAAAACACATTAAAACAACAATAAAACCCAAACCCATCACCCATCAGGCCAGGCTGGCTTGTTCGAACAAGTAAGTCTTCAGATCGCGTCAGAAGGAGCGAAGGTCGGGCGCCATCCGGAGCTCAACCGGCAAATGATTCCATAAATCCGGGGCGCCCACAGAGAAGGACCTGCCCCTGGGGGGCACCAGACGACATTCTCTGACCGGTGGCACCCTGAGGAGGCCCTCTCTGTGGGAGCGCACCGGGCGGAGGGAAGTTGACGCTGGTAGCAGGTGATCCCTAAGGTACTCCGGACCCAGGCCATGTAGGGCTTTAAAAACCATTACCAGCACCTTGAATCTCACCCGGAAGACAACTGGGAGCCAATGCAGCTCACGGAGCAGAGGTGTAACATGGGAGTATTGGGAGACTCCCAACACAACTCTCGCGGCTGCATTCTGTACCAGTTGGAGCCTCCGAGTGGTCCTCAAGGGCAGCCCCATGTAGAGAGCATTACAGTAGTCTAAACAAGAGGTCACGAGCGCATGAGTGACTGTACGCAGGGCATCCCGGTCTAGATAGGGCCGCAACTGGCGCACCAGGCGAACCTGGGCGAAGGCCCCCCTAGTCACAGTTATTATGTGGTCTTCTAAAGAAAGCTGTGAATCTAGGAGGACTCCCAAGTTGCGAGCCCTATCTACGGGGGGTAATAACTCACCCCCCATAGAAAGAGATGGAATGTTCTGAATATCCCGAGATGCCGGTACGCACAGCCACTCAGTCTTGTCAGGGTTGAGTTGAAGCCTGTTCCTCCCCATCCAGACCCGAACCGCTTCCAGGCAACGGGACATCACGTCGATGGCATCACTGGGGTGGTTTGGGGTCGAAATAGAAAGTTGGGTATCATCAGCATACTGATGATACCCAACTCCAAAACCACGAATGATCTCACCCAGCGGTTTCATGTAGATGTTGAACAGGAGAGGCGAGAGGACCGACACCTGAGGAACTCCACAAGCGAGAGGCCTCGAGGTCGACCTCTGCCCCCCTGCCAACACCGACTGTGAACGTCCCAGGAGATAGGAGGAGAACCACTGAAGAACTGTGCCTCCCACTCCCAACCCCCTGAGATGCCGCAGCAGGATACCATGGTCGATGGTATCGAAAGCCGCTGAGAGGTCTAATAGGACTAGGACAGAGGAATATCCCCTGTCCCGGGCCCTCCAGAGATCATTCACCAGAGCGACCAATACCGTCTCCGTGCTGTACCCGGGTCTAAAACCCGATTGGTACGGGTCTAGATAATCCGCTTCATCCAGAACCAGAGGGAGCTGATGCGCCACCACACTCTCGACAACCTTCGCAAGAAAGTGAAGGTTGGAGACCGGACGAAAGTTATTTAACACAGCTGGGTCCAAGGCGGGCTTCTTGAGGAGAGGTCTCACCACCGCCTCCTTCAAGACGGCGGGGAAACTACCGGCCGGGCGGTTATCTGCGGACGCGATAAGGGTAGCGAAGTGATTAGACCTCGCCGCCCTTATCGCTGCGAGATAAGACCTAATACAGGTTCTTAGTCGCAATCGGTCGGATTCAGATCGGCTGGATCTCCAACAGCTCTCTAGGCCCCGTCTCCGACGCTTCATCTCCCGGAGCTCCATGGAAAACCATGGAGCCTGCTGGGATCTGCACCGGGTCAGGGGCCGCAAGGGTACAACTCGGTCAAGTGCCTCCGTGGCTGCCCTTTCCACTAAGGCATCCGCCGAGTTGTGAGCAAAGGAGGCAGGTGGGGACCCCAGTGCTGCCTGGAACCTCTCAGGGTCCATTAAGCGCCTGGGGCGGAACCATCTAGTTGGTTCCACACACCCACGGCGGGGAGTGGCAAAATGGAAGACCAGCCGCAGGAGATGATGATCGGTCCATGACAGGGGCATAACAATTGGGGAGCCCCCACCAAGATCATCTAACCACCGTCCAGATAGAAAAACCAAGTCAAGGGTGTGACCTCCCACATGAGTCGGTCCATGAATTACTTGCATCAGGTCCATGGCCGTCATGGAAGCCATGAACTCCCGAGCTAACTCAGATGATCCTCCCAGGGATGGTAGATTGAAGTCACCCAAAACTATAAGTTTGGGGAACTCAATCACCAACCCCAAGAGGATATCGAGAAGCTCAGGCAGGGCTGCTGCTGCGCGACTAGGCAAAAGGTACACCAGCAGCAAGCCCAACTGCGCCCTAGGACCACATCTCAGGAGGAGAGACTAACACCCGACTATCTGGAGAACGGTGGCCTCCCGCGGACACAAGGTCTCCCTCATAACTACCGCCACTCCCCCGCCCCTACCCTGAGCCCGAGGCCGGTGTAGCACCCGGAAACCTGGTGGGCAAATATCAACCAGAGGGATACCACCCTCTGGGCCCAACCAAGTCTCCATGATGCAAGCCAGGTCCGCATGCTCACCCTCAACCAGATCCCGGATGAGAGGAGCCTTATTGACAACGGACCTGGCATTCAAGTACACCAGCCGGAGCTCAGGTGGCTGCACATCCTCGCTCCCAGGACCTTGGGGCGAAAGCAGAGGGTCGGAGCGCCTCACCGCTTGTAAATAGCGGAGATGCCCTCCCGGATGTCGATACGGCCCTCTGTTCGTACACCTGCTGCCATTCCCTAACGTCGTGGGAATAGGTAATCCCACGACCCGCTCCAGAGCTCCGGAGGCAACCGACCCCCGCTCCCCCCCTACGCGTTCAATCCCGGACCTGGCCTGAACAACGGTTGGTGGACTACCCCCCATTTCCAAACAACCACGAAAGATTCCTACCCCCCCTTATTAAATTTGTACCGGAGGCCCCTGCCCCTGCCCAGCCATCTGTCAGGGTCCCAACAATCGGGCCCTTCATCAAGATTAGAAGTGGAAAGAAAGGCGGGTCGCACCCAGGAAGGGGGGGCACCCCTGAGGGCGAACAAGTCCGTGCTGGTGTAGCAAAGGTGAGGCATAATTGTCCGAGCAAGTCCAGCAGAAGGCAGTCCCATAATTAATTAATCAATCAGGAGGGTCTAAGACAGAGGGTAAGTGGGTGTCCAGACCATCAACCCAGCTCCACTGCCACTCAAGCTGGGTGAATCCCCAGAACAGGCCAACCACCATCCTCTCACGACGGTCGCAGCTCTGATCCCGGGAGTGGCCTGGAGCACACACCCAGGGTAGGGCATACCCCATAGATCTCTCACCTCTAGGGGACAGCAGATGTAAGTCTAAGCCACTCTCTCACCGTGGCTTTATACCCGGGTCCCTCTGAATCCCTTGGGGGCACGGCAGACAAGAGAGTTAAGCAGCTGTTCGTCCAAGGCAAAAAGCCTGATAGGTCATAAGGTAGCAAAATCCCGGCTGCTAATGTTCTTCTCTGTGGGAGGAGAGGGTCAGGCAATAAGTGGGCAAACAGGGGAGAAAACCAAAATCCCCGCCGATCTTCCCCTAGGCCACAAATTCCATTCACCCGGTCTCCCAGGGTATGAGCGACATAGAAATAGTCTGTATCGCCTAACCGTCCGCGACAGACCGGCCACACTCCGCCACTGGGCCGCAGGTCTCCACATCTGAGCGGCCACAGCACTCCAGCTCACCTCCACACCAGCCGCTCCAGACGACGCCGCAATTCCTCCGCCGCTCCACCATTCCAGGCGTTGTTCCCAGCCACAACTCCATGGGCCCCAAACATCAACTGGTTGGGGCCTTCTAGAGCACGGCCTTCCAGAGCGCGGCTCCTCCGGGCCTTCTAGACTCTTCCAGGCCCCGCCGGGCTCCATCGGCACCACTAAGCTAATGATAGGTGCCACACAGAGCGCAGCTCTTCCGGGCTCCTCCAGTCCGACCAGACTCTGCTGGGCTTCACCGGGCTTCACCGGGCTTCACCGGCTCACCCGAAGCCCCTCCGAGGGATGCCGAGGACGGCGAGGACGCCGAGCCTCCTGGAGCAAACGGAGGACCGCGCCGCCACCGAAAATGCTGCCACCGCCGGAAAAATGCCACCGCCGAGAACGCCGCCGCTGCCATTGCCGAAAACGCTGCCGCAGCTGCCAAACAACCACTGCCGCTGCCGAGAACGGCAAACTGACAGCCCTGTTGTCTGCCGCTCCTAGCCCACCAACACAGAGGGCACAAAGCACCTCTGAGGGGCTCCTAAGTGACGCCTAACAGCTGGAGCTCGCAGAGCTCAGCCGAGCACGTCCGCCATCTTGGGCATGCTCAGAATGCCCATTATCTCTCTTCCTTTATATTTTACTGTGGCATTTCTCAGCTTCTGTAATATATCTGCCCTTAATGCTTTTTTAGTAAATCTTATATGAACCTCTCTAGGAAGATTATTCCTCATTGCGTATCTAGTATGTATTCTAAATATCTTGTCTATATCATTAATTATCTTTTCCTTGCTTTCCACCAATGCTTCTGCTAATATTTCCACCATCACATCTGCTAAGTTCTGTCCCTTTTCTTCTTCAACATTTTGGAATCTTAAATAATAATCAGCTTTATCCATCTCTAAAGAGATAATCGTTTTTTCCTGATTCCTATCTGTTAATGTAAGTTGATTATCCATCTCGTCTACTATCTTATCTGTTGATTCAATTTTTTCTTCCGCTTGTTGCAATCTTTGTTCATTTTTCTCCATCAGTTCTTTGACCTCTTTTAGTTCCTCTTCTAGTTTGCCTATCCCTTCCTTGAAGTCTGTGTGCAGTGCCTGTATCATGTTTTTCAATTCCAAGTTGAATTTATCTTGCTGTGTTGTAGTGTCCAGTGTTGTCTGTGTCACAGGACTCTGTGATGTTGAGGCAGCTGTTGGTAAATGTGCTATAGTCTTCTTCATCTTCTCCAATGATTTATAATCCAAATATCAATGAAATACTACAATCCAAACGTGCTCCAAGAAGAAAAAAACAGAAAGAAAAAGAAAGAAAAAGGAAAAAAAATAATCCATACAGGTTACACTTCTTTGTTTCAGGCTCTTTGTGCCTTAATCCAAAAAGAAAAAGGGGAAATCAAAATTAAAGCCTCCAAAGTAAAAACAATCCACCATTCACCAAAACAAAAAACAGTCTCTGTAATAAATGTCAAACTTCTTATCAGTAAGTCCAGCAGATGTTGTTCAAGGTCACTTAGTCTTCTCCTTTATTTATTTAGTAAGTCTACCAAATCTACTAACACCCAGGTGTCTCTAGGTAGCACTGCAGCTTCAAAAGTACTCCCAGCCAAGATACAGCGCTTTGGGAGACGCTCCCTGGCGTGTCGGGGAGGGAGCGCCCGCCCGCCGCCAGGCCATTCCAAGAACTTCCGGGGACTTCCGGCGGGCCGGGGAAGAGCGTGCCTGCCAGCCCGTTCCAGGAACTTCCGGGGACTTCCGGCGGGCCTGGCGCCCCTCTCGCCCACAGACCACGCAGCGGCCCTCGCCAGCCGGCCTCGGCATGGCCGCCCCAAGCCCGGCTCTCCAGCGCGTCTTCCGAGCCCATCTGGCTGACCGCCTCCTGGGCGGGGCTTGGCTCCAGACGCGCGGCTGCTCCGTCTGCAAATGTGCTCTCAAATGGGTGGGTAGAAGGAAAAGCCCCTTTGGGCTTCAAAAGGGAGGCTTTGCACCATCTGCATCAGACGGGGCTGAATCGGGCTTGTGTCGGACACTTGGCAACTGGCATGTAAGTATTTTCCGGCGTATAAGACAAAAAATCTTGAAAATCTTCTCAAAAGTCGGGGGTCGTCTTATACGCCGAGTCGTCTTATACGCCGGAAAATACGGTAAATCTGTTCCATCAATCCAATTATTTTCTGCAGGCTTTTCAAATTCCACACTGTTTTTACACTGATTTGTTGCCTGCTCTTGCCTTCTGCTTTTTTCTGCCACTACAGTTCCGGAAGAGGAGCAGCTTAAAAGCTCGCTCCCCCCCCTTCTTCATGGCTTCAAATTCTTATTTCTCCCCCCCCCCCCCCCCGCAATTTCCAGCATTTAAAAAAGAAGGTTTTTCTCTTCTACGGTCTCTTAATCATCTCACCCAGGCAATCCTCCAATTTTACTTTCTAATTCTTCCAAGTGGCCGCCTGGCTTGTGACAGCTCGCAATGGCCATCTGACAGCTGCTGGTCCGGGAAGCTTTTGTCGGCTCTCCAGGAGGTTGCAATCCCTCCTGTGCTGCTATTATCTCATGGGCTCTGATGAGCAGGAATGAAGACACGCAGTTGAGTACAGAGAAACTCATTCTTTTATTAAGCTGGAACTGTACTGAGAACTTGGGTGCACCCCACCACAATATATAGCCAGACCCTCTGGTAGCAACCAATCGGATTAAACCCATGCTTGCCGCCCAAAGTTGACCAATTGCAGGACCGGAGACGTCCTGTCTGTGGTGAGGTACCACAAGCCCAGTACCCCTCCCTCCTAAGATCAGACTATAATACCCTTATTAACTTGACAATAGTCAAGATTTATAACTCACTCCCAACAACCAAAATACTAAATAATAATAATAATAATAATAATAATAATAATAATAATAATAATAATAATAATAATAATAATGCTTGTAAGTCAAAACAGTTAGAATGACATTACGAGACCTTTACAGACGTGCCTTGTAGAATGGACTACAATGAGATTAAACAACGGATAAAATAGTTTGTCAATGCAGTATAACTACAAAGAGATAAAACATCTCAGTGAACGACTTCCGGTGGCTGCGCGGCGCCGGAGACAGCCTCCCCGGGCTGCCCGCGGCTCAGCTGAGTAATTTTCACCTGAAACAGCGTCGATCAGCTGTTCGGGTGAATTTGAAGCCCCCTCCTTGGGAGAAGAGGAGGGGGTGAGGCCCCAGGTAGGGGTTGAGTTCTCCGGGGCCGCCTGTTGTGACTCAGGGTCAGCCTGTGGGTCCGACAGCCGGCTCCGATGTATCGGAGGACTCAGATGTGGGGGAGGAGGGAAACGAACCGGCTGATGATGATTTGGAGACTTTGCAGAGTCCTCAGCCGGGAACCTCTGCTCAGCTGTGTGAGCCCGAGAGTGCGGAGGATGATGACCCACAGCTGGCCCTGTTCAAGGACGCCCGACGCAGGAGGCAGTCGAGCAGGGACAAACAAAGGAAGGCTATGGGACTCCTCGGGAGGAGGCACAGGGAGACCACGCCCTGAGCTCTCTATAAAAGGAGTGTTTGGGGAGGGGCTGGTTGCTGAAAGCAACTCTTTTCCGCTTGAGAAGACAAGCTCTTGTGTTTTTGTTAACTGCGTAATTAAATCTTGGCAGAAGCCTTTTAGCCTTGGACGCTTTCCAGACTCTTCTTTTAATTAGGGGTTACGAGAAGAGGGCTGGTTCAGAACAGTTTGCTTTCAGCCACCCACCCCTTAATACTACGATGGAGCAGCTTCTTGCCGAGAATGCCCAGCTCAACCAGCAACTCACCTTGCTGGCCACTCAGGTGGCACAACTGCAGGCTCAGGTACATGCTGCCCCCCCACCCAGGAGGAAATGTCAGATAGCTATGCCGGATAAATTTGCTGGTAAACCAGAACTGTTTCCTGCCTTCCTGGGACAATGCCAGCTTTATATCAGCGTGAGAGCAGCTGATTTCCCCACTGACCGAGATAAGGTGGGATTCGTGTTGAGCCTTCTGTCGGGAGATGCAGCTCGTTGGGGCACGCCTCTGTTGGCACAGCCTAGCCCTTTGTTGGATAACTTTGGGGGGTTTTGTGACCATATGCGCCTCATGTACGAGGACCCGATTAAGGCGCAGACCGCCACCCGACGCCTGAAAGCTTTGAGGCAGGGTCAGCGCCCTCTACAGGCCTATATCAGCGATTTCCGGCTGCTTAGCCAGGATTCCGCCTGGAATGAGGCTGCGCTCGTGGATGCCTTTCAGGATGGCTTGTCAGAGGAGATGTTGGATGAGCTGGCCCGCGTGGACATTCCCTCAGACCTGAATGGGCTGATCCATCTTTGTCTGCGGATCGATGCCCGGCTGCAGCAGCGTAAGAGTCGCCGTGCCACCCCACAGACCCCTGCCGCCCCTGTTGTGCGTGAGCCCCCAGTCCAGAGGGAGGAGCCAATGGAGCTGGGTGCCGCCAGGTCCCGTCTATCGGTGACGGAAATGGACAGACGACGATCGGAGGGGTTGTGTTTTTACTGTGGGGACCCTGGACATTTGGCTGCTTCTTGCCCGAAGAAGCGTCAGCGGGCGTCAGTGACCAAGCCTGCCCCGAGAAAGTCCCCTGCTTTGCTATCGGGAAACGGCCCGAGCCCGATCTAGACGGTGTGAAAGATCGGGCGACCCACAACGATCACGCCGAGCGACGCCGTTCCGACGGTGCCTGTGAACCTCCACGGCATTTGATTCTGGAGGCACGACTGATCCTCCCTGGCAAGCCAGAGGGGATTCCGGTCCATGCCTTAATTGACTCTGGGGCTACCACTAACTTTATGGATTCGGCCTTTGTGGCCAAATGGGCTGTTCCCCAGTGTCCAGTGGATCCGCCCATGCTTGTGGAGACCATCGATGGTCGAGTGCTCCTGTCCGGGCCTATCACGGCCGCCACGCAACCCGTGTGTATGGCCATCAGTACCCATGTGGAGGCCATTCAGTTCTACGTCACTTCGGATCTGCACTTCCCCGTGGTCTTGGGACTGGCGTGGCTCCGGGCGCATGATCCACAGATCTATTGGTCTCAGAACTTGGTCACCTTCCCAAGTTTGCAGTGCGTGGACCACACCCGCCATATCTGTGCCGGCCAGGTGGAGGGTTCCCCAGGGGTTTCCTTGCCTCCCGAACTGTCCGACTTTGCTGACGTGTTCAGCGAGTCAGAGGCGGACCAATTACCCCCGCACAGGCCCTACGACTGCTCCATTGACCTAGTCCCTGATGCGCCTCTCCCAGTGGGGCGTTTGTACTCCATGTCGGAGCCCGAGTTGGCTGCATTGCGGGACTTCCTGACAAAGAACTTGGCTCGTGGTTTCATCCGGCCCTCGTCCTCGCCAGTGTCTGCGCCCGTGCTCTTCGTCAAAAAGAAGTCGGGCGAGTTACGGCTTTGCTGTGACTACCGGAAACTCAACGCTATCACGGTGCGTAACCGCTACCCGCTGCCCCTCATCCCCGAGCTCTTGGACCGACTCCGGGAGGCTAAGATCTTCACGAAACTGGACCTGCGTGGAGCTTACAACCTCGTCAGGGTTCGGCCGGGTGATGAGTGGAAGACGGCGTTTGGTACTCGCTATGGACATTTCGAGTACACGGTGATGCCGTTTGGCCTGACCAACGCCCCCGCTGTGTTTCAGCATTTTATGAATGACATCTTTCGGGATCTGTTGGACCAGTTTGTTGTGATTTACCTGGACGACATCCTGATTTACTCCCCGTCGCGTGAAGCGCATCATCAGCATCTCCGTCAGGTCCTGCAGCGCCTCCGGAAACATCGGCTGTTTGCCAAGTTGGAGAAGTGCCAGTTCTACCAGGTGACCATTGATTTCTTGGGTCACCACATTTCTCCTGAGGGCATCGCCATGGAACCGAGTAAAGTTGAGTCGTTGCAGAGTTGGCAACCCCCGCGTCGCGTGAAGGATATTCAGCGACTTCTTGGATTTGCCAACTACTATCGGACATTCATCCCTGGCTTTGCTGCCTTGACAGCCCCCCTCACCCGGCTCCTGCAGAAGAAGACTCGGTTCCAGTGGAACGCCCCCGAACAACAGGCGTTCCAAGCTTTGAAGGACGCCTTCATGAAGGAGCCCATCTTGAAGCATCCTGACCCGCAACGGCCGTTTGTCGTGGAGGCGGACGCCTCCGACATTGCCATTGGGGCCGTGTTGCTCCAGGCAGCGACGCCCAACGGTACCCTTTTCCCTTGCGCGTATCACTCTCGGAAATTGAATCCCTCGGAGCGCAACTATACCATCTGGGAGAAGGAGCTGCTGGCCATCAAGGCGGCGTTCGAGGCTTGGAGGCATCATCTGGAGGGGGCGCGGCATCAAATCGAGGTCCGGACGGACCACAAGAATCTGGAAAGCCTGCAGACCGCTCGGAATTTGAACCAACGCCAGATCCGGTGGTCCCTCTTCTTTGCGAGGTTTGACTTCCGGGTGCGGTACATACCAAGCGGGCACAACCAGAGAGCGGATGCTCTGTCCAGGAAGCCCGAGTACACCCGAGTGGAAGACAAGCTTCCGCCCAGGACCGTGATCCCCGTCGAGTCTTTTGCTGCGGTGCGGGAGCCGGTGGATATACGGGCTCGGATCCGGGAGGCGCAGCAGCAGGAGGCGTGGGTGGCTCAGCGGAAGGAAGAGGTGGGGCCAGATTCGCCTTGGTCGGTCACGGATGGACTCCTGTATTATCGTGACCGGCTCTATGTTCCAGGAGGGCCACTCAGGGGACTCGTCCTCAGCCAATGTCATGATAACCCGGCTGCGGGGCATTTTGGCCTGTTCAAGACTCTGAACCTGGTCTCCCGTACGTTCTGGTGGCCCCGAGTCCGACACGATGTCCAGTCTTATGTCACCTCCTGCGTCCCATGCAGGCAGGCCAAGTCAGCGACAGGGGCCCCGCCTGGTTTACTGCAGCCTTTGCCAACGCCCAAGAGACCCTGGGGGGCTGTGTCCATGGACTTTCTGACGGATCTACCCCCATCCTCCGGCTTCACGACAGTGTTTGTGGTGGTGGACATGTTGACCAAGATGGCGCACTTCATCCCCTGTCGCGGCTTACCGTCAGCTCGCGCCACTAGTCGCATGTTCATCCAACAGGTGTTCCGGCTGCACGGCCTTCCCGATAGAGTCGTCTCCGATAGGGGGGCCCAGTTTACAGCCCGCTTCTGGCAGGAGTTGATGCGGGCGTTGGACATTAAGGTTTGCCTCTCGTCCGCGCATCATCCTCAGACCGACGGGGGTACCGAGAAGGTCATCGGCATCTTAGAGCAGTATCTGCGCTGCTACGTTAACCTGCAGCAGGACAATTGGGTGGACTATTTGGCCATAGCCGAGTTTGCCTTTAACAACTCGCAGCACACCTCCACGCAGATGACACCGTTCTTGGCCAATGTGGGTTATCACCCCCGGTTTTTCCCCCTTTCTCCCGTGGACTCACCGGAGCCGGCAGCGAACGAATTCATGGCGGAGTTACAGGCGATCCATCGGTTGGTGCGACGGCAGCTGGAGAAGGCCAAGGCCGACTACAAGAGGTTCGCCGATCGGTCGAGAAGGGATACGCCTCCACTATCGGTGGGGGATCGGGTCTGGCTGTCCACCAGGAACCTACCATCCACTCGGCCGGCGAGGAAGCTGGACCACCGTTACCTTGGACCGTTCCCAGTCGAGGCCGTCATCAACCCGGTCGCCTATCGTTTAACTCTGCCACGTTCCCTGCGCGTGCACCCCGTCTTCCATCGGTCCTTGTTGGTCCCCGAACAACCGGCTTGTCCACTTCGCCAAGCGGAACCTCCCCCATCAGGACCTCGTGATGGCGACAGCACCCCCGAGTACGAGGTCGCCAGCATCAGGGATTCCCGCTGGCTGAAAGGTCGCTTCCAGTACCTGATCGAGTGGAAAGGGTACGGGCCGGAGGACTTCACATGGGAAGACGCGACCGCCGTTCATGCCCCTGCGTTGGTGACTGCGTTTCACGAACAGTTCCCATCCCGACCGCATCCGGATCGGCAGACCCGGGGGAAGGGCCCTGCGGTGCGGGATAGTGTTGTGACTCAGGGTCAGCCTGTGGGTCCGACAGCCGGCTCCGATGTATCGGAGGACTCAGATGTGGGGGAGGAGGGAAACGAACCGGCTGATGATGATTTGGAGACTTTGCAGAGTCCTCAGCCGGGAACCTCTGCTCAGCTGTGTGAGCCCGAGAGTGCGGAGGATGATGACCCACAGCTGGCCCTGTTCAAGGACGCCCGACGCAGGAGGCAGTCGAGCAGGGACAAACAAAGGAAGGCTATGGGACTCCTCGGGAGGAGGCACAGGGAGACCACGCCCTGAGCTCTCTATAAAAGGAGTGTTTGGGGAGGGGCTGGTTGCTGAAAGCAACTCTTTTCCGCTTGAGAAGACAAGCTCTTGTGTTTTTGTTAACTGCGTAATTAAATCTTGGCAGAAGCCTTTTAGCCTTGGACGCTTTCCAGACTCTTCTTTTAATTAGGGGTTACGAGAAGAGGGCTGGTTCAGAACACCGCCTGAGCTTGTAGCTTGGGCGGCTGAAGGATCGAACTCCCCCGTAGCCTGGGTCGCTCCCAGCTGGCCAGCGTCTCTGCTCCGGATTTCTTGGAGCAGAGCCAGGCGTTTGCGACCACCCCTGCCTGAAGGAAGGACTATGGAATAAAAGGAGCAGGCAGAGCGGTACAAGAGGAAAGGATGAAGAGGATTATTATATTTTACTCTCGAGCTTGATGGACTTTTTTAAACTTAAAGTGAAAGTGCGTCACAAGTGGAAGTAAAAGATGGCGGCTAAACCTCCCTCAAAAACTCTTCGGAGTGCTGGAACTTCTCCGACGCAACAATCATCATTGCAGGCGTTGCATCCTCCTGATGTATTGACACCGAAGGATCTACAAGATGCTCTTGAAAAACATGCTCAGGTAATTCTGGAATCAATGGGTGATAAATTTGCACGGATGGAGGAGAAATTGGAGAAATTGGAGGAGAGAATGGAAGAGAGGATGGAACAGAAGTTCAGTGTGATGAAGGCAGACATTTTGTCTTCAGTGTATAAAGTGGCTGAATGTGTGGAAGACCTGGATGAAAAAGTGGAAGATTTGACTCAAAAGAATGCCATATTAGAAGCAAAAGTATTGGAGAATGAAGATTTAAGAGACAAAATGGACAGAGAATTGAGTCTTGCTCAATATTATCAGATGCAGTTTGCTGTTAGAATCAGAGGCTTAAAAGAGAATATTAAGGAAGATCTAAAGCAGCTGATTTCTGAGGCTCTGGAAGTGGTATTGAATCAGCCAGCATCTGAAATAAAGGGAGGCATGGATAAAGTGTTTCGTGTGAATTCATGGATTGCTAGACAGAGAAAGCTGCCTAGAGATGTGGTGGTTTATTTTGTAAAGAGGGAAATTAGAGATGAAGTTATACAAGCTGCCTATGATTCTAAAGTGATTGCTGATCAAGAAGTTTTGGTTCTAAAAGAAATTCCTCCAAAGATTTTAAGGAGAAGGAAGGATTTTACATTTCTTGTGCAAGAGCTCAAACAACGAGATATAAGGTTCAGATGGGAGATCCCAGTTGGGTTGATGGTGATGCATGAAGGTAAAAGGTACCGTTTGGTTACTGTGATGCAGGCGCGTGATTTTTACAATAACGTTTTAAAAGCAACCCCATTATTACTTTTGGAAGCTGCAAAGAGATCTGGAGAAGGAGAACATCAAGAGGCTGAAGATGGACAGACAGAGGAGAACGGTGCTGGAGGAGATCAAGCTACAACTTCTTTGGATGATCTTAGAGAGCAGAGGGTGACGCGTGCTGCTTTAAAACGATTAAAAAATAAAAAATAAAAGAACAAGATCAGCAGAAGTCTATGGAACTTACAACGTACTTATAGCCAAGCAGTGGGAGGAGCACGGCCTAAAAAAGATAGTCCTATCAGAGCAGCGCTTTAAGAGCTTTGGGATGATATGCGTGACAACTAAATTTTTAACTTGGAACGTTAATGGACTAAATTCACCACAGAAGAGGAAGAAAGTTTTTCAATATTTAAAACAATTCAAGATAGATGTTATATGTTTGCAAGAAACGTATATTAGGGTTGTGGATCAAAAGTATTTACTGAACTCAAGGTTGGGTACGCGATTTGTTGCTTCTGCAATGAATAAGAAAAATGGAGTGGTTGTTTATGTTAAAAGCGCTTTAACAGTAGACTTAATTGAAGCAGATAAGCATGGAAGATACGTTATGATAGAGCTGCTGCTAGAAGGCAAAAAGACGCTTTTAGTTGGATTATATGCTCCTAATCAACAACAAGCTGACTTTTTTAGTTTACTTTATACAAAGCTTACCCAGTTGGATTATAAATCTGTTATTTTTATGGGGGATTGGAATGGTGTTTTGGATGTACAGATGGACAAGGCTGGAGCTTTTAAGTGCGTCCCAAGTCATGCTAGATTGCCTAAATCCTTTTTTTGAAATGAAGATTTTATATTAATAGTGTTTGTAGTTATTCTATATGAGCTAGAGAGTGATAGATTTTAGAGTTTACGGTTGTTAGCATGTGGTTGTTTATGATTTTTTTTTGTTTTTTATACCTTGTACTTAGCTCTGGGAAGTCGGGGGGGGGAGGGGGGGAGGGGTAAGGAGGGAGGGATAGGGGAGGGGTAGGGGGGTTTGTTAAAGATAAAATGTATGATAAAACTCTTTAATTAAAAAAAAACATCTCAGTGAACATGCTTGACAACAGTTACAATTTTACCCCCAATTTCTGTAGGTAGTGGTACAATGTCATAGCATTACACATCACTTTATTTTACAATATAGTCTGTAAGATATGCTGGGGGTTTGTGAGGTCTGGAGGAACGCCTTCGAGTTCCAGTCACTTTGTGGTCTACCAGCTTACCCGGTGGGCTGGGTAGACCCATGTCCCCTTGTGCTCTGTCGTCCAGGGGAATTGGAATGCTCTGGCTGGCCTCTCCAGGTTGGCCCACCCCAGAGTCAGACTGTTTAGCAGAGTAGGCACAACGGTCGCTGAGATTTGGCTGGTTCGCCTGGTCAGGGGTCCCATGTTGCACTTCTGAGCTGCCTTGTTCCTCCTCAGAATCAAGTTCCACTGAGAAAGGAAAACCCTGGTGGTTCTGGTGTGGGCTGGCTTGGTTGCCAGCTTGAGGACTTCAGGAGGGACTTGTGCCATAGTCCTCACTTAGTGACCGCTCTGGAAACCTCTTCCTAAGTTGGTCAGTGTGTCTTCTGACCAGTCGCCCTCCCTCCAACCCCACTTTGTAAGATAGTGGTCCGGATGATTCGGTCACCTGACCAGGAACCCACAAATTTCCAGGCCCATAGTTTCTGGCCCAAACCCAATCACCTATTTGCAGCCCCCTCGGGGGTTTTGGTCTGGAGGCTTCGGATGCCACTCTTTCTGGATGCAACCTGTCCAGTTTAGTAATTAAGCGCCTTCCCCAACGAAGCTCAGCAGGACTTTTACCTGTTGCTGTGCAGGGTGTAGAATGTTGACAGAGCAAGAAATCTGCCAGTCTATGATGCCAGTCACCTGTGATAATGCGCTTGAGTGCCCCCTTTGTTGTCCTCACCATGCGTTCGGCTTGTCCATTCGAAGAGGGATGAAATGGTGCAGATGTTGCATGTCTGAAGAGGTTAGCTCTAAGAAAAGCCTGAAACTCAGCAGCAGTGAATTGAGCTCCATTATCAGAAACCAAAACATCAGGCAACCCATGTGTTGCAAAAAGTTTTCTCAGCACCTGGATGGTCCTAGCAGTAGTCATATTAGGGACTGGAACTACTTCCAGCCATTTTGAGTGGCTATCCACTACTACCATAAAAAGCTGTCCTTGAAAAGGCCCAGCATAGTCTATATGAACCCTGGACCAGGGAGTGTGTGTTTCCTCCCACCTATGAACTGGGGCCTGAGGCATTTCAGGCCTAGACCTCTGGCAGATATAGCACCCGTGAACTTGATCCTCTACAGCCTTATCCAGGCCAGGCCACCAAAGGTAGCTTCTAGCTAAGGCTTTCATCCGTACAATGCCTGGATGGCCTTCATGTAAGGATTGTAAAACTCTGTCCCTCAATGATGTGGGGATAATGACTCTGTTGCCCCATAATATGCAGCCCTTGTGTGCAGACAACTCATGTCTCCTGACAAAATAACTTTGGAAATCAGGACCTGGACTTTTTTCCAACTAGCCCGTGTATACCCATGACAGTACTCTGCTCAGAATTTTATCTGTGGCAGTTTCAGCAGCAATATCCCCAGCGTGGAGGGTAAACTCAGGTAAGTCCTGAATGGATAATATTTTAGCAGCAGGAGCTGGATCAGGATCCATTAGTGGCAGTGGTAGTCTGCTGAGGCCATCTGCATGGCCCATTTCCTTCCCAGGTTTGTGAATTAACTTAAATTTGTATGCAGACAAAAATATAGACCATCTCAGCATTCTTGGAGATAGTATGTGGGGAGTTTGCTTATCCGTTGTGAATAGTCCCAAAAGGGGTTTGTGGTCAGTGTAAACAGTGAAATCCCTGCCATATAAATAATCATGAAATTTCTTGACTCCAGCCACTATGGCTAAGGCTTCTTTATCAATTTGTGCATAATTACGCTCAGCAGCAGATAAGGTTCTAGAATAGAATACAATAGGAACTTGTTTCCCATTCTTCTGTATCTGGCTTAAGACTGCCCCCACCCCGTAGGGAGATGCATCAAATGCAAGACATACAGGTTTAGACTCAATGTAATGAGTTACAGTGGACTTTTCTGAAAGAAGGGCCTTGAGATCCTGGAAACTTTTTTCATGTAATTCAGTCCATTTCCAAGGGGCTTTTTTATCAAGTAGCCTGTGGAGGGGCTCTGCTATTGCAGCCTTATGAGGTAGAAACGTGTGATAAAAATTTAGGAGGCCCAAAAATGCTTGAAGCTCTCCTTTTGATTTTGGCCTAGGAGCCATTTTGATGGCCTTTACTTTTGAATCAGTGGGGTGAATTCCACTAGCATCGATACGTAACCCCAAAAATTCCATTGATGAGACCCCAATACTACATTTGTGTTTTTTTAATTTGAGTCCCGCATCGCGGAGCCTTTGCAAAAGAGCCCTGAGCCTATTGGCCAATACTTCTGGGGATTCCCCGGCAATGAGAACATCATCAAAATAAGGACAGACACCCTGTATACCCTTAAGTGTGCGTTCCATAATCCCTTGGAAAATACCCGGTGCAACGCTGACTTCAAACTGCAAGCGTTTGACTTTGAATGCCCCTCTATGAGTTACTATTGTTTGAGCCACGGCTGTGGCCTCGTCTACCGGCAGTTGCTGATATGCCTGCACTAAATCAAGTTTAGCAAAAATGGTTCCCCCTTGCAAAGAGGCTAGAATATGGCTGAGTATCGGGACCAGGTATGCATGTTGATTGAGGGCTTTATTTAACGTGCATTTATAAGGTCTTATCTTGCGGCGATAAGGACGGCGAAGCATAACTACTTTGCTGCCCTTATCGCGTCTGCAGATAATCGCCCGGCCGCCCTGTTTAGGGTAACTCGCTCCCTCCTTAATCAGGAGGTGAGGGAGGATCCCTTACGGGGACGAGCCGAGGAGTTTAGTCATCATCTGGCGGACAAAATCGCTCAGATCCGGACCGGTCTGGACTCTGACTGGGCAGAGTCTGATGTGGAGGAATCGGATGGTCTTGAGCATGTTATCTGGACTGAGTTCAGTCCTGTTTCCCCTGATGATGTGGACAGGATCATGGGGAGGGTGAGCACCACCACCTGTTTGTTGGATCCGTGCCCCTCCTGGCTAGCTTATGCGGCCCGGGAGGGGACACGAGGCTGGTTCCACGCAGTAATAACTGCTTCTTTGAAGGAGGGTGTCTTCCCTGCCGCCTTGAAGGAGGCGGTGGTGAGACCCCTCCTCAAGAAGCCTGCCCTGGACCCGGCTGTTTTAAATAACTATCGTCCAGTCTCCAACCTTCGCTTTTTGGAGAAGGTTGTTGAGAGTGTGGTGGCGCATCAGCTTCCTCTGTTCCTGGAGGAAACTGATTATCTGGACCCGTACCAATCGGGTTTCAGGCCCGGATACAGCACGGAGACGGCATTGGTCGCGCTGGTGAATGATCTCTGGAGGGCTCGGGACAGGGGTTGCTCCTCTGTCCTGGTCCTATTAGATCTCTCAGCGGCTTTTGATACCATCGACCATGGTATCCTACTGCGGCGTCTCAGGGGGTTGGGAGTGGGAGGCACCGTTTTACGGTGGTTCTCCTCCTATCTCCTGGGCTGTTCGCAGTCGGTGTTGACGGGAGGGCAGAGATCCGCCCCGAGGCCTCTCATTTGTGGAGTTCCTCAGGGGTCGGTTCTCTCCCCCCTCCTGTTCAACATCTATATGAAGCCGCTGGGTGAGATCATTCGTGGTTTCGGGGTGGGGTATCATCAGTACGCTGATGATACCCAACTTTTTCTTTCCACCCCGAACCAACCCAGCGATGCCCTCACCGTGATGTCCCGGTGCCTGGAGGCGGTCCAGGTCTGGATGGGGAGAAACAGGCTTCGTCTCAATCCCGCCAAGACTGAGTGGCTGTGCATATGGGCATCTCGGGTCAACCAGACTATTCCATCTCTAACGATGGAGGGTGAGGTGTTACCCCCCGTTGATAGGGCTCGCAACTTGGGCGTCCTCCTGGATTCACGACTCAATTTTGAAGACCATATAGGAGCCGTGACCAGGGGGGCTTTTGCCCAAGTTCGCCTGGTACGCCAGTTGCGAACCTATCTGGACCGAGATGTCCTACGCACAGTCACTCATGCGCTCGTGACCTCCCGTTTAGACTACTGCAACGCTCTCTACATGGGGCTGCCCTTGAGGACCACTCGGAGGCTTCAGCTGGTGCAGAATGCGGCCGCGCGAGTTGTGATGGGGGTCTCCCGATACTCCCATGTAACACCTCTACTCCGCGAGCTGCATTGGCTTCCGGTTGCCCTCCGGGTGAGATTCAAGGTGCTGGTGATGACCTATAAAGCCCTACATGGCTTGGGTCCAGGATATCTGAGGGAACACCTGCTGCCGGCATCAAGTTCCCTTCGTCCAGTGCACTACCACAGGGAGGGTCTCCTCAGGGTGCCACCGGTAAGAGATTGCCGGCGGACGACACCCAGGGATAGGGCCTTCTCAGTGGGGGCGCCTGCCCTTTGGAACCAGCTGCCAGTGGAGCTGAGGACTGCCCCCGACCTCCGTTCATTCCGCCGGGACCTGAAGACCTGGCTCTTCGAGCTCTCTGGCCCAGGCTGAGGATTAATCTTATTTTAACTGGGGTTTTATTTATACAGGGACAAATATAATTTTTTTAAACTTGTTTTTAACTTTTGTATCTTGGTTTTTAATTACCCTGTAAACCGCCCTGAGTCCTTTGGGCAAGGGTGGTATATAAATGTAATAAAATAAAATAAAATAAATAAATAAATTTGTAGTCTGCACAAATGGGAACGTCCCCGTTGGGCTTTAGAGGGGTGACAATAGGAGTTTCCCACTCCCCCCCATCAACAGGCTGTAATACACCCTACTCTACTAACTTATCGATTTCAGAATCGTTTTTGTGTTTCAAGGCGAAAGGAACCCTGCGAGGCTTGACCCTAATCGGTACAACGTTAGGATTTAATTTAAAAGAAATTGGTGGCCCAGTATACATTCCCAGTTTTGACTCGAAAACATCCGCGTATTCCTCACAAACAGCCATGAGGTCTGCTGTCTGTGTCCGGTTAAGGCCTGTTATTTGAATGCCCAAAGCCTCAAACCAATCAAGTCCAATAAGACTTGTTCTTTGGCCCTCTAATACTATGACATCCAGGTGCCCCCAAAACCCTTTAAATTTCACCAATAAGGTGGCTTCACCCTTAATTTTAACATGAGCATTCTGAAAATCTGTTAAAATAATATCTGATGGCCTTAGTTTAGCCCACTGGTTGCTGCGTCTGCACACAAAGTTGAATGTGTCATGCGAGATGATCGAGACCACCGAGACAGAGTCCAATTCCATTTTACATGGAACTCCTAGTAGCTCTACCGAGAGGTTGAGTTTAGGCTTAAAGAGGCGACGAGCCCCGGTGCGGCAAACGCTTCTCCGGCTCCTGAAGAACCCCACACTAACTGGACCCTGGGCCCCAGTACCTCTCCTAGTCGGTTCCTGCAACTGATGCTTGGGTGGCCTGTCTCTCTGGCGGGCTCTGCACACCACCACGATGTGGCCAGTCCTTCCACAAGCTCTACACGTGGCCGAACGGAAACTGCAATTGGCACGGGAGTGGTTGCCTCTACACCCCTTACATCTAGGTAAGAGAACTGCCTTGTAATCGTTTTCTCTTTGTTGGTTGCCACGGTTTTGCGTGCTTGGCTGTCTCTGGAGCTTGTTTATTTTGGGTTCTTCATCTTCTGACGATTCTCCACTGCGTTTGGCGACCTCAAGGTGGACGGAATCTTCTATTTTTGAAGATTTAGTGGGCTACACTGTTTGTACTGCACCTCCAGCTGCTTCATCAGCCATGACCTTGTCCTGTGCTTCGGCGAATGTGAGATTTGGTCTGGCAAACAATCTCTGCTGCAGGGTTCTGTCTTTCAGACCACAGACGAGTTGGTCTCTCAGACGTTCCTCTAAGTTCAAAAACTTGCAAAGGCGTGCGCCCTGCCTTAGACCCACAATAAACTCTGATGCTGTCTCACCGGGAAGCTGCACTCGTTGGTCGAATTTAAAACGCCATGCCATCTCTGACATTTTTGGCTGAAAATGCCTGGTCAGCTTCTTCTTAAGGTCAGCAAACGATACTGCTTCAATCGGCGTTGGCGCGAAGAGATTTTCCACTAGATCGAAAGTCGCTGGCCCACACATGCACAGCAACATTGCAGCTTTTAGGCCTTCCTCTGCAATCTTGTTTGCTCATAGATAGTTCTCCACTTGTGAGAGGTAAGACGGCCAATCTTCTGGATGTTTAATTTCGAACTCTGAGTTTGCTGACCTTCGGCATCTTTTCCTCGATTCCTGTGTTGTTGGATCCTGCTTCTTAGGCTCAGGGAATGCGTCCTCTGAGCACGTGGCCGCTAGTGTAGCTTTACTAGCCGGCCTAGGGAGCGGGGGGGAAGATGCCTCTTCCCTCCAGTGAGTAATGCCGACCCCTCGTGACTTCAGCCCTTAGGCGGTGAAGCAGGATCCCACCCTCGTCGCCACTATTATGTTGTGGGCTCTGATGAGCAGGAATGAAGACACGCAGTTGAGTACAGAGAAACTCATTCTTTTATTAAGCTGGAACTGTACTGAGAACTTGGGTGCACCCCGCCACTATATAGCCAGACCCTCTGGTAGCAACCAATCAGATTAAACCCATGCTTGCCACCCAAAGTTGACCAATTGCCGGACCAGAGACGTCCTGTCTGGGTTGCTGGAGAACCATTAGTTCTCCAGCAATGCACGTGGTGAGGTACCACAAGCCCAGTACATAACAGCTGCCAAACTGTGCTTCCCTTCTTCACTGTCTCTACAGGACAGCTCTGGTCTATCTGAAACCCAGACAGACACCCCCCCCCCAAACAGCTGAAAAGCGACCATCCTTCGGGGGCCCCCAAAGGATGTGTCGTCCCGCCACGGCACTGCCCCACCCCTTCTTTTTAGAAATTGCTTTGCCCCTCATGGACTTACTGAAAACAGGCAAAGAGGTGCGGAAGCTGCAACCGGGGCAGCTGCTAGCATGGACTATGAACTGTCAAACTGCTTTTGAGAATTTGAAAACAGTATTTGCGGTTGAACCAGTCCTAAAGCATCCTTGTCAGGGGCTGTCAGAGCTGTACTATTGCAAAACAACCATGTCGGAGTTCACCGATTGCGAGAGAAGGTGGGCAGTGTGGGAGAAGGAAGCCTTCGCAATTCGTTGGGCTCTATTAAACTGGCGACATGATCTAGAAGGGAGCAAGGTGCCTTTTCAGGTATGGACTGATCACAAAAACCTAGAGGCACTGAAAACTCCCCGCAAGCTGTCCCTGAAACAAGTATGGTGGGCGCAATACCTTAACCAATTTAACTTCACACTGAAGTACATATGGGGGGGGGGACTTTTTAGCTGACGCTTTATCCAGATTACCTGAATACAAAAGCCAGTGTGAGGAGGTTAATGAAGCAATTCTATCTACACTGCAAGCTGCTTCTCAACTAATGCCACAAAGAGCCTCATCTTTGAAAGTTCTGAACCCCGATGACCCTGGGGCGAGGAAATTAAAACAGGAACTCCTCAACGATCGATGGTTCAAGGAAAACCAAACCTCCTTGACGTGCAGGGATGGTTTGGCTTACAAAGGGGGGAAGTTGTATTTGCCTGAAACCCTCCACCTCAACGCTCTCCAGCACAGTCACGATGTGAAACAAGCTGGACACTTTGCATATTTAAAAACACTGCAACTGGTTTGTTGGCAATTTTGGTGGCCAGGTCTGAAACTGGACATAGAGAACTATGTCAAGAGCTGTGCTGTGTGTGCCACCATGAAAAGAATTCCGGGAAAAACCCCTGGACTATTACAACCGGTAGCAGACCCTTCCCAAACACGGGAGGAAATAGCTATGGATTTTATACTAGAATTACCTGAAAGTCCCCTTCATGGATTACTGCCTTGTCGTGGCGAAGGGGCTTGCGTAATTCAATGAAGCTATGAGCTATCCTGTGCAGGGCCACCCAAGACAGAAAGGTCATAGCAGAGAGTTCTGACAAAACGTGATCCACTGGAGAAGTAAATGGCAACCCACTCCAGTATCTTTGCCATGAAAACCCTATGGACAGTACCAAAGGGCAAAACGATATGACGCTGGAAGATGAGCCCCTCAGGTCGGAAGGCATCCAATATGCTACTGGGGAAGAGCAGAGGGCTAGTGTTAAGGAATTTGTTGTGCAGAGGTCTCCTTGTGCTACCAAAGAGTTGCACAGACAAGGAAGGGTACTGAGAGCAGTAAGAGTCACACAGAGTACACTGAGTCGTAAAAGCAAAAAGTAGTTTACTTTAAGGTGGTGTAAAAACAAAAATGCACAGTCAAAAATAAACAGTCCAAGTAGCAATCCAAAATACAAAGTCTTCTTACCGGTCCAGAGGTCAATACACAGTTCAGGTAACAGAGCAAAAACAGTAACAGTAGAGAGCAGTGAATTCAGAGAGAGAAGCTACGTTCCTAGCTTCCTCTTATGGCCATGAGAACACTTACACACCCATTGGCCAATTAACATCTTAAAGACATAACATCATGGTTAATATATTTTCAACCCAACATTGTAGGCTAACACCATATGCCTAACATTCTCCCCTTTGGGTAGAATAATATATAACTCTTACAATCTTATGCACATTCTTTCACAATTAGCATTGTGTTTCACAGCACTTTGTACCTTCGTAAAATGGTCTGCAATATTTACATCAGATGGGCAATACTCTAGCTGTATTAATTTATCTTTGACACATTGTCTGACATTTAAATAACGAAGATCAGTATGTTTGGATCTTGTTCTTACTGCAGCATTGTTAGCCATCTTTATTGCAGCTTGATTGTCCTCATATACAATGAATGGATCATTTACATTTAAACCCATATCTAACAATAATTGTTTGTATACTAGCAGTTCTGTACATAACACTGATAGACATGAAAATTCAGCCTCCATTGTAGATAAGCTTATGTGCTTTTGTCTAATGGACTTCCATCCAATCAAAGAATCACCCAACATTATAGCCAACCCTGAAGTAGATTTACGAGTGCTTGTCTCAGAGGCAAAACTTGCATCTGCATATGCAGTGAGGATTAACTCACGATTTGGCTCTAAATATAACGAGTAGTGAATAGTCTTCAAATACCTTAATACTCGTTTAGCTGATTGCCAGTGTCTAACAGTTGGATTATTGTTGTACCTAGTTAATTGGTTTACACAGTAAGAAATATCAGGTCTAGTCCAATTACTCAGATACATAAGACTTCCTATCAAAGATTGGTACATAGTCTTATCAAATACAGGACTCTCAACATTAGTGTCCTTAAAATCCATAGCCATCGGAGTTTTTGCTGGTTTACACATTCCCATATTGTATCTCTTTAATAACTGAGATATTTTACTGGCTTGCGACACCTTAAAACCCCGATTCGTTTTCACAATATCTAACCCCAAATAGTGGCTTATTTCCCCAAGATTTCTAATTGTGAATTTATTTTGCAATTTTGAAATGATAGTTCGTGCTTCTAACTCAGTTTTAGTTATTATTGCAATATCATCTGTGAATAATAAAAGAAAAGATAATGCTCCGTTGTGTTCTCTTCTAAACAAACAAGGATCAGCATTACTGTCTACAAAACCTATTGCACTCAACTCATTAACTATACATGTATTCCACTCATAGCCTGATTGTTTCAATCCATAGAGGCTTTTCTTTAATTCCCAACAATCATGGTCTCTATCATTGGTCAATCCTGGTGGTATTCTTAAATAAATAGTATGTTGCAATGGAGCATGTAGGTATGCAGTTTCCACATATACATGGTTAACTACATATTGGTATTTAGCTGCCCACACTAAAGCTGCTCTTAAAGTAGTTGCCCTCAGACTGGGTGCAAACACCTCGTCATAATCCTCAGTAGTTTGGGCAAAACCTTGTGCAACCAAACGTGCCTTATGGGTTACGGTCCCATCTACACCCTTCTTTATTTTATATATTCATTTGCAACCTATAGCTTGCTCACCAGGTGGCAGTTTTTGCTTTCTCATAGACCTTAAGATCCTGCAAAGACTTCAACTCCCTGTTCATTGCAGCTTTCCATGATGCCTGTTCCTTTTCAGGATACATCCTGATCTCATCATAGTTAGAAGGCTCTAAACTAACTTGACATATTACACTTGCTTCATAGCGATCAGGTGGACGTCTGATGCGCGTTGAACGCCAAGGAATTACAGGGCTTTGAATTTCTGACTCCTTTCCTTCCTCTGATTCATCTATTATCTCCCCTATCTCCTCTTCATCTTTTATATTTACAGGACATGTCTTATCATTACTAGTTACATTATCAGAGGAGTCCTCAAACACTAGAGGATCAGTATTAACAGTTTCTTGCTCTAATCTATCCCAACCAACGTGCTCAAGAAATTTGGCACTTGCACTATTATATACATTAGTTGTGCCTTGTTCCCAGAAACAATAGGATCTATGATTAGCTTCGTAACCTACGAAGTATAATTGCCTAGCCCTATGTTGGCCTTTACTTCTGAGTTGTGCAGGAATGTGGACCCAAGCTGGGGTGCCAAACGTGTGCAGGTAATCAAAGTTTGGTTTTCTACCATGCCATATTGTGTATGGTATTTTACCGGTAGAAGTATTAACAACTATATTCAGAACATGGTTTGCACATTTTGCTGCCTCCCCCCACAGTCTATCTGTTAAGCCAGAATCTTTTAACATGGTTCTCATCATGGCTTGTAATGTTTGCCCACGTCTCTCAACAAATGCATTATGTTGAGGCCTATAAGGGGCTGAACATTTATGCTCAATGCCAGCTGATTCAAGCATATCTACAAAAGTTTGTTTGTAAATTCAGTGCCATTATCAGTAATTATGCACTGAACCTTTCTCTTTGTTTTCCTTTCAACAAATTTCAGCCAGTTTGTAAATTGTTGGAAAGTGTCTGCCTTTGACTTAAGCAGATAACAAAAACCATAACGGGAGTAGTGGTCAAGGATACTCAAAATATAACATGACCCTCCTAAACTAGGCTTCATGGGTCCAATTAAATCTGCAAACACAACTTCCAAAGGAACAGTTGTTTTGAAGCCGTTTAACCTGTTTGCAGGAGTTGCCTTACTCTTTTCCTGATTACAGGCATTGCAATTCGAATACTTACTACATGGCTTCAGTTTAATTCCTTCTACTAACTCAGCTGTTTTGCGTAGTGATTTAAAGTTTATATGCCCTAACTGCCTATGCAATAAATGTATACATTCATCATGTGGCTTCTTATTCTCACATATTGGGTTAGCTTTAACTGTACTAACCTGGTTACTTGTGAGAACAAATAAACCATTTTTCAAATTAGCAGTTACACAGGTTCCATTCCTCTCAATAGTGCATTGCTCCCCTCTGAATGTTACCACAAAACCAACCTTAATCAACTCCCTTACAGATAACAGGTTGAATCTTAGTTTAGGTATATATAACATAGGTAACTGTTCATTAATGCATGGACAATAGGAATTACCTTCACCAGAGGCCTTCATCTTCCAACAGTTGGCTAGTGAAACATATTGGTTGCTGTTTTTCATATTAATAAACCTCTTTTTCTCTTTAGTAATGCATTGTGAAGCCCCACTATCAACAACCCACAATTCATTATTTCTGGATGTTGGTTCACCAGAAACAGCCAAACCAATGCTCTTCTTAGCCTTCCCACTGCTATTCACATTCTGTTTTCTTCCCTTTCTACAGAATTTGGCTATATGCCCTCTAGCCCCACAAGAATAACATTTCTTGACAGTGTAAGCAGTAGTGAATGGCTGCTCCTCTCGTGGCTGTGTCTCTCTCAGCTGGTCTCTGTCACGCCTCCTTCTGGACTCTTCAAGCAGTCTCTCAGTAATGTTAGTCAATGTCAGTTCCTCTCTGGTCAGGACTTCCAAAGAAGAAACATACTCGTCATAACTCTCATCCAAAGATGACAGAATAATGTAGACCTGATGCAACTCTGAAAAATCAGCTCCTTTTCATGAAGCTCTTGAAAAGTTGCCTTCATGTAGTTTAAATGGGTCAGCATATCTCCATTCTTCTGCAGACGAATTCTAAACAGCTTACGTATAAGGTGTATATGTGCACCCACACTGTCTCGAACATAAAGCCTTCGCAAAATGCCCCAACACCTAGCAGCAGACTCCTCACCACGAATATGGACAAGCTGCTGGTCATTCAGTGTTAGTCCAATAATGCAAAGAGCTTTCTCATTGTTTCGTTTAAAGTTTAAAGTTTAAAGTCGTCTATCTTCTTTGCATCCTCTTCGTTATTTGCATCCCAAGCAGTAGTATCAGGTGGGTTATTTACTACAGTCCATACAATCCTCAAAATGACAGAATGATCTCAGTTCAAATCCAAGGCAAACCATTCAATATCACAGTAGTCCAAGTCTATGCCCCAACCACCAGTGCTGAAGAAGATGAAATTGACCGGTTCTATGAAGCCCTACAGCACCTTATAAAACTAACACCAAAAAATGATGTCCTTATCATCATGGGGGATTGAAATGCTAAAGTAGGAAGCCAAAAGATAACCGGAATAACAGGCAAGTTTGGCCTTGGAGTACAAAATGAAGCAGGGCACAGGCTGATAGAATTTTGTCAAGAGAATAGAATGGTCATAGCAAACACTCTTTTCCAACAACCCAAGAGACAGCTCTATACATGGACATCACCAGACGGTCAACACAGAAATCAGACTGACTATATGCTCTGCAGCCAAAGATGGAGAAGCTCTATACAGTCAGTAAAAACAAGACCAGGAGCTGACTGTGGCTCAGACCATGAGCTTCTCATTGCAAAGTTTAGACTTAAACTGAAGAAAGTAGGGAAAAGCACTAGGCCACTCAGGTATGAATTAAATCATATCCCTGTTGAATATACAGTAGAGGTGACAAATAGATTTAAGGAATTAGATCTGGTAGACAGAGTGCCTGAAGAACTATGGACAGAGGTTCACAACATTGTACAACAGGTAGCAACCAAAACCATCCCAAAGAAGAAGAAATGCAAGAAAGCAAAATGGCTGTCTGAGGAAGCTTTGCAAATAGCTGAGGAAAGGAAGGTAGCGAAAGGCAAGGGAGAAAAAGAAAGATACGCCCAATTGAATGCAGAATTCCAGAGAATAGCTAGAAGAGATAAGAATGCCTTCTTAAATGAACAGTGCAAAGAAATAGAAGAAAACAATAGAATAGGGAGGATTATAGATCTCTTCAAGAAAATTGAAGAGATGACAAATGTCCGTTGTCACCCTTACTGTTTGTCTTAACATTGGAAATATTATTGATTAAAATACGAGATTCAAATAAAATTAAGGGAATTAAAATAAGAGATCAGGATTATAGGCTGAGAGCATTTGCGGACGACCTGGTTATTACAGTAACTCAACCAATTTACTCAGTTGTAGAGTTGATAGAGATAATAATGTTATATGGGAAAGTTTCTGGATTTAAGATAAACACACAAAAAACCAAAATACTGTCAAAAAATATGACCATAGAACAAAAGGTTGCTCTAGAAGAGTTAACGGGATTTGAAATAGTTAAAAGGATTAAATATTTGGGGGTCTATCTGTCAGCCTCAAATGTGAAGTTATATAAGAATAATTATGAATTCTTATGGGTAAAAACACAAAAAGAATTAGAAGGTTGGAAAAAACTACAATTATCTTTATTGGGAAGAATTGCAGCAGTGAAAATGAATGTTTTGCCAAAATTTCTATTTTTGTTTCAAATGATACCTATACTTAAAAAGGATTTAAATCTGGAGGAATGGCAAAAAGGTATTAATAAATGTGTTTGGGCAGGGGAAAAGCCACGAGTTAAATTTAAGATAATGCAAGACACGCGTGAAAGAGGTGGTCTTAAAATGCCTAATTTTAAATTATATTATGAGGCTGCTGCTTTATCATCGATAAGTGACTGGTTTAATTTAACACAAGGGAGATTATTAAATCTTGAGGGTTATGACTTGTTATTTGGCTGGCATGCATACTTATTGTATGATAAGAAGGTGGATAATGTGTTTAAGATACATATATTAAGGTATGCTCTGTTGCGAGTCTGGAAAAAATATAGACATAAGTTAAATTATAAGATACCAATTTGGACAATACCTAAACATGCAATAGAAAATATAGATGTTGGATTTAAACATGATGCGACTATATATAAGGAAATTTTAAGGCTAGAAAGGAATGTATGGCAATTAAAGCCATATAATATTTTAAAAGAAGAAAAGATTGTACAAACTTGGTTCCAGTATGGGCAGTTACAGGCAAGATGGAAAGAGGATCAGAAAGTTGGTTTCTCGATAACGGATGAAAATTTGGTAAAACAAATTAGAGATCAAGGTCAAGCACATATAAGAAGAATATATAATGCATTGATAGAAATTGATTCAGAAACGGAACTTGTTAAAGATTGTATGATAAAGTGGGCCCAGAACTTTCAGGAGGTTATAACAATGGATACTTGGGAAAAGATTTGGGTTAGAAACGTAAAATTTACACAGGTCCAAAATTTAAGAGAGAATTTTTATAAAATGTTTTATAGGTGGCATTTAGATCCTAAAAAATTAGCAAGTATGTATCCAAACTGCCAGCCCAGATGCTGGAGGTGTGGTTGTGAGGATGCAACGTATTTTCATATATGGTGGACTTGTAAAAAAGTTAAAGCTTTTTGGATTGAAATTTGGTGGAATATGCAAAAGATATTTAAGAAAAGGATAAAGTTTTCTCTGCAGTTGTTTTTGTTGGGTATTATTACAGATTTTACTGTCATAGATACTAAATTGATGTTGAATCTAATTACGACAGCAAGACTTTTAGTAGCGCAATATTGGAAGAAGGAGGAACTGCCGACTATAGAAGAGTGGACTTTGAAAGTTTCTAACTTGGCGGAAATGGCAAAGATTTCAGCATATTTGAAAGAACAATCGCAACAGAGATATATTGTGGAATGGAGAAGATGGATTGCATATATTCAGAATAAATATGGGACTAAAAAGTTTCATTTAGCATTTGAATTAGTAGTGGTTTTATATGATGTATAATTAGTTATTTGTTATTTGTTAGCAATATGATGACTATGGAGAGTTAAAGTGCGACAGAATTTAATGTTTTACTTTTGGGTTGTTAGCATATTTTAGCTTATGTTTGTAATACTATACCCTGTATTCAGCTCTGGGAAGTCGGGGAGGGGTGAGGGGTGGGTAGGGGTGGGTTGGGGAGAGGGGAGGGAGAGGAGGGGGTTTCTCTTTTTTTGTTTCTTTTTTCTATCTTAAAAATGTATTGTAAAACTTTTCAATAAAAAAAAAGAACATTGGAGAGATGAAGGGAACGTTTCATGCAAAAATGGGCATGATAAAGGACCAAAATGGCAGGGACCTAACAGAGGCTGAAGAGATTAAGAAGAGGTGGAAAAATTACACAGAAGAACTATACAAGAATGACCTTAACGTCCCTAACAATCACAATGAGGTGGTCACTGACCTCGAGCCAGACATCCTAGAATGTGATGTGAAGTGGGCCTTAGAAAAGCTGAACAACAACAAAGCTAGTGGAGGTGGCAATATTCCAGCTGAGCTATTCAAAATCTTAAAAGACGATGCAGTAAAAGTGCTACACTCAATTTGCCAGCAAATTTGGAAAACTCAACAGTGGCCACAGGATTGGAAAAGATCAGTTTACATTCCAATTCCAAAGAAAGGCAGTGCCAAAGAATGTTCAAACTATCGTACCATTGCACTCATTTCTCATGCTAGTAAAGTTATGCTTAAAACCCTACAAGCTAGACTCCAGCAGTATGTGGATCGAGAACTACCAGAAGTACAGGCAGGATTTCGAAGAGGCAGAGGAACTAGAGATCAAATTGCCAACATACACCGGATCATGGAGAAAGCTAGGGAGTTCCAGAAAAACATCTACTTCTGCTTCATTGACTATGCTAATTTGAATTTTGAATTTGAATTTTATTGAATTTATTTACAGCCCTTTCCCGTAGGACTCAGGGCGGTATACAGGGTACTTAAAACATTGATACAAAAATTAAAAACAATTTTAAAAAGATTAAATTAAATCCCTGAAAAAATATAAAAAACCCCAATTAAAACTCTCAGCCTGGGCCGGAAAACTCGAAGAGCCAGGTCTTCAGGTCCCGGCGAAATGAACGAAGGTCGGGGGCAGTCCTAAGCTCCACGAGCAGCTGGTTCCAAAGGGCAGGCGCACCCACAAAGAAGGCCCTCCCCCTGGGTGTTATCCGCCAGCAATCTTTTACCGGCGGCACACTGAGAAGGCCCTCCCTCTGGGAGCGCACAGGACAAAGGGAACTTGATGCCGGCAGCAGGTGTTCCCTCAGATTGTGTGGATCATAACAAACTGTGGCAAGTTCTTAAAGAGATGGGCGTACCAGACCATCTTATTTGTCTCTTGAAAAACCTATATGTGGGCCAAGAAGCAACAGTGAGAACTGGACACGGAACCACGGATTGGTTCAAAATTGGGAAATGAGTCCGGCAAGGCTGTATACTGTCGCCCTGCCTATTTAACTTATATGCAGAGCACATCATGAGAAAGGCAGGGCTAGATGAATCAAAAGTTGGAATTAAGATTGCCGGGAGAAATATCAACAACCTAAGATATGCAGATGATACCACTCTAATGGCAGAAAGTGAAGAAGAACCAAAGAGCCTCTTGTTGCGGGTGAAGAAGGAGAGTGCAAAAGTTGGGTTGAAACTTAACATTAAGAAAACCAAGATCATGGCATCTGGCCCTCTCAATTCCTTCAAATAGATGGGGAAGAAATGGAGGTAGTGACAGATTTTGTTTTCCTGGGCTCCAAGATCACTGCAGATGGGGACTGCAGCCAAGAAATTAAAAAACGCTTGCTCCTGGGAAGGAAAGCCATGGCAAATCTAGACAGTACACTAAAAAGCAGAGACGTCACTCTGCCAACAAAAGTACGTATAGTCAAGGCTATGGTCTTCCCAGTTGCAATGTATGGCTGTGAAAGTTGGACCATAAAAAAGACTGAGCGCCAAAGAATTGAGGCCTTTGAACTATGGTGCTGGAGAAGACTCCTGCGAGTCCCTTGGACTGCAAGGCGATCAAACCGGTCAGTCCTAGAGGAGATCAACCCTGACTGCTCTTTAGAAGGCCAGATCCTGAAGCTAAAACTCAAATACTTTGGCCACCTAATGAGAAGGAAGGACTCACTGGAGAAGAGCCTAATGCTGGGAAAGATCGAGGGCAATAGAAGAAGGGGACGACAGAGAATGAGGTGGCTGGATGGAGTCACTGAAGCAGTAGGCGTGAGCTTAAATGGACTGCAGAAGATGGTAGAGGACAGAAAGGCCTGGAGGAACGTTGTCCATGGGGTCGCGATGGGTTGGACACGACTTCGCAGCTAACAACAACAACCTGAAAGTAGGGGGAATATGGTGATTTGGACTGTGATAGATCTATTTTCAAAGCAGGCTCATTTCATCACCTGCAAAGGACTTCCGTCAGTGCAACGACTAACCGAGATGTTTTTGAAGCACATCTACAGACTGCACGGCGTGCCAAAACGAATAATCTCAGACTGGGGGGGTGCAGTTTATGGTCAGGTTCTGGAGGAGTTTTCTCAAGTTAATTGACTCGTCACAAGGACTGTTGTCGGCTTTTCACCCATCTACAGGTGAAACTCGAAAAATTAGAATATCGTGCAAAAGTTCATTTATTTCAGTAATGCAACTTAAAAGGGGAAACTAATATATGAGATAGACTCATTACATGCAAAGTAAGATAGTTCAAGCTGTGATTTGTCATAATTGTGATGATTATGGCATACAGCTCATGAAACCCCAAATCCACAATCTCAGAAAATTAGAATATTACATGCAATCAATAAAACAAGGAGTCTACATAGAACAATATTGGACCTCTGAAAAGTATAAGCATGCATATGTACTCAGTAGTTGGTTTGGGCCCCTTTTGCAGCAATTACTGCCTCAATGCGGCCTGGCATGGAAGCTATCAGCCTGTGGCACTGCTGAGGTGTTATAGAAGACCAGGATACTTCAATAGCGGCCTTCAGCTCTTCTGCATTGTTCGGTCTCATGTCTCTCATCTTTCTCTTGGCAATGCCCCATAGATTCTCTATGGGGTTCAGGTCAGGCGAGTTTGCTGGCCCATCAAGCACAGTAATCCCACGGTCATTGAACCAGGTTTTGGTGCTTTTGGCAGTGTGGGCAGGTGCCAGGTCCTGCTGGAAAATGAAGTCAGCATCCCCATAAAGCTTGTCTGTGGAAGGAAGCATGAAGTGCTTCAAAATCTCCTGGTAGACGGCTGCGTTGACCCTGGACTTAATGAAGCACAGTGGACCAACACCAGCAGATGACATGGCTCCCCAAATCAACACAGACTGTGGAAACTTCACACTGGACTTCAAGCATCTTGGAGTGTGTGCCTCTCCATTCTTCCTCCAGACTCTGGGTCCTTGGTTTCCAAATGAGATGCAAAAGTTGCTCTCATCAGAAAAGAGGACTTTGGACCACTGAGCAACAGACCAGGTCTGTTTTTCTTTAGCCCAGGTAAGACGCTTCTGACATTGTTTGTTGTTCAGGAGCGGCTTGACAAGAGGAATACGACATTTGAAGCCCATGTCCAGGATCCGTCTGTGTGTGGTGGCTCTTGATGCACTGACTCCAGCCTCAGTCCACTCCTTGTGAAAGTCCCCAACACTTTTGAATGGCCTTTTCCTGAAAATCCTCTCCAGGCTGCGGTCATCCCTGCTGCTTGTGCACCTTTTTCTTCCACACTTTTCCCTTCCACATTACTTTCTATTAAAGTGCTTTGATACAGCACTTTGGGAACATCCAACTTCTTTTGCAATTACCTTTTGAGGCTTTCCCTCCTTATGGAGGGTGTCAGTGATGGTTTTCTGCACAACTGTCAGGTCAGCAGTCTTCCCCATGATTGTGATTCCTACTGAACCAGACTGAGAGACCATTTAAAGGCTCAGGAACCCTTTGCAGGTGTTATGGCTTAATTAGCTGATTAGAGTGGGACACTTTGAGCCTAGAATATTGCACCTTTTCACAATATTCTAGTTTATTGAGATTGTGGATTTGGGGTTTTCATGAGCTGTAAGCCATAATCATCACAATTATGACAAATCACGGCTTGAACTATCTTGCTTTGCATGTAATGAGTCTATCTCATATATTAGTTTCCCCTTTTAAGTTGCATTACTGAAATAAATGAACTTTTGCACGATATTCTAATTTTTCGAGTTTCACCTGTACAAATGGGGCGGCTGAATTAGTGAACTCAATGGTGGAACACTATCTCAGATGCTATGTGGACTCAGCAAACGAACTGGACTGACCTCCTCCCTTTTGCAGAGGTGGCTTACAATAACTCTGTCCACAGCAGCACCATTTTTACACCTTTTAAAGTTGCCACAGGAAAAGAGTTCAATGCAATACCCGAATATTCGCAAGGACCTGCTACTTCCCAAACTTGACCAGTGGCTGAGGGGGTGGGAGGAAGTATGGAAAAACATGAAACTCACTCTGAAAAAGGCTTCTGAGACATATAAAAAGCAGGGAGATAAAAAGAGGGCTCCCCAAACAACGTTCCAAGTTGGGGGGAAAGTTTATTTATCCACATAATACTTACGACTTAAATTGCCTAGTAAGAAGTTAGGACCGAAGTTCCTGGGTCCCTTCCCCATAGTAAGAATCATTAACCCAGTCACGGTAGAGTTAAAGCTTCCCAGATTCCTAGGTAAAGTCCACCCTGTGTTCCATTGTAGACTACTGAAACCTTTGTGCGTTCCCACAGACAGGGCCTCTGTGCGTTCCCACAGAGAGGGCCTCCTCAGGGTGCCACCGATCAGAGAATGTCGATTGGTGGCCCCCAGGGGGAGATCCTTCTCTGTGGGCGCTCCGGAGCTGTGGAACCAGCTACCGGTAGAGCTCCGGATGGCGCCCGATCTTCGCTCCTTTCGTCGCGATCTCAAGACCTTTCTGTTTGTACAAGCCGGCCTAGCCTGATGGGGATTGGTGGGGTTTTTTATTTTTGGTGGTTTAGTTTTTAACTTGGTGTTTTAGAATTCTATTTTAACTGTTTTAATATGGGCAACTATTTAATCTCTTTTTAACGTTTGTATTTAGTATTTTATTCTGCCCTGTGAACCGCCCTGAGTCCTCAGGGAGAAGGGCGGTATACAAATATTATTAAATTAAATTAAATTAAATTCTACCTTACAACCTCCCCCTAAGAAGGCACCTGGACCTCTTGTAGTAGCCGGACAGACTCATGAAGTGTAGCGTGTTCTTGATTCTAGACTTTTTAAAGGAAAGTTACAGTACTTAGTGCAGTGGAAAGGGTATCCATTGTCTGAAGCCACATAGGTGAAATCTAGCGATGTAAAAGCCAACAGGCTCATTAGTAAATTCTATGAGAAAAACGCTAACAAACCAAGGGGCAACCCCTAACCTATGATTTTGTTTGAATTGCAGGATTTGTCCTTTTTGTAAGGGCGGGGGGCGGATATCAACGCTGAAAACATTGGATGTTCCTGCTCTGACAACTGATGAAAATGCAGCCATTTTCTCTTCTCCTTTAACATGCTTTTCTTTACTTTTAGAATTCAGGTGCAGTACAGGGGTGGGGGTGGGATGTAAGCTGAGTAAGCCATAATAATAACACTGCTGTGGGAACTCAAAGACGAGCTGATAACGTTTTGGCGGGCTGCGGAGTTTAGGAAAAAGCCCGTGCTTGAAGCTAATTGGGGAATGTGTTTTATGACAGTTTATTGGGGGTGGGAATTATACTTTGTTACTTTGTATCTGGGGGAAGGGTATTTAGGTTTGGGGTTCAACTATGTAGTGCCGATACTTTGTTTTCTGAATAAATGTTCTTTAAGAAAGAATTTTGCCTCGAAGTTCTTTTGATGGGTTTCATCTATCAGAAGCATGACATCAGGAGGGATTTTGTCCCACTCCTCTTTGCAGATCCTCTCCAAGTCATTAAGGTTTCAAGGCTGACATTTGGCAGCTCGAACCTTCAGCTCCCTCCACAGATTTTCTATGGGATTAAGGTCTGGAGACTGGCTAGGCCACTCCAGGACCTTAAAGTGCTTTTCCTTGAGCCACTCATTTGTTGCCTTGGCCATGTGTTTTGGGTCATTGCCATGCTGGAATACCCATCCACGACCCATTTTCAATGCCCTGGCTGAGGGAAGGAGGTTCTCAACCAAGATTTGACGGTACATGGCCCCGTCTATCGTCCCTTTGATGTGGTGAAGTTGTCCTGTCCCCTTAGCAGAAGAACATCCCCAGAGCATAACGCTTCCACCTCCATGTTTGATGGTTTTCTTGGGGTCACAGGCAGCATTCCTCCTCCTCCAAACACGGCGAGTTGAGTTAATGCCAAAGAGCTTGATTTTGGTCTCATCTGACCACAACACTTTCACCCGGTTCTCCTCTGAATCATTCAGATGTTCATTGGCAAGCTTCAGACGGGCCTATACATGTGCATTCTTGAGCAGGGGGACCTTGTAACTACCTTTGAAATATCAGAAGCTATTAAAAAAATGAAACCAGGTAAAGCTCCAGGTCCAGATGGTCTTACAAATCAATATTATAAATCAGGGGTGTCAAACTGCCGGCCCACGGGCCAGAGCGTCACGGAGAAACAGCGCCCATCCCATTTTCGGCAATGGGAAAAAGTTCCGATACATCACGCGACGTCACGTGACGTCGCGAGTTTGACATGCCTGTTATAAATGCTTTGAGGACGAACGTCTTCAGCCATTAAAGGATATAATGAATGATGTATCATGGGGGGAAAGATGCCTCAAACTTGGAAAGAAGCTAATATTGCGTTATTACCAAAGAAAGATCAAGATGTGACGTGGATAAAGAATTACAGACCAATTTCATTACTGAACAATGACTATAAACTGCTGCAATTTTGGCAGAAAGATTAAAGAAGGTACTACAGGCATATATTCATGAAGATCAATCTGGCTTTCTGCCAAAACAACAGTTAAGGGATAATGTGAAGAATGTTTTGAACATTATTGAATATTTACAATATCACAATGAGAAATAGGCAGCTTTAATATTCTTATGTCAAAAGTCTGACTAGCGTACCCAACAAAAGGATCCACTTCTGCATTCACAGTCCACTTCTCCACTGAGCACCTACATCTTTTCACATACATGGTGGCACCTTGCTTGGCTGCGGCTGCTTCAGCTCTCAAATGTGTGGGGGTTAGGGAGGGAACTGAACGATCTGGACTGAACCACTTTTCAGAAATGGGGACAACTAAGTAGAGTTGGGCTGCTAAACTTTCATACAAACGTCAGTCCATACTGGAGATGAAGAACTTCAGTGTGAAAGGAATGGTGGAGAAAACTGTTCGGGAGAGTCTGCATGGCGTCAGATTACTTTGGAGGAGTAAATCAACAACGGAGATGCCAGCGGCTGACACATAGGGTGAGAGATCAGCTGCAATGTCTGGAGGAGCGGAGAGGAAGAAAGGAAATTGCTGGAGGTGGGAACAGCAGCGTGCTCAGTATTTTGAGCAGCAAAGGCAGTGTTTTGGGCCTCGGGCAGAGTGGAGGAGCAGCCATTGCAGCTGGGAAGTTTCCCTCAGTTGCTCACCATCTTTGGAGGAAAAAAAGGAGGTGTGACAGTAAGAGGAAGTGTGGCAAACGCGGAGGCCTAACATCTAGGCTAAAAGCTAGACCATACAGAGTGTCTCTTCCATCAATTTTGTTTGCAAATGCTTGCTCCTTGGAACCAAAAATGGATTACTTGAGGCTGGATTTAACAACTGACCGGGAGGTGAGAAATTGCTGTGTCATCATTGCAACAGAAACTTGGTTAAAGCCCTCTGTCCCAGATAGTGCTGTTAGCTTGATGTGATTTTCAACATTTCGGCTGGACAGGAGTTTTACTTGTCATGGTTCCGATGAATAAGACAAATCAAACCAATTGCAGGCATATTATTTTTCTAAAACGTCTTAGTAAAGAAACGAAACATCGGCACTCATGGAGGGATGCCAGAATCTGAAATCTCCTCCCCCCCAAACCCATCATAACACACACACAATCCCCGCCCTTATCTACAAGTCATAAATCACATTATCCAATTAGTTTTACATATGAGGTTTCACTTCCCATTCTGTATGTGGCTTTTTGCAATCTTATCACAACTTCCGGGTGATTCCTCCCTCCCAAATGAAGCAATTAAACTAACAGGCTGTCTTTTATATTGTCTGTGCAAAAACATGTCAATGTTTGCAGCATTGACATCCGCCCCCCCTTACAAAAGAACAGATCCTGTAATGTAAGCAAACACAAGTTAGAAGCTGGCTTTTGGTTTGTTGAGGTGTTTGTCATAAAACTTTTTGATAAGTCTGTCAGCTTTCACATCGCTAGATTTCACCCAAATGGCTTCAGACAATGGGTATCCCTTCCATTGTACTAGGTACTGCAATTTTCCCTTAAAGATTCCAGAGTCAAGAATATGTTTCACTTCATAATGGGTCTGACCCACTACTATGAGGGGTCCAGGTGCTTTCTTAGGGGAAGGTCTTAAAGTAGAGGCTCAAAAAGGTTTCAGTAAGCTACAATGGAACACCGGGTGAATTTTTCCCAAAAGTCTGGAGAGTTTCAATTTTACTGTGACCGGGTTGATGATTCTCACAATGGGGAAAGGCCCAAAGAATTTTGGTCCCAATTTCTTGCTGGGTAATTTAAGACATAAATATTTAGTTGACAGATAAACCTTTTTCCCAACTTGGAATGTCCTTTGGGGAGCCCTCTTTTTATCAGCCTGTTTTTTATAAGTCTCAGAAGTCTTTTTTAATGCCATTTTCGTATTTCTCCAAACCTCTTCCCACCCCCTCACCCATTGATCAAGTGTCTGGGAAGCGGAGGGCACCTGAGGATAGTCAGACATCGGACTGAACTCTTTTCCTGTGGCTACTCTGAAAGGCTTGTAGCCAGTGCTGCTGTGAACAGAATTATTGTAGGCCACCTCGGCGAAAGGGAGGAGGTCAGTCCAGTTTGTCTGTTGATAGGAAACATAGCATCTGAGGTATTGCTCCACGATTTTGTTAGCAGATTCTGCAGCCCCATTGGTAGCTGGATGAAAAGCAGATGATAAGCTTTGAGATGATCCAATTAATTTAAGGAAATTCCTGCAAAATTTCCCTGTGAACTGTACTCCTCTATCTGAAATTATTCGCTTAGGGGTGCCATGCAGTCGGTAGATATGTTTCAGGAACAATTTAGTAAATCGTTGTGCAGATGGGAGTCCTTTACAGGCGATAAAGTTAGCCTGCTTCAAAAACAGATCTATCACAGCTTTGGAAGCTTTGGAGCTGTTTGCGAGTCTTTGGGGGCTGCCATTCAATTATAGTTTTTGTTGTGACTCAGGGCCAGCCTGTGGGTCCGACAGCCGGCTCCGATGTATCGGATGACTCAGATGAGGGGGAGGAGGGAAACGAACCGGCTGATGATGGTTTGGAGGCTTTGCAGAGCCCTCAGCCGGGGACCTCTTCTCAGCTGCGTGAGCCCGAGAGTGCGGAGGAAGATGACCCACAGCTGGCCCTGTTCAAGGACGCCCGACGCAGGAGGTGTTCTGAACCAGCCCTCTTCTAGCAAACCCCTATTCAAAAAGAAGAGACTGGAGAGCGTCCAAGGCTAAAAGGCTTCTGCCAAGATTTAATTACGCAGTTAACAAAAACACTAGAGCTTGTCTTCTCAAGCGGAAAAGTTGCTTTCAGCAACCAGCCCCTCCCCAAACACTCCTTTTATAGAGAGCTCAGGGCGTGGTCTCCCTGTGCCTCCTCCCGAGGAGTCCCACATTCTTTCTTTGTTTGTTCCTGCTCGACTGCCTCCTGCGTCGGGCGTCCTTGAACAGGGCCAGCTGTGGGTCATCATCTTCCGCACTATCGGGCTCACGCAGCTGAGAAGAGGGCCCCGGCTGGGAACTCTGCCAAGCCTCCACGCCATCATCAACCGGTTCGTCTCCCACACGGTCCTCCTCCCCCTCATCTGAGTCATCCGACACGTCTGAGCCGGCTGCCGAAACCACAGGCTGGCCCTGAGTCACAACAGGAGGCAGTCGAGCAGGAACAAACAAAGAAAGGCTGCGGGACTCCTCGGGAGGAGGCACAGGGAGACCACGCCCTGAGCTCTCTATAAAAGGAGTGTTTGGGGAGGGGCTGGTTGCTGAAAGCAACTTTTCCGCTTGAGAAGACAAGCTCTAGTGTTTTTGTTAACTGCGTAATAAATCTTGGCAGATGCCTTTTAGCCTTGGACGCTCTCCAGTCTCTTCTTTCTGAATAGGGGTTTGCCTTATTACAAGGCCAGAAGAGGGCTGGTTCAGAACAGTTTTTACTTTGGCTCGGTCCATTTCGATACCCTCATTGGAAATTCTATAGCCAAGATAATCTAATCGGGTTTGGTGAAATTCACATTTCGACAATTTGACATAAAATTTGGCATTCAATAGTTTCTTTAACACTTCTCTGACCAGTTTTATGTGGTCGGTCATATTCGTGCTGTATATCAGGATGTCATCAAGGGATACTAGGACCCCTTTGTATAGGAGATCATGTAGGACCATATTGATCAACTGCATAAATACGGCTGGGGCCCCCTGCAGTCCAAATAGTGTGACTTTTAACTGGTAGCTCCCCAAGGGGCAGTTGAAGGCTGTCTTCCACTCATCCCCCTCCTTTATTCTCATCCAGTAATAAGCTTCTCTCAGGTCTAATTTAGTGAAGACACTCCCCTTCGCCAGGTGGGTTAGTAAGTCTTTCAAGAGGGGAGAGGGTATGTATTTTCCACACTCACAGCATTCAGGCCTTTAGAGTCCACGCAGAGACGAAGAGACCCATCCTTTTTCTCTTTGAACAACACAGGGGCACCCATGGTTGACTTGGCCTGCTCAATGAACCCCCTCGCTAGGTTTGTATCTACATATCGCTGCATCTCCTCCCTTTCAAGGGGGGACATAGCGTACATTCTTGGTTGGGGGAGTTTGGCCCCTGGTAACAGTTCAATGGAACAATCATTGGGACGGTGAGGAGGCAAGGTATCACATTCTTTTTCACAAAACCCCTCCGCTAGGTCCTGGTACTTGCTGGGGATAAGCGGCTCGCCAGGTGTCCATAAGGCAACCATGTGCGCTAGCTCATTGGGTGGGCTAAATTCTCCTGTAACGTCTGTTGAATCAATGGGGGGAATCGGGCCCTATGGGTAGTCTCACAGTTCTCATTCCCTTTTCCCACGAGATCAATAGCTTCCATTTGTCTAGCCAGGCTAGTCCTAGGATCACAGTTTCAGACATCTTTGGAGCTACCAGGAAGCAAATAAACTCCCAGTGCTCGCCTATTTCTAGGCGTAAGGGCTCCGTTAATTGCGCGACTAAAGTCCCTCCCATTAGGGAGCCATTGGCTTGCTCAAACATCACAGGTTTGGAGAGCGGTTTAGCCCGTATGCCCTGTCTCAAGGCACATGACAGGCTAATGATGCATCGGGAGCAGCCAGTATCGACTAGCACTTTCAGGTCTACTTGTACCCCTGACTTAGGGACTATGAGTTTAGCAGGCAATAAAAAAGGTAGGATGCGTCGACTCACCATCGGGTCATTCTCCCCTTCATCGTTGCTGTGAAAACTGGGTAAAGTGGGGGGGTGGGTCCGGTCGGTAGGCTAGCGTCCTCCTGGGTGGGGTACGTAACCTGGGTAACGGGCTCCTGGGTGACCCAGTTGGACATTTCTCTTTGTGGCTGTTGCGCGGGTTTCTTCCTCGTTGTTGGATCTTGTCTACTCTGCTGTTGTGGGTAAAGAACTGGGCAGTTCGCTCCTCGATATCCCTGCTGTCTGCATCGGAAACACTTAATTGCCAGGTCTACAGGTGACTTGGGTCTTTCAGCCCTCACAGTAGTTGGAGATCTTCGTGGGGGTGAGTGCCATTCAGGTTGTTCTGACCTTGGCTCAGGTTCAGGTAGGAGAGGCTTCTTATAGCGGGCGAGCTGAACATCTAATTTCACCGCTGCCTGGTACCATTCATGCAGTTCGTCAGGCACAGCTCGGTAGATACATGCCAGTGAAAGGTAGTCATCTAACCCTTCTCTAAAAAGATGAATTATGGATTGCTCAGGCCATCTCTCTATCCGACCAGCCAGCTTTCGAAACTCCCGCACGTATTCCAGGGCAGGCCGGCCAACTTGCTTTATCTTATGGATTTGCTCTTCTGCTCTGAGGGTGACGGATGGGTCCTTAATGTGGTGGTCTCTCATGAAAATAAGACAGAATCTTTCCTTCCTCAGGATGAGAGCCCAGAGCAATGTCCAAAGCTCCCTTTTATTTACAAGGAAATTCACTCATTGGATTGAGCTCGTGTACAACAAAAAATCCTACTTTCCCATTGGCTCTGAACCTGCATGATATTCCCCTGGCTTGGTTATGTCAGCTGCATTTTAATAGCTAACAATTAAGTAATTGACCTTATGCTGAACAGGTGGTTTCATTATGGCTCATCTTCAAGAGACTGAAAAACAATTGTTTCAGCTGCGCTTATTCTAATGGCTGCAGCCTGCAATAATTTCCCTACACCTCAAATCTTTCCCTCAGCCTTAGGAGGAAAAAGAGGGGGTCTTCCAAGTCAGGGGCTTGCTCATTATATAAATTGTTGAACCATTCGGATGCTTCTCCCTCTAGGCTGGACGCAATCACATCGACCAAAGCACCTGGGTCTGGGTAGAGATGGGCCCAGCTATTCAAATGAGAGCGTACATGGTTGAGGAAGAAAATCAGTTTCTCTGGGTCCCCATCGAAGGTTGCTCTGAAGGGTGGGTACATCATTGGTTGCTGGGGTCCCCATTGCTGCTGACCCCTCTCTGGTTGTTGGTTAACTGGTTGCAGAGGCCCCCACTGCTGTTGTTGTCTCTCCAGTCGTGGCTGGCCCCACTGGTCCTGCTGTACGTTCAGGGGTTGCACGTTTGGGTCCTGCTGCTGCCACCCTTGCTGTTGTCCTCCCACCAGCTCCTGATCTCCAGGCTTCTGCACCACCCCCAGCTGTTGCAAGGCTTCTATTAGCTGGGGCAAGCTCAGAGGTTGTTTGCCTTTCACTTGTGGGGGCTTCCCAACCTCCCATTGCTGCAGAGGCCCCAGGCTGGGGTCCTCTGTCTCTATAGGTCTGGAGGGCTTAGCAGGGGACTCCTGGGTCTGGCAGGCAGTCTGATCTGCAGACAGGATTTTCCACTCACCCAGATTCTCAGTGGCTGACGATATGACATCTCCTCCCCATTCTGCTTCTGGGACTTCTTGCCGCACAGTCTGGCCTCCGTATTCTTTACTGGAGTGGTTCCAGCTTGACGACGAGATAAGCTCAGTTATCGGTCTAGGTTTGGAGATCAGCCCAAATTCATCTTCCCACAGAAAACTATCTATTATTTCCTCTTCAGAAGTTTCGCCAGCAATCAGGCCTTCCCTTTCTATTTTGAGGATTCTTCCCTGAATCTTTGCCAGCTTATCTCTCTTAACTGGAGACAGCGGCAGGGGTTCAGGACCCCCCTTTGAAAGAAAGGAAATTCTGGCATGATGTCATGGTTCCGATGAATAAGACAAATCAAACAAATTTCAGGCATATTATTTATCTAAAAAGTCTTAGTAATGAAATGAAACATCGGCACTCATGGAGGGATGCCAGAATCTGAAATCTCCTCCTCCCAAACCCATCATAACACACACACGATCCCCGCACTTATCTACATGTCATAAATCACATTATCCAATTAGTTTTACATATGAGGTTTCACTTCCCATTCTGTACACAGCTTTTTGCAATCTTATCACAACGTCCAGAGGGGACAATACACTGGACCTTGCTTATTCCAACATCAAGAAGGCTTTCAAAGCTATCCACCGCCCTCACCTGGGCTCCTCTGACCATCTCTCAGTGTTGCTTATACCAGCATATAAACCTTTATTAATCAGAGTGAAACCTACAGTAAAGCAGGTGAGGGTTTGGACAGAGGGAGCTATAGAAGCATTACAAGACTGCTTTGAGTGCACAGATTGGGGTATGTTTAAGGAAGTAGCTACTGATAACCAACATACAAATGTTGAGGAGTATGCCACCACAGTGTCTGCATATATCCAAAAGTGCATAGAAGATGTCTGTGTCCTGAAAAGCATTGTTGTGAGGGCAAATGAAAAACCATGGCTGACTTATTAGGTCCACAAGATGCTGAAAGCACGGAATGTAGCTTTTAAATCTGGTGACATGCTGGCACTTAGAACAGCCAGAGCAAATATGAAAAGTGCCATAAAAGGTGCAAAGCAAGCCCATTGCCAGAAAATTCAGAACTGTTTTCAGGACCCAACAAACATCAGGCGAATGTGGCAAGGGATCCAGGCCATTACGAATTACAAGGTGACTCCATCGAGATCCAAGGATGACACAGACTTCCTAAACAAACTGAATACATTTTTTGGAAGATTTGAGGCATCAAATAGCACTCCTGCTAGGAAAGCTGTGCCCCATCCTGACGAGCAAGTGCTACGTTTTGATGTCACCTCTGTCCAGAAGACACTGCAGAAAGTTAACATTCAGAAAGCAGCAGGCCCAAATAACATCCCTGGACGTGTCCTTAGGGAATGCGCAGATGAGCTGGCTTGTGTGCTCACAGATATTTTCAATCTCTCATTGCAGCAGGCAGTGGTCCCATTGTGCTTTAAGATGGCCATCATCTTGCCAGTGCCAAAAAAGTCCACAATTACAGGCCTCAATGATTACCATCTGGTTGCACTGACCTCCACCGTTATGAAATGCTTTGAGAAGCTGATAAAAGACATTATCATATCCAGCCTCCCACCAGCATTTGAGCTGCTTCAGTTTGCCTACCGACCAAATAGCTCTATGGAGCCGGCCGCCCTGTTTGGGGTGACTCGCTCCCTCCTGAATCAGGAGGTGAGGGAGGAGCCCCTGCAGGGTCGTGCCAAGGAGTTTAGTCAATATCTGGTGGATAAAATCGCTCAGATTCGGGCCAGCTTGGACTCCGACTGGGCAGAGTCTGACGATGGGGAATCAAGTGGTCTTGGTAACATTACTTGGGAAGAATTTGATCCTGTGACTCCGCAAGACGTGGACAGGATCATGGGGAGGCTGAGTTCCACCACGTGTTTATTGGACCCGTGCCCCTCCTGGCTGGTTAATGCAGCTCGGGAGGGAACACGAGGCTGGCTCCAGGAGGTAATAACTGCTTCTTTGAGAGAGGGTAGCTTCCCTGCCGCCTTGAAGGAGGCGGTGGTGAGGCCAATCCTCAAGAAGCCTGCCCTGGACCCGGCTATTTTGAACAACTACCGTCCGATCTCCAACCTTCGCTTTTTAGCAAAGGTTGTTGTGAGTGTGGTGGCACATGAGCTTCCTCTGTTCCTGGAGGAAGCGGATTATCTGGACCCATACCAATCGGGCTTTAGGCCCGGGTACAGCACGGAGACGGCATTGGTCGCACTGGTGAATGATCTCTGGCAGGCTCGAGACAGGGGTTGCTCCTCTGTCCTAGTCCTATTAGACCTCTCAGCGGCTTTTGATACCATCGACCATGGTATCCTACTGCGGCGCCTCAGGGGGTTGGGAGTGGGTGGCACTGTCTTACAGTGGTTTTCCTCCTACCTCCTGGGTCGTTCGCAGTCGGTGTTGGCAGGGGGGCAGAGGTCGGCCTCGAGGCCTTGAGGCCTCTCGTTTGTGGAGTCCCTCAGGGGTCGGTCCTCTCGCCCCTTCTGTTCAACATCTATATGAAGCCGCTGGGTGAGATCATTCGTGGTTTTGGGGTGGGGTATCATCAGTACGCTGATGATACCCAGCTTTTTATTTCCACCCCAGATCAACCCAGTGATGCCCTCGATGTGATGTCCCGTTGCCTGGAGGCGGGGAGGGCCTGGATGGGGAGGAACAGGCTTCGTCTAAATCCCGACAAGACTGAGTGGCTGTGCATACCAGTATCTCGGGTTGTCCATTCTATTCCATCTTTATCTATAGGGGGTGAGGTGTTACCCCCCGTAGATAGGGCTCGCAACTTGGGTGTCCTCCTTGACTCACAGCTCAGTTTAGAAGATCATATAGGAGCTATGACCAGGGGGGCTTTTGCCCAGGTTCGCCTGGTGCGCCAGTTGCGACCCTATTTGGACTGAGATGCCCTACGCACAGTCACTCATGCACTCGTGACCTCTCGGATAGACTACTGCAACGCTCTCTACATGGGGCTGCCCTTGAATACTACTCGGAGGCTCCAGCTGGTGCAGAATGCGGCCGCGCGAGTTGTGATGGGGGTCTCCCGATACTCCCATGTAACACCTCTACTCCGCGAGCTGCATTGGCTTCCAGTTATCTTCCGGGTGAGATTCAAGGTGCTGGTGATGACCTATAAAGCCCTAAATGGCATGGGTCCGGATTATTTATGGAAGTACCTTTTGCCGGCGTTAACTTCCCATCGTCCTGTGCGCTCCCACAGAGAGGGCCTCCTCAGGGTGCCGTCGGTCAGGGAATGTCGACTGGCGGCCCCCAGGGGGAAATCATTCTCTGCGGGCGCGCCTGCCCTCTGGAATTAGCTCCCTGTTGAGCTCTGGATGGCTCCCGACCTTCGCTCTTTCCGCCGCGACCTGAAGACTTGGCTATTCGAACTTGCCGGCCTGGACTGAGGGACTGGGATTTTAGATTTAAAATTTAAAATTTTACATTTTAGAATGTGTTTTATTGTTTAGGGCTACTTGGTTTAATTTATTTTATTGTTTGTATATTATGTGTTGTATATAGTGTTTTAATTGCCCTGTACACCGCCCCGAGTCCTTCGGGAGAGGGGTGGTATATAAATCCAAATAATAAATAAATAATAAATAAATAAATATTTCTTCTGTTCTCCATCTGAGCTTGAAGCACTTAGAGGAAAGAAATACTCACATGCGTTTGTTGTTTGTCGACTTCAGTTTGGCATTTAACACAATCATTCCCCAGCATCTAGTAGACAAACTGGGACTTTTAGGCTTAAACACTCCTTTGTGCAACTGGATTCTTGATTTTCTTACCAACAGGCCCCAATATGTGCGAGTTGGAACAAATACCTCTAATACCATTTTCTTGAGCATAGGTTCTCCTCAGGGCTGCGTCCTAAGTCCGCTGCTGTTCACGCTGTTGACTCGTGACTGTTGTGCTAGGTTTGCCACCAACCATATTGTGAAGTTCGCAGATGATACAACAGTAGTGGCCCTTATTCATGATGACAAGGTGGAAGCTTACTGCAAAGAGGTTGAGGGGTTGGTGAACTGGTGCAAGGAAAACAGCCTAGTTTTAAATACCAGAAAAACCAGAGATCATTGTCGATTTCAGAAAAGGCAGGCTCAGCCACACTTCTCTGTGCATAAATGATTCACCTGTGGAGATGATTACCAGCATCAAATTCCTGGGTGTGCAGCTAACGAGTAGGCTGGCTTGGTCACTCAACAGTGAGAAACTGGTGAAGCAGGCACAGCAGCGCCTGCATTTTCTGCGTCGCATGAGAAAAGCACATCTTCCTTCCCCTGTCCTGACCACTTTCTACAGGGGAATGATCGAGAGCATCCTGTCATACAGCGTCACAGTCTGGTTTGGAAGCATCACTGCTTCAGACAGGAAGGCGGTGCAGAGAGTGGTGAGGATGGCCGAAAAGATCATTGGCAGTTCCCTCCCCTCCATCCAGGACATAGCACAGAAGCATTGCTTGAGCAGGGTCCGTAGGATTATCTGGGACACTACACATCCTCTTCACAACCTGTTTTCCTTGTTACCTTCTGGGAGGAGGCTTCGTGGTATCTTCAGCAGAACATCCAGATTCAGCCATAGTTTCATTCCATACAGCATTAACCTTGTGAACTCTCAAGCTTCCTCCTTCCGTTATATATTCAAGATGGACAGTATTTAATATTTGTTATGTATATGTAGGGGTCTTGGTCTATACATATGTGTATATAGTATGGTTAGGTGTGTGTCATGTATGTGTTCCACTTTGAGAGCAGGCAACTAATTTTCATTTTTGATTTGTGCCGTTGTGCCCACAGTAAAAAAAAAAAGACAATAAAGGTTATCTTATCTACGTTAGTGACCTTGACATTCTTGCAGGCTCTCACAGTGCGTGAACAGCTTCTTGGAATTCAGTTTCCTCCCTTTGCTTTTTACCCCTCCCCCTTTTCTATGGCAGGTTGATTAGTGATAGAAGCTAGCAGGCAACATAGCGATTCAATTTTGACATGCCGACCCCCTGAAAGAAGGGTAAACCTGGAAAAATATTAAACACAAATTAGCATCATTAATCAAAATTAACATTTCATTATCCTTTAGGATGTTGAGAGTATTTGGCATGAAATCTTTTTATTAATCTGTCTGCCCTAACATGATGGGCAGCTACCCATTCAGCATCCGCTGAGGTGTAGCCTTTCCACTGTATTAAGTACTATAATTTCCCCTTAAAAATCCTTGAGTCCAGTATTTTCTTAATCTCATAGTGTTCCTCACCCCCCACCATAACCGGAGGAAGGGGCTTCTCTCCAACTGGTCTCAGGCTAGAATCTTGGAATGGTTTTAACAGGCTGCAATGGAACACCGGATGAACCCATCTTAATACTTTTGACAACCGTAGCTTGACTGTAACTAGATTTATAATCCGAAAAATTGGGAAGGGTCCTATATACTTAGGACTTAGTTTCTTACAGGGTTGCCTCAGCTTTGAGATACTTGGCAGATAGGTATACTTTATTCCCAATACTAAATTTCTTCTGGGGAGCTCTTTTCCGATCAGCCTGCCTGTTATGTGATTCTCTGGCCTTAATGGCTTCTGTACATCCCCCAGGTGGCTTTTAGGGTTTCCATCCATTCAGCTAACGACAGTGAGGATGGAGGTTCTCTCGGAAGCTCTGGCATCGGTACAAAATCCACTCCTGTAGCTATCTTGAATGGGGTGAACCCAGTGCTACTGTGTACCAAGTTATTATACAGAACCTCTGCAAAAGGCAGGAGCTCCGCCCAGTTGGTCTGTTGATAGTTTACATGGCAACATAAATATTGCTTTATAAATGAGTTGGCTCTTTTAGCCGCCTCATTTGTACTCGGATGAAATCCAGAGCTAAATCCCTGTGAGAAGCCTATTAGTCTTATAAACTCCCACGAAAAGTTTGCACTGAACTGCCCCCCCCAGTCGGAGATGATATGTCTCGAGACTCCATGCAGCCAATACACATGCTGCACAAACAACTTGGCCAAACTTCAGGCTGATGGAATCTTCAGGCACACCACAAAGTGTGCTTGCTTCGAAAACAGGTTGAACACTGTCCAAATTACTGTATTCCAAGAACTTTTGGGCAAATCCACAATAAAGTCTATGGCAATTTCTTCCCATGGACTGTTAGGGTTGGCCACTGGCTGTAACAGTTCAGGAGGCTTCCCGGGCAATCGTTTCATGGATGCACATATTGGGGATCCTGTAACATAGCTCTCTATGTCCTTGTTCATCTTAGGCCACCAGTACTGCCTCTTGGTCAAGTGGAAGGTTTTCATGAACCCGAAATGGCCTGCAGTCTTCACATCATGACTCCATTGCAGGATCTGGGCTCTTAGGTTAGGTGGAACGTACAACTTGTTTCTCTTCCAGGCCATGGTCTCTGTTATTGTCAACTTTTCATTGTGATTTTGGAACCACTCATATGGACTAACATGTAACCTGGCGGCACCCCCACAACCTGTGGGGCAGCTACAGCTCTCTCAGAGGTATCCGAGTAGGTTGCATTCATAATGAAGAGAGCTGGTTTAATGTCAATAGTCTGACTAGTGAACCCAACAAAAGGATCCCGCAAGGCAATTAAGTCCCAAAGGTAAAACATTATTGGATACACCATCTTGGATCTGAAGAAACAAAACCAGCTCTGGTTTTCCCACGCGAAAGCTTGCTTAGTTAAACAATAGATTCCTTTGCCCCCACCCACTGGTTGTTCACATTGTCCAATAGTAATACTTTTTGTCATGGGAACAGTCCACTTCTCCATCAAGCACCTGCGTTAGTGACCTTGGCATTCTTGCAGGTTCTCATGGTCCATGAATGGCTTCTTGGAATTCCATTTCCTCCCTTCGCTTTCTACCCCTTCCCCCCTTTTCTATGGCAAGTTTATTAGCAATAGAAGCTAGCAGGCATCATAGCAATCCAGTCTTGATATCTTGGATGCAGAAGGCCTTTGATAATTTAAATTGGGCTTTTATGTTTAAAGTTTTGGAAGACATGGATTTTGGGGAGAATTTTATCCAAGGGATTAAAGCAGTTTATACATCACAGCAAGCTAAGATTATTATTAATGGGGACTTAACCAACTTCTGTGAAATTCAAAAGGGTATAAGACAAGGATACCCCTTATCTCCCTTATTGTTTACATTGTTGTTGGAAGCTTTGAAGAGAGATATTAGGCAAGATAACAGGTATAAATATTAAAAAGGAAGTTTATAAATTGAGGGCACTTGCTGATGACTTGGTTATATTTTTGCAAGACCCCAAAAATAATATAGAATATTTGATGAGGAAATTAAATGAGTTTGGGGTTTTAGCAGGTTTTAAAATAAATAGAGAACAACAATGCTTATTAAGAATATAACCTCTCAGGACAGTGACATATTGACTAAAAAGTCTGGCTTTATGGTTGAGAAAAAGGTGAAATACCAGGGGGTTATATTGGAAAATACAAACACAAAACTGTTTAAAAATAACTGTGTACTTCTTTGGAATGATATTAAAAAGGACTTATTGAAATGGGATAAACTGCAATTATCATTAATGGGAAGAATTTCTGTAATTAAGATGAATGTTTTACCAAAGATGCTCTTTCTGTTTCAGACGTTACCAATACTTGCAACTAATACTCCATTTAAGCAATGGCAGATGGATTTTGAAGAGGTTTCTTCCCTCCCTCCCCCAAAATTAATTTTGATGTACTTTTGCCTCTTGAGTTCGACATAGATCTTTTTTTCTTGCAGATTCACAAATAAATGTAATTATTTCCAGTTCCATGACTCCTTTGAAGACATTGTGTTCTATTATTGATGATCTTCACTGATAAAGTTTAGAATATAATACCACAGCAAAACACATTAGCGTTAAACCCACCTCTATAACACTAGTACAGGACTAATGCTGAACTTGGTCCATGAACTTTGTCTTGGTTTTTTTTCCTTTTGATGGATTGGATGTTTTTATTTTGTTGTGTTTACTTTGTGCACTGCCCAGAGTTCCGTTGGCTAGGTGGGTAGCCATATAAATTTGATAAATAAACTCTGGTCTGGGACATTATTTTTCTCGTCTTTATCTTCCCTGACCCAATTTTTCTTCTATATGTATACAGGAGCCAGGCAGATTTATTTTTTTCTTTCTTTCTTTCTTTCTTTTTCATTCCATTTCTATAGCTGCCCAACTCAACCAAGTGACTCTGGGCATTTTAAACAATTTAAAAGACATTAAAACAATAAAAACACAAATACTGTAGTAAATTCACAGTAACCTTTCATTTGCTCTTTGGGGTCAGAGTGGGTTTCTGTTAAGAAAGATTTTCCATATAGTGGAAAAGATAGTTATGAATAAATGGTTTATAGGTCAAAACTAGACATTCTGAAGTTTGAGGGAAACATTACAGGGAGGTTAGTATAAAAAGACAAGGAAATGTTTCTGGAATCATATTTGTGTGGTTTTAACTATTACACAAGCTTCTTTCTATGTTCTGTGTTCTGTGTTTGTGTGCGTGTGTGCAAGAATGGATGATTGCAAGATTCCTCAGTAAACTACACTTTTTTTTTTAATTTCCACTTCACTCTTCCAGAGCCTGTTGGTTTAAAACTGAAATATTTGTCCCTCTGCTTTGCTTTAAAGTGCACTGGGAAGACCAGCATTCTCATTTTTTACATTCAGCATCACCACAGATGGCAGCCTTCTGTGAGATACAATCCGTATAAGCTGCTAGTTGTCCGTCCCTGTCTTACAGTGTTAATTTTATAATGACTATGTTTACAGGAATTGAGTTACTTTTCATAAACATTGAAGTCTTATTGAAGCTAATCACTGTCATTTTTTTGTTTCCTTGTTTAATTTACAGTGCTGGCCCCAAGGGTGATAACATTTATGAATGGAGATCGACAATTTTAGGACCTCCAGGTTCAGTATATGAGGGTGGTGTTTTCTTCCTTGACATCACATTTACACCAGAATATCCCTTCAAGCCTCCAAAGGTAAGAAATGCATCACATGTTCTCATTTCCTGCTAATATATCACTGTATACAACATATTAACATTTTATATAGTATTCAGTATAATTTCATTCACCTTAGTATTTAGTATTTTTTTCCTTTCTACAAATGTACTGTAGCTCCCTACCACATGGGTAGGTACAACAGGCAATGACTGAAGCACATGGGTAGCCATAAAGATCGTCATGGAATCATAGAGTTGGAAGGGACCTTGGAGGTATGCCAGTCCAACCACCTAGCCAGAGCAGGAAAACTCACAACAACAACAACAACAACAACAACAACAACAACAACAACAACAACATAATAATAATAATAATAATAATAATAATAATAATAATAATAATAATAATAATAATAATAATAATAATAATAAACCTTTATTGTCAAAGTACAACATGTGTACATTGAGATTAGCTGAGCCTCCCACCGTGCTCTCTCCCCCCAACACACAGTGACAACAAACCCTCCATCCTACCACACCATGTGAACCAACTACACCACACACCGGCCTCCCAAGTCAATTCTGCATAGGTTCACAGAGATTATGTCCCATTTAAAAGCCTAACAGCCCACGGATAAAAGCTATTTTTCAGCCTGTTGGTACGGCTGGTTATATTCCTATATCTCCTACCGGATGGTAGGACAGTAAAGAGATACTGTCCAGGATGTGAGTCATCCCTGAGAATCTTCCTCACTCTTCCAAGGCAACGAGCCCTGGCGCTGTCATCCAGTGGTGTCAGGGAACAGCCCACAATGTCTTGTGCTGTGCTCACTACCCTCTGTAATACTTTCCTGTCCGTGGCTGTCAGACCAGCATACCAAACCACAATACCATACGAGAGGACGCTCTCTATAGTAGACTGGTAAAAGAGGGTCATTAGCCGTTGTTCTACCCTGTTCTTCCGCAAGACCCTAAGCAAGTGAAGCCTCTGTTGGGCCTTTCTAGCCACCTGGGTTGTGTTAACTTTCCAGGTCAGATCTTCACAGAGGTAGACTCCCAGAAATTTAAAGGAGGAAACTCTCTACACAGTCCTCCCCGATGTAAAGTGGGGCAGGTTCCTCCTTTTTTCTCTGGAAGTCTAACACCATCTCTTTCGTCTTGCCATTGTTTAGGTGCAAGTTGTTGTTACTACACCATATGGATAGTTTTTGTACCTCCGCCAGATAAGGGGCTGTCCAACCTTTGCTTGAAAGTCTCCAGTAATCAAGCACCCATGATTCCAGGAGGCAGACTGTCCCCCTGCTTAATAGCTGTCATGCCCAGGAAATTTCTCCTTATTTTGAGTTTAAATTCCCTTCTGTAACGCTTCCACCCACTAGTTCTTGACCTACCCTTGGGCAAAATAATAATAATAATAATAATAATAATAATAATAATAATAATAATAATAATAATAATAATAATAATAATAATAATAATAATAATAATAATAATAATAATAATAATAATAATTTAATTTCTATACCGCCCTTCTCCCGAAGGACTCAGGGCGGTGTACAGGGCAAATATAGTAAAAATACAACATACAAAAGTTAAAAAAGAATTAAATAATACAGCCCAATTCCAATAAAATTAATACAGTTAATATTAAAAAACCCCAAACCCATCAGACCAGGCCGGCTTGTTCAAATAAGTATGTTTTTAGGTCACGTCGGAAGGAGCAAAGGTCGGGAGCCATCCGGAGCTCCACTGGTAAACGGTTCCAAAGGTCTGGCGCGCCCACAGAGAACGCCCTCCCCCTGGGGGCCGCCAGTCGACACTCTTTGACCAACGGCACCCTACGGAGGCCCTCTCTGTGGGAGCACACTGGACGAAGGGAATTCGATGCCGGCAGCAGGTGCTCCCGTAGGTAATCCGGACCCATGCCATTTAGGGCTCTATAGGTCATTACCAGCACCTTGAATCTTACCCGGAGGGCAACCGGAAGCCAATGCAGCTAGCGGAGTAGAGGTGTTACATGGGAGTATCGGGAAACCCCCACCCCCACTCGCGCGGCTGCATTCTGCACCAGCTGAAGCCTCCGAGTAGTCCTCGAGGGCAGCCCCATGTAGAGAGCTTTGCAGTAGTCCAAATGGGAGGTCACGAGCGCATGAGTGACTGTGCGCAAGGCATCCCGGTCCAGATAGGGCCACAACTGGCGTACCAGGTGAACCTGGGCGAAGGCCCCCCTAGTCACAGCTCCTATATGATCTTCCAAAGAGAGCTGTGAGTCTAGGAGGACACCCAAGTTGCAAGCCCTATCTACGGGGGGGGGGTAATATCTCATCCCCCATGGTTAGAGATGGAATAATCTGAATTTCCCGAGATGCCGGCACCCACAGCCACTCAGTCTTGTCAGGGTTGAGCCGAAGCCTGTTCCTCCCCATGCAGACCCGAACCGCCTCCAGGCAACGGGACATCACATCGAGGGCATCACTGGGGTGGTTTGGGGTGGAGATGAAAAGCTGGGTATCATCAGCATATTGATGATACCCAACCCCAAAACCACGAATGATCTCACCCAGCGGCTTCATATGGATGTTGAACAAGAGAGGCGAGAGGACCGACCCATGAGGAACTCCACAAACGAGAGGCCTCGAGGTCAACCTCTGCCCCCCTGCCAACACCGACTGCGAATGTCCCAGAAGGTAGGAGGAGAACCACTGAAGAACAGTGCCTCCCACTCCCAACCCCGAGACGCTGCAGCAAGATACCATGGTCGATGGTATCAAAAGCCGCTGAGAGGTCTAATAGGACTAGGACAGAGGAACAGCCCCTGTCCCGAGCCCGCCAGAGATCATTCACCAGAGCGACCAATGCCGTCTCCGTGCTGTGCCCGGGCCTGAAACCCAATTGGTACGGGTCCAGATAATCAGCTTCCTCCAGGAACAACGGGAGCTGGTGCACCACCACGCTCTCAACAACCTTTGCAAGAAAGCGAAGGTTGGAGACCGGACGAAAGTTGTTTAATACAGCTGGATCCAAGGCAGGCTTCTTGAGGAGAGGTCTCACCACCGCCTCCTTCAAGGCAGCAGGAAAACTACCCTCACTCAAGGAAGCAGTTATCACTGCCTGGATCCAGCCTCGTGTCCCATCCCGAGCCGCATAAACCAGCCAGGAGGGGCACGGGTCCAATAAACACGTGGTGGAGCTCAGCTTCCCCATGATCCTGTCCACATCATCGAGGGTCACAGGATCGAACTCCTTCCAGATAATATCAACAAGACCGCCCATGTCCTCATCGTCAGACTCTGCCCAGTCGAACTCCAAACCGGACCGGATCCGAGCAATTTTGTCCGAAAGATGTTGGTTAAACTCCTCAGCACGGCCCTGCAAGGGCTCCTCCCTCACCTCCTGATTAAGGAGGGAGTGGGTCACCCTAAACCGAGCGGCCGGGTGGTTATCTGCGGACGCGATGAGGGTAGCAAAGTATTTAGACCTTGCCATCCTCATCGCCGCGAGATAAGACCTAGTAAAGGACCTTAGTCGCGATCGGTCAGATTCAGACCGGCTGGATCTCCAACAGCTCTCTAGGCCCCATCTCTGACGTTTCATTTCCCGGAGCTCCGTGGAAAACCATGGAGCCCACTGGGATTTCACCGGGTCAGGGGCCGCATGGGTACAACTCGGTCAAGTGCCTCCGTGGCCGCCTGTTCCCAGGCTTCCACAAGGGCATCGGCCGAGCTGTGAGCAAAGGAGGCAGGTGGGGACCCCAGCGCTGCCTGGAACCTCTCAGGGTCCATTAAGCGCCTAGGACGGAACCATCTCATTGGTTCAACAACCCCACGACGGGGAGTGGCAAAACGGAAGACCAACCGCAGGAGATGATGATCGGTCCATGACAGGGGCATAACAATTGGAGAACCCCCACCCAGATCATCTAACCACCGTCCAGATAGAAAAACCAAATCGAGCGTGTGGCCCCCCACGTGAGTCGGGCCCTGAATTACTTGCATCAGGTCCATGGCCGTCATGGAAGCCATGAACTCCTGAGCTGACTCAGATGATCCTCCCAGGGATGGTAGATTAAAGTCACCCGAAATCATAAATTTAGGGAACTCAATCACCAACCCCGAGAGGATGTCGAGAAGCTCAGGCAGGGCTACTGCTGCGCGACTAGGCAAAAGGTACACCAGCAGCAAGCCCAACTGAGCCCTAGGGCCACATCTCAAGAGGAGGGACTCACACCCGGCTATTTGGACAACGGTGGCCTCCCGCGGGCAAAGGGTCTCCCTCACAAGTACCGCCACTCCCCCGCCCCTACCCTGAGCCCGAGGCCGGTGCAGCACCCGGAAACCTGGTGGGCAGAGATCGACCAGAGGGACACCACCCTCTGAGCCCAACCAGGTCTCCGTAATGCAAGCCAGGTCCGCATGCTCTCCCTCAACCAAATCCCGGATGAGAGGAGCCTTATTAACTACGGACCTGACATTGAAATACACAAGCCTGAGCTCAGGTGGCTGCTCATCCTCGCTCCCGGAACCACGGGCCAAAACCAGAGGGTCGGAGCACATCACTGCTTGAAGATAGCGGGGACGCACTCCCGGATGTTGATACGGCCCTCTATTCATACACCTGCTGCCATTCCCTAACGTCGTGGGAATAGGTAATCCCACACCCCGTTCCGGGGCCCCGGAGGCAACCAGCCCTAGCTCCCTCCCGACGTGATCAATCCCGGACCTGGCCTGAACAACAGTTGGTGGACACCCCCCAGTTTCCAACCAAACCTGTAATCCCTCCCCCCTCCCTAACCCCACAAACAAATTAGCTAAAAAATTAACCAGGGGCCTCTTATTAAGTTTATACCGGAGGCTCCTGTCCCTGCCCAACCATCTCTCAGGGTCCCAACAATTGGGCCCTTCATCAAGAGGAGAAGTGGAGAAAAAGGCGGGTCGCACCCAGGAAGGGGGGGCACCCCTGAGGGCGAACAAGTCCGTGCAGGTATAGCAAAGGCGAGTCATGATTGTCCAAGCAAGTCCAGCAAAAGGCGATCCCATAATTAATCAGGAGGGTCTAAAGTTAGAAGGAGAGTGGGTATCCAGACCGCCGACCCAGCTCCACTGCCACTCAAGCTGGGTGAACCTCCAGAACAGGTCAACCACCGTCCTCTCACAACGGTCGTAGCTCTGATCCGGGGAGCGGCCTGGAACACACGCCCAGGGTAAGGCATACCCCATAGATCTCTCACCTCTAGGGGGGTAGCAAATGTTAAGTCTAAGCCACTCTCTCACCGTGACTTTATACCCGGGTCCTTCTGAATCCCTTGGGGGCACGGCAGACAAAAGAATTAAGCAGCTATTCGTCCAAGGCATAAAAGCCTGATGAAGCATAAAATAGCAAAATATCCCGGCTGCAGATGTTCTTCTCCGTGGAAGGAGAGGGTCAGGCGATAAGTAGGCAAACAGGGGAGGAAACCAAGATCCCCGCAGATCTTCCGCTAGGCCGCAAACTCGGTCTAGCTGGCCTTTTGGAGCATGAGCGACGTAAAGATGGTCTGTGCCGCCCAACCATCCTAGACACGAACCGTCCGCACTCCACCACTGGGCCGCAGGTCTCCACGTCTGAGCAGCCGCAGCACTCCAGCTCACCTCCACACCAGCTGCTCCAGACGCCACCGCAATTCCTCCGCCACTCCACCATTCTGAGCGCTGTTCCAAGCTGCAGCTCCATAGGCTCCGAATATCAGCTGATCGGCGCCTTCCAGAGCGCGGCTCCTCCGGGCCTTCCAGGCTCTTCCAGGCTCCGCCGAGCTCCATCGGCACCAATAACCTGCTGATGGGTGCCTCACAGAGCGCAGCTCTTCCGGGCTCCTTCAGTCCCACCAGGCTCTCCTAGGCTTCACCGGGCTCAGCCGAGGCCCCTCCAAAGATCGCCGGGACTCACGGAACTCACGGAGGACTGCGCCACCACCGCTGCTGCCGCTGCTGAAAAGGCAGCCGCCACCGAAAACACTGCCACCGCCAAAAACGCCGCCGCTGCCGCTACCGAAAACAGCAAACCAAAAGCCCTCTGTCTGCCAATCCTAACCCACCAACATAGAGGGCACAAAGCACCTCTGTGGGACTCCTGTGGGACGCCAAGCAGCTGGAGCTCGCGGAGCTCAGCCAAGCACGTCCGCCATCTTGGGCATGCTAGAGAATACAGCCACATCCTCTTCCCCGTGACAGCCCTTCAAAATATTGGGAGACTGTTATCAGGATTTATACATATTTAACTCATATTACAACAGCTGCCATAATGTAAATGCAGTTCCACAAGATGAATAATGAGAACTACCAATGTGAAAGTAAACAAAATACAGAATAATAGAGCTGGAAGAGACCTTTGAGGTCTTCTCGTCCAACCCCCTGCTCAGGCAGGAAGCCATTTCAGACAAATGGTTGTCCAATCTCTTCTTAAAAACTTCCAGTGTTGGAGCATTCACAACTTCTGGAGGCAAGTTGTTCCACTGATCAATTGTTCTAACTGTCAGGAAATTTCTCCTTAGTTCTAGGTTGCTTCTCTCTTTGGTTAGTTTCCATCCGTTGCTTCTTGTCCTGCCTTCAGGTGCTTTGGAGAATAGGTTGACTCCCTCTTCTTTGTGGCAGCCCCTTAAATATTGGAACACTGCGGCTTCTGGTTCTGCACAGCTAGTGCTACAGGCAAGGGATCAAGATGATCCGAGCCCTACAGCTGATTTCTCTCTGTTTGGGGACCCTAAATGGGCCCAAAGCCACCCCAGAGAGGTGGCAAGGAAGGACAGAAGCCCCGCCGATCCTGGGGAGATGGTGGTCGATCTGGACATCTGGGGAAAGCTCTCCAAAAACCGACAGAAGAAAAGCTAGCGTCATTCGTGACTCTAGCCCAAGCTACATGCAGCTGAAGCCAAAAAGCACTAAACTAAGCGTGATTGTAAACAGTGTGAGTGAACTGGGTAAGAATATTGATTTTCTCTCTTCTACCTGACTGATTTCCTAAGGGGAAAAAAAAACAGAAGTAAAAATCCTCCGGAAGTGAGAAGGGGGGTGGGACTTCCTCTAAATGGAAGTGGCGAATTATGTTTACTGCTGGGGGGGGGGGAGATACAGAAAATTGAAAGATGGACTGGTGCTGACATCTAGTGGTGGATGAAAATACTGCCCTAAATATACAGCCCAGAAAAAAAGCCCACAAAGTAAATTTGAGGATAAGGAAAAAGATTTGACAAGATGGATTGCTGAGCTGTTGGGAGTACCACAAGAAATGGGGAGACAAGGAATGATGAGAGAAATCTTCAATGAATATGAAGGGGCAAAATCTTCTTACAAAGACATGATGTTTGATTTGCCTACTATATCTACAACAACATTTACAAGGTTATGGAAAGACTCTTTGATTCAACGTAATATATTGATTGGGAAAGATGCTTGGCAAAAGAAAAAGGGCTAAAATGAGAATTGAGGAATTAGATGATGGGGTGTATCAGAAGGAATATTTAAAAATTAAACACTTGTTTCAATATGGCTGAAGAAATAGAAAGATTTTACTTTAAGAGGGATGAATCCCCCCCAAGTAAGACAGTATTTTTTCTTTTCTCTTTTTTATTTTGTTTTTTGATATGAACTAAAGAACTAAACCTTAGTTCTTTCCTCTAGCCATTTGTAAAATGAATCCCAGATTTGGTAATATTCTGTGTCTTCTTTATCTTTCAATCTCATAGTTAATCTGTCCATCTCTGCACATTCCAATATTTTTTTTTATTAAGTAGTATATTATTTTCTTACTTTTTTTCTCCCTTTTTTCTTTTTTTTTCTCATGTGTTTTCTTTTTCTATGTTTTTCTTTTGTGTCTTTTTCTTACTTATTTTTAAGACATGAAAATAGATTTAAATATTTTAAGGTAATTAACTCTGGGAAAATTTTAACCAGTAGAAATGTTTTGAACATTATAGGGAAAATAAATTTAAATAACAATTGTAAACAGGATTTATGACGAGGCAACCAAGATGACCAGATAGAAAAGAAGCATGATATTGATGTGATTATTATTGGTAGAAATTTTAGAAAAATCTTTATATTTAATTGTTACCTATCAAATTAATAAGAATTGTATTAATTTAAGGTTGCAAAGAGTATATTATTGGAAGAAGAGAAAATCAAGCAATGCTATTATGTGAACTTTGGAATATAGAAACTAACTGTTAGTGACTACTTTGTAAACATAAACCCAGACAACACGCTGTTTACCAAATATCAAGGTGTTTATGTTAAAAACTCAATTTTATATATATATATATATATATATATATATATATATATATATATATATATATATATATATATATATATATATATATATATATATATATATATATATATATATATATATATATATATATATATATATATATATATATATATATATATGTTTTCTGAGGTTTTCGCGGGTGTTTATATGTGGATCTTCGGTCATTCAGGTTTTTTCCCGCGTAGAACTAAAGGTGTAGGTGCAACGTTTCGACGGAATCCCATCCGTCATCATCAGGCTGGAGGCTTCAGCTTCCTTCTTCTGGGAGAAGCAGAAGAAGCATACCCTTCTGAGATTCGAACCTGGGCTGATTGTAAATAATTAACATTTGACTCATATCTCCCCTTGCAGAAAGCTAACAGAGAGCGAGAGAGATCCTGTGGCTCAAGAGGTAAAAATACTGCCTAATATGCAATCAGCCCAGGTTCGAATCTCAGAAGGGTATGACTGACTGATGAAGACTAAAGAGTCAGAAATGCATCTTAGTCTCCCTTAATTCTTTGTTAGTAATTTACACAAATATATGAACTGTCCGGTGTGACTACAGCCTGTTCGATGGCCTTTGAGATAAGGCTGAAAACAGGAAATAAAGATTTGCCCCATGTTTGGGGCCTAGCAAGGTAATCTAAATAGTTAACATTTGACATATATATATATATATATATATATATATATATATATATATATATATATATATATATATATATATATATATATATATATATATATATATATTGGAACACTGCTATCATGTCACCCCTAGTCCTTCTTTTCATTAAACTAGACCAGGAGTGTCAAACTGCCGGCCCACGAGCCAGTTTCATCATACTGAAGCCATGCCCACCCCATTGCTAGCAATGCAAAAAGAATCGCAATACATCACGACACGTCACATGACATGGTGAGTTTGACACCCATGAACTACACATACACAATTTCAGCAACCTTTCTTTATATGTTTTAGCCTCCAGTCCCCTATTCAATTTTGTTGCTCTTCTCTGCACTCTTTCTCAAGGTCAAGGTCAAGGTTCCCCCGCACATGCGTGCTAGTCGTTTCCGACTCTAGGGGCCGGTGCTCATCTCCGTTTCAAAGCCGAAGAGCCAGCACTTGTCCGAGGACGTCTCCGTGGTCATGTGGCCGGCATGACTAGACGCCAAAGGCGCACGGAACACTGTTACCTTCCCACCGTAGTGGTCCCTATTTTTCTACTTGCATTTTGACGTGCTTTCGAACTGCTAGGTTGGCAGAAGCTGGGACGAGTAACAAGCGCTCACTCTGCTACGCGGCACTCGGGATTTGACCCGCCAAGCTGCCGACCTTCTGATCGACAAGCTCAGTGTCTTAACCCACTGAGCCACCGCGTCCCTGCACTCTTTCTAGAGCAGGGCTTTTCACCCTTTTCACCCATTGTACCACTTTTAGGATATGGCAACATCCGAGTACCACCAGTCACCTAGCAAGGTGTCAAAAACTTGATGACCAAAAAAACAAAAAGGAAAAAAGTGATGAAGTACAGGTAGTCCTCAACTTACAACAGTTCGCTTAGTGACTGTTCAAAGTTTATGGAACCAACTGCCGGTTGAGCTCCGGACGGCACCGGATCTTCGCTCCTTCCGGCGCGGGTTAAAGACCCATTTATTCGAACAAGCTGGCCTGGCCTGATGGGGGAACGTTAGGGTTTTAATGGGTTTTATATTCTGATTGTTTTAATTGGGCAATTATTTAATCCTTTTTTTAACTTTTGTATTTCTATTTATATGCCCTGTTCACCGCCCTGAGTCCTCCGGGAGAAGGGCGGTATAAAAATTTAATAAATAAAAAAATAAAAATAAATAAAAGTTACAATAGCACTGAAAAAAGTGCCCAAGACACCAGCCTGCCCACCCGGCAGCGCTCTTCCTCCTGTACGAGGTTTTCATTGTTGTGAGCATTTCTGTTCAGGATTGGCAGCGGGGGTGGGGTGGGGAGGTGTTTGGTTTTTATTTTCCCCCCCCTCTGCTGGGTGGTTGCAGCAGGTTTTGGTCACTTCACATGACCCTGGGACACTGTGACCATCATAAATATGAATCAGTTGCCAAGCATCTGAATGTAAATCACAAGACCCTGGGGATGCTGCAACATTCCAGCTGATTGGCACTTCTTCTAGGCTCAGCAGACGTGCCAGGATCAGCGCCGAGCTCCAGCTGGAGCCTGCCGCTGATCCTGGCCCTTCTGCTGAGCTCCGACAGCCCTGCAGCTCCAGCTATCTCTCGCTTAGGCTTGTGCGGTACTGCCACCAGTTCAGCTCATTCCCCTCCCCCGCTACCACTTTTCTAGGATGGTCGCATACCACCTGCCAGGTGCCAATGTACCACAGGTGGTACCCATACCACTGGTTGAAAAGCCATGTTCTAGAGTCTCAACATCTTCTTTACATTGTGGATGTCATGGTTCTGATAAATGAGACAGTTCAAACAAATTTCAAGCATTGTTTATCTAATAAATGTTAATAATGAAAGGAAGCATCGGCACTCATGGAGGGATGCCAGAATCTGAATTCTCCTCCCCTTGACACATCATATCCTGCAGAATCTCCCTCCCTTAATTACAGGTCATGAATCACGTTCACCAATTAGTTTTACATATGAAGTTTCACTTCCCTTTCTGTGCGCGGCTATTCTTTTTTATTTTTATTGAAAAGTTTTACAATACATTTTTGAATACAAACCCCCCTCCCTCCCCCTCCCCTCTCCCCAACCCTCCCCAACCCTCCCCTCCCCCCTTAGCTAAATACAGGGTATAAAAATACAAACAAACATAATCTAAAATATGCAAACAACAATAAAATATTAAATTCTATCGCACTTTAACTCTCAGTAAAATAACTACAAGCTAGTTATACATCATATATATCCACTACTTATTCAAATGCTAAGTGAAACTTTTTAGTCCCATATTTATTCTGAATATAATAAATCCATCTCCTCCACTCCACAATGTATCTCTGTTGCGATTGGTCTTTCAAATACGCTGAAATCTTTGCCATTTCCGCCAAGTTAGAAACTTTCAAAGTCCATTCTTCTATAGTCGGCAGTTCTTCCTTCTATTCTTATCTTCTCAAAATAGCCGTTTACATTTCCCTCCCTTCAGGATTCAAACCCAAGGAGTTTAAACAAAAGGCTGTCTCTTATATTGTCAGTGCAAAAACATGTCAATGTTTGCAGCATTGACATCCAGCCCCCCTTACAAAAAGAACAGATCCTGTAATGTAAACAAATACAAGTTAGGAGCTGGCTTTTGGTTTGTTGGGGTGTTTGTCATAAAAATTTTTGATAAGTCTGTCAGCTTTCACATCGCTAGATTTCACCCAAATGGCTTCAGACAATGGGTATCCCTTCCATTGTACTAGGTACTGCAATTTTCCCTTAAAGATTCTAGAGTCAAGAATATGTTTCACTTCATAATGGGTCTGACCCACTAATACGAGGGGTCCAGGTGCTTTCTTAAGGGTGGTCTTAAAGTGGAGGCTCGAAAAGGTTTCAGTAAGCTACAATGGAACACCGAGTGAATTTTTCCCAAAAGTCTGGGGAGTTTCAATTTTACTGTGACCGGGTTGATGATTCTCACAATGGGGAAAGGCTCCAAGAATTTCTGTCCCAATTTCTTGCTGGGTAATTTGAGACATAAATATTTAGTTGACAGATAAAGCTTTTCCCCAACTTGGGATGTTCTTTGGGGAGCCCTCTTTTTATCAGCCTGTTTTTTATAAGTCTCAGAAGTCTTTTTTTAATGCCATTTTCATGTTTCTCCAAACCTCTTCCCATCCCCTCACCCATTGATCAAGTGTCTGGGAAGCGGAGGGCACCTGAGGATAGTCAGGCATCGGGCTGAACTCTTTTCCTGTGGCTACTCTGAAAGGCTTGTAGCCAGTGCTGCTGTGAACAGAATTATTGTAGGCCACCTCAGCGAAAGGGAGGAGGTCAGTCCAGTTTGTCTGTTGATAGGAAACATAGCATCTGAGGTATTGCTCCACGATTTTGTTAGCGGATTCTGCAGCCCCATTGGTAGTTGTATGAAAAGCAGATGATAAGCCTTCGGATGATCCAATTAATTTAAGGAAATTCCTGCAAAATTTAACTGTGAACTGCACTCCTCTATCTGAAATTATTCTCTTAGGGGCGCCATGCAGTCAGTAGATATGTTTCAGGAACAATTTAGTCAGTTGTTGTGCAGATGGGAGTCCTTTACAGGTGATAAAGTAAGCCTGCTTTGAAAACAGATCTATCACAGTCCAGATGACAGTATTTCCTCTACTGTTGGGTAGGTCTACAATAAAGTCCATAGCTATTTCTTCCCATGGTTGAGAAGGGTCGGCTACCGACTGCAGTAGCCCAAAGGTTTTCTCTGGAATTCTTTTCATGATGGCACATACGGTACAACTCTTGACATAGTTTTCCACATCTCGTTTTAGCCCTGGCCACCATAATTGCCAGCGGATGAGGTGTAGAGTTTTTAAATATCCGAAGTGTCCAGCCTGTTTTACATCATGGCTGTGTCTGAGAGCATTGAGACAGAGGGTTTCAGGTACATGATTTTCCCCCATGTATGCCAAACCATCCCTGCATGTTAGGCAGGTTTGATTACCTTTGAACTATTGATCGGTAAGCAGCTTCACTCCCGGGTCATCAGGATTAGGGGTTCTGCGAGGCGTAAGTTGTGTTGCAGGTTGTGAACTGGGGATAATTGCCTTGTAGACCTCTTCGCGTTCACTTTTGTACTGTGGCAGTCGGGATAGCGCATCAGCTACGAAGTTTTTTCTTCCTGGTATGTACTTTAAAGTAAAGTTAAAACGGCTAAAGTACTGTGCCCATTGCACTTGCTTTGGGGACAATTTGTGGGGAGTTTTTAGTGCCTCTAAATTTTTGTGATCTGTCCATACTTCAAAAGGCACCTTGCTCCCTTCTAAATAGTGTCACCAGTTTAATAGCCCCCAACTAATTGCGAAGGCCTCCTGCTCCCAGACTGTCCATTTCCTCTCGCCTTCTGTGAATTTCTTAGAGGTGTAGGCACAAGGTTGTAGGACTCCACTCTTATTCTTTTGTAGTAACACAGCTCCGACTGCCACGTCGCTGGCATATGCTTGAATTACAAAGGGCTCCCCGGGGCAAGGGTGCTTTAGGACCGGTTCAGCTGCAAATAGTTTTTTTAAATTCTTCGCTCCTTCCGACGTGATCTAAAAACTTATTTATTTGAACAAGCCGGCCTGGTCTGATGGGTTTGGGGTTTTAGTTACTGTTTTTAAGTAATTTATTGTATTCGGGCACAATGGTTTAATCTGTTTTTAATTTTTGTATTTTGTACTTTTGGTATTTATTGCCCTGTACACCGCCCTGAGTCCTTCGGGAGAAGGGTGGTATACAAATTAAATAAAATAAAATAAAAATAAATAAAATAAAAAAGCTTTCTGACAACTCATAGTCCATGCTAGTGGTTGGCCATGTCATGGTTTCCCGCCTCCCTTACCCGTTTCGAGTAGTTCTGTAAGGGGTAGAGCAATCTCGGCAAAAGAGGAAATGAATTGACAGTAGAAATTGGCAAACCCTTATTGTTTTCACTTTGGCTGGGTCCATTTCAATGCCCTCGTCGGAAATTCTATAGCCAAGATAATCTAATCGGGTTTGGTGAAATTCACATTTCAACAATTTAACATAAAGTTTGGCATTCAATAGTTACTTTAACAGTTCTCTGACCAGTCTTATGTGGTCAGTCATATTCGTACTGTATATCAGAATGTCATCAAGATACACCAGAACCCCTTTGTATAAATGTTCATGTAGGACCTCATTAATCAACTGCATAAATACGGCTGGGGCCCCCTGCAGTCCAAATGGCATGACTTTGAATTGGGAGCTTCCCAAGGGGCAGTTGAAGGCCATTTTCCACTCATCCCCCTCCTTTATTCTCTTTTTTTATTGAAAAGTTTTACAATACATTTTATTTTTAACAAAACAAAACCCCTCCCAACCCCCTCCCCTCTCCCCAACCCTCCCCAACACCTCCCTCCCTTCCCCCTCCCCCCTCCCCGACTTCCCAGAGCTAAATACAGGGTATAAAAATACAAACAAACATAATCTACCTTATGCAAACAACAATAAACTATTAAATCTATCGCACTTTAACTCTTATAAAATAACTACAAGCAATATAAATATCACATTAATACTTATTCAAATGCTAGGTGAAACTTTTTAGTCCCATATTTATTCTGAATATAATCAATCCATTTTTTCCACTCCACAATATATCTCTGTTGCGAATGGTCTTTCAAGTACGCTGAGATCTTTGCCATTTCCGCCAGGTTGGAAACTTTTAAAGTCCATTCTTCTATAGTCGGCAGTTCTTCCTTCTTCCAATGTTGCCCTACTAAAAGTCTTGCTGCCGTAATTAAATTCAGCATCAACTTAGTGTCCACAACAGTAGTATCAGTAATAATGCCCAGTAAAAACAGTTGCGGACAAAACTTTATCCTTTTCTTAAATATCTTTTGCATATTCCACCAGATTTTAATCCAAAAAGCTTTAACCTTTTTACAGGTCCACCATATACGAAAATACGTTGCATCTTCACCACCACACCTCCAACATTTAGGCTGGCAGTTCGGATACATACTTGCTAATTTTTTAGGATCTAAATGCCACCTATAAAACATTTTATAAAAGTTCTCTCTTAAATTTTGAGCTTGCGTAAATTTTACATTTCTCACCCAAATCTTTTCCCAAGTATCCATTGTAATGACTTCTTGAAAATTCTGAGCGCACTTTATAATACAGTCTTTAACGAGTTCTGTCTCTGAATCAATTTCTATCAAAGCAAGATATATCCTTTTAATATGTGCTTGACCTTGATCTCTAATTTGCTTTACCAGATTTTCATCAGTCATTAAACCAATTTTCTGGTCTTCTTTCCACCTGGCCTGTAATTGCCCATACTGAAACCAAGTTTGTACAATCTTTTCTTCTCTTAAGATATTATACGGCTTCAAATACCATACATTCCTTTCCAAACTTAAAATTTCCTTATATGTAGTCACATCATGTTTAAACCCAACACTTATATTTTCTATTGCGTGTTTTGGTATTGCCCATATAGGTATCTTATAATTTAACTTATGTCTATACTTTTTCCAAACTCGCAACAGAGCATGTCTTAAAATATGTACCTTGAACACATTATCCACCTTCTTATCATACAATAAATATGCATGCCAACCAAATAACAAATCATGGCCTTCAAGATTTAATAATCTCACTTGTGATAAATTAATCCAATCACTTATCGCTGACAAGGCAGCAGCTTCATAGTATAGTTTAAGATTAGGCATTTTAAGACCACCTCTCTCACGCGTATCCTGCATAATCTTAAATTTAACTCGTGGCCTTTTCCCTGCCCAGACAAATTTATTAATACCCTTTTGCCATTCCTCCAACTTTGAATCCTTTTTAAGAATAGGTATCATTTGAAATAAAAATAAAAATTTCGGCAAAACATTCATTTTCACTGCTGCAATTCTTCCCAATAAAGATAATTGTAGTTTTTCCAGCTATCCAATTCTTTTTGAACTTTTCCCCATAACTTTTCATAATTATTTTTCTATAACTTTACATTTGAGGGTGACAAATATATCCCCAAATATTTAACCCTTTTAACAATTTCAAATCCCGTTAGCTCTTCTAGAACAGCCTTTTGTGATACTGTCATATTCTTAGACAACATTTTAGTTTTTTGTATGTTAACCTTGAATCCAGAAACTTTCCCATATTGCATTATTATCTCCATCAGTTCTACAACTGAATCTTCAGGCTGAGTCACCGTAACAACCAGATCATCTGCGAACGCCCTCAGTCTGTAATCCTGATCTCTTATTTGAATTCCCCTGATTTTTCCCGAATCCCGTATTTTGATCAATAATATCTCCAATGTTAACACAAATAGTAAAGGTGACAACAGGCACCCCTGCCTTGTGCCCTTTTCAATCTTACATACTTCCGTCAAACTATTATTAACTATTATACGGGCTGTTTGCTTTTGATATAATGCCCTAATTGGTTGTAAAAATTTATCCCCAAAATTCATTTTATCTAATACTTTCAACAAAAATTGCCAATCCAATTGATCAAAGGCTTTTTCAGCATCCAGAAAGATCAACGCTGCAGGGATCTGATTGTTTCTTTCCAGAAATTCCAACAAATCAACTATATGCCTCACATTGTTCTTCATTTGTCTACCACTTATAAACCCAGTTTGGTCACCATGAATTACTTGTTGCAATACCCTCATTAATCTGTTAGCTAAAACCTTAGCAAATATCTTGTAGTCTGTATTCAAAAGTGATATTGGTCTATAATTTTTTGCTTGGGTGACATCCTGATCTTCCTTCGGAATCAAAGAAATAAAAGCAGTTTTCCAGGACGGGGGCACCCCTCCTCCCATTTGAATTGACTGAAACAATTCCCTTAATGGCTTTACCATCTCTAACTGTAAATTTTTATAATACACAGCAGTCAATCCATCCGTACCTGGGGCCTTACCCACTTTCAATTGTTTAATTGCTGAAAAAATTTCTTCCTCAGTTATCAATTGATTCATCTCTTCCTTTTGTTCTTGTGTAAGAACAGGAATATTAGCATTCATCAAATATACATCAATATCTACCTCACTAATCTTATCTCTAGCATATAACTTAGAGTAAAAATCAACAAAAGTCTTCTTAATAAGACTCTGCTGGTACACTACCTTACCCTTATGTTCTATTCTATCTATATTAGAAGCCCTTTGTTTCTTCCTTAACAAATAAGCTAACCATCTACCTGGTTTATTGGCATTACAAAAAGTATTATGTCTAGCATACCATAAATTAGTTGCCACTTGATCAGCCATCAACTTGTCGAACTGTCCCCTTAATAAATTAATTACCTCTTTAATCTTCACATCCGATGGATTCAAAATTAAGGCCTTTTCTTTTTCCCTAATTTCATTCTCTACTTCCTTCCTCCTGAATTCCAGATTGCGTCTATATTTGTTATTCAAATATATTAATACACCTCTCATATAAGCTTTACTAGCATCCCAGACCATTTCAATAGAAGTACCCTTATGCATATTAATTTGAAAAAAATCCTTCATCTGTTTTTTACATTCTTCCACATTTTCCTGATTTCTAAACAGGTTCTCATTTAGACGCCAGGAGCGCCTATCTCTATTATCCTTGTCTATCTCTAACCAGACTGGACTATGATCAGACATAGTTCTTGGACAAATCTTAATCTTCTTAATCCTGGAAAAGAAATCATTAGTAGTTAATATAAAGTCAATCCTAGAAAAAGATTGATGTCTATCAGAAAAAAAGTATAGTCCTTCTCTTGCAGATTCCTTTCTCTCCAAATATCTCGTAGTTCCAAATCATCCTTCATTTCAAAAAAGGATTTAGGCAGTTTAGCATGACTTGGAACACTTTTAAAAAAACCACTCTTGTCCATTTGTACATCCAAAACACCGTTCCAGTCTCCCATAAAAATAAAAGATTTATAATCCCACTAAGTAATCTTGCTGTGTAGTAAACTATAAAAGTCTGCTTGTTGTTGATTAGGAGCATATAATCCAACCAGAAGTGTTTTCTTGCCTTCTATTAACAGTTCAAGTATAACATATCTTCCTTGTTTATCTGCTTCAATTAACTCCGCTGTCAAGGTATTCTTAACATAAATAACCACTCCATTTTTCTTATCCGTTGCAGAGGCAATAAATTGTGTACCCAGTCTTGAATTTAATAAGTACTTTTGATCCGTAACTCTAATATGTGTTTCTTGTAAACAAATAACATCATTCTTAAATTGTTTTAAATATTGAAAAACTTTCTTTCTCTTCTGTGGTGAGTTTAAACCATTAACATTCCAGGTTAGAAACTTTGTCGCCATCCTTCGCGACCCGAAGCTTTTGAAGCGCTTCTTCCAGGATCACCTGCACTTTCTTAGGTCGCGCTCCTCCCACAGCTTCACTATAAGTAAGTTTTGGAGGTGCCATCATGACTTTCTGCTGGTCTTGTTCTTGCTCTCGTCTCATTCGTCTCGAAGCAGCACGCATCATCCTCTGGTCTCTGGCCTCCTCCGATGATACTGAAATTTGATCCACTCCTGTAGCTTTCTCATCTATCTGCGTTGTTCCTTCAGCACCTTGTAAATTCTCACTGCGTAGTTGAGGCTCTCCCTCGCCATTCTTCTTTGTAGATTCCAAAAGTGGTATGGGGACTGCTTTTAAAACATTACTATAAAAATCACGTGCCTGCAACACTGTGGTAAGACGATGTCTCATGCCTTCATGCATCACCACCATACCCACTGGTAACTCTCATCTGAACTTAATATCACGTCATCTTAATTCTTGTGCCAAAAAGGCAAATTCCTTCCTTCTCCTTAGGATTCTTGGAGGGATCTCTTTTAAAATCAAGACTTCTTGCTCAGCAATTGCAAATTTAGTATTGTAAGAGGCTTGAATAACCTCATTTCTAATTGCTCTCTTTGTAAAGTAAACCACCACATCTCTGGGTAGTTTCCTTTGTCTTGCAATCCACGAATTAACACAGAAAATTTTGTCTATATCTTCCATAATTGCATCTTCTGGTCGCCCCAGCACCCCTTCCAAAGCCTCAGAAACTATTTTCTTCAAATTTTTTTTAGGATCCTCTTTTAAGCCTCTGATTCTCACAGCAAACTCCATCTCATGGTACTGTACCAAGGTCAAATCACTATCAATTTTCTCCACCACATTTTCAGTCTCTGTCATTTTTGCATCTAATCTAATATTATTTTGGCTGAGATCTTCCACTCTTTCGTCCCCCCCCCTCCTTTATTCTCACCCAGTAATATGCTTCTCTCAGGTCTAACTTGGCGAAGACACTCCCCTTCACCAGGTGGGTTAGTAAGTCTTTCAGGAGGGGGAGTGGTTATTTATTTTCCACACTCACAGTGTTTAGGCCCTTATAGTCCACGCAGAGATGAAGAGACCCATCTTTTTTTTCTTTGAACAACACAGGGGCTTGCACAGTACACTTGGCCCTTTCAATGAATCCCCTCGCTAGGTTTGTATCCACATATCGCTGCATTTCCTCCATTTCAAGGGGGGCATAGCGTACATTCTTGATCATGGAAGTTTGGCTCCCAGCAACAGTTCAATGGAACAATCATTGGGCCGGTGAGGAGGCAAGGTATTGCATTCTTTCTCACTAAATGCCTCCGCTAGGTCCCGGTACTCACTGGGGATGAGCGGCTTGCCTGGTGGCCATGAGGTAGCCATGTGCGCTCGCTCATTGGGTGGGCTAAAATCCCCTGTAACATCTGTTCAATCAATGGGGGGATCAGGCCCTATGGGTAGTCTCACAGTTCTCATTCCTTTCTCCCACCAGATAAACGGTTTCCATTTGTCCAACCAGGCTAATCCTAGAATCACAGCCTCAGTCATTTTTGGAGCCACCAGGAAGCGAATAAATTCCCAGTGCTCACCTATTTCTAGGCATAGGGGCTCTGTTAATTGCGTGACTAAAGTCCCTCCCATCAGGGAGCCATCAGCTTGCTCAAACCTCACAAGTTTGGAGAGCAGTTTTGCTCGTATGCCCAGTTTCATGGCAGATGGTAAGCTAATGATGCATCGGGAGCATCCAGAATCAATTAGCACCTCTAAATCTACCTGCGTACCCGACTTAGAGATTATGAGCTTGGCAGGTAGTGAGAAAGGTGGGACGTGTCAGCTCACCATCGGGTTGTTCTCTCCGTCATCGCTGTCAAAAGAGGGTAGAATGGGGGTGGGTTCAGCCTGAGTTCTGGCGTCCTCCTGCGTGGGGGATGTGACCTGGGCAACAGGTTCCTGCGTCATCCGATTGGATTTCTCTCCCATTAGCCGTTGTGCAGGTTTCTTTCTCACTACTGGTCCTGATCTGTTCTGCTGTTGGAGGAAGGGGACTGGGCATTTCACTGCTCGATGACCCTGCTGTCTGCATTGGAAACACTTATATGCCGGGCCTACAGGTGGCCTGGGTCTTTCAGCCATCACAGTAGCTGGAGATTTTCGTGAGGGTGATTACCATTCAGGTTGTTCTGACCTCAACTCAGCTTCAGGGAGGAGCGGCTTCTTATAGCAGGCGAGCTGAACATCTAATTTCACCACTGCCTGGTACCAATCATGCAGCTGGTCAGGCACAGCTCGGTAGATACATGCCTTAGAAAGGTGGTCATCTAACCCTTCTCTAAAAAGATGAATTATGGATTGCTCAGGCCATCTTTCTATCCAACCAGCCATCTTTCAAAACTCCCGCACGTACTCTAGGGCAGGCCGGCCAGCTTGCTTTATCTTATGGATTTGTTCTTCTGCTTTGGGGGCAATGGATGGGTCCTCAAATCTTTCCCTCAGCCCCAGGAGGAAAAGCTGGGGGACCTCCAACTCAGGGGCCTGCTCGTTATATAAATTGTTCAATCATTTGGATGCTTCTCCCTCTAGGCTGGATGCAATCACATCTACCATAGCACCTGGGTCCGGGTAGAGATGATCCCAGCGATTCAAATTAGAGTGTACTTGGTTGAGGAAGAAAATCAGTTTCTCTGGGTCCCCATCAAAGGTTGCTCTGAAGGGTGGGCTCATCATAGGTTGCTAGGCCCCACATTGCTGCTGGCCCCACCCTGGTTGTTGGTTAAATGGTTGCTGGGGGCCCCACTGCTGTTGTTGTGTCTCCAGTTGCTGCTGGCCCCACTCTGGTTGTTGATTTAACAGCTGCCAGGGCCCCCACTGCTGCTGGCCCAACTGGTCCTGCTGTATGTTCAGGGGTTGCACGTTCGGGTCCTACTGCTGCCACCCTTGCTGTTGTTGTCCTCCCACCAGCTCCTGATCTCCAGGCTTCTGCACCACCCCCAGCTGTTGCAAGGCCTCTATTAGCTGGGGCAAGCTCAGAGGTTGTTGGCCTTTCACTTTTGGGGGTTTCCCAACCTCCCATTGCTGCAGAGACCCCAGGCTGGGGTCCTCTGTCTCTGTGTGTCTGGAGGGCCTGGCAGGGGACTCCTGGGGGTGGCAGGCAGTCTGGTCTGCAGACAGGATTTTCTATTCACCCAGATTCTCAGCGGTAGATGGTCTAGCAGCTCTCCACCATTCTGCTCTTCGGGGCTCCGGCAGTACAGTCTCACAGCCTGTGTAGTCTCCACTGGATTTGTTCCAGCCTGACGACCAACTAATCTCTGCTACCTGCTCGGATTCTGCCCCCAAATGGGACTTCTGCAAAAATTCATCTTCCCACAGCATGCTATCTGTTAATTCCTGCTCTGAGTTGTCAGCAGCCTCCAAGTCTCCATCTCCAAGCCGATTCTCTGTTTCCATGATAAAGATTCTCCCCTGAATCTTTGCCAACTTCTCTCAAGGCTAGAGACAATGGCAGGTTGCTTGAAAGAATTTTGATTCTGGCATGATGTCATGGTTCCGATAAATGAGACAGTTCAAACAAATTTCAAGCATTGTTTATGTAATAAATCCTAATAATGAAAGGAAGCCAGAATCTGAATTCTCCTTCAAGATTCAAAGCAAAGCAGTTTAAACAAAAGGCTGTCTCTTATATTGTCAGTGCAAAAACATGTCAATGTTTGCAGCATTGACAGTGGTGACCAAAAGTGGATGCAGTATACCAAGTGTGACCTTACCAAGGCATTATAAAGTGATATCAGCACTTCAGGTGATCTAGATTCTGTCCCTCTGTTAATGCAGCCTAGGACTGTGTTGGCTTTTTTGGCAGCTGCAGCACACTGCTAGTTCATCTTTAGGTGATTGTCGACTAGGACTCCAAGATCCCTCTCATAATTACTACTATTGAGCCAGGTACCACCTATACTATACCTGTCCATTTGGTTTTTCTTGCCTAAATGTAGAACCTCACTTTTTTCACCATTGGATTTCATTTTGTTAGAAAGGGGCTTATGTTCAAGTCTGTCAAGATCCTTCTGTATCTTAAGCCAATAATAATAATAATAATAATAATAATAATAATAATAATAATAATAATAATAATAATAATAATAATAATAATAATAATAATAATAATAATAAGAAGAAGAAGAAGAAGAAGAAGAAGAAGAAGAAGAAGAAGAAGAAGAAGAAGAAGAAGAAGAAGAAGAAGAAGAAGAAGTTGGAAGGGACCTTGGAGTTCATCTAGTCCAACCCCCTGCTGAGGCAGGAAACCTTATACCATTTCAGGCAAATGGCTGTCCAGTCTCTTCTTAAAAACCTCCAGTGTTGGAGCATTCACCACCTCTGGAGGCAGGTTGTTCCACTGGTTAATTGTTCTAACTGTCAGGAAGTTTCTCCTTAGTTCTAGGTTGCTTCTCTCCTTGACTAGTTTCCATCCGTTGCTTCTTGTCCTGCTTTCAGGTGCTTTGGAGAATAGCTTGACTCCCTCTTCTTTGTGGCAGCCCCTTAGATATTGGAACACTGCTATCAGTGTTAAGGAATTTGTTGTGCAGAGGTCTCCTTGTGCTACCAAAGAGTTGCACAGACAAGGAAGGGTACTGAGAGCAGCAAGAGTCACACAGTAAACACGAGTAAACTGAGTTGTAAAAGCAAAAAGTAGTTTACTTTTGAGGTGGTGTAAAAACCAAAATGCACAGTCAAAAATAAACAGTCCAAGTCATACACAATAGCAACAGTCCAAGGAGTAATCCAAAATACAAAGTCTTCTTACCGGTCCAGAGGTTAATACACAGTTCACAGTAACAGAGCAAAAACAGTAACAGTAGAGAGCAGTGAATTCAGAGAGAGAGAAGCTACGTTCCTAGCTTCCTCTTATGGCCATGAGAACACTTACACACCCATTGGCCAATTAACATCTTAAAGTCACAACATCTTGGTTAATATATTTTCAACCCAACATTGTAGGCTAACACCATATGCCTAACAATGTCACCCCTCACTCTTCACTTCGTTAAACTACACATACCCAATTCCAGCAACCGTTCCCTATATGTTTTAGCCTCCAGCCCCCTAATCATCTTTGTTGCTCTTCTCTGTACCCTTTCTAGAGTCTCGACATCTTTTTTACATCGTGGTGACCAAAACTGGATGCAGTATTCCAGGTGTGGCCTTACCAAAGCATTGTAAAGTGGTATTAGTACTTCACGTGATCTTGATTCTATCCCTCTGTTAATGCAGCCTAGCACTGTGTTGGCTTTTTTGGCAGCTGCAGCACACTGCTGGCTCATATTGAAGTGATTGTCTACTAGGACTCCGAGATCCCTCTCACAGTTACTACTATTGAGCAAGGTACCACCTAAACTATACCTGTGCATTTAATTTTTCCTGCCTAAATGTAGAACCTTACTTTTTTCACCATTGAATTTCTTTTTGTTAGATAGTGCCCAGTGTTCAAGTCTGTCCAGATCCTTCTGTATTTTAAGCCTATCTTCTGGAGTATTGGCTTTTCCTGCCAGCTTGGTGTCGTCTGCAAATTTGATGAGTTCCCCATCTATCCCCTCATCCAAATTGTTAATGAAGATATTGAAGAACACTGGGCCCAGAACAGAGCCCTGGGGCACCCCACTACACACTTCCTTCCATGTAGATGCAGTTCCATTGAGGACCACACGCTGAGTACGGCCTGTCAGCCAGCTACGAATCCATCTGGTGGTGATGCTATCTAACCCACATTTTTCTATCTTATCAAGTAGTAGGTTGTGATCTACTTTATCAAATGCCTTACTGAAGTCCAAGTAAATTATATCTACAGCATTCCTCTGGTCCATTAATTTTGTCACTTGGTCAAAGAATGTACCGTATATACTTGAGTATAAGCCGACTCGAGTATAAGCCGAGACCCCTAATTTTACCCCCCAAAACTGGGAAAAGTTCTTGACTCAAGTATAAGCCGAGGCTGGGATCCGCCGAGTGGCTTTCAGCACTGGAGAAAATGCAAAATCGCTCGAGACCAAACTCGAAGGAATCAGCTGCCGGTGGGAGCGAGGCGATCCGTGCGGTCCCATGACAGCCAGTCGGGCAAGCAACGCGAAGAGCGGCAGGGCTTTATTTTTGCACCGTGGAGCTCCCCCTCCCCCTCCTCCCAAACTCCCCCTCTCTCCCCCTTCCCCCCACTTCCCAGAGCTGAATACAGGGTATTAACCGGTGGCGGAGGCTTGCAGAACGGCGGATCGAGCCTCTGTCGCCGGCGGCTGGATCCGCGCTCCGCAAGCCTCTGCCGCAAGCCTCTGCCGCCGGCGGTTCCAGCCTCCGCCGGCGGCAGAGGCTTGCGGAGCGCGGATCCAGCCGGCGGCAGAGGCTTGCGGAGCGCAGATCCAGTGGGGGGGAAAAGCCCTTTAGCAGGATTTGCCTGCATGCCGGCGGAGGCTGGATCCGTGCTCCACAAGCCTCTGCCGCCGGCTGGATCCGCGCCCTGCCACTGGCAGAGGCTTGCGGAGCGCGGATCCAGTGGGGGGGAAAAGTCCTTTAGCAGGATTTGCCTGCATGCCGGCGGAGGGTGGATCCGCGCTCCGCAAGCCTCTGCCGCCGGCTGGATCCGCGCCCTGCCGCCGGCAGAGGCTTGCGGAGCGCGGATCCAGTGGGGGGGAAAAGCCCTTTAGCAGGATTTGCCTGCATGCCGGCGGAGGGTGGATCCGCGCTCCGCAAGCCTCTGCCGCCGGCTGGATCCACGCCCTGCCGCCGGCAGAGGCTTGCGGAGCGCGGATCCACCCTCCGCCGGCGGCAGAGGCTTGCGGAGCGCGGATCCAGTGGGGGGGAAAAGCCCTTTAGCAGGATTTGCCTGCATGCCGGCGGAGGGTGGATCCGCGCTCCGCAAGCCTCTGCCGCCGGCTGGATCCGCGCCCTGCCGCCGGCAGAGGCTTGCGGAGCGCGGATCCACCCTCCGCCGGCGGCAGAGGCTTGCGGAGCGCGGATCCAGTGGGGGGGAAAAGCCCTTTAGCAGGATTTGCCTGCATGCCGGCGGAGGGTGGATCTGCGCTCCGCAAGCCTCTGCCGCCGGCTGGATCCACGCCCTGCCACCGGCAGAGGCTTGCGGAGCGCGGATCCACCCTCCGCCGGCGGCAGAGGCTTGCGGAGCGCGGATCCAGTGGGGGGGAAAAGCCCTTTAGCAGGATTTGCCTGCATGTCTCAAGTGCTACCTAATGTGCTTTCAGCCTCAGTCGGCCACTCCACATTGTAATCACGAAGGTAGCTCTCTAACGGAAAGGGAAGGGAAGGGAAGGGAAGGGAAGGGAAGGAAAGGAAAGGAAAGGAAAGGAAAGGAAAGGAAAGGAAAGGAAAGGAAAGGAAAGGAAAGGAAAGGAAAGGAAAGGAAAGGAAAGGAAAGCCCACCATCTCTCCTCTGCCGCTCGCTCTCGCCGCTCCAGCCCTGGCAAGCCAAAGAGACGAAAGGCCCCGAGCGATAGGAAGGGGATCTCTGCCCTAGAGCGGGAGGGGGGAGGGAAAGGGGGGGAGGAAAGGCCCGATCGCTTTGTGTTGAGCTGGTTCAGCTCAGCCGGACTAGGCGGGGCTGCGGCTCCCAGCTGATGCCGCTGCCGCCATCCAAGTCCGGCCGGCAAGAACTTTTTTTCTCCCCGCCCCGCAGTGACGAGTAAAGTGCGACTTACTTCCTCCTCCATGCCCACGTCGCCTTCTCGCCCAACAATCCCAAGTAAGGGGCGGCCTCAGAAAGGGACTCTAACTTTCCCCTACCGCTCGAACTTATCTTGGAGAGGAAGGCAAAATCGGGAGAGGGAAGAAGAGCGAGGACTGGAGCAGCGCTTGCCCGGCTTCTCTCCCCTGCAGGGAGCGGCGGGGTCGGTTCCGCCTCCACCATGTTCTCTCTCGAGAGCCTTGTCCCACCCGCAAAACGCCAGCGCCGCCGCCGCCGCCCCCTTCCTAGCCAGCCCTCAGCCGCTTCACAAGCACCCGTTGCCGGCCCAGTTCTATCAGACCCGCGCGGCGCCGCACGTACTCCGTTTACACGGCCCCCGTACTTCCCCCACACGTCCCTTCTCCCGCCTCCTTCCCATAACGGCCTCTACCTACCGGACGGCGCCTCAGCTCCCCGTGTCCGCCGCCGCCGCCACCCTGACCAAACCCTCTCTGCCTGCGCGCGCCCTCCCTCCCTCCCTCCCTCCCTCCTTCCTCTCTGTCTCTAGCTGGGCGAGGCTTCCAGCCGTCGCCGTGACGCTGCACGCCCAGCTTCTCTCTGATTTCCCTGGCCCAGTCCAGTGATGCTTGAGAGGAAAAAAAAAGCGAGCGGGCGGGCGAGGGGGGGAGGGAAAGGCGAGAATGACCGCTTTGTGTTACCTGCCATGAAACCAGTCCTTGCAGGCGTCGCACTCTATCATGAAGCGGGTTACATCGTAGGGCAGCCAGGCAGCGGAAAGAAGCAGGCAGGCAGGGCGCGGAGGTCCAGAGACCTGCCGACGTTTGGGGAGGTTTGGGGAGGTGCGCGCGCACCTCCCCAAACCTCCCCAAACTTCGGCAGGTCTCCGGACGGCGGCGGCTTGGGAGAGATGCGCGCGATCCCGGAAGCACCGAAGCCTCGGCCGCGCGCAAGTCCTCGGTAAGTTCTTTTTTTTTTGTTCACTGGAGTATAAGCCGAAGTGGATTTTTTCAGCCCAAAAAGTGGGCTGAAAAATTCGGCTTATACTCAAGTATATACGGTAATAAGATTTGTCTGGCATGATCTGTTTTTGACAAACCCATGTTGACTTTTAGTGATGACTTTGTTTGCATCAAGGTGTTCACTGATTTGTTGTTTGATTATCTTTTCCAGAATCTTCCCAGGTATTGAGGTCAGGCTGATAGGTCTGTAGTTTCCTGGATCTATTTTTTCCCTTTTTTCAATATGGGAACTACATCAGCTCTCTTCCAGTCCTCTGGTAGTTCCCCAGTGCTCCAGGATCTATGAAAAATATAGCTCAGTGGTTCTGAGTTCACGTCTGCCAGTTCCTTGAGAACTTTGGGGTGTAATCCATCTGGTCCTGGTGATTTGAACTCGTCTAGGCTGGACAGGTGTTCACTTACTATTTTTTTGCCTATCTTAACTTGCGTTTCTATTCTGTTTTTTATGGCACTGGTTTTGGTAGGTTGGTCTGTTTTTTCCCTTTGTGTAAAGACAGATGCAAAAAACGAGTTAAACAGTTCTGCTTTCTCCCTGTTGCTTGTCACCTTCTTGCCACTTTCCCCCACTAATGGACCAATCATTTCCTTAATTTTTTTCTTGTTTTTTATATGTTGAAAGAAGCATTTTTTGTTATTTTTGTCTTTAGTCGCAAGCCTTAGTTCATTTTGAGCCTTAGCTTTCCTCACTTCATCTTTGCAGGCACGGGCTATTTGCTGATATTCTGACTTAGTTATGTGCCCCTCTTTCCAATTCTTATACTTGTCCTTTTTATCTTTCAATTTATCATAGAGTTCTTTATGCAGCCATGCTGGTTTCTTTTGAGAGCTGTTGTTTTTCTACTTTGTTGGTATTGTGCTAGACTGGGCCTTTATTATCTCACTTTTCAAAATTTCCCAAGCTTCTTGAGTTGTTTTCCCCTTTAGGATTCTCATCCATGGAATTCTTCCCATGGTCTCTCTAAGTTTATTGAAATTAGCTCTTTTAAAGTCCAAGACTCTAGTTTGGCTGTGTTCTATTGCTTGTGCCTCCAGAATGTTGAATTCCAATATTGCACTTCCCCACAAGGTTCCTGTGGCTTCGACACCTATCTTCTGGAGTGTTGGCTATTCCTGCCAGTTTGATGTCATCTGCAAATTTGATGAGTTCCCCTTCTATCCCTTCATCTAAATCATTGATGAAGATATTGAAGAGTACTGGGCATAAGACAGAGCCATGGGGTACCCCACTGCATACTGCCCTCCATTTAGATGCAGTTCCATTGAGGACTACACGTTGAGTGCGGTTGGTCAGCCAGTTACGAATCCATTTGGTGGCTTCTCTATGGGTATAATAAATTGGGTGGCCGGTTATTATCAATATAAGTGTCAGCATTGTGCATTGATTGTACCTGAGATATTTCAGTATTACTATAGTTTAAATCAGGCAAGTCCAACCCGCAGCCCACAGACCGCATGTGGCCCTTGATAGCTAGTAATGTGGTCCCACAAGATAATAAAAAGTAAAAAATAAAGGAAGCTTATTATATTTATAGACATTATTATATTTTATATGCAACCCAAGACAATTCCTCTTCACTGGATCAGGAATGTAACAAGAAATGTTCTCCTAATCAGTACTTGTAGCAAAAGATTACTAATTTCTACCTCTTAATAAAGTACCTGTCTTTAGAAAGCAGATGTTGTATAAGTTATTCTGCCTAAAGTTGAGAAGAAAATTAGCATAGATTAATGCTGCAGTAAATTTCCTCACCCCTGTTAAGGCTGTTTAATTCTCATGTAATGCAGACAATTGTACACATGATAGCAGTGGTTCACTGTAAATTGAAATGGTCAGTTTTATTCTTGTATAATGGCTAGTTGAAAAGGAAATACAACTAATACTTTTTAGAATAGAATTTAGCATATATGAAATTAAAACCTAAAATATAATTACATTAGTTGGTGTAACATTCATAAGTTACTAGCACAGATTCATGAATTGGGAAAATAGAGATAGACAAAGTAAGTTTCTACAAGGTTAAATCAGCCTCTGTAACCAATCTACTGTCATTAAAAATATTGCAAAAACAAAATTTGAGCAAGATTTTCCTTCATGAAATATTGCTTGCTGTTGACAATTAGAAAGTGAAATTTTAGTTCTTTTCTATGAGATCAGAGAACATGTATTAATGTAGTAGACATCATTAATAAAACTAATGTTAATCCCTTTGAGTGAAAATCAAATGTAGCAAAATTTTAACAGTATTGACTGATTCAGCTCAGGTAACATTTAAGAATTTTTAAAATTATTATTGTAAACTAGAAAAGCCTTCAAATTATGTAATTAATAAGCAATTATTGGTATTTTGGAATTAAGGGAGAACAGCGTTTGGTCAAAAGCTATGGCAGAACCAGAAATCATAGAAAGTTGTCTCATGGCAGATCAGTAATTTATCAGAAATTGGAAGCTGTTTGTAAATATGCTTAGACAAATTCAGTATTTAATTTCTGTTGTAGGTAAATGCTGGAGGCCTATCTGAAAAGACAGAATATACTTACAACTCTCTTGCTTCAGAGCCGAGGATAAACACAAATTCCTTATGTGTTTCTGTCTTTTCTCATATAGGTTACCTTTCGAACAAGAATCTATCACTGCAACATTAACAGCCAAGGAGTGATCTGTCTGGATATATTAAAGGACAACTGGAGTCCAGCATTAACTATTTCTAAAGTTCTTCTTTCAATTTGCTCACTTCTCACAGATTGCAATCCTGGTAAGTTGGGCCAAAAGGAGGGATGGGGAAGACAGAAACAGGATCTGTCACAGAGATTGAATGGTACTCCCATTTCCTTGTTTGCCCATATTTGATACAGGGTTAATTACAGTAAAGTCATTGGGATTTTTCACATTGATTTCTACTAACTAATACAGGAATATCTCCTGCAAGATTGGCTACCCTCTCACATTGTACTCTTTTGGGTCTCAAAGGTGCATTTTTCAAAAGACAACGGGACTTTGTTTTTCCTTGAAGACATTTCGCTTCTCATCCAAGAAGCTTCTCTTCAGTTCTGACTGGTGGAGAATGGAAGGATTTATATTCTTTGCAGTCATCTGGTCATTAGCACTCTCTCTGAGAGTCATTGAGGCCACTTGGAGGTTTATCTGTGCTCTCAGGGTCACCTAAATAGTACAAATGGGTGTGGAACCTTCTTGGAACTGCTGAAAGGACTGTTGTAAACAGGAGACAGGTGGTGTCGTATCCCTCCCCCTCTGTTGAGAGAGGGCTGTTCAATCTTTTTTATATATATAATATTTTATTAGTTTTCCAATATTTACAATGATATCTTTAAAAAGCAACGTGGTGTCCGAGTTACAATAGTTCCATTTCAAACAAATACATATTATTACAAATCTCCACATTATTATAACCAATACTTCCTCTCTCTTTTTTCTTCGATATATACTATCTCTTATCGAAATTAACATATTTCTTATTGCTATCCATCAATCATTTAATAGTTTATTTTATTTATTTTTTTGAATATATATCCATCAATCTTTTAGTATATTTCATATTTTAACATTCCATCTTTAAAACATCAAACACCTTATCTATTTTTTCTAGCTTTAATTTTACATTGATATTGAAATTGAAACGTTTAAGATTTATCAATTTCATATTACTAAAAAACCTCTTTTTCCTTTATACAATTCTCTTCAATACCTAGTAATGAAGTCCAGTTCTCATTTATCTCATTTCCATATCTATATCAATTATACAATATTTAAAATAGTAGTCATTAAGATACAAATCACAAGGAGGAGAAAAAAAGAAAAAAAGAAAGAAAAAAGAAAAAGAAAAGAGGAGGACAATAAAATATTCTTGTTTCTCATTTATAGTTTCCACATATTAAAAAATTTACCAAAATTTGTTCCATTTTAACATTCAATACATCCTTCATGTCTCTGCATCCAAATATATTAGTTACATTCTATCATTCTTAGCATATATACATCTTAACCCATATCATTTAGAAAAACTCAATATTTCAATGTTAATATTCATACATTTGTATTTTGTTTTTTATTTTTGTTTTTATTTTATTAATCAATATTTTTATCTACTCATCAAAACATTCTCGTAATCCCAGTACCATCCTGTCTATTTTAATATTATCTATTTGGCCTCTTAAAAATGTTCATATTTCTTCAATCTTATTCTTGCTTTCTTCCTTTGCCATGTCATTTTACGCTTCTTTGCCTCAGGGTCATCAAAGCATTCTTGTATTACTACAGTATATCATATTGAAGTGGACCCCCAGTCTCCACCTTTGAAGAATTAGAGTCTGCCAACAGCACCAAATCTTATTATTTTCACCTCTTGGTACAATTGTCCTGGTCCAAATAAACTTCCTTCCATATTTTCTCCATCACCATCTTCAAAAACCTGTATTTGTTGACTGTTTAATTCTTCTGCCGATGTATTTAATTGTTCAATTTCTTCTGTTAAGTTCTGTCCCAGTAAAATATTAGTTGTAGTCACAGTTTGAATTTGAGTTTGTTTCATCGAGATGCTTTCTAATTCTTTTCCAAAAGCTCTTATTTCATCGCCAGCTGTAGAAAGGAGGTGATAAGTTTGGTAAGATATTTCCCACAGAGCATGAATTTGTTTTTGAAACTCTCCCATTGTAAGCTTTCACATCTGATGTTCAAGGTTACTCTTTATCTTATTTTCTTAAATATTTTCTTTGGTTTTTTTTTTAAAGAGAAAGTCAGAATTGCAATTTCAAATTTAGCCACTGAGTGTCCCCCAAGTACTTTAAGAGTTCTTTTCTTTTGTTATTTCTTTCTTAAACGTTCTTTTGTTTCCAAAAAAACCCGAGTTTGTTTGCCGCCTTCTGAAGGGAGGGTTAAATTCCCCCTCCCTCTCCACAGGGGGGAAAGTACTTAGCAGCTTAATTAGGTGAAAGGAAGATGATTAAGGTACAAGAGAGGAATCTTACCCTCGTCTCTTCCATGCTGTTTTAATGTTGCCTGATGGTAGATTTGACTTCGGCTGTCTGCAGCCTAGGAGCTGGCCATATTCCTATGGTCAGTCTTTTGTCCACTGGTACAAAGGGAATGCAGGCACTAACGAGGGGGTTGCTGCACCCCCGTGTTTCTGCAAAAGCCCCTTCTGTCTGGACACCCATCCAGGGCGACTCTTCGGTCCTTTTAGGACCCCCCAGCGATGTGAATCTGGACGTGGAAGACAGGAGCCGTCCTCCAGGCGTCCATTTACAGCTGTCGGCAAACCGGAAGTCAGGGCTGTTCAATCTTAATGTAGATGGCCTCTTTGGCCCCTCTTTCAAGAATACATTAAGGCAGAAGCTTGTCCACCCCAAGGATAAAACACCCAGACACAAACTGAGCAATGTGATATATGCAGTACAATGCAGTGAGACATGTGCAGACCTGTACACTGGAGAAACAAAACAACCACTTCACAAATGCATGGCACAACATAGACGAACAAACCCATCAGGACACGATTCAGCGGTCCATCTGCATTTGAAAGACAAAGGTCACTCTTTTGAAGACAGTAAAGTCCACATTCTGGACAGAGAGGACCACTGGTTTGAAAACGAAACATCTTCAAAGAAAAACAAAGTCCAGTTGCCTTTTGAAAAAAAAGCACCTTTGGGACAACCATGACCTGGATGACTGAGAATCTCCATAGACATTACTCTTTTGGTTTTTTAAGGACATATTGAGTAGGAGGGGGCAACAGAGCTTTTTAGCTCCAAACAACCTCATATTTTTGTGCAGAATTTGAAATATATTCTTTTAATTAGAAGTGTTGCAGCAAAACTGCATTATAGCTGTTTTTCTATAGGTCTCTCTATCATCACTGCAGAAGGCATTCGCTGCTCAGGCTACCTTTTCCTTGTCCAGCCTTATTTTAGGCTATTCTGTCAACCCATAGGCTTTACTGCACTGTCCTGGCTGCTTCTTGCTAAGGACTCATTTCCAAAACACAGTACACAAGGAAAACAAAAGCAAGTATGTCTCAAATCTATTGTATGTAAGCAGTCCTCATTTAATGATGGTAATTAGGACTAGCAATTCCATTACTGAGTGACATGATTGTAAAGCATGACATCATATGACCATGCCACATTACAGTGGATATAAAAAGACTACACGCCCCTGTTCAAATGCTAGGTTTTTGAGATGTTAAAAAATCAGACCAAGATAAATCACTTCAGAATTTTTTCCACCTTTAATATAACATATGAGCTGTACAATTGGAAAAACAAACTGAATTCTTCTAAGGGACAAAAACCCCTAAAATGTGGCTACACAAAGATGCCCACCCTTAAACTGATACTTTGTTGAAGCACCTTTTGATTTTATGACAGCATTCAGTCTTTTGGGGTAGGAGTCAGCATGGCACAACTTGCCTTGGGAATCTTTGCCCACTCTTCCTTGCAAAAGCACTCCAAATCTGTCAGATTGCAAGGGCATCTCCTATGCACAGCCCCCTTCAGGTCACCCCATAGATTTTCAATTGGATTCAGGTCCAGGCTCTGGCTGGGCCATTCCAAAACTTTGGTCTTCTGGTGAAGCCATTCTTTTGTTGATTTGGAGGTATGATTTGGGTCATTGTCATGTTGAAAGGTGAAATTCTTCTTCAGCATTTTAGCAGAGGCTTGAAGGTTTTGTGCCAAAATTGACTAAAGCCCCATTTCCAGCTGAAGAAAAGCAGCCCCAAAGCATAATGCTGCCACCACCATGCATCACCGTGGGTATAGTGTACTTTTGGTGATGCACAGTGTTGTTTTTGTGCCAAACATAGTTTTTGGAATTATGCCCAAAAGGTTCAACCTTCGTCTCATCAGACCATAACACATTTTCCCACATGCTTTCGTCAGACTTGATGTAGGTTTTCACAAAATGTAGCTGGGCATGAATGTTTTTCTTTGGAAGAAAAGGCTTCTGTCTTGCTACCCTATCCCACAGCCCAGACATATAAAGAATACAGGAGATTGTTGTCACATATAGTACACAACCAGTACTTGCCAGAAATTCCTGCTGCTCCTTTAACGCTGCTAAAGGCTTCTTGGACCACTTGTTTTTTCATCAATTTTGGAGGGACATCTGGTTCTTGGCAACGTCACTGTTGTGCCATATTTTCTACACTTGTTGATGACTGTCTTCACTGTGTTCCATGGTATATCCAATGCCTTGGAAATTGTTTTCAATCATAACACAGATGGAAGGGACCTTGGAGGTATTCTAGTCCAACCCCCTGCTCAAGCAGGAGACCCTATACCATTTCAGACAAGTGACTGTCCAGTGATGAAGCACCCACAACTTCTGAAGGCAAGCTGTTCCACTGGTTAATTGTCCTCACTGTTGGGAAGTTTTTCCTTAACACCAGGTTGCTTCTCTCCTTGCTTAGTTTCCATCCATTGTGTCTTGTCTTGCCTTCTGGTGCTTTGGAAAATAAGTTGACCCCCTCTTCTTTGTGGCAGCCCCTCAAATGCTGGAATACTGCTATCATGTCACCCCTAGTCATTCTTTTCTGTAGACTAGCCATACCCACTTCCTGCAACTGTTCTTCATATGTTTTTGTCTCTAGGCCTTTAATCATCTTAGTTGCTCTTCTTTGCACTTTTTCCAAAGTCACAACATATTTTTTGTAATCTAGTGACCAAAACTGGATGTGGTATTCCAGGTGTGGTCTTACTAAGGATTTATAAAGTGGTACTAATACTTCACGTGATTTTGATTCTATGCCTCTGTTTATACAACCAAGGATTTATTAGCTTTTTTGACTGCTGCCGCACACTGCTGGCTCATGATTAAGTGATTATCCACTAGGACTCCAGGGTCCCTCTCACAGTTACTGTTTTTGAGTCAGGTTTCATCTAATCTGTACTTGTACCTTTGGTTTTTCTTGCCTAGGTGTAAAACCTTGCTTTTCTCCACATTAAATTTAATTGTGTTGGATAGGGTCCATTGTTCAAGTCTGTCAAGATCTTTCTGGATCCTGAGCTTGTCTTCTCAGGTGTTGGCTGTTCCTGCCAGCTTAGTGTCATCTGCAAATTTGATGAGTTCCCCTTCAATTCCTTCATTTAAGTCATTTATGAAAATATTGAAGAGTACTGGGCCTAAGAGGGAACCTTGTGGTACCCCACTGCTTACTTCCCTCCATGTAGATGTAGCACAGGGGTCCCCAACCCCTGGTCTGCGGAACGGTACCGGGCCTTGGCCAGTTAGGAACCAGGCCACACAGCTGGAGGCATCCTGTGAGTCTGCAGGGATCTGGCAAGGGGCGGAAGCGTGGCAGGGCAGAAGCTGTCTTGCTCAGTGCAAAGGTTCTCCAGAGGCTGTGCTTGCAACTGGCTTGCAACATCTGAGCTCCAGGTCCTTCCTCCTCCTGCTTCTTGTGCTATCTCTTCTTCTGCCTCCTCTTCCTGCTTCCTCTTCCTCCTGCTACATTTTCTTCCTCCTCACTTTCCTCCTCTCCCCCTCCCGGCACCCCAGCTGAGCTCATGCTCCCTTCGCACAAGTCTCCAAGTTTGCAAGACAAGCATGCACCAGCCCAGCATGCAACCGGGGGCTTCCCCAAAACCTCATTGGAGGGGGATCCCCCCCAAGGTATGTGTTTGTGAGGGTGCTTTCTCAGGGTGCAAATAGGGGCAAGGAGAAACTACCTTTCACTTTAAGCACTGCGTCTTCAAGGGAATCTCTCTCCTGTTTGCACCTTTTCTAAGACAGCTTAGTTTTTTGCTTTTGTTTTGATGCTGCTCCAGGTGCCTCATGTTTTGGCAATTTCCTGCCTGCTTTTTGTGGTTTAATTTGGTGTGTGTATTTGTGTGTGTGTGTGTGTGTGTGTGTGTGTTCATGCTCCTTTCTTCATGCAGCTCTCAAGTTTGCAAGCCAAGAGCGCTCTTACCAGGCTTGCAATGTGGGAGGGGGAAGGGGAGAAGCTACATTTCCCCTTAAGCACTGTGTCTCCAAGGGAATCCCTCTCTCATTTGCACCTTTTCCAAGGCTGCTGGACCTCTCTCTCTCTCTGTCTTTGAATAGTTTTCTCAGCATTTCCTCAACATGTTGGGTCTTTGCTTTGTTTTGCTGGAAGGCTGAGTTTAGGATTGTTTCTTTTCCTTCCCACTTTCTTAGAAGCAGAAAGTCACTGGTCTAATCTAATACAATGTAATAATAATAGAAATAAAGTGCATTATTTATTTGTTTGTTTATTTAGAAAATTTAGAATAAATATAATGCACTTGAATCATACTGAAACCTCCCCCACTCTCTCCCCCCCCAGTCCATAGAAAAATTGTCTTCCATGAAACCGGTCCCTGGTGCCAAAAAGATTGGGGACCTCTGAAGTAGCACCATTATGGACTACTCGTTGAGTACAACTTGTCAGCCAGTTACAAATCCATTTGGTGGTGATGCTGTCTATCCCACATTCTGGTTCACCAAGAAGAAGGTTGTGGTCTACTTTGTCAAATGCCTTGCTGAAGTCTAAATATACTATGTCCACAGCATTTTGCTGGTCTACTAATTTAGTCACTTTGTCAAAGAATGAAATAAGATTGGTTTGGCGTGATCTGTTCTTAACAAACCCATGCTGGCTTCTAGTTTGCAGATCTGTTTCTTTATTATCTTTTTCCAGTATCTTTCCAGGTATTGATGCCAGGCTGATTGGTCTGTAGTTTCCTGCGTCTGTGGTGGGTTTTTGTTTGTTTGTTTGTTTTTGTTTTTTTGAAGATAGGAACCACATCAGCTCCTTTCCAATCCTCCAATAGTCCCCTGGTGTTCCAGGATTTTTGAAAGATATGGTACAATGGTTGTGAGATAACATCTGCCAGCTCCTTCAGAACAGAGCCTTGGTGGAGCAGTGGGCTAATGCCTCCTTAAGTAACACCAGCTGCCTGCAATTAGTGCAGGTTCGCGTCCCACCAGGCTCAAGGTTGACTCAGCCTTCCATCCTTCTGAGGTAGGTAAAATGAGGACCCAGATTGTTGGGGGCAATAAGCTGACTTTGTAATAATGCCGCTTGGGGGGTGTGTGAAAGCCCTAATAAGCAGGCATATACATAGAATGAAGGCTACTGCTAAGTTTGTAAGCCGCCCTGAGTCTTCGGAGAAGGGCGGGATATAAATGGAATTAAAATTTAAAAAAAATTAAAATTACTGCTAAGCTTGTAAGCCGCCCTGAGTCTTCAGAGAAGGGCGGGATATAAATGGGATTAAAATAAAAAATAAATAAACTGTGTGATGTAATCTGTCAGGTCCCAATGATTTATATTCATCAAGGTCAGATAGGTGTTCTCTTATCTTTTTTTTTTCCTTTTTTAATTTTTATTTCTAGTCTGTCTTTTACAATTATGTTTTTGGTAGTTTGGGCCATAGTTTCTTTTTCATGAAGACTGATGCAAAGAATGAGTTAAGCAGCTGTGCTTTCTCTCTACTGCCTGTTACTTCCTTGCCATCTTCTCTCTTTAGTGGACTGACTGTTTCCTTGACTTTTTTCTTGTTATTTATATGTTGAAAGCAACTTTTTAAATTATCTTTCACTTTTGTTGCAAGTCTTTGTTCATTCTGAGCCTTATCTTTCCTGACTTCATCTTTGCAGGTTCGCACTATCTGCTGATATTGTGTTGTGAAAGCCATTATCATCTCTTCAGGAGAGTTGGCTGTTGTGAGATATTTTAAAGGATTGTTAGAAACATACTTTATCTATGGAAACAGGAGTTGTCCAGCAAGTCGTATTATTATAGTAGGTCTTTAATGTCCATGTGCCTAACAGAGATACAGTGTTAACTATGATTGCCAGCAGTTTCAGCGAACATGGCTATTGTTGAAAAAGCACTGTGAACTCTAGTGGAAAAGTATAAAAGTTGGGACTTGCACTTTAGCAACATCTAGAGGGCCACAGGTTCCCCTCCCCATCCTTGGCCTAAGTAGAAAATGTACTTAAATTCTAAAATTGAAAGTAAAATGTCAGGTTTTTTCACTAAAGCAATGCTGTAGGAGTACTCATCACATCTGATCTCTGTCTTTTGTGTCTTTTCTCTTCTCCTAAAATGGATAATTAACTGGAAATTGTTTTATTTTGCAGCTGATCCCCTTGTTGGAAGTATTGCTACTCAATATATGACTAACAGAGCAGAGCACGACAGAATGGCTAGACAGTGGACCAAGAGATATGCAACATAAACTGGATTTTTGTCAGACCTTTGTGTTAAATCATCTGTGATGGAAAGAGCTGCTTATGATTTTGAAGGGGTAGGAGAGGGAAGGGGAGAAACTGAAAAAAGTAGGGCATTTCTATAACAGGTTTTATTCTGTCTTTTATTTCCTGAGATGATGATGTTGTTACTTAAGGTATCTTGCTACACTAGACAGCTAGAATGGGAATAGCATATTTTAAGACTCATTAGTTCAGCAATAGTAGCTCTGATATAGCACCAAGAAGAATGTAAACTAATCTGACAATTGGATTAGGGTAGGAAAGGGTGTTTGGTTACTTGAGATAGATAAAAAGAAAATAGCTTAATTTATGGGTATGTATATATATTTGGCATTTATGTAAAAGTTCTTGCAAGAGGGCTTGCAACTTGCTTTTCTTTTAGCTTGGTTTTATTGGGAATATTTTTCCCTAGGGAAGGTGCTAGAGTTTCAGGTTTAACACATCTTTTTATAAGACTACCATTTCATTAATTTCAAAATAGGGGATTCATTTTTCTATACCAGGTTACCTTTGTGAAAATGAAGGTTTTAACTGAACTTGAAGCATCCTGTAGGAAAATACCTTAAGCTGTATAACTGTAAGGTGTGGAATAGGAGTCACTCAGTGGATTGGTTGTATGTTGTGGACTATAAGTCTGCATTTGTTACTGTGCTAATAAAAATATGTACAACCCCCACCCCCTGCTACCACTTCTTTCTGAAATACATCTATGTTTGTTGTGTGTAACAGACAATATAATCCATTCCTGATAAGTGAATCATGTAGGAAACAAGTAGTTTCCAGGCCACAGAACAAAGAGATGAAAACCTTTAATGGTTGTGTAATTAAATCCCTGGCCAGAAGGCAGACTTACATACGTATCCAAATGTCTGTTCTATCTTTTGCAGCTGACTTTTATCAAAGGGTATCCTATTTTCTCTCTAAGCTGTGAATTAAAGAAAAAAATTGGACTAATGCTACAAAAGTTCTATATTAATTTGGAAAAAAGAAAGTTTTTACATTGCATTTTATATGTTATTGATGACATCTTGTGGCGAAACCTGGTACAGCAAGTAAATTTCTTTTTTCTGTTGTGAGAGCTGACTGAATAATAGAGCTGTCCTTGACATTATTTTTAAAGATAAATGTGGGAACACCTGGCACTGAAAACAACTCTTTTGGAGGTGGATAATCTTTGACTCTTATTAAAATAGCCTCCATGGAAGATTTAGCTGCAAACAATAACGAAATGGATGAATATATTCCACCACTTGACTATAAACTGATACTGGACACGATCTTGGCAATGACAGAGCAAATTAAAGCCAAACTGCAAGAAAAATCTGACAACTTAAAGCCACTAAATCAAATTTTGACTTTAAATGAGGAAAAGATAATCCAAAACCAAATAGAAGAAGTGGAAACTAATACTAAAATAGGAGATTTCAAAGAACAACAAATGCAACCTACAGAAAACCTTAAAGTCCAAACTTCAATGACAACTACAAAACTTACAACTCAAAAAGCAACAGCACCTGAAGAAAGCAATACTGAGAGTGAAGACACTAAAGGTCTTCAAATATACTATATTGAGAATTCAACTAATCAAATGACAATAATAACACCAGCTACTACTTTCTACCTAATAAATAAGGGGTCTAGGAAGAAAGCGAGATACATTTGAGAATTTAAAGATGCCAAAAGGGAAGCATGATTGGGACAAAAAGGAAGGCAAGAGTTAGATTTAAAAAACTGAACTTGTTTCTTTTTTGGGATTCCTAAAGATAGAGTTCCAAGATCACTGCAGATGGGGACTGTAGCCAAGAAATTAAAAGACGCTTTCTCCTGTGGAGGAAAGCCATGGTAAATCTAGACAGTACACTAAAAAGCAGATACATCACCCTGTCAACAAAAGTGCATATAGTCAAGGCTATGGTCTTCCCAGTTGCAATGTATGGCTGTGAAAGTTGGACCATAAAAAAGACTGAGCGCCAAAGAATTGAGGCGTTTGAACTATGGTGCTGGAGAAGACTCCTGCGAGTCCCTTAGACTGCAAGGTGATCAAACCGGTCAGTCCTAGAGGAGATCAACCCTGACTGCTCTTTAGAAGGCCAGACCCTGAAGCTAAAACTCAAATACTTTGGCCACCTAATGAGAAGGAAGGACTCACTGGAGAAGAGCCTAATGCTGGGAAAGATTGAGGGCAATAGAAGAAGGGGACGACAGAGAATGAGGTGGCTGGATGGAGTCACTGAAGCAGTAGGCATGAGCTTAAATGGACTCCAGAAGATGGTAGAGGACAGGAAGGCCTGGAGGAACGTTGTCCATGGGGTCACAATGGGTCAGACACGACTTCGCAGCTAACAACAAAGATAGAGTATAAAAATACTTTTAAATGGATTAAGGGGAATCTCTAAAAAATATAACTGATTTTACATTTAGGTTTTAGATCTGTAAGGGAAAAGAAAAGTAAGCTTTTAGAATACAATTCTGAACTATATTATAGAATTTGGAATGATATATCAAAAGATAGTATTTTAACAATTGATGTACGGTTAAGACAACTTTTAGAATATATTAGTTGTTACTTTTGAACTATATTATAGAATCTAGAATTTTATATACAAAAGATAGTATTTTAATAATTGTTGAATGGTTAAGAGAAAAAATATCTTTCTAATAATTGGTGATTTGTTAAGATGAAAACTTGACTTTAATGGTAAAATATAAGAATGTTTTTTAATGAACAATGTAAGTTTTGTAGACAAGAGAATTATTCTTTAGTGAAATAGGGAATTGTGGGTTACCCAAAAATTAAGCTTTCCTTTGTATATTATAGGCTATTCTAGAATATTTTATTGCAATTAGATAAAATTTAAAAACAGGATATTGATATGTATTAGTGAAAATATATTGAAAATTTTGTTAATTGACTAGGTTACAACTAGAAATGTATTAACTTGACTATTTTGACTATGTGATAACTAAGGGAATCAGAGAGGGAATTTCTGTTGATGCAACCTGAACTATTTACATCTTGTTATTTGTTATTTTGACTACCCAACCACTGTATTGCTTCACAAATACACGTATATGTAAATATTAAAAAATCAATAAAACTTGGGGGAAAAAAGATTTATAATCTAAAGTGTTCCATGTTTCTTCTACAATAAAATAAATCCACAATACAGTTCTGAAAGTCAGTATTTATGTTCAAAATTCAGACAGGCCAAATTTAGAATATTTGTTGTCATCTCTGTCACACAGATAAGCAGTCCCCAAGCCTGTTACTTTTTTCTCAGCTGCAATACTCAATCATAAAAGCTTCCAAGTCCAGCCAAAGTCTTATCTAGTTCTGGGCTTTGAGCCAGGTTTCTTTTAGGCATAAATAAGTTGTAGTGCCATAATTCACCACTAGATGTCATCAACACCATTTTCCAGTTTTTAGATCCAAAACTTAAATTGTAAACGTTTCAAGTCTGGAATGGGCTACAAGACTATCGCCAAGCAGCTTGGTGAGAGGTGACAACAGTTGGTGCGATTATTCACAAATGGAAGAAACACAAAATAACTGTCAAACTCCCTCGGTCTGGGGCTCCATGCAAGATCTCACCTTGTGAAGTTTCAATGATCATGAGGAATCAGCTCAGAACTACACGGGAGGATCTTGTCAATGATTTCAAGGCAGCTGGGACCATAGTCACCAAGAAAACAATTGGTAACACAATATGCCATGAAGGACTGAAATCCTGCAGCGCCCACAAGGTCCCCCTGCTAAAGAAAGCACATGTACAGGCCCGACTGAAGTTTGCCAATCAACATCTGAAGGGTTCAGAGGAGAACTGGGTGAAAGTGTTGTTGTCAGATGAGACCAAAATCGAGCTCTTTGGCATCAATTCAACTCGCCGTGTTTGGAGGAGGAGGAACGCTGCCTGTGACCCCAAGAACACCATCAAACATGGAGGTGGAAACGTTATGCTTTGGGGATGTTCTTCTGCTAAGGGGACAGGACAACTTCACCACATCAAAGGGATGATAGACGGGGCCATGTACCGTCAAATCTTGGTTGAGAACCTCCTTCCCTCAGCCAGGGCATTGAAAATGGGCCATGGATGGGTATTCCAGCATGGCAATGACCCAAAACACATGGCCAAGGCAACAAAGGAGTGGCTCAAGAAGAAGCACATTAAGGTCCTGGAGTGGCCTAGCCAGTCTCCAGACCTTAATCCCATAGAAAATCTGTGGAGGGAGCTGAAGGTTTGAGCTGCCAAACGTCAGCCTCGAATCCTTAATGACTTGGAGAGGATCTGCAAAGAGGAGTGGGACAAAATCCCTCCTGAGATGTGTGCAAACCTGGTGGCCAACTACAAGAAACGTCTGAACTCTGTGATTGCCAACAAGGGTTTTGCCACCAAGTACTAAGTCATGTTTTGCGAAGGGGTCAAATACTTATTTCACTCATTAAAATGCAAATCAATTTATAACTTTTTTGAAATGCATTTTTCTGGATTTTTTGTTGTTATTCTGTCTCTCACTGTTAAAATAAACCTACCATTAAAATTATAGACTGATCATTTCTTTGTCAGTGGGCAAATGTACAAAATCAGCAGGGGATCAAATAATTTTTTCCCTCGCTGTAGTGTCAACCTCCAGCTCGACTATCCAAATAAAGTCCAGGATTACTTTCATTGCTGAAAAACATACTGGTTTATTGAATACATGGCTTGATATAGGTGAAGGAAAACTAACTCTAAAATCCCAAGGCCTCTAACTATAGCATATAACAATGACATTCCCATCCCAACCCCCTAGATGTCCACGTAGCTCATGTGAACAAATTCTCTTTGTTATGAGAACTGTCTGTTATCTTCTTCACACCTGCTAGAATGTCCTTGAAAAGTTTCCAGACAGCCTTCTCTCGGCAAACTTCCGAAGAACTGGAAAGGTTTGGTTTCTCCAACTAACCCAGACCAAAGCATCATCCTCCCCGCCCCTTTCTCTAATGGCAACATGAAAAGAAAGAGTCATGTACCAGCCAAATTTTCACTTTTGACACATAGGTTCCATATCCCTCTGCAAGATCTAGATATAATCATGCTTCAAATAGATATTAACATTAATGATGCCAAGTTATTAATTTGAAACCTCTTGAATCCAATGGGACTGCTCCATGCTTAATTACTGTAAGTCTGGCTCTGTCCCTTTTTTTAAAAAAAACAGTGTTTTTCAAGTATCTTGACGTTGGGCCCACTTCTAAATTTTGTTCTGTAGTAATAGTGGCTATAATTTTAAAATATATTTTATTGCTAGTATAATCTTTTCTACTGTAGTTTTATTGTAATCAGTGGAGACAAAATAGGTGTTACCTCTTTTATAGCAACAAATGTTTTTAAAATATATATGGAGAGGTAATATTTTAAATAAAAAACCCCTCCCTTTTTAACAACCCTGTAATCCCTTAATTTGGGGTAGAGTTGGGGCAACTGGATGGAGCTGAGCATTTACTGGCTGGATGCCCTTCCTGACACCTACATGGGGTTCACAGGGGGTTTTTTTCTTTGCACCCTAGGAGAGAAACATTTGCTGCTACTTAGAATTGAACTCTAAACCTTCCAAGTGGGAGGTGAGTGACTTCACCACTAGGCCACCATGCCACTCAAGATAAATACTTCAAGTAACAGTAATAAAATATGGGATTAAATCTTATTATAAAATTGAACAAAACATATTTTGAATATTACAGAGATGAGCCAAGCAGCCAATGGATTATATCTTCAGCTCATGGATCTATTTGAATTTGGCATGGACTACTTAAAATGGTAGAAGCTATCTAAATTAAATTAAATAGAGTTGGAAACGACTAGCACGCATGTGCGGGGGAACCTTTACCTTTATCTAAATTGCAAGGGAGAGGGCATTCCAGTCCCCCCCACCCCATACTTTGATTATTCTATATTTGGATACAAAATAAGTGTTACAGCACTGAGTTTATTTCCTATTTTGATCGTTTCATTCCTTCTTTCCAGGGGTCAATTATTGTTTTAGGTACTAAAACTGATCTTTTGGAGGAAAGACAAGTATGGAGTGAAGTTGCATAGCAGTGGGCTAGGTTTGAGAATGTGAAGTTATGGGAAGTAATGGTTAACTGACAGAAGTACACTGATGGAGCCCTTTATGGTATTAGTAGGCAAACTCTGCCAATCACAGAACAAGTAGAAGTTTCCTTTATGGGTGGGAAAACCCGAAGGCAATAATAAGGTTGGCTGAACTCTCTTCTGCCTCCTGCTGGGCAAAGAATCTGCTGTGGCTTTCCCATTTCCAGAGGAGATGATGGTACAGTCATGGTTGTTTATTTCTAGAGCAGGGCTTTTCAAACTTTTCACCCACTGTACCACTTTTAGGATATGTCAATATCCGAGTACCACCAGTCGCCTAGCAAGGTGTCAAATACTTGACCAAAAAAAAAAGAAAAAAAGTGATAAAGTACAGGTAGTCCTTGACTTACAACAGTTCATTTAGTGACTGTTCGAAGTTACAATGGCACTGAAAAAAGTGACTTATGACCATTTTTCACACTTATGACCATTTCAGTGTCCCCAGGATCACATGATTTACATTCGGATGCTTGGAAACTGATTCATATTTATGATGGTCACAGTGTCCCAGGGTCATGTGATCCCCTTTTGCAACCTTCTGACAAGCATCGCTTAGCTTGGAAACCTCCCTTTCCCCTCAGCATGGCTGGCTCAGGAATTCTGGGAGTTGAAGTCCACAAGTCATAAAAGAGCCAAGGTTCCCAGCCCCTGTCTTAAAACAGCTGCTCCACGGGAATTGCATCCCATGAGGGAAGCCCAGCAAGGGATTTACTTTGGAAATGGGCATTTGTAAGTCTAACCAAACAGGCTAAAGCTGACAGCTGCTCTTTGCTAAACTCCCCCTCCCCTCCCCCAAAAAAAGCAATGTTGCAAAAAGAGAAACCAGAAAAGGAGCCAAACTTTTCCCTTCAACCTTCTCCGGAGGAAACAGGAACACGGCATCCGCCAGGGATTTTTTGTCCAAATTGGCACCCAAAGCAAAGAGAAAAAACTGCTGTGGAGTTTTGAAAAACTGCCAGGGCTGCTGCACCCCTTCCCAAAGCAAAGTGCCCCGTGCAGCCCAGCCTCATCCCACACAGCCACCACAACACCTGGCCACTTACTTGTCCAAAATGAAGTACAGGTTGAAGCCCCTGTAGCAGGTGGCCCCCCTCCTCTTGCTGCTCCCCTCCCCTGTCAAAGGGGACCATCAGGATGGCCAGGAAGAGCCATTGCAAGCCCAGGGGAAGAGGTCTCTCTGCTGCATGAGCCATTCCCAAATCCAGGCAGCCCAAGGCGGCAAAGGTCCCGGGGCTCTGCTCTTCCCCAGTGCCTTCAGCAGATGGCCAGGCAGCAGCGGTGGCTTCTCCGGATCAAATCCTCATGTTCAGAAAGGAGGGGAAAAGGCTGTCTGGAGATGGGTTTGGGGTTTTTTTTGGGTGGTTTCAGATTTCCCTTCTGCTCTGCTTTCCCTCCAGTCCATTTTCAGGGTGCCTCTGCCTTGCGCTTCAACAGTGAAGCTGAGCCCGCCACTGTCGGCCAGGCAATTGGCAACTTCTGCTTCCCGTTGCTTTGCTTTGCCCCAGATTTGAGGAACGTGAAAGCCTCATCCCCTGTCCCACCCCCTTCCAGCGCTGATCCTGGCATTTCTGCTAAGCCCCGAAGAGGCGCCAATCAGAAGAAGCACCTATCAGAAGAAGCACCAATCAGAAGTAGCGCTGATCAGCTGGAGCCCGGGGCTGATCCTGGTGCTTCTGCTGAGCCCTGACAGCCCTGCAGCTCCAGACGTATCTTGCTCAGGCTTCTGCGGTGCTGCCGCTGGTTCAGCTCATTCCCCTCCCTCGCTAGGATGGTCGCGTACCACCTGCCAGGTGCCAATGTACCACAGGTGGTACATGTACCAACGGTTGAAAGGCCCTCTTCTGGAGCAACTAAATACTCTAACAGGGTCAGTGAAATTGCTTCATAAAAACACTGAAATTATCACAGTTGTCTATATTCAATTATATGTTTGTGGAATGTAAGCTGGAAACTGCTAGAGTGCACACAAAGGAAAGAAAGCCTTCTGTTTCCAAAGGGGGCATTCAAGAGTCATTGGGAATATTGCCACTTCACTCACCACTTATTACAAAAAACTAAAGCTATTTCAGAAAACAATGAAAGAACAAGATGAAAAAAAATATTTTGATCATACGTTGCATAGCTTCTTTCATTATGCTGTGACTTTGAGAAATAACTTCTGAAAAAGAGAAGGTAACATAAAATTGGTTGGTTCTGAGGAAAATAAGCATTTGACATTCGCCATCTTTATAAAGTGAGCTAATACTCTTACTAATGCTTTTAGATGAACCAGTGTTTATCCAAAGCAGTCACTCCTCTCAGGTAGTGTAACACAATGTCCTCTAGGATTGCTAAAAATGGGGCCAAAGAAAGAAAAAAAATAAGTTTCCATCACTTCATACATGGATGGGGAAAACTTTGGCCCCATCTCCAATTTCACAACCCCTCCATTATCTGTCCCTGTGCAGCAGTAGCAGCAGCAACTTCCTGAAAAAGAGAGAGGAGGGCATCAGAAAAAAAAACAAAAAACAGTAGCTTGGTTCATTTAAAAGGCTAAGGCAGAGCTTCTCAATCCCAGAAACCTAAGTGTGAACTTCTAATTCTCAGAATTCCCCAACAAGTATACATGCAGTACATCTTGAAGTTGCTGAGATTGCACAGGACTATGTTAGAGTATTTGTTTGATTCTGGCTTAGTTTGTTGTATGACTAGAATATTCTACTGTATGTATTAACTGAGTTACTTGGCAATAAATTCACAGATTATCTGGAGAAATATTTAGACTGAACAACGGGGACAGTGAGTTAATTCATACAGAACATTCCTGTCCCTGGCAATCTAAAAATTATAGGGTTATTAGTGCATGAAACACAGCAGGTGTGTGTGTGTGGACAAGAATATCAACCTAGCTGTCAAGCAAAACCAAGCTTTTAATAGTGAGTGCCAAACAAAGTGCACTAATCAAACAGGTGGTAAGAAAATACAGGAACTCAGGCACCACACAACTTATGTAGAAAGTAAACACAGGGTCAGTCATAAAGGACTCAAATGTCTATACACGAACAGACAGAGTATGAGCAACAAACAGGGTGAATTAGAAATTCAGGTAAATGAGGGCAGATATGATATTGTTGCCATTACGGAAACTTGGTGGGATGAAACCCACAAATGGAACACATAGCTAGAGGGATTTAAATTATTTAAAAGAAACAGACCAAATAAAAGAGGAGGTGGAGTTGCTCTCTATATAAGAAACAACTACATCTGTACAGAAATAGAGCACAACAATGATGAAAACTGTCTTGAATGCATTTGGGTCAATATAAAAGGGGGGGAATGGCATTGCCATAGGTGTATACTATAGGCCACCTAACCAAACAGAGGTAATAGATGAACTTTTTGCTAGTCAGTTAACTAAGGTATATAGGAAGCACATCACAATAGTAATGGGGGATTTTAATTACCCTGACATCAACTGGGAGACAAACTCTGCACCAAGTGGAAGATCAAAGAGATTCCTGACAAACCTAGCAGACAACTTTGCCTCCCAAAAAGTAGAGAAGGGAACTAGGGGATCAGCCATATTGGACTTAATTCTCACTAAAATAGATGAAATGATAGAAGGTGTTGAAGCCACAGGAACCTTGGGGGGAGTGACCATGCAATATTGGAATTCAACATTATGCAAGCACAAGCAATAGAACATAGTCAAATTAGAGTGTTGGAATTTAAGAGAGCTAATTTCAACAAACTTAGAGCCTGGGAAGGTTTCAATGGATGAGAATCCTAAAGGGGAAAACAACTCAAGAAGCTTGGGAAATTTTGAAAAGTGAGATTATAAAAGCCCAGTCTAGCACAATACCAACAAAGAAGAAAAATAACAGCTCTCAAAAGAAACCAACATGGCTGCATAAAGATCTCTCTGATAAATTGAACAAAAAGGACAAGTATAAAAAGTGGAAAGAGGGACACATAACTAAGGCAGAATATCAGCAAATAGACCGAGCCTGCAAAGATGGAGTGAGGAAAGCTAAGGCTCAAAATGAACTAAAGTCAAAAATAACAAAAAAAGCTTCTTTCAACATGTAAAAAACAAGAAAAAAGTTAAGGAAATGATTGGTCCACTAGTGGGAGAAAGTGGCAAGAAGGTGACAAGCAACAGGGAGAAATCAGAACTACTCAACTCGGTTTTTGCATCCATATTTACACAAAGGGAAAAAACAGTCCAACCTATCAAAAACAGTACTGTAAAAAACAGATTAGAAACATAAGTTAAGATAGGCAAGAAAATGGTAAGTGAGCACCTGTCCACCTTAGACGAGTTCAAATCACCAGGACCAGATGGGCTACACACCAAGGTTCTGAAGGAACGGCCAGATGTGATCTCAGAACCACTGAACTATATTTTTCAAAGATCCTGGAGCACTGGGGAACTACGAGAGGACTGGAAAAGAGCTGATGTAGTTCCCATCTTCAAAAAAGGAAAAAAAATGGATCCAGGAAACTACAGACCTATCAGCCTGACCTCAATAGCTGGGAAGATCTTGGAAAAGATAATCAAGCAACGAGTCAGCAAACACCTAGAGGTAAACAAAGTCATTACCAAAAGCCAACATGGGTTTGTCAAAAAGAGATCATGCCAGACATATCTTATTGCATTCATTGACCAAGTGACAAAATTAGTGGTCCAGAGGAATGCTGTGGATACAATTTACTTGGACTTCAGTAAGGCATTTGATAAAGTAGATCACAACCTACTACTTGGTAAGATAGAAAAATGTGGGTTAGACAGCATCACCACCAGATGGATTCGTAGCTGGCTGACCAGCTGTACTCAGCATGTGGTCCTCAATGGAACTGCATTTACATGGAAGGAAGTGTGTAGTGGGGTGCCTCAGGGCTCTGTTCTGGGCCCAGTGCTCTTCAACAACTTCATCAATGATTTGGATGAGGGGATAGATGGGGAACTCATCAAATTTGCAGACAACACTAAGCTGGTAGGAATAACCAACACTCCAGAAGATAGGCTTAAGATACAGAAGGATCTTGACAGACTTGAACATTGGAAGAACATTGGGTGCTATCTAATAAAATGAAATTAAATGGTGAAAAAAGTAAGTTTCTACATTTAGGCAAGAAAAAACAAATGCACAGGTATAGTAGGTGGTACCTTGCTCAAGAGTAGCAACTGTGAGAGGGATCTTGGAGTCCTAGTGGACAATCACTTAAATATGAGCCAGCAATGTGCTGCAGCTGCCAAAAAAGCCAACACAGTGCTAGGCTGCATTAATAGAGGGATAGAATCAAAATCATGTGAAGTGTTAATACCACTTTACAATGCCTTGGTAAGGTCACACTTGGTATACTGCATCCAGTTTTGGTCACCACAATGTAAAAAAGATGTCGAGACTCTAGAAAGAGTACAGAGAAGAGCAACAAAGATGATCAGGGGACTGGAGGCTAAAACATATAAGGAACGGTTGCTGTAATTGGGAATGTCTAGTCTAATGAAGAGAAGGACGAGGGGGGACATGATAGCAGTCTTCCAATATCTCAGGGGCTGCCACAAAGAAGAGGGAGTCAAGCTATTCTCCAAAGCACCTGAAGGCAGGACAAGAAGCAATGGATGGAAACTAACCAAAGAGAGAAGCAACCTAGAACTAAGGAGAAATTTTCTAACAGTTAAAACAATTAATCAGTGGAACAACCTGCCTCCAGAAGTGGTGAATGCTCCAACACTGGAAGTTTTTAAGAAGAGACTGGACAGCCATTTGTCTGAAGTGGTATAGGGTTTCCTACCTGAACAGGGGGTTGGACTAGATGACCTCCAAGGTCCCTTCCAACCATTATTATTATTATTATTATTATTATTATTATTATTATTATTATTATTATTATTATTATTATTATTATTATTATTATTCGATCATCACACAGTCAGCCAGATGTTCAGACTAGATTTGGCATTTTTGTCTACCTATCGAGTCCTTACCAACGACCTGGGATAGTCAGATGTGGATGTTTGATGGTATTACAGATATCGTCGCAGGATGGAAGCAGTTCCTAGTAAGGCCGCCTTTTGCAATTGACTAATGGTGAATTTGTTAATGCCAATGGTATTCAAGTGGTGCTCCAGTTGTTTTGGGATTGCACCCAAGGCGCCTATTACTATTGGTATTACCCTTGCTTGCCTTTGCCACAGTCTTTCTATTTCTATTTGTAGGTCTTTGTATTTTGTTATCTTCTCCAGTTATTTCTCATCTATTCTGCTGTCTCCAGGCACTGCCACATCCACTATCCAGACTTTTTTGTCTTTCTTATCGACAATTGTTAAGTCTATTATTATTATTATTATTATTATTATTATTATTATTATTATTATTATTATTATTATTATTATTATTATTATTATTATTATATAATGGTGAATGATCTCTGGCGGGCTCGGGACAGGGGTTGCTCCTCTGTCCTAGTTCTATTAGATCTCTCAGCGGCTTTTGATACCATCGACCATGGTATCCTATTGCGGCGTCTCAGGGGGTTGGGAGTGGGAGGCACTGTCTTGCAGTGGTTCTCCTCCTATCTCCTGGGCTGCTCGCAATCGGTGTTCACGGGAGGGCTGAGGTCTGCCCCGAGGCCTCTTGTTTGTGGAGTTCCTCAAAGGTCGGTTCTCTCTCCCCTCCTGTTCAACATCTATATGAAGCCGCTGGGCGAGATCATTTGTGGTTTCGGGGTGGGGTATCATCAGTACGCTGATGATACCCAACTTTTTTTCTCCACCCCGAACCAACCCAGTGATGCCCTCGCCGTGATGTCCCGTTGCCTGGAGGCGGTCCAGGTCTGGATGGGGAGAAACAGGCTTCGTCTCAATCCCGCCAAGACTGAGTGGCTGTGCATACTGGCATCTCGGACTAACCAGTCCATTCCACGTTTAATGATGGGGGGTGAGGTGTTACCCCCCGTCGATAGGGCTCACAACTTGGGCGTCCTCCTGGATTCGCGGCTCAGTTTTGAAGACCATATAGGAGCCGTGACCAGGGGGGCCTTTGCCCAGGTTCGCCTGGTACGCCAGTTGCGGCCCTACCTGGACCGAGATGCCCTGCGCACAGTCACTCATGCGCTCATGACCTCCCGATTGGACTACTGCAACGCTCTCTACATGGGGCTGCCCTTGAGGACCACACGGAGGCTTCAGCTGGTGCAGAATGCAGCCGCGCAGGTTGTGATGGGGGTTTCCCGATACTCCCACGTAACACCTCTGCTCCGCGAGCTGCATTGGCTTCCGGTTGCCCTCCGAGTGAGATTCAAGGTGCTGGTGATTACCTATAAAGCCCTAAATGGCTTGGGTCCGGGATATCTGAGGGAACACCTGCTGCCAGCATCAAGCTCCCTTCGTCCTGTGCATTCCCACAGGGAGGGTCTTCTCAGGGTACCGCCGGTAAAAGATTGCCAGTGGACAATACCCAGGGGGAGGGCCCTCTCTGTGGGTGCGCCGGCCATTTGGAACCAGCTGCCTGTAGAGCTTAGGACTGCCCCTGACCTTCGCTCATTCCGCCGGTACCTGAAGACCTGGCTCTTTGAACTTTCTGGCCTGGACTGAGAGTATTACCTGGGGTTTTAATTGTATTTTAATTGGGGTTTTTATTTCAAGGTTAATGTAATCATTTTAATTGTTTTTAATTTTTGTAATTTGCTGTATTGTTTTTAAAAAACCTTGTGAACCGCCCTGAGTCCTACGGGAGAAGGGCGGTATATAAGTCTAATAAAATAAATAAATAAATTATTATTATTATTATTATTATTATTATTATTATTATTATTATTATTATTATTATTATTATTATTATTATTGTTGTTATTGTTGTTGTTATTGTTGTTGTTTTTATTATTATTATTATTATTATTATTATTATTATTATTATTATTATTATTATTATTATTATTATTATTATTATTATTATACCAAAAGCTTCCCTTATTCAAACTTCTTAGCATTTTCCTGTTTCCCTTCTCATACCCAAATCTAATATTCTAATTACAAATCTTATCTTTCTAGTTATGATAATACTTCTATTTCTAGCAATTATCTATTCTCCACCATATTCAAACATCTAATTAATAATATAATATCCCATCTAATGGATTGTTTGGACTAAGGACCATTTGATTAAAGTATTTTTGGAAGAACAAACCCATTGATATTCATTAAACAACCTCCTTCCTTCTACAGTTCCCCACAGTTCTCCTAACACAGGGGTCTTCAAACTTGGCCCTTTTATGACTTCTGGACTTCAACTCCCAGAATTCCTCAGCCAAGCAGACCCCTGTCCTAACAGCTCTATCTTCCATTCAATCAGTTCTTCTTCCTTTTCCTCAAATGTATTCTGAATTCTTGATTCTTGATGTCTTTTCCATTACCGATATTATCGCTCCGTCTTAAAGTTCTTCAGTTGTCTGAATCTGTTGCTTAGTTCCTTCCTTTAGGTCCTCCATCTTTGGATCTGCTTCCTCTAGTTTTCCTTCTATTTTCTGGGTTGCTAGTTCCTTCTTTGTAGTCATGTTCTGGGTTTGTAAATTTAGATTAGAAAATTGTTATTTTATCTCCTTTGTGTTATTTCTAATCTCATCACAAGGTAAAGCAACAGTCTCTTGTATTGATTTCAACATGGAGAGAATTTCTTTCTGATCTTCATCCATATTTTCTTGGTGGTATATCAAACTGAAGACTTTGGGGACAGGTGTTAGAGATGGTTTTTTAAAATTTAGAGCTGAGTATGGGACATCCATTTCATTTTTTTGTAGGTGGTCTAGCAGCAGGAAAGTCAAAATTCTCTTACTATGTGAAAAAGGCATATCATCCCCATCTTTTGACAATCCATACATGACAGAAGTGGGGAGACAAAGATTCAGTCTTTTGGGTGCCAGTTTTCCCAGTACATCCCCCCCATCCCTTCCCTGCATGGAAGATCTGCGGTATACCATGTTTCCCCAAAAATAAGACCCACCCCAAAAATAAGCCCTAGCCTGACTTTTGGGGTGGGCCTAATATAAGCCGTACCACAAAAATAAGCCAGGGGGGTGGGCATGGCCAGCACAAGCGATGGCGAGTGTGCGGGGGCCGACGGTGTCCGGCAGCAGCCACAGCCCACCAGCCCTTTGGTGCAGCATAGGTAAGTCAGAGTGCGGAGGCAGAGGCGGGGGGGGGGGAAAGCAGACGATCTGGACACCCACACACTTTTTGCCCAGGAGGAGACTGGAAGCTTCATCTGCTTGCAAATGAGGTGCTTAGAAACTGAGCAATTCACTCCATCTCCAAGGGCTCCATTTGCAAGCAGATGAAGCTTCCAGTCTCTGTTATTTCTCCGTCTAGGTGAAAAGTGTTTGGGTGCCCATGGGGCATTCGGAAATGGAGCGCTCCATTTCCAAACACCCCATAGGCGCCCAAACACTTTTCGCCTAGAGGGAGACTGGAAGCTTCATCTGCTTGCAAATGGGGCACTTGGAGATAGAGCAAATTGCTCGGTTTCTAAGCACCCCATTTGCAAGCAGATGAAGCTTCCAGTCTCCCTCTGGGAAAAAAGTGTGCAGGCATCCAGATCGCCTGCCTTTCCACCCACCCTGCCTCGGCCTCCATGCTCAGACTTACCTGCGCTGCGCTATATTATTTAAACAAACTTTTAATGTCTTGGAATATGTAACTCCATTCATAAGCAGAATCCTAGTTAAGAATATCATCTTTTATTAGTAGTTTATTATAGTGAAATTTTTGATTAGTTTAATAATAAGGATATTTGTTTATCTTATTGGTATGTATATTCTAACTTGGTCTGTATTTTTAGTTTAAAGGGAGTTAAAGCGCATTAAGAATTTGGTTACTTACATAGTTGGTTAATGTTAGTTAGATTATGTTTATTTTATTTGTAACCCTGTATTCAACTCTGGGAAGTGAGGGAGGGGGAGGGTGGAGGGTGGGGTGGGCTGGGTTTATATTGTAACTTTTATAAAACTTTCAATAAAAAAAGAATATCATCGGAGATTATTCCTGAACTCTGAGAAGTTTTTAAAAAGGACTGAATTTTTAGACTAATTTGTATAACAATACATGATGACTGGTTGAGAGTCTATACTCATATAAGGAAAAATAAGAAAATATGAGCCCATTTAATTTTTTTAATTTTTACTTTTTCTTCTTATGTAGATAACCAGTAGAATCAATTGAACTAATCCTAAAGCTTCCAAAAATGAAAGAATTTAAAACTTATAATTAAAAACTATTATTTGCTTTAATATAAAGGCATATTGATCCATGTGGAAGAAAATCCAGAATCCATTGTTAGGCTTATATAAAACCAAAAGTGACAAAAAAGTGGTCAAACTTTCCAGTATTTCCATTAATTAAAATATTGTTCTCTTTCTTGCTGTTTCAATTAATCATAAGAAAATATAATCCAGTTATACATTCTGCATGTCTTTTAAAAATTGTTTTATTGAAGTTAAACATTTACTAATGTACTAATACTAATGTCAAGTTTCTTATGGATGAGCTCTTCAAAGAACCCTGAGGCATTGTTTACCTTAAAAGTCTTTTATTACAGCAATATAACATCGGCAATGCTTGGGAGAAGCTGGAGTCTGGATTCCCCTCCCCTAAGCACAATAATATTAAAACACAATTCCCTCCTTTTGTTGCTGTCATAAATCACATTGTCAAATTAGTTTGAAGGGTAAGTTCTCCCTTCTTAGCTTAACCCCCCAGTTCTTTCTTATCGCCTCTTATTACATTCAACCTTGAAACTGCTCTGCTACTGGTTATTATGTCTAACTAATTCCCCATGCATTTTTCCTTCCCCTTCCCTTCTTCATCTAACTTTAACTGTAAAGGTGATACACAAGGAGAAATATGAAATAGCTACTTCTTCATCTTTTGTCAAAGCAACAACATCCGATGTTAGCAGCGTTGACATCCAGTCCCCCTTTCAAAAAGGACAGAAACTGTAATGTAAACAAAAACATAAATTAAGAGCTGATGTTTGGTTTGTTGGGGTGTTTCTCATAAAACTTTTTGATGAGTCTGTCAGCTTTCACATCACTAGATTTCACCCAAGTGGCTTCAGACAATGAGTATCCCTTCCATTGTACTAGGTACTGCAATTTTCCCTTAAAAATTCTAGAGTCAAGAATATGTTTCACTTCATAATGGGTCTGACCCACTACTACGAGGGGTCCGAGTGCCTTATTAGGGGTAGGTCTTAAAGTGGAGGCCCAAAAAGGTTTCAGTAAGCTACAATGGAAAACCAGGTGAATTTTTCCCAAAAGTCTGGGGAGTTTCAACTCTACTGTGACTGGGTTGATGATTTCCACAATAGGGAAAGGCTCCAATAATTTTGGTCCTAATTTCTTGTTGGGTAGTTTAAGGCGTAAGTATTTGGTCGACAAATAAACCTTTTCCCCAACTTGGAATGTCCTTTGGGGAGCTCTCTTTTTATCAGCCTGCTTTCTATAGGTCTCAAAAGTCTTTTTTAAAGCCATCTTTGTGTTTTTCCAAACTCCTTCCCAACCCCTCACCCTGTTCTGAACCAGCCAACTACCGGCCTTGTAATAAGGCAAACCCCTGTTCAAGCAGTAGAGACTGGAGAGCGTCTGAGGCTGCAAAGCGTCTGCCAAGTTTAATTCACAAGCAAAACAACAGAACAAGAAACACAGGAACTTGAATCCTCAAGCGGAAGGGTTGCTTTCAGCAACCAGCCCCTCCCCAAACACTCCTTTTATTTAGAGTTCAGGGCGTGGTCTCCCTGTGCCTCCTCCCAAGGAGTCCCACAGCCTTTCTTTGTTTGTTCCTGCTCGACTGCCTCCTGCGTCGGGCGTCCTTGAACAGGGCCAGCTGTGGGTCATCATCCTCCGCACTATCGGGCTCACGCAGCTGAGAAGAGGGCCCCGGCTGGGAGCTCTGCCAAGCCTGCAAGCCATCATCAGCCGGTTCGTCTTCCACACCCTCCTCCTCCCCCTCATCTGAGTCATCCGATACATCCGAGCCGGCTGCCGGGCCCACAGGCTGGCCCTGAGTCACAACACTATCCCGCACCGCAGGGCCCTTCCCCCGGGGCTGCCGATCCGGATGCGGTCGGGATGGGAACTGTTCGTGAAAAGCAGTCACCAACGCAGGGGCATGAACGGCGGTCGCGTCTTCCCATGTGAAGTCCTCCGGCCCGTACCCTTTCCACTCGATCAGGTACTGGAAGCGACCTTTCAGCCAGCGGGAATCCCTGATGCTGGCGACCTCGTACTCGGGGGTGCTGCCGCCATCGCGAGGTCCTGATGGGGGAGGTTCCGCTTGGCGAAGTGGACAAGCCGGTTGTTCGGGGACCAACAAGGACCGATGGAAGACGGGGTGCACGCGCAGGGAACGTGGCAGAGTTAAACGATAGGCGACCGGGTTGATGACGGCCTCGACTGGGAACGGTCCAAGGTAACGGTGGTCCAGCTTCCTCGCCGGCCGAGTGGATGGTAGGTTCCTGGTGGACAGCCAGACCCGATCCCCCACCGATAGTGGAGGCGTATCCCTTCTCGACCGATCGGCGAACCTCTTGTAGTCGGCCTTGGCCTTCTCCAGCTGCCGTCGCACCAACCGATGGATCGCCTGTAACTCCGCCATGAATTCGTTCGCTGCCGGCTCCGGTGAGTCCACGGGAGAAAGGGGGAAAAACCGGGGGTGATAACCCACGTTGGCCAAGAACGGTGTCATCTGCGTGGAGGTGTGCTGCGAGTTGTTAAAGGCAAACTCGGCTATGGCCAAATAGTCCACCCAATTGTCCTGCTGCAGGTTAACGTAGCAGCGCAGATACTGCTCTAAGATGCCGATGACCTTCTCGGTACCCCCGTCGGTCTGAGGATGATGCGCGGACGAGAGGCAAACCTTAATGTCCAACGCCCGCATCAACTCCTGCCAGAAGCGGGCTGTAAACTGGGCCCCCCTATCGGAGACGACTCTATCGGGAAGGCCGTGCAGCCGGAACACCTGTTGGATGAACATGCGACTAGTGGCGCGAGCTGATGGTAAGCCGCGACAGGGGATGAAGTGCGCCATCTTGGTCAACATGTCCACCACCACGAACACTGTCGTGAAGCCGGAGGATGGGGGTAGATCCGTCAGAAAGTCCATGGACACAGCCCCCCAGGGTCTCTTGGGTGTTGGCAAAGGCTGCAGTAAACCAGGCGGGGCCCCTGTCGCTGACTTGGCCTGCCTGCATGGGACCCAGGAGGTGACATAAGACTGGACGTCGTGTCGGACTCGGGGCCACCAGAAGGTACGGGAGACCAGGTTCAGAGTCTTGAACAGGCCAAAATGCCCCGCAGCCGGGTTATCATGACACTGGCTGAGGACGAGTCCCCTGAGTGGCCCTCCTGGAACATAGAGCCGGTCACGATAATACAGGAGTCCATCCGTGACCGACCAAGGCGAATCTGGCCCCACCTCTTCCTTCCGCTGAGCCACCCACGCCTCCTGCTGCTGCGCCTCCCGGATCCGAGCCCGTAGATCCACCGGCTCCCGCACCGCAGCAAAAGACTCGACGGGGATCACGGTCCTGGGCGGAAGCTTGTCTTCCGCTCGGGTGTACTCGGGCTTCCTGGACAGAGCATCCGCTCTCTGGTTGTGCCCGCTTGGTATGTACCGTACCCGGAAGTCAAACCTCGCAAAGAAGAGGGACCACCGGATCTGGCGTTGGTTCAAATTCCGAGCGGTCTGCAGGCTTTCCAGATTCTTGTGGTCCGTCCGGACCTCGATTTGATGCCGCGCCACCTCCAGATGATGCCTCCAAGCCTCGAACGCCGCCTTGATGGCCAGCAGCTCCTTCTCCCAGATGGTATAGTTGCGCTCCGAGGGGTTCAATTTCCGAGAGTGATACGCGCAAGGGAAAAGGGTACCGCTGGGCGTCGCTGCCTGGAGTAACACGGCCCCAATGGCAATGTCGGAGGCGTCCGCCTCCACGACAAACGGCCGTTGCGGGTCGGGATGCTTCAAGATGGGCTCCTTCATGAAGGCGTCCTTCAAAGCTTGGAACGCCTGTTGTTCGGGGGCGTTCCACTGGAACCGAGTCTTCTTCTGCAGGAGCCGGGTGAGGGGGGCTGTCAAGGCAGCAAAGCCAGGGATGAATGTTCGATAGTAGTTGGCAAATCCAAGAAGTCGCTGAACATCCTTCACGCGACGCGGGGGTTGCCAACTCTGCAACGACTCAACTTTACTCGGTTCCATGGCGATGCCCTCAGGAGAAATGCGGTGACCCAGGAAATCGATGGTCACCTGGTAGAACTGGCACTTCTCCAACTTGGCAAACAGCCGATGTTTCCGGAGGCGCTGCAGGACCTGACGGAGATGCTGATGGTGCGCCTCACGCGACGGGGAGTAAATCAGGATGTCGTCCAGGTAAATCACAACAAACTGGTCCAACAGATCTCGAAAGATGTCGTTCATAAAATGCTGAAACACAGCGGGGGCGTTGGTCAGGCCAAACGGCATCACCGTGTACTCGAAATGTCCATAGCGAGTACCAAACGCCGTCTTCCACTCATCACCCGGCCGAACCCTGACGAGGTTGTAAGCTCCACGCAGGTCCAGTTTCGTGAAGATCTTAGCCTCCCGGAGTCGGTCCAAGAGCTTGGGGATGAGGGGCAGCGGGTAGCGGTTACGCACCGTGATGGCGTTGAGTTTCCGGTAGTCACAGCAAAGCCGTAACTCGCCCGACTTCTTTTTGACGAAGAGCACGGGCGCAGACACTGGCGAGGACGAGGGCCGGATGAAACCACGAGCCAAGTTCTTTGTCAGGAAGTCCCGCAATGCAGCCAACTCGGGCTCCGACATGGAGTACAAACGCCCCACTGGGAGAGGCGCATCAGGGACTAGATCAATGGAGCAGTCGTAGGGCCTGTGCGGGGGTAATTGGTCCGCCTCTGACTCGCTGAACACATCAGCAAAGTCGGACAGTTCGGGAGGCAAGGAAACCCCTGAGGAACCCTCCACCTGGCCGGCACAGATATGGCGGGTGTGATCCACGCACTGCAAACTTGGGAAGGTGACCAAGTTCTGAGACCAAAAGATCTGTGGATCATGCGCCCGGAGCCACGCCAGTCCCAAGACCACGGGGAAGTGCAGATCCGAAGTGATGTAGAACTGGATGGCCTCCACATGGGAACTGATGGCCATACACACTGGTTGCGTGGCGGCCGTAATAGGCCCGGACAGGAGCACTCGACCATCAATAGTCTCCACTAGCATGGGCGGATCCACCGGACACTGGGGAATAGCCCATTTGGCCACGAAGGCCGAGTCCATAAAGTTAGTGGTAGCCCCAGAGTCAATTAAGGCATGGACCGGAATCCCCTCTGGTTTGCCAGGAAGGATCAGACGTGCCTCCAAAATCAAATGCCGTGGAGGTTCACAGGCACCGTCGGAATGGCGTCGCTCGGCGTGGTCGTGGTGGGTCGCCCGATCTATCACACCGTCTAGATCGGGCTCGGGCCGTTTCCCGACAGCAAAGCAGGGGACTTTCTCGGGGCCGGCTTGGTCACTGATGCCCGCTGACGCTTCTTTGGGCAAGAAGCAGCCAAATGTCCAGGGTCCCCACAGTAAAAACACAACCCCCCCGATCGTCGTCTGTCCATTTCCGTCACCGATAGACGGGACCGGGCGGCACCCAGCTCCATTGGCTCCTCCCTCTGGACTGGGGGCACACGCTCAACAGGAGCGGCAGGGGTCTGTGGGGTGGCACGGCGACTCTTTCGCTGCTGCAGCCGGGCATCGATCCGCAGACAAAGATGGATCAGCCCATTCAGGTCTGAGGGAATGTCCACGCGGGCCAGCTCATCCAACATCTCCTCTGACAAGCCATCCTGGAAGGCATCCACGAGCGCAGCCTCATTCCAGGCGGAATCCTGGCTAAGCAGCCGGAAATCGCTGATGTAGGCCTGTAGGGGGCGCTGACCCTGCCTCAAAGCTTTCAGGCGTCGGGTGGCAGTCTGCGCCTTAATCGGGTCCTCGTACATGAGGCGCATATGGTCACAAAACCCCCCAAAGTTATCCAACAAAGGGCTAGGCTGTGCCAGCAGAGGCGTGCCCCAACGAGCTGCATCCCCCGACAGAAGGCTCAACACGAATCCCACCTTATCTCGGTCAGTGGGGAAATCAGCTGCTCTCACGCTGATAAAAAGCTGGCATTGTCCCAGGAAGGCAGGAAACAGTTCTGGATTGCCAGCAAATTTATCCGGCATAGCTATCTGACATTTCCTCCTGGGTGGGGGTGCAGCATGTACCTGAGCTTGCAGTTGAGCCACCTGAGCTGCCAGCAAAGTGAGTTGCTGGGTGAGCTGAGCATTCTCGGCAAGAAGCTGCTCCATCGTAGTAGTAAGGGGTGGGAGGCTGAAAGCAAACTGTTCTGAACCAGCCAACTACCGGCCTTGTAATAAGGCAAACCCCTGTTCAAGCAGTAGAGACTGGAGAGCGTCTGAGGCTGCAAAGCGTCTGCCAAGTTTAATTCACAAGCCAAACAACAGAACAAGAAACACAGGAACTTGAATCCTCAAGCGGAAGGGTTGCTTTCAGCAACCAGCCCCTCCCCAAACACTCCTTTTATTTAGAGTTCAGGGCGTGGTCTCCCTGTGCCTCCTCCCGAGGAGTCCCACAGCCTTTCTTTGTTTGTTCCTGCTCGACTGCCTCCTGCGTCGGGCGTCCTTGAACAGGGCCAGCTGTGGGTCATCATCCTCCGCACTATCGGGCTCACGCAGCTGAGAAGAGGGCCCCGGCTGGGAGCTCTGCCAAGCCTGCAAGCCATCATCAGCCGGTTCGTCTTCCACACCCTCCTCCTCCCCCTCATCTGAGTCATCCGATACATCCGAGCCGGCTGCCGGGCCCACAGGCTGGCCCTGAGTCACAACACACCCATTGATCAAGTGTCTGGGAAGCGGAGGGCAACTGAGGGTATTCAGGTATGGGGTTGAATTCTTTCCCTGTGGCTACCCGGAAAGGAGTGTAGCCAGTGCTGCTGTGTACTGAATTATTGTAAGCCACCTCTGTGAAAGGGAGGAGGTCGGTCCAGTTTGTTTGTTGGTAAGAAACGTAGCATCTGAGATATTGTTCCACCATTTTGTTACCGGATTCTGCAGCCCGATTAGTAGCTGGGTGAAAAGCAGTTGATAAACCTTGAGATGATCCTATTACTGTAATTTAACAAAATTCCTCCAAAATTTCGCTGTGAACTACACCCCTCTGTCTAAAATTATTCGCTTAATAATACATTTACGACCTCAACTTTTTACATTACCTAGGATTATTACAAGCCAGTTCTATAAGTATACAATTAAACCTTCAAACTAAATTCTAAATTTCATTTTTTTTCTATTTGAAGCAGAAAAAACAGAAGCAATATTTATTTATTTATTTATTTTATTTTATTTTATTTGTATACCGCCCTTCTCCCGAAGGACTCAGGGCAGTGAACAGGGCAATAAATACCAAAATACCAAAATTAAAAACAGATTAAACCATAGTGCCCAAATACAATAAATAAATTACTTAAAAACAATAATTAAAACCCAAACCCATCAGACAAGGCCGGCTTGTTCAAACAAATAGGTTTTTAGATCACGTCAGAAGGAGCGAAGGTCGGGAGCCATCCGGAGCTCAACCGGTAAACGGTTCCACAGGTCAGGCGCACCCACAGAGAACGCGCACCCACAGAGAAGTAGGTTAAAACACATTAATAAAACCCAACCCCATCCCATCAGGCCAGGCCAGCTTGTTCGAAAAGGTAGGTTTTGAGATCGCGCCGGAAGGAGCGGAGGTCAGGCGCCATCCGGAGCTCGACCGGAAGATGGTTCCATAAATCCGGCGCGCCCACAGAGAACGCCCTCCCCCTGGGGGCCACCAGTCGGCATTCTTTGACCGGTGGCACCCTGAGGAGGAGGCCCTCTCTGTGGGAGCGTACTGGGCGGAGGGAAGTTAGGTGCTCCCTAAGGTACTCCGGACCCATGCCATGTAGGGCTTTGTAGGTCATTACCAGCACCTTGAATCTCACCCAGAAGGCAACTGGAAGCCAATGCAGCTCACGGAGCAGAGGTGTAACATGGGAGTATCGGGAGACCCCCAACACAACTTGCGCGGCTGCATTCTGCACCAGTTGGAGCCTCCGAGTGGTCCTCAAGGGCAGCCCCATGTAGAGAGCATTGCAGTAGTCTAACCGAGAGGTCACGAGCGCATGAGTGACTGTACGCAAGGCATCCCGGTCTAGATAGGGCCGCAACTGGCGCACCAGGTGAACCTGGGCGAAGGCCCCCCTAGTCACAGTTACTATATGATCTTCTAAAGAAAGCTGTGAATCTAGGAGGACTCCCAAGTTGCGAGCCCTATCTACGGGGGGTAATAATTCACCCCCCATAGTAAGAGATGGAATGATCTGAGTTTCCCGAGATGCCGGCACGCACAGCCACTCAGTCTTGTCAGGGTTGAGCCGAAGCCTGTTCCTCCCCATCCAGACCCGGACCGCCTCCAGGCAACGGGACATCACGTCGAGGGCATCACTGGGGTGGTTTGGGGTCGAAATGAAAAGCTGGGTATCATCAGCATACTGATGATACCCAACTCCAAAACCACGAATGATCTCACCCAGAGGCTTCATATAGATGTTGAACAGGAGAGGCGAGAGGACCGACCCCTGAGGAACTCCGCAAACGAGAGGCCTCGAGGTCGACCTCTGCCCCCCTGGCAACACCGACTGCAAACGTCCCAGAAGGTAGGAGGAGAACCACTGAAGGACCGTGCCTCCCACTCCCAATCCCCTGAGACGCCGCAGCAGGATACCATGGTCGATGGTATCAAAAGCCACTGAGAGGTCTAATAGGACTAGGACAGAGGAACAACCCCTGTCCCGGGCCCTCCAGAGATCATTCACCAGAGCGACCAATGCCATCTCCGTGCTGTGCCCGGGCCTGAAACCCGATTGGTACGGGTCCAGATAGTCAGCTTCCTCCAGGACCAAAGGGAGCTGATGCGCCACCACGCTCTCAACAACCTTCGCAAGAAAGCGAAGGTTGGAGACCGGACGAAAGTTGTTTAATACAGCTGGGTCCAAGGCAGGCTTCTTGAGGAGAGGTCTCACCACCGCCTCCTTCAAGACGGCGGGGAAACTACCCTCACTCAAAGAAGCAGATATCACCGCCTCATGTCCCATCCCGAGCCGCATAAACCAGCCAGGAAGGGCACGGGTCCAATAAACACGTGGTGGAGCTCAGCTTCCCCATAATCCTGTCCACTTCCTCCGGAGTCACAGGATCGAACTCCTCCCAGATAACATCGACAAGACCACCCATGTCCTGATCGCCAGACTCTGCCCAGTCGGAGTCCAAACCGGTCCGAATCCGAGCGATTTTGTCCGACAGATGTTGGCTAAACTCCTCGGCACGACCCTGCAAGGGCTCCTCCCTCACCTCCTGATTAAGGAGGGAGCGGGTCACCCTAAACAGGGCGGCCGGGCGGTTATCTGTGGACGCGATGAGGGTAGCGAAGTAATTAGACCTCGCCATCCTCATCGCCGCGAGATAAGACCTTGTAAAGGATCTTAGTCGCGATCGGTCGGATTCAGACCGGCTGGATCTACAACAGCTCTCTAGGCCCCATCTCCGACGCTTCATCTCCCGGAGCTCCACGGAAAACCATGGAGCCCACTGGGATCTGCACCGGGTCAGGGGCCGCAAGGGTACAACTTGGTCAAGTGCCTCTGTGGCTGCCTCTTCCCAGGCTTCCACTAAGGCATCTGCCGAGCTGTGAGCAAAGGAGGCAGGTGGGGACCCCAGCGCTGCCTGGAACCTCTCAGGGTCCATTAAGCGCCTGGGGCGGAACCATCTCGTTGGTTCAACAGCCCCATGACGGGGAGTGGCAAAACGGAAGACCAGCCGCAAGAGATGATGATCGGTCCATGACAGGGGCATAACAATTGCCAATAGAAAGAAGACTAAATAAAATGAGGACCCAGATTGTTAGGGGCAATATGCTGATTGTAAACCGCTTAAAGCACTGTGAAGTGGTATATAAGTCTAAGTGGTATATAAGTCTAAGTTTCACTACAGGTGAAACTCGAAAAATTAGAATATTGTGCAAAAGTTCATTTATTTCAGTAATGCAACTTAAAAGGGGAAACTAATATATGAGATAGACTCATTACATGCAAAGCAAGATAGTTCAAGCCATGATTTGTCATAATTGTGATGATTATGGTGTACAGCTCATGAAAACCCCAAATCCACAATCTCAGAAAATTAGAATATTACATGCAATCAATAAAACAAGGAGTGTACATAGAACAATATCGGACCTCTGAAAAGTATAAGCATGCATATGTACTCAGTACTTGGTTTGGGCCCCTTTTGCAGCAATTACTGCCTCAATGCGGCGTGGCATGGAAGCTATCAGCCTGTGGCACTGCTGAGGTGTTATGGAAGACCAGGATGCTTCAATAGCGGCCTTCAGCTCTTCTGCATTGTTCAGTCTCATGTCTCTCATCTTTCTCTTGGCAATGCCCCATAGATTCTCTATGGGGTTCAGGTCAGGCGGGTTTGCTGGCCAATCAAGCACAGTAATCCCACGGTCATTGAACCAGGTTTTGGTGCTTTTGGCAGTGTGGGCAGGTGCCAAGTCCTGCTGGAAAATGAAGTCAGCATCCCCATAAAGCTCGTCTGCACAAGAAAGCATGAAGTGCTCCAAAATCTCCTGGTAGACAGCTGCGTTGACCCTGGACTTAATGAAGCACAGTGGACCAACACCAGCAGACGACATGGCTCCCCAAATCAACACAGACTGTGGAAACTTCACACTGGACTTCAAGCATCTTGCAGTGTATACCTCTCCATTCTTCCTCCAGACTCTGGGTCCTTGGTTTCCAAATGAGATGCAAAAGTTGCTCTCATCAGAAAAGAGGACTTTGGACCACTGAGCAACAGACCAGGTCTGTTTTTCTTTAGCCCAGGTAAGACGCTTCTGACGTTGTTTGTTGTTCAGGAGAGGCTTGACAAGAGGAATACGACATTTGAAGCCCATGTCCAGGATCCATCTGTGTGTGGTGGCTCTTGATGCACTGACTCCAGCCTCAGTCCACTCCTTGTGAAAGTCCCCAACACTTTTGAATGGCCTTTTCCTGACAATCCTCTCCAAGCTGTGGTCATCCCTGCTGCTTGTGAACCGTTTTCTTCTACACTTTTCCCTTCCACATAACTTTCTATTAATGTGCTTTGATACAGCACTTTGGGAACATCCAACTTCTTTTGCAATTATCTTTTGAGGCTTTCCCTCCTTATGGAGGGTGTCAGTGATGGTTTTCTGCACAACTGTCAGGTCAGCAGTCTTCCCCATGATTGTGATTCCTACTGAACCAGACTGAGAGACCATTTAAAGGCTCAGGAACCCTTTGCAGGTGTTATGGCTTAATTAGCTGATTAGAGTGGGACACTCTACAAAAGCTACAAAACTGTGAGTTAAGGAGAAGTGGGTGGAGGGGCACAGTAGCTAAGTCCTTGCTGATTGGACCCTCTTTGCTTTTAAACTGCCAGAGGCTGCTGGGAAAAGCTACAAAACTGTGAGTTGAGGAGAAGTGGGTGGAGGGGCACAGTAGCTAAGTCCTTGCTGATTGGACCCTCTTTGCTTTTAAACTGCCAGAGGCTGCTGGGAAAAGCTACAAAACTGTAAGTTAAGGAGAAGTGGGTGGAGGGCACAGTAGCGGCCCGCGCACCTAACGGTGCGTGAATCATATAACAAAATCAAAAATAGTGGTGGTATATTCAGCGCAAGTGCATCTGAGATTCCTTTCATCTCAGCATGTCTGGCTTAGTTCAGTGCAACACTTGTTTTGCAGCTGTCTTTTGCAGCACTCTTTTCAAACTGGGAAACTGTCCTATATGTACACAAATTACTAATCTACAAGGACAGATTATTCATCTAGGGTCTGTAATCTGCGCTCTTCAGGCAGAAATTAGGTGTTCAGTTCAGCCCTCCTACTCTACTGAGCCTCCACGCTATCAGCCCCCTCTACCGCAAAGATCCTGCAGGAGAAGGGCAGTGTGGACAACTGTGGGATTTGGCAGGGTGAGAGCTGTGAACCATAAACCCAAAGCTTTAGCTGTGTCCCTGCATAACAGATACAGTGCCCTTGCTGACCTTAACAGGGACATTAAGGAAACAGGTCAAGGTAATTGTGATAACTCAAATAAGCAGGGGACCATGGTCTGAGATGAACTTGTTTCTGACAGGGAGAAGTGCGAATCAGGTATTACACATCAGTCATGCAAGAAAAGAAAGGTACCCAAAAAGAGAAGCCACCTTCTGGTTGGTGACTCAATTATGTTGTTGTTGTTGTTTTTGTTAGCTGCGAAGTCGTGTCCGACCCATCGCGACCCTATGGACAACATTCCTCCAGGCCTTCCTGTCTTCTACCATCTTCTGGAGTCCATTTAAGCTCACGCCTACTGCTTCAGTGACTCCATCCAGCCACCTCATTCTCTGTCATCCCCTTCTTCTATTGCCCTCGATCTTTCCCAGCATTAGGCTCTTCTCCAGTGAGTCCTTCCTTCTCATTAGGTGGCCAAAGTATTTGAGTTTTAGCTTCAGGATCTGGCCTTCTAAAGAGCAGTCAGGATTGATCTCCTCTAGGACTGACCGGTTTGATCGCCTTGCAGTCCAAGGGACTCGCAGGAGTCTTCTCCAGCACCATAGTTCAAAGGCCTCAATTCTTTGGCGCTCAGCCTTTCTTATGGTCCAACTTTCACTGCCATACATTGCAACTGGGAAGACCATAGCCTTAACTATACGCACTTTTGTTGACAGGGTGATGTGTCTGCTTTTTAGTGTGCTGTCTAGATTTGTCATGGCTTTCCTCCCGAGGAGCAAGCGTCTTTTAATTTCTTGGCTACAGTCCCCATCTGCAGTGATCTTGGAGCCCAGGAAAACAAAATCTGTCACTACCTCCATTTCTTCCCCTGACTCAATTATAAGGGATGTTAATTTAGGAAAGGATACAGAGGTTTCAAAAGAGGTCAGGTGTCTTCCAGGTGCTACTGCCAGTAGGGACAAGAAGCGTATTTTCAAAATAGTCAACAATGCCAGCAAAGACTGTGATGTGGATGCCATTGTACATCTTGGCACTAACGATCTGTCCCAAAACGATGTACTCTCTGTGCAGAATGATTTCCAGAGCTTGGGGCAGGAACTCAGCAGAATAGGCTGTAGGCTCACTTTTTCAGAGGTCTTACCAGTGTATAAGGAGCAAAATGGAAAAGGCCAGCGTATAGCAGAATTTAATATGTGGCTAAAGGAGTGGTGTAAAGGAGAAGGCTTTGGTTATATTAGTCACAATGTCTGTAGCTGGTCCAATGAAAAAATGTACAAAAGAGATGTTCTGCATCCATCCAAGAAAGGGACTGAGTTACTTGGCTATAAATTCACAGCTTTTCTGAAGGAATATTTAAACTAAACAACGGGGACAGTGAGTTAATTGATACAGAACATCACTGTCCCCGGCAATCTAAGAAAATAAGGGAACTTAGGCACCACACAAGTTATGTAGCAAGTAAACACAGGGTCAGTCATAAAGGACTCAAATGTCTGTACACCAATGCGCAGAGTATGAACAGTAAGCAGGGTGAACTAGAAATTCAGGTAAATGAGGGCGGATATGATATTGTTGCCATTACAGAAACATGGTGGGACGAAACCCACAAATAGAACACACAGCTAGAGGGACTTAAATTATTTAAAAGAAATAGACTAAACAAAAGAGGAGGTGAAGTTACTCTATATATAAGAAATAACTTTATCTCTACAGAAATAGAGCACAACAATGATGAAAACTGTAAACTTGAATGTATTTGGGTCAATATAAAAGGGGGGAAAAATGACATTGCCATAGGTGTATACTATAGGCCGCCCAACCAAGCAGAGGAAATAGATGAACTTTTTGCTAGTCAGTTAACTAAGGTATGTAGGAAGCGCATCACAATAGTAATGGGGGACTTTACTTACCCTGATATCAACTGGGAGACAAATTCTGCACCAAGTGGAAGATCTAACAGATTCCTGACAAACCTAGCAGACAACTTTCTCTCCCACAAAGTAGAGAAGGGAACTAGGGGATTAGCCATATTGGATTTAATTCTCACTAACAGAGATGAAATGATAGAAAGTGTCAAAGCCACAGGAACCTTGGGGGGAATTGATCATGCAATATTGGAATTCAACATTCTGGAAGCACAAGCAATAGAATACAGCCAAACTAGAGTCTTGGACTTTAAAAGAGCTAATTTCAATAAACTTAGAGAGACCTTGGGAAGAATTCCATGGATGAGAATCCTAAAGGGGAAAACAACTCAAGAAGCTTGGGAAATTTTGAAAAGTGAGATAATAAAGGCCCAGTCTAGCACAATACCAACAAAGAAGAAAAATAACAGCTTTCAAAAGAAACCAGCATGGCTGCATAAAGAACTCTCTGATAAACTGAAAGATAAAAAGGACAAGTATAAGAAGTGGAAAGAGGGGCACATAACTAAGGCAGAATATCAGCAAACAGCCCGTGCCTGCAAAGATGAAGTGAGGGAAGCTAAGGCTCAAAATGAACTAAGGCTTGCGACCAAAGTCAAAAATAACAAAAAAAGCTTCTTTCAACATATAAGAAACAAGAAAAAAGTTAAGGAAATGATTGGTCCATTAGTGGGGGAAAGTGGCAAGAAGGTGACAAGCAACAGGGAGAAAGCAGAACTGTTTAACTTGTTTTTTGCATCTCTCTTTACACAAAGGGAAAAAACAGACCAACCTACCAAAACCAGTGCCATAAAAAACAGAATAGAAACGCAAGTTAAGATAGGCAAGAAAATGGTAAGTAAGCACCTGTCCAGCCTAGACGAGTTCAAATCACCAGGACCAGATGGATTACACCGCAAGGTTCTCAAGGAACTGGCAGATGTGATCTCAGAACCACTAAACTATATTTTTCAAAAATCCTGGAGCACTGGGGAACTACCAGAGGACTGGAAGAGAGCTGATGAAGTTCCCATATTGAAAAAAGGGAAAAAAATAGATCCAGGAAACTACAGACCTATCAGCCTGACCTCAATACCTGGGAAGATTCTGGAAAAGATAATCAAACAACAAGTAAGCGAACACCTTGATGCTAACAAAGTTATCACTAAAAGCCAACATGGGTTTGTCAAAAACAGATCATGCAAGACAAACCTTATTGCATTCTTTGACCAAGTGACAAAACTAGTGGACCAGAGGAATGCTGTAGATATAATTTACTTGGACTTCAGTAAGGCATTTGATAAAGTAGATCACAACCTACTACTTGATAAGATAGAAAAATGTGGGTTAGATAGCATCACCACCAGATGGATTTGTAGCTGGCTGACAGGCCGTACTCAACGTGTGGTCCTCAATGGAACTGCATCTACATGGAAGGAAGTGTGTAGTGGGGTGCCCCAGGGCTCTGTTCTGGGCCCAGTGCTCTTCAACATCTTCATCAACGATTTGGATGAGGGGATAGATGGGGAACTCATCAAATTTGCAGAGGACACCAAGCTGGTAGGAATAGCCAACACTCCAGAAGATAGGCTTAAGATACAGGAGGATCTGGACAGACTCGAACACTGGGCACTATCTAACAAAATGAAATTCAATGGTGAAAAAAGTAAGGTTCTACATTTAGGCAGGAAAAATCAAATGCACAGGTATAGTATAGGTGGTACCTTACTCGATAGTAGTAACTGTGAGAGATATCTCGGAGTCCTAGTGGACAATCACTTAAATATGAGCCAGCAGTGTGCTGCAGCTGCCAAAAAAGCCAACACAGTGCTAGGCTGCATTAACAGAGGGATAGAATCAAGATCACGTGAAGTACTAATACCACTTTACAATGCCTTGGTAAGGCCACACCTGGAATACTGCATCCAGTTTTGGTCACCATGATGTAAAAAAGATGTCGAGACTCTAGAAAGAGTACAGAGAAGAGCAACAAAGATGATTGGGGGACTGGAGGCTAAAACATATAGGGAACGGTTGCTGGAATTGGGAATGTGTAGTTTAATGAAGAGAAGGGTGAGGGTTGACATGATAGCAGTGTTCCAATATCTCAGGGGCTGCCACAAAGAAGAGGGAGTCAAGCTATTCTCCAAAGCACCTGAAAGCAGGACAAGAAGCAACGGATGGAAACTAGTCAAGGAGAGAAGCAATCTAGAACTAAGGAGAAACTTCCTGACAGTTAGAACAACTAACCAGTGGAACAACCTGCCTCCAGAAATGGTGAATGCTCCAACACTGGAAGTTTTTAAGAGGAGACTGGACAGCCATTTGCCTGAAATGGTATAGGGTTTCCTGCCTGAGCTGGGGGTTGGACTAGATTTATTTATTTATTTATTTATTTATTTATTTATTTATTTATTTATTTATTTATTTATTTATTTATTTATTTTATTGCATTTATATACCGCCCTTTCCCTGAGGACTCAGGGCGGTTTACAGGGAGTTAAAAATCAGCCATACAAAAGTTAAAAAACCAATTAAAAAAGATTAAACCAACCCTGTACAGTTAAAAAACCCCAATTAAAATAAATTTCTCCTCAGCCTGGGCCCGAGAGCTCGAAGAGCCAGGTCTTCAGGCCCCGGCGGAATGATCGGAGGTCGGGGGCAGTCCTCAGCTCCACTGGCAGCTGGTTCCAGAGGGCAGGCGCCCCCACTGAGAAGGCCCTATCCCTGGGTGTCACCCGCCGGCAATCTCTTACCGGTGGGACCCTGAGCAGACCCTCCCTGTGGGAGCGCACTGGGCGAAGGGCATTTGATGCTGGCAGCAGGTGTTCCCTCAAATACCCCGGACCCAGGCCATGTAGGGCTTTATAGGTGATAACCAGCACCTTGAATTTCACCCGGAGGGCAACCGAAAGCCAATGCAGCTCGCGGAGTAGAGGTGTTACATGGGAGTATCGGGAGACCCCCATTACAACTCGCGCGGCCGCATTCTGCACCAGTTGAAGCCTCCGAGTGGTCTTCAAGGGCAGCCCCATGTAGAGAGCGTTACAGTAGTCCAAACGGGAGGTCACGAGCGCATGAGTAACTGTGCGTAGGGCGTCTCGGTCCAGATAGGGACGCAACTGGCGCACCAGGCGAACCTGTGCAAAAGCCCCCCTGGTCACGGCTCCTATGTGATCTTCAAAATTGAGTCGTGAATCCAGGAGGACGCCCAAGTTGCGAGCCCTATCAACGGGGGGTAACACCTCACCCCCCCATCGTTAGAGGTGGAATAGTCTGGTTAGCCCGAGATGCCGATATGCACAGCCACTCAGTCTTGGCGGGATTGAGACGAAGCCTGTTTCTCCCCATCCAGACCTGAACCGCCTCCAGGCACCGGGACATCACGGCGAGGGCATCACTGGGTTGGTTCGGGGTGGAAAGAAAAAGTTGGGTATCATCAGCGTACTGATGATACCCCACCCCGAAGCCACGAATGATCTCGCCCTGCGGCTTCATATAGATGTTGAACAGGAGAGGCGAGAGAACCAACCCCTGAGGGACTCCACAAATGAGAGGCCTCGGGGCGGATCTCTGCCCTCCCGTCAACACCGACTGCGAGCGGCCCTGGAGGTAGGAGGAGAACCACCGTAAAACGGTGCCTCCCACTCCCAACCCCCTGAGACGCCGCAGCAGGATACCATGGTCGATGGTATCGAAAGCCGCTGAGAGATCTAATAGGACCAGGACAGAGGAGCAACCCCTGTCCCTTGCCCTCCAGAGATCATTCACCAGCGCGACCAATGCCGTCTCCGTGCTGTGTCCGGGCCTGAAACCCGATTGGTACGGGTCCAGATAATCAGTTTCCTCCAGGAACAGAGGGAGCTGATGCGCCACCACACTCTCAACAACCTTCGCCAAAAAGCGAAGGTTGGAGACTGGACGATAGTTGTTTAAAACAGCCGGGTCCAAAGCAGGCTTCTTGAGAAGGGGTCTCACCACCGCCTCCTTCAAGGCGGCAGGGAAGACACCCTCCTTCAAAGAAGCAGTTATTACTGCATGGAACCAGCCTCGTGTTTCCTCCCGAGCCGCATAAGCTAGCCAGGAGGGGCACGGATCCAACAAACAGGTGGTGGTGCTCAGTCTCCCCATGATCCTGTCCACATCATCAGGGGAAACAGGGTCGAACTCAGTCCAGATAACGTGCTCAAGACCGCCCGATTCCTCCACATCAGACTCTGCCCAGTCAGAGTCCAGGCCGGTCCGGATCTGAGCGATTTTGTCCGCCAGATGATGACTAAACTCCCCGGCTCGTCCCCGCAAGGGATCCTCTCTCACCTCCTGGTTAAGGAGGGAGCGAGTCACCCTAAACAGGGCGGCTGGGCGATTATCTGCGGACGCGATAAGGGCGGCAAAGTAGTTAGACTTCGCCGTCCTTATCGCCGCAAGATAAGACCTTATAAAGGTTCTTAACTGCAATCGGTCGGATTCGGATCGGCTGGATCTCCAACCGCTCTCTAGACCTCGTCTCCGACGCTTCATCTCCCGGAGCTCCACAGAGAACCATGGGGCCCAACGGGATCTGCGCCGGGTCAGAGGTCGCATGGGTACAACGCAGTCAAGTGCCCTGGCGGCAGCCGTTTCCCAGGCCTCCACCAGAGCATCGACTGGGCTGTGGGTAAGGGTGATAGGTATAGGCCCAAGCGCCCTCTGGAACCGATCCGGGTCCATTAGGCGCCTGGGGCGGAACCACCTGGTCGGTTCCGCCGCCCAGCGGCGGGGGGTGGCATAGCGGAAAACCAGTCTCAGGAGGTGGTGATCTGACCATGACAGAGGGGTGATGGACGGGGAACCCCCTCCCAGATCATCCAACCACTGTCCAGATAGGAACACCAGGTCGAGAGTATGATCCCCCACATGAGTCGGGCCCTCAATAACTTGGGTCAGGCCCATGGCCATCATGGAGGCCATGAACTCCCGAGCTAACTCCAACGACCCTCCCAGTGACGGCAGGTTGAAGTCACCCAGGACTATAAGCCTGGGGAACTCCACCGCCAACCCTGAGAGAGTGTCGAGCAGCTCAGGCAGGGCTGTTGCCACACAGCTGGGCGCCAGGTATGTAAGCAACAAGCCCAACTGAGCCCGAGGACCACATCTCAAGAGGAGGGATTCACTCCCGGCCATCTGGACAATGGTGGCCTCCCGGGGACACAAAGTCTCCCGAATAACCACTGCCACCCCACCACCCCTGCCCTGAGCCCGTGGCTGGTGCAGCACCCGGAAACCTGGCGGGCATAACTCGGTGAGAGGCACCCCTCCCTCCGAACCCAACCAAGTTTCCGTGATGAACGCTAGATCCGCACATTCCTCCTCGATCAGATCATGGATGAGGGGAGCTTTGTTAACTACGGATCTAGCGTTAAAATAGACCAACCTGAGCTCAGGGACCTGATCACCCTCATCCCCGGGTAAGAGGGTGCTAACTGGAGGGTCGGAGCGCGCCACCGCTCGGAAATAGCGGGGGCGCGATCCCAGGTGTTGATATGGCCCTCCGCGCAAACACCTGCTGCCATTCCCTATCACCGTGGGGATTTGAAGCCCCACCCCCACATTCCCAGAGCCAGCAGCCACCTCCCCCGACCCCGTCCCGTCAGGACCCCTAACAGGTCCAGACTGAGTGCCGGTTAAAGATTCCCTCCCTACCCCCCCCTCCCTCCCCCTCCCTAACCTTTTAAAATAACCGGCTAAAAATTTTATCAGGGGCCTCTTAGCACGTCTCAACTCGAGGCCCCTATCTAAGCCCAGCCACCTCTCGGAGTCCCAGCGTTTGGGCTCATCATTAAGGGGAGTATGGAAACAGGCGGAAGGTCGCGCCCAGGAGGCAGGAACCCCCCTAAGGGCATACAAGTCCGCTTCAGAGTAACGAAGGTGAACCATACAGCGCTAGGATAGTCTCTTAGGGCAGATGTTATAAATATGTCCAAAGGGTCGCTCAATGAAGGTATATAGATGGAAAAAGAAGTCCAGTAGGCATATCTCTTAGTCCACAAGGCCATCTCAGCTCTCACCTGAGATGGCAATCCAAGGGACAGCCTCAGTCGTCCTCTCACTCCGGCTGAAGAGTCCAATCTGGAGTAGAGAGAAAAGGGGGGGTCCTGAGCCAAGCCCACCCCAGCTGGTCTCTCACACCAGTGAGGTGGTCGCTGACCAGTCCAAAACCGTCCTCCCACCACGGTCAAGTCCCAGCCAAACTGGACTGTCAATAGGGGGGTCTTAATTCCCGTCAGGCATGGAGCTAGCCATACTGCCTGCCTGTCAGCAGAGAAAGTAAAGAACAGGCAGGCCAGGCCTCTGTCGATCCTCGCATCGCCGGCCAACGCCGCCAGTCTGGGGGGGGAGGGCAGAAGCATTCTCTCCCCAACGCCCGTCCGCCAGTCCAAACGATCTTCCAGCGGCGGAGAGAAGCATTCCCAGCAGCTGTCTTGAGTCCGGGAATTCGCCAGCACGTCCGCCGAGGCCGATGACCAGGCCCAAAGTCCGCTGCCACCATCCGGGAGGAGAAGAAGGCTCCGCGCCGCCGAAAACGGCGCCAGACAGCTGATGGTCGTAAGTAGGTCTCCAGCCGGTGGGATCGTCGCCGCTGCCCCTCCGAACAAGCAGAGGGTATCCACGGCGAGCAGGCAGAAGAGGAAAGGCAGGCCAAGACGTCCCGAACTTTCACGGCGTTGCAACAGTGCTCGGCAGGTCGGCAGGCCGGCGATTTTCAAACGCCGCTAAATTCGGAGGGGGGGGCTCAGCGCCGCGGAGAACAGCGCCCAGCAGCTGTTTTTAGATCCCCCAACCCCCGGAGTCGCCCCATCATACCGTGGGCCTCCCTGAGCTGGTCCATTTGGAGCCCTCGTAGAGCGCCCGAAGCTTAGATTGCGGCCGTCGCCATCTTGGGCAAGCAAAAAAAAAAAAAAGATGACCTCCAAGGTCCCTTCCAACTTATTATTATTATTATTATTATTATTATTATTATTATTATTATTATTATTATTATTATTATTATTATTATTATTACTTTGAGCCTAGAATATTGCACCTTTTCAAAATATTCTAATTTTCTGAGATTGTGGATTTGGGGTTTTCATGAGCTGTACGCCATAATCATCACAATTATGACAAATCACGGCTTGAACTATCTTGCTTTGCATGTAATGAGTCTATCTCATATATTAGTTTCCCCTTTTAAGTTGCATTACTGAAATAAATGAAATTTTGCACAATATTCTAATTTTTTCAGTTTTACCTGTATTGTTGTTGTTAGCTGCGAAGTCGTGTCCGACCCATCGCGACCCTATGGACAATGTTCCTCCAGGCCTTCCTGTCCTCTACCATCTTCTGGAGTCCATTTAAGCTCACACCAACTGCTTAAGTGACTCCATCCAGCCACCTCATTCTCGCAGGAGTCTTCTCCAGCACCATAGCTCAAAGGCCTCAATTCTTTGGCGCTCGGCCTTTCTTATGGTCCAACTTTCACTGCCATACATTGCAACTGGGAAGACCATAGCCTTGACTATACGCACTTTTGTTGACAGGGTGATGTGTCTGCTTTTTAGTGTGCTGTCTAGATTTGTCATGGCTTTCCTCCCGAGGAGCAAGCGTCTTTTAATTTCTTGGCTACAGTCTCCATCTGCAGTGATCTTGGAGCCCAGGAAAATAAAATCTGTCACTACCTCCATTTCTTCCCCATCTATTTGCCAGGAATTGAGAGGGCCAGATGCCATGATCTTAGTTTTCTTAATGTTTAGTTTCAACCCAACTTTTGCACTCTCCTTCTTCACCCGCAACAAGAGGCTCTTTAGTTCTTCCTCACTTTCTGCCATTAGAGTGGTATCATCTGCGTATCTTAGGTTGTTGATATTTCTTCCGGCAATCTTAATTCCAACTTTTGATTCATCTAGCCCTGCCTTTCTCATGATGTGCTCTGCATATAAGTTAAATAGGCAGGGTGACAGTATACAGCCTTGCCGGACTCCTTTCCCAATTTTGAACCAATCAGTGCTTCCGTGTCCAGTTCTCACTGTTGCTTCTTGGCCCACATATAGGTTTCTCAAGAGACAAATAAGATGGTCTGGTACGCCCATCTCTTTAAGAACTTGCCAGAGTTTGTTATGATCCACACAATCAAAGGCTTTAGCATAATCAATGAAGCAGAAGTAGATGTTTTTCTGGAACTCTCTAGCTTTCTCCATGATCCAGCGTATGTTGGCAATTTGATCTCTAGTTCCTCTGCCTGTTCGAAATCCTGCCTGTACTTCTGGTAGTTCTCGATCCACATACTGATGGAGTCTAGCTTGTAGGATATTAAGCATAACTTTACTAGCATGAGAAATGAGTGAAATGGTGTGATAGTTTGAACATTCTTTGGCACTGCCTTTCTTTGGAATTAGAATGTAAACTGATCTTTTCCAATCCTGTATTCGAAATTTGCTGGCAAATTGAGTGTAGCACTTTTACTGCATCATCTTTTAAGATTTTGAATAGCTCAGCTGGAATACTGTCACCTCCACTAGCTTTGTTGTTGCTCAGCTTTTCTAAGGCCCACTTCACTTCACATTCTAGGATGTCTGGCTCGAGGTCAGTGACCACCTCATTGTGATTATCAGGGACGTTAAGCTCATTCTTGTATAGTTCTTCTGTGTAATTTTGCCACCTCTTCTTAATCTCTTCTGCCTCTGTTAGGTCTTTGCCGTTTTGGTCTTTTATCGTGCCCATTTTTGCATTAAACGTTCCCTTCATCTCTCCAATTTTCTTGAAAAGATCTCTGGTCCTCCCTATTCTATTGTTTTTTTCTATTTCTTTTCACTGTTGATTTAAGAAGGCATTCTTATCTCTTCTAGCTATTCTCTGGAATTCTGCATTCAATTGGGCATATCTTTCTTTTTCTCCCTTGCCTTTCACTTTCCTCCTTTCCTCAGCTATTTTCAAAGCTTCCTCAGACAGCCTTTTTGCTTTCTTGCATTTCTTTTTCTTTTTTTTTATTGAAAAGTTTTACAATACATTTTATCTTTAACAATCCCCCCTCCCTCCGCCCACCCCTTCCTAACCCTCCCTAACCCTCCCCCCTTCCCCCCTCCCCCCTCCCCGACTTCCCAGAGCTAAATACAAGGTATAAAAGCAAAAAACAATCATAAACAACCATATGCTAACAACAATAAACTATTAAGTCTATCGCACTCTAGCTCATATGAAATGACTACAAGCAATACTAATATCACATAAAAAAAAGAAAAAAAAACTTATTCAAATGCTAAGTGAAACTTTTTAGTCCCATATTTGTTCTGGATATAATCAATCCACTTTTTCCACTCCATAATATAACGTTCTTGCGAATGGTCTTTCAAATAAGCCGAAATCTTTGCCATTTCCACCAGGTCAGAAACATTTAGAGTCCATTCTTCTATAGTCGGCAGTTCCTCCTTCTTCCAATATTGGCCTACTAAAATTCTTGCTGCCGTAATTAAGTTCAGCATCAACTTGGTGTCCACAACAGTAGTATCTGTAATTATGCCCAATAAGAACAATTGCGGACAAAACTTTATCCTTTGCTTAAATATCTTCTGCATATTCCACCAGATTTTAATCCAAAAAGCTTTAACCTTTTTACAGGTCCACCATATATGAAAATACGTTGCGTCTTCGCCACCACATCTCCAACATTTAGGTTGGTATTTCGGATACATACTTGCAAGCTTTTTAGGATCTAAATGCCACCTATAAAACATTTTATAAAAGTTCTCTCTTAAGTTTTGAGCTTGTGTAAATTTTACGTTCCTCACCCAGATCTTTTCCCAAGTGTCCATTGTGATAACTTCTTGAATATTCTGAGCCCATTTTATCATACAATCTTTAACAAGTTCTGTTTCTGAATCAATTTCTATCAGTGCAAGATATATCCGTTTAATATGTGCTGGACCCTGATTTCCAATTTGCTTTACCAAATTTTCATCAGTCATTGAAAAACCAATTTTCTGGTCTTCTTTCCACCTGGCCCGTAATTGACCATATTGAAACCAAGTTTGAACAATCTTCTCATCTCGTAAAAGATTATACGGCTTCAAACACCATACGTTCCTCTCCAAACTTAAGATCTCCTTGTATGTAGTCACATCATGTTTGAAGCCAACATTTATGTTTTCTATTGCATGTTTCGGAATTGCCCACAAACGTATCTTATAGTTTAGCTTATGTCTATACTTTTTCCAAACTCTCAGCAATGCCTGTCTTAAAATATGCACTTTAAACACATTATCTACCTTCTTATCATACAATAAATATGCATGCCAGCCAAATAGCAAGTCGTGGCCCTCAAGATTTAATAATCTCCCTTGTGTTAAATTGATCCAATCACTTATCGCTGACAACGCAGCAGCTTCATAATATAATTTAAAGTTGGGCATTTTAAGACCACCTCTTTCGCGCGTATCCTGCATAATCTTAAATTTAACTCGTGGCCTTTTCCCTGCCCATACAAATTTATTGATACCCTGTTGCCATTCCTCCAAATTTGAATCTTTTTTAAGAATAGGTATCATTTGAAATAAAAATAGAAATTTAGGCAAAACATTCATTTTCACTGCTGCAATTCTTCCCAGTAAAAACAATTGCAATTTTTTCCAACTCTCCAATTCTTTTTGAATTTTTCCCCATAGCTTTTCATAATTATTTTTATATAACTTTGCATTTGAGGGTGACAAATACACCCCCAGATATTTAACCCTTTTAACAATCTCAAATCCAGTTAACCCTTCTAAAAGGGCCTTTTGCGATACTGTCATATTTTTGGCTAATATTTTAGTTTTTTGTACATTAACCTTAAATCCAGAAACCTTCCCATATTGCATTATTATCTCCATCAGGTCCACAACAGAATTTTCTGGCTGGGTCACCGTAACAACCAGATCGTCTGCAAACGCCCTCAGTCTATAATCCTGATCTCTAATTTGGATTCCCTTAATTTTTTCCGAATTCCGTATTTTAATCAATAATATCTCCAATGTTAAAACAAATAATAAAGGTGATAACGGACACCCTTGTCTTGTGCCCTTTTCAATATCACATACTTCAGTCAAACTATTATTTACTATTATTCGGGCAGTTTGTTTTTGATATAATGCCCTAATTGGTTGTAAAAATTTATCCCCAAAATTCATTTTATCTAAAACTTTCATCAAAAATTGCCAATCCAGTTGATCAAAAGCTTTTTCGGCATCTAAAAAGATCAGCGCCGCAGGGATCTGGTTGTTCCTTTCCAAAAATTCCACCAAGTCTACTATATGCCTCACATTATTTTTCATTTGTCTACCACTAATGAACCCAGTTTGGTCCCCGTGAATCATCTGTTGCAAAACCCTCATCAATCTGTTAGCTAAAACCTTAGCAAATATCTTGTAGTCCGTATTCAAAAGTGATATTGGTCTGTAATTTCTTACTTGAGTAACATCCTGATCTTCCTTCGGAATCAGGGAAATAAAAGCAGTTCTCCAAGACGGAGGTACCCTTCCTCCCCTTTGAATTGTCTGAAACAATTCCCTTAATGGCTTTATCACCTCCGATTGTAAATTTTTGTAATACACCGCAGTCAGTCCATCCGTGCCTGGCGCTTTATCCACCTTCAGTTGTTTAATTGCTAAAAGAATTTCTTCTTCTGTTATCAATTGATTAATCTCTTCCTTTTGTTCTTGCGTAAGAACCGGGATTTTGGCATTCTTCAGATATACGTCAATATCTACTTCATTAATCTTATCTTTAGCATATAATTTGGAATAAAAGTCCACAAAGGCTTCCTTAATAAGGTCCTGCTGATACACAACCTTACCTTTATGTTCTATTTTATCTATGTTAGAAGCCCTTTGCTTCTTCCTTAACCTGTAGGCTAACCATCTGCCTGGTTTATTGGCATTGCAAAAAGTGTTATGCCTAGCAAACCGTAAGTTAGTTGCCACCTGGTCAGCCATCAACTTATCAAATTGTCCTCTTAACAAATTAATAACCTCTTTGATCTTCACATCCGATGGATTCAGAATTAGGGCCTTTTCCTTTTCCCTAATTTCATTCTCCAATTCTTTCCTCCTAAATTCCAAGTTACGTCTGTATTTATTGTTCATATATATTAACACCCCTCTCATATAAGCTTTACTAGCATCCCAAACCATGTCCATAGGAGTACCCTTATTCATGTTAATTTCAAAAAAGTCCTTCATCTGTTTTTTACATTCTTCCACGTTACTCTGATTTCTAAACAAGTTCTCATTTAAGCGCCAAGAGCGCCTATCTCTATTATCCTTATCAATCTCTAACCAAACTGGACTATGGTCAGACATAGTTCTTGGACAAATATTTATCTTCTTAATCCTAGAAAAAAAATCATTAGTCAGTAATATAAAATCAATCCTGGAAAAAGATTGGTGTCTATCAGAAAAAAAAGTGTAATCCTTTTCATGTAAATGTATTTCTCTCCAAATGTCTCGCAACTCCAAATCATCTTTCATTTCAAAAAAATATTTAGGCAATCTAGCGTGGCTCGGAGTATGTTTAAAAGAACCACACTTGTCCAGTTGTATGTCCAAGAAGTCAGCTCCTGGTCTTGTTTTTACTGACTGTATAGAGCTTCTCCATCTTTGGCTGCAGAGTACATAGTCAATCTGATTTCTGTGTTGACCGTCTGGTGACGTCCATGCGTAGAGCCGTCTCTTGGGTTGTTGGAAAAGAGTGTTTGCTATGACCATCGTATTCTCTTGACAAAATTCTGTCAACCTGTGCCCTGCTTCATTTTGTACTCCAAGGCCAAACTTGCCTGTTATTCTGCTTATCTTTTGGCTTCCTACTTTAGCATTCCAATCCCCCATGATGATAAGGACATCATTTTTTGGTGTTAGTTCTACAAGGTGCTGTAGAGCTTCATAGAACAGGTCAATTTCATCCTCTTCAGCATTGGTGGTTGGGGCATAGACTTGGACTACTGTGATATTCAATGGTTTTGCCTTGGATTCGAACTGAGATCATTCTGTCATTTTGAGGATTGTATCCCAGTATTGCTTTTTCTACTCTTTTATTGACTATTATTATTATTATTATTATTATTATTATTATTATTATTATTATTATTTATTGAACTTATATACCGCCCTTCTCCCGTAGGACCCAGGGCGGTTCACAAGGCAATTAAAACAACATTACAATACAAAAAGTTAATAACAATTAAAATAGATTAAATTATCCTTGATTAAAAATCTAAAACCCCTATAACTCTGATTAAAAAACCCAATTACAATAAGTTAAAAATTAAAAATTCTAAGTCCTGGCCGGAAAGCTCAAAGAGCCAGGTCTTCAGGTCCCGGCGGAATGAACGAAAATCAGGGGCAGTCCTGAGCTCTACGGGTAACTAGTTCCAAAGGGCAGGCGCGCTCACAGAGAAGGCCCTCCCCCTGGGTGTTGCCCGCCGGCAATCCTTTGCCACCGGCACCCTGAGAAGGCCCTCCCTGTGGGAGCGCACAGGACAAAGGGAACTATGAAGGCTACTCCATTTCTTCTGAGGGATTCTTGCCCGCAGTAGTATACCTGATGGTCGTCTGAATTAAATTCACCCATTCCTGTCCATTTTAGTTCGCTGATTCCTAAGATGTCAATGTTCAATCTTGTCATCTCTTGTTTGACCACGTCCAGCTTTCCTTGATTCATGGATCTTACATTCCAGGTTCGTATGGAGAAAAAATCTTTACAGCATCGGACTTTCCTTTCACCACCAGACACATCCACAGCTGAGCGTCCTTTCGGCTTTGGCCCAGTTGCTTCATTCTTTCTGGCGCTACTAGTACTAGCCCTCTGCTCTTCCCCAGTAGCATATTGGATGCATTCCGACCTGAGGGGCTCATCCTCCAGCGTCATATCTGTTATGTATCCTAATCATCTGCATAGCAACAGCCACCAGGGGGTGTTGGCCTGGACGGTTTTGGCGGGAAACCTAGTTTAGGCGGGAAACCTAGGGCCAACCCCATTGGCTGGTTGCCTACCTGGCTGGGTATTTAAGGAGGCCAGGTAGCCCTTGTTCTGCAGTACGCTACCCCCCCCCAATAAAGAGCTGAACACGTACTCCGGCTGGCGTCTCTTCCTTGCGTCGGACCCACTACATTACAGTGGCGACGAAGGTGGGATTGCTGCCGACAAGGAGCTGAAGTCACTTGGGGAGCGCACCGCACGCTGAAGGAAGGAGGAATCTTCCCTTCCTCCCAACGCGACCGCCAGCCACCACCACCGACCACCGCGAGACACTGGCTGAGGCCGTCACGCTAGCAACAGAACCACATGCCACAACGACCGACGGGACAATGGCACGAGCTGGGCAACCCCGCAGGTTCGACACCCGCCACCCAGAGAAATGGGCCCGGTACCTGTCGCACGTCGAGCTGTACATGAGATTTAACCAAATCTTGGAAGACGGCTCGAAAGCGGAAGCCCTGCTATGCCTAGGCGGACCTGCTCTCCTCGAGGTCGCCGCAAACCTGTTCGCTCCAGAGGCCATTGATACCATCTCATACCTGGACCTCGTTGCTAAGCTGAATGCCAACTTCCGGCCCCGCAGATCCAAGCTGGCTGCCCGAGCCCAGTTCGAGAGGAGGAACAAGCGGCCCGACGAGTCCGGGGCCGATTTCATCGCCGCCTTACGAGAAGCCGCCGTCGCCTGCAAGTTCTCAAATTTGAAGGAGCGGCTACGAGACAGGCTGGTTTGCGGCCTACGGGACACAAGGCTGCAGGAGCGCCTGTTCGAGAGGGAGGAGGTTTCGCTCCAGGAAGCCCAGGACGCCATCCTGGCCCACGAGGCAGCCTGCGGGGCTATCCAGGCGGTCCAGGAAGCCAACCGCAGCGGCCTGGCAGCCAGCGTCCACCAGCAGGTCGCCTCAGCCGAGGGCGGACAGAGCATCGACCTCCTCCAACGGAAATCGACCCCCGACCATCGAGGCAGGCGCCCAGACAAGCCCAGGCCCTCTAAGCAACGCTACCAACCCACAGAAGTGCGCAGGGTGTGGTGGAAACCACGTGCGCAGCCTCTGCAAGTTCCGGTCGGCCACGTGTCAGGCCAGCAAGAAAACAGGCCACATAGCCGTGGTCTGTCGTAGCCGCCGCCCCCGAGAGGAGATCCACGAGCTGCAACCGGAGGAATCGCCGTTCGAAGGTATTGGGGCCCCGACCAAAACGCGAATTGGCTATGTTGAGAGCCGGCTGGCCATCCACCACACGGGTAGCCGCCGGCTGCTCAAACCCAAAATTAGATTAACAATCCGCTTGCAGGGCATTCCTTGCAGCATGGAGCTTGACTCCGGATCCACGGTCTCCATCATTTTGGATGAGACCCTTAACTACATTAATGGCCGAAGCAAGCAGCGGATTAAATTACAGCCTTCAAATTTAGCCCTGACCGACTTTGAGAACTCACCGGTCAAGGTAAGGGGGGAGGCCACCGTTTCGGTGGGTTTTAAGAGTCGCGAAGAGCACCTGGAGGTAGTAGTGGTAGAGGGCCGGAGAGCTAGCCTAGTCGGCCTAGACTGGTTTGAGGCCCTGGGAATCGCCATCTCCGGGATCCACCGGATCCAGGGTGAATCCATCGAGGCCGTCTGCAAAGAGTTCACAGACGTCTTTGATGGGACGCTGGGCAGGTACACAGGGCCCCCCATCTCGTTCAAACTAAACCCAAACGTTCCCCCCGTTAGGGTCAGGCCGCGGCGAGTTCCATTCGCGCTCAAGCACAAGATCGAGTGCGAACTGGATAAGCTGGTGGCCCGGGGAATCTTAGAGCCCGTAGATGGGGGGGAATGGGAGACCCCGATAGTCACCCCACTCAGGCCCAATGGGGAGGTGAGGATCTGCGCCGACTACAAGTGCTCGGTGAACCGCACCCTAAACCCGCACGCTTACCCGGTCCCCACGGTCAGCCACGTTCTCGCTTCCCTCCAAGGCGGCGCCATCTTTGCAAGACTCGATCTTGCGCAGGTGTACCAGCAACTCACGGTCACCCGGGCAACGGCGGATGCCCAGACGATAGTGACTCACAGGGGAGCGTTCAGGGTGAATAGGCTTCAGTTTGGGATCAGCGTAGCTCCTGGCATTTTCCAGGAGATCATGGAGAAGATGCTCAGGGGCATCCCGGGGGTTTGTCCCTATTTTGATGACGTCCTGATCGCAGGAGCATCAACGGAGGAACTGGCAGGTAGGCTGAGGGAGGTACTAACCAGGCTGCGCACTGCTGGGCTCAAATTGAAGAGGGAGAAGTGCAGCATAGGGGTCCAGTCCACAGAATTTCTGGGATTCAGGGTAGATGCCAAGGGAATCCACCCCACAGAGTCCAAGGTGAGGGCAATCAAACTGGCACCCACACCCAAGAACAAGGCAGAGCTACAGGCATTCCTGGGCCTGCTTAACTTCTATCACGCATTCCTTCCACACAAGGCAGCCATTGCAGAGCCACTTCACAGGTTACTGGACAAGCAGGCAGCATGGGTCTGGACTTCCATCCACGACCAAAGCTTCAGGGCTTTAAAAGCACTACTGTCGGATAAGTCCACAGTAACCCACTTCATCGAGACAAAGCCCATATGCATCGCATGTGATGCATCCCCTTATGGTGTGGGCGCAGTACTCAGTCACTTTGAGCCTAATGGGGCTCAAATCCCCATAGCCTACTAGTCCAGGAGGCTGTCGGGAGCAGAGAGGAACTACGCCCAAATTGACAGAGAAGCCCTGGCAATCGTGGCCGGGATCAAGAAGTTCCACAATTATCTGTATGGCAGGGAGTTCATTGTCTACACAGACCACAAGCCTTTGCTAGGCCTATTCACCACGGACAAGCAGACCCCCCAAATACTGTCCCCCAGAATGCTCCGGTGGTCCATCTTCCTTGCAGCTTACAATTGCAAGCTGGTGCACAAGCTAGGGAAGGAGATGGGCCACGCAGACGGTCTAAGTAGGCTACCCAGAAACACTACTGAGCCAGACCCAGCACCAGCAACACAAATCCTAGCCCTGCAGGAACTATCAGAATGCCCAGTACATGTCAAGGACAATGCAACCAGCACAGCTGCTGACAACATCATGAGCAGGGTACACTCATGGGTTTGCACGGGGTGGCAGGACAAGTCTCCGGGGACTGAGTTCCAGGCCTATTTCACCAGGCGACACGAGCTCTCCATGCACCGGGGTTGCCTCCTTTGGGGAAGCAGGGTCATCATTCCACCCGCAGTTCGGGGTAGGGTATTGGAATCCTTACATGAGGGACATCCGGGGGTGGTTAGGATGAAGGCACTGGCCAGAAGCTACCTCTGGTGGCCAGGGCTGGACAAGGACATTGAGGAACGGGTCAAGGCCTGTTACACGTGCCAGAGATCCAGGCCAGAGATGCCTCACGCCTCAGTGCACAGGTGGGAAGCAACACACACACCCTGGTCCCGCATTCACATCAACTGTGCGGGGCTGTTCCAGGGCCAACTGTTCTTAGTGGTAGTGGACAGCCACTCCAAGTGGTTGGAGGTAGTCCCTGTCCCCAACATGACCTCAGCAAGGACAATCCAGGTGCTCAGAGCCCTCTTTGCCACACACGGTCTCCCCGACGTAATTGTGTCTGATAACGGGCCTCAGTTTACCGCTACTGATTTCCAGGCGTTCTTGAAGGCGAATTGGATTAGGCACGCCACCTCCGCACCCTTTCATCCACCGACTAAAGGGCAAGCTGAACGGATGGTAAGGACGACCAAGGACGCACTCCAGCGCATCATCAGCGGGGACTGGCATCACAGACTGGCGAAATTTCTACTTGCCCAACACACTACACCATGCGTTGCTACCGGAAAGAGCCCAGCAGAACTTCGATGGGGACGGCGTCTCATCACCAAGCTGGACCGTTTACACCCGGACCGAGTAGCAGCAGAGACGGATAGGCCACCATCAGCAGCAACAGCAGCAGCACACAGGGTTCTCAATGTGGGGGACCTGGTCTGGGCAAGGAACTACGGGGCAGGGCATCCATGGATCCCAGGGACAGTGGTTGAGAAAACTGGACCTCCCTCTTACATCGTGGGGGTGGAGGGGGACAGACACATAAGGCGACACATCGACCAGCTCAGAGGAAGGGTTCCTGAGTGCACCACACATGCCCAACAGGACAGACACACCCCAGGGGAGGTCAGCCCAACCGGAAACAACCCAGAACCGGAACCAGAGGAGGAGGGCCTCCTGCAACCAGCTCTGCTCAACCCAGCACAGAGGCTTCACGAGCCGGCTGTCCAAGTCCAGGGCCAAGCCACACCCAGACGGTCCACCAGGCCCCACAGGACACCTGCCTATTTAGCGGACTATGTGTGCAAGTGACCTTCCAGTAGTTGAATGGGTATTGGCACATTGTATATAGTTGTGCATGCATAGAGTGGTAATGTGGTTCTTCTCTAAGGGGAGAGGGGTGTTATGTATCCAAATCATCTGCATAGCAACAGCCACCAGGGGGCGTTGGCCTGGACGGTTTTGGCGGGAAACCTAGTTTTGGTGGGAAACCTAGGGCCAACCCCATTGGCTGGTCGCCTACCTGGCTGGGTATTTAAGGAGGCCAGGTAGCCCTTGTTCTGCAGTACACTACCCCCCCCCCAATAAAGAGCTGAACACGTACTCCAGCTGGCGTCTCTTCCTTGCGTCGGACCCACTACATTACAATATCGTTTTGCCTTTTGGTACTGTCCATAGGGTTTTCATGGCAAAGATACTGGAGTGGGTTGCCATTTCCTTCTCCAGTGGATCACATTTTGTCAGAACTCTCTGCTATGACCTGTCCGTCTTGGGTGGCCCTGCACGGCATAGCTCATAGCTTCATTGAATTATGCAAGCCCCTTTGCCACGACAAGGCAGTAATCCATGAAGGGGTTTACCCGTATATACATATCCATATCCATATACTTATACATATACATGTACATGTACATGTACATATATGTGTGTGTGTGTGTGTAAATTTTTTGGATTATAGCCTGTTGATGGATTGTTGATAGCCTGTTGATATATATTTGGATTATATATATATGTTTTCTGAGGTTTTCGCGGGTGTTTGTATGTGGATCTTTGGTCATTCGGGTTTTTCCCGCGTAGAATTGAAGGTGTAGGAGCAACGTTTCGACAGAATCCCATCCGTCATCCTCAGGCTGGTGGCTTCAGCTTCCTTCTTCTGGGAGAAGCATGTGGTAGTGGCTGTTTGTTCCTCTTTTTTAAACTGCCAGAGGGGGTGTGTTCTGTGGGTGGAGGTGTGCTCTGATTGGGTGGGGGATTAGGTGTGTTCTGATTGGGTGGGAGTGTGTTTTGAATGGTGGGTGTGTTCTGATTGGGTGGGGGTGTGTTTTGAGTGGATGGGCTGGTCTCAGCTGCCAGCCTTAGACCTGAGCTGGTGAGTTGTGCTGCTTTTGTTTGGCTAGTGTTTGTGGTGGTGCCATGTTTTTATAGTGGGTGTCAGTTTGCTTATTGTGTGGTTTGGAGGGGTTTAAAGTGGCTGATGTTGCAGCTGTAGTTAGGTTTCTGTTTTGTGGTTGTGCGTCGTTATCATTGTGGGTTCGGATTTGCTTTTTGAATGGTTGTGTGGTGGTGATGTCATGTGATGTTATCATGAGTTTGGGTCTGGTATCATTCTTGGTGGTTGGGACTCGTCTGTCAATCAAGGCGGGTTTCCAAATGGCTGGTAGGCGAGAGGTATCATCTCGTTTGTTCATGCTGTGGGGGCGTTTTTCTATCTCAATGGCTTCTCTGATTATTCTGTTGTTAAAATGTTCAATTTTGGCGATAGTTTTGGTTTTTTAAAAATCAATTTCATGTCCCGTGGCTTCAAAGTGTTGGACCAGGGATGAAGTTTGTTCTCCCTTTCTGAGTGAGTTTTTGTGCTCTTCAGTGCGTGCACTTATTCTTCTGTTGGTCTGTCCAATGTATGTGGTGGGGCAGGTGGTGCATTGGATTTCGTATACTCCTTGGTTTTCTAACCCAATTATGTCTTTGGGGTTTCTTAGGATGGTGGATATTTTTCTGTCTGTGTAGAATGCTTTTTTGATGTTGTGTTTTTGGAGGATCTTGCTGATTCTGTCTGTGGTCCCTTTTAAGTATGGGAGGAGGGCTTTGCCATTTTCTTGTTCTCTGTCTTGGGTTTTTGTGGGTGTCTCTCTTCGGATTAAGTTGGTAATCGTGTTTCTTTGGAATCCATTGGCTGTTAGTACATTAGTGAGAGTGTGTAGTTCGGTTTTTAGGTGTTGTTCGTCTGCTAGGTGTTTTGTTCTGGAGATGAGTGTCTTGGCTACGGAGTTGATCTGTGCTGGGTGGTGGTGTGAGAGTGCGTTCAGATAGCGGTTTGTGTGTGTTTTTTTATGGTAGATAGTGTGTCCTAGGGAGCCGTTGGATTTCTTGTAGACTAAGACATCAAGGAAGGGAAGTTGATTGTTAGCTTCTGTTTCCATGGTGAATTGTATTTTGGGGTGTAGGCTATTGAGGTGTGTGAGGAAGTCATCCAGTTTTTCTTTGCCGTGTGGCCAGATTACGAAGGTGTCATCTACGTATCTGAGCCAGAGTTTGGGTTTGTGGTTGGATTTTTCTAGAGCGAGGGTTTCAAAGTGTTCCATGTAGAGGTTAGCGATGACAGGTGAAAGGGGTGATCCCATGGGTGCTCCTTCCATTTGTTTGTATCTTTGTCCATTGTAGATGAAGTATGTGTTAGATAGGCAGTGGTTGGTCAGATCTAGGATGTGTTTTGGGGGGTTGTATTTATTTAGGATAGCTGTCAAGGCTTCTTTGATTGGCACTTGGGTGAAGAGGGATACGACATCGAAGCTCACAAGTAGGTCACAGGGCTGTAAGTTTAGTTTACTTATGATCTCTATGAATTGGAATAAGTTTTGTACGTGTGAGGTGATGGAATTTGCGTAAGGCTGTAGTTGTTTGGCAAGAAATTTGGCTAGATTTTGTAGAGGTGAGCCTATGGAGCTGACTATGGGTCTGAGTGGGGTTCCTTCTTTGTGTATCTTGGGCAGACCATAGAGCTTAGGACATCTGGATGATTTTTCTCTGGGAATGATTGTTTGCTGGATCTCTTCACTGATGGGGGTGGCTTTTATTTTGGATTTTGTGGTTTTTTCCAGGTAGGTGGTGGGATCTGTCTTGAGGAGTTTGTATGTGGAGTCTCGGAGTAGGTTGGATAATTTGGTATGGTAGTCAGATGAGTTCATTACCACCGTGGCGTTGCCTTTGTCTGCTGGCAGAATGATTATGCTGGTGTCTTTTTTTAGGTTAAGTAGTGCTGTCTGTTCCTCTTTGGGTAAGTTGCTTTTGGGTGGTTTGCTGGTGCAGAGGATGTTGGTAACTTCGAGTCTGATGTTGTTGGCGTCGTCAGGGCTAATTTTGGTCAGGCTGGATTCGACTCCGCATATAATGGTTTCCGTGGGAATGTGTTTGGGAGCGACTGCAAAATTAAATCCTTTAGACAGGACGTTGGTTTCGGCTTTGGTGAGAATCCTATCTGAGATGTTGTGCACAGTTTGTTTCATGTGTTGCTGTGAGAGAGGAGGGGTTTGATTCTGGCGTTCCTATAGTCTTCGGAGTTTATTGGTGTGTGTGTCTGTTTTGTAGGCAGTCTCTGTTTCAGCTCTCCAGACAGCAATTTGTTTGAATTTGTCCCAAAGTGTGGGGTGGATCTTGTTGCTGAGTTTGAGGTGAAGTGTGAGGAGGTCTCTGTTGATTCGGTCCAGGAGGAATCTTTTTGTGTGGAGTTCATTTCTGATTAGGGCCAGTTCAGTTCTTATCAGGATGTGTTTGATGGCTGCAGAGTTGGAGTGGAATTTCAATTGGAAGGATGTGGGGATTAAATTTTGATCTCGGCAGTTGCGTAGGAATGTGAGGTCACACAGAATGGAAGTTCTTCGTACTTCGAGTTTTTCGTAGGTCCTAGTTAGCTGGTGGATTTCCTCCCCGTAGAGGTAGGATATTTGTTTTCTGAGGTTTTCGCGGGTGTTTGTATGTGGATCAACCACCAAGAATGATACCAGACCCAAACTCATGATAACATCACATGACATCACCACCACACAACCATTCAAAAAGCAAATCCGAACCCACAATGATAACGACGCACAACCACAAAACAGAAACCTAACTACAGCTGCAACATCAGCCACTTTAAACCCCTCCAAACCACACAATAAGCAAACTGACACCCACTATAAAAACATGGCACCACCACAAACACGAAGCCAAACAAAAGCAGCACAACTCACCAGCTCAGGTCTAAGGCTGGCAGCTGAGACCAGCCCATCCACTCAAAACACACCCCTACCCAATCAGAACACACCCACCATTCAAAACACACTCCCACCCAATCAGAACACACCTAATCCCCCACCCAATCAGAGCACACCTCCACCCACAGAACACACCCCCTCTGGCAGTTTAAAAAAGAGGAACAAACAGCCACTACCACATGCTTCTCCCAGAAGAAGGAAGCTGAAGCCACCAGCCTGAGGATGACGGATGGGATTCCGTCGAAACGTTGCTCCTACACCTTCAATTCTACGCAGGAAAAAACCTGAATGACCAAAGATCTACATATAGAATTGGAGGTATCAGGGCAACGTTTCAAAAAAATCTCATCCGTCATCCTCAGGCTGGTGACTTCAGCTTCGTTCTTCTGGGAGAAGTGTGTGATAGTGGCTGTTTTTTCTTCTTTTTTAAACTGCCAGAGGGGGTGTGTTCTGTGGGTGGAGGCTTGGCTGTGTTCTGATGGGGTGGAGGTGTGCTCTGATGTGGTGGAGGTGTGCTCAGTTCAGGTCTAAGGCTAATCATTCTGAACTGTCATTTATATTAACAAAATCACTATATTCTTTCAAATTAAGGGAAAACTCTTTTATATTCATTTTGAGACTAAACTTTTCTTTAAAAATTCATCGTTATAACTAAAAACAATCAATTCTAATGCATCTTTTAAAACTTCCTTTTAACATGCATACTTTCAAATTCACTTTCAATAATATTTTGCAAATTTTGGGAATTACTCAAGCATTATATATAGTATATAAAAAAGGAAAGGAAAAAAAAGCAACCCATTTTCAAACCCACTTTATAAGCACAAAACCATGCATTGGGAATTTCTTTTAATTAAATATGTCAAACCAATAGAAAATCCATCCTAACTCCAACTAACTTATTAAGTTTAAGTCACTCCCTCCAGCTTGTCCTCATAGAATAAAATATTTTTCTTCTTTGGAATGTCTATTAAATGAATATAAACTTCTCTTTCGGTCAAGAAATTCTCAAAGTAGAGATCCCAAACTTGTTCTCTTGAGGATTGTAGATTTAATTGCAACTCTTCTTTCAACTGTGCTGGGGGGCTTGTAATTAAACCATCTTCATAGTGGGCACTGTTGGTGTCAGATTTATATTCTAAAATTACAGTTAAGTCCTTTGTATTGTCAAATACTTGTGCAGTAGCCTCAGTGGTTTAATCACTTTCAGCACTTAGTTGCATCTATGGATTGCTCATTTTTATTCCAATTACTTGAGTAATTTTTTCCTCTTTTGTGACAACTTTGGAACATAGTTAATCTGTAAAGTGAATTGTTTTGTTAAGCTACACCTCCAAAATAATTTTTGTAGTTTCTATCTTGGATGACTTCTATGTTGTTTCATCTTCTTCTGTTCTTTAGCTCCTTCTTGTGGTCAAAGAATAAATTGTTTTTTAAAAGCTTTATATAGATCAACTGGTATCTCCTGGCAAAACAGAATCCATTAAAATTGCTAGATTTCAGCTTTCTATGACTCCTCCCCAAAATGGCTGCTGAAGGGTGAGGGTCTTTTTCTTCTCTTATCCACGATCTGCTGTGTTTGCTGACAGAGTTGGTTCTTTGGAGGCCCTGCCCCCTGGATTTGAATGAGGGCACTTAGGAATAACCTAAGACAGACAGTTGGATGTCTGTGGACCCACCTTAACGGGGGAATCTTGAAGATTGCAGCAGCTTGTGGGAGTAGCCAGAAAGTCACTGGTCTTTCTTTACATCTCTTCCTACCAGCAGTATTTTTTCGTAAACTGCATTTAAACTGCCCAGAGCTGCTGGGAAGTGCTACAATCTGCAGGTTTGGGGAGGCAGGAACAGAAAAGTAGCTAAGGACCTGATTGGATCTGCATTGTTTTTAAACTGCATTTAAACTGCCCGAGCTGCTGGGAAGTGCCATAATCAGCCCAAAGCTGCTGGGAAATGCTACAATCTGTAAGTTTGGGGAGGCTGGAGCAGAAAAGTAGCTAAGGCCCTGATTGGATCTGCAGTGTTTTTAAACTGCATTTAAGGCCCTGATTGGATCTGCATTGTATTTTAAAATAAATTTAAGGCCCTGATTGGATCTGCATTGTTTTTAAACTGCATTTAAACTTCCCAGAGCTGTAGGGAAGTGGTACAATCTGCCCAGAGCTGCTGGCATGTGCTATAATCTGTATGTTTGGGGAGGCTGGAGCAGGAAAGTAGCTGAGGCACTGATTGGATCTGCATTCAATTTTAAACTGCATTTAAGGCCCTGATTGGATCTGCATTGTATTTTAAAATAAATTTAAGGCCCTGATTGGATCTGCATTGTTTTTAAACTGCATTTAAACTTCCAAGAGCTGCTGAGAAGTGCTAAAATCTGTAAGTTTCAGGAGGCTAGAGCAGAAAAGTACCTAAGGACCAGATTGGATCTGCATTCTATTTTAAAATGCATTTAAGTCCCTGATTGGATCTGCATTCTTTTTAAACTGCAGTGAAACTGCCCAGAGCTACTGGGAAGCGCTACAATCTGTAGGTTTGGGGAGGCTGGAGCAGAAAAGTAGCTAAGGCCCTGATTGTATCTGCATTGTATTTTAAAATGCATTTAATGCCCTGATTGGATCTGCATTGTTTTTAAACTTCATTTAAACTTCCCAGAGCTGTAGGGAAGTGGTACAATCTGCCCAGAGCTGCTGGCATGTGCTATAATCTGTATGTTTGGGGAGGCTGGAAGAGGAAAGTAGCTGAGGCACTGATTGGATCTGCATTCAATTTTAAAATGCATTTAAGGCCCTGATTGGATCTGCATTGTTTTTAAACTGCATTTAAACTTCCAAGAGCTGCTGAGAAGCACTAAAATCTGTAAGTTTCAGGAGGCTGCAGCAGAAAAGTACATAATGCCCAGATTGGATCTGCATTCAATTTTAAAATGCATTTAAGGCCCTGAATGGATCTGCATTCTTTTTAAACTGCAGTGAAACTGCCCAGAGCTGCTGGGAAGTGCTACAATTTGTAAGTTTGGGGAGGCAGGAGTAGAAAAGTAGCTAAGGCCCAGATTGGATCTGCATTGTATTTTAAAATGCATTTAAGGCCCTGATTGGATCTGCATTGTTTTTAAACAGCATTTGAATTGCCCAGAGCTACTGGGAAGTTCTACAATTGGCCCGAAGCTCCTGGGAAGTTCTACAATCTGCCCAGAGCTGCTGGTAAGTGCTACAATCTTTATGTTTGGGGAGGCAAGAGCACAAAATTAGCTAAGGCCCAGATTGGATCTGCATTCTATTTTAAAATGCATTTAAGGCCCTGATTGGATCTGCATTCCTTTTAAACTGCAGTGAAACTGCCCAGAGCTGCTGGGAAGTGCTACAATCTGTAGGTTTGGTGAGGATGGAGCAGAAAAGTAGCTAAGGCCCTGATTGTATCTGCATTCTATTTTAAAATGCATTTAAGGCCCTGATTCGATCTGCATTGTTTTTAAACAGCATTTGAATTGCCCAGAGCTACTGGGAAGTTCTACAATTGGCCCAAACCTCCTGGGAAGTTCTACAATCTGCCCAGAGCTGCTGGGAAGTGCTACAATCTTTAAGTTTGGGGAGGGAGGAGCACAAAATTAGCTAAGGCCCAGATTGGATCTGCATTGTATTTTAAAATGCATTTAAGGCCCTGAATGGATCTGCATTCTTTTTAAACTGAAGTGAAACTGCCCAGAGCTGCTGGGAAGTGCTACAATCTGTAGGTTTGGGGAGGCTGGAGCAGAAAAGTAGCTAAGGCCCTGATTGTATCTGCATTGTATTTTAAAATGCATTTAAGGCCCTGATTGGATCTGCAGTGTATTTAAACTGCATTTAAACTGCTCAGAACTGCTGAGAAGTGCTACAATCTGTAGGTTTGGGGAAGCTGGAGCAGAAAAGTAGGTGAGGCCCTGATTGGATCTCCATTGTATTTTAAAATGCATTTAAGGGCCTGATTGGATCTGCATTGTTTTTAAACTGCATTTAAGCTGCCTGAGCTGCTGGAAAGTGCCACAATCTGTAGGTTTGGGGAGGCTGGATCAGAAACGTAGCTAAGGCCCTGATTGGATCTGCATTGTATTTTAAAATCCATTTAAGGCCCTGATTGGATCTGCATTGTTTTTAAACTGCATTTAAACTTCCAAGAGCTGCTGAGAAGCGCTAAAATCTGTAAGTTTCAGGAGGCTGCAGCAGAAAAGTACCTAAGGCCCAGATTGGATCTGCATTCTATTTTAAAATGCATTTAAGGCCCTGAATGGATCTGCATTGTTTTTAAACTGCATTTAAACTTCCCACAGCTGTAGGGAAGTGGTACAATCTGCCCAGAGCTGCTGGCATGTGCTATAATCTGTATGTTTGGGGAGGCTGGAGCAGGAAAGTAGCTGAGGCACTGATTGGATCTGCATTCAATTTTAAACTGCATTTAAGGCCCTGATTGGATCTGCATTGTATTTTAAAATAAATTTAAGGCCCTGATTGGATCTGCATTGTTTTTAAACTGCATTTAAACTTCCAAGAGCTGCTGAGAAGTGCTAAAATCTGTAAGTTTCAGGAGGCTAGAGCAGAAAAGTACCTAAGGACCAGATTGGATCTGCATTCTATTGTTAGATGTTTTGTGCCAGCCATGGCAGTTTCCCAAAAGGGTCATCAGATGGAGGCAAAGAGGCTTCTTTGCTTCCACTGATGAGCCAAGGGTCTCAGACCCCGACAGACCCCATTGGCAGAGTGTTTTATGGTCAGGGAGGGACCAAGACCCCCCATAAATACCTCTGCACGAGGGGCTGCTCTTAGTTCTAGTTCTAGTCTCTCTTCAGCTTAGTTCTTCTTCTGTTCCAGTTATGCTACGCTAGCTTGTTTTCTTTTCTTTTGTTTCTCTCTCACATGCAGGCATGAATGCTTTCATGCCAAGTATTTCTTTCTCTTTGATCTATCATTGAATAAAGCTAAAAGCTAATATGATTGCATCTCTGCATGATGCTTTTACTTGGAAGCACCTTAACGATCCATCGTCCTCGTGAGATCATCTCACAAGTTGGTAGCAAGAGGATGGTTTAAAGGAACGCTTCCAAGTCCAACAATATGTCTGGAAGATCCAGCACAAATCCATTTATAACAGATGGCAGGACCTCTCCCATCATGACCAGAAGTCATCGATCAAAGACGGCATCCCTGCCTACATCCAAGCCTTCAGCCCCTGAAGCAATCTCCGCTACAGGTGAGAGCTCAGATGACCTCCATCCCGTCAGAGGATCCAGCAGAGTATCTAGGACCCCTTCGCATGCCTCTCTACCCCTGAACGCCACAGAGGAAAGCATAGAAGGCTTGCAGACTGCCCAAGACTGCTCAGATGCTGCAGAGACGGACCTGGCTGAAGCCAAACATCATGTGAGTAAGATGACTGAACAAGAACGTGAAGAGCTGCTTGTAAAGCTATTTGCAACGAAAAAGAGGAGGACACCAGCGCAGCAAGCCTCTGAACCCCTGGTGAGTCTTTCCCTAGCGACCACGAGGCCTCCAAATATGGCGCCCACCACCCTTAGTGACCCCGGGACCCCAGGGCTTTTGGCGCGAACCCCCCCGCCCAGCTGTGAGCTACAGCTTCCTGGGGCAAGCGGAAACAAGATGGCTCCGCCCACAGCGCCCACATGGTCTGGCACAGGAAACAAGATGGCGGCCCCCAGTAACCCCACACGGTCTAACAAAGACAAGCCTCAATTAAGCCTGGAAAGCCTGAAATCCCTGGCATCCAGCCGAAATAGCATGCAATCCCTGGCATCCAGCCAAAGTAGCATGCAAATTCCTGGGTCCTCCCCACCACAAAGCCTAAAGTCCTATGATGGCAATGAGGTCTGTCCAGCCAAAACTGTTACAACAGCTCTTGAGACAGCCATACAAGCCCTAACTGCAGCCCTAGAGGCCAGCAGGACAGCGGCCCTAGCATCGGGGGTGCCCAGCCCCCCTCCAAGGCCTCCTACCCTCTCCCCAGGGCCCCACTGCCGGGGGGTCCAGCCTGGAGCCTCCCAACAATCAACCCCCGCGGCCTCCCACCTTCTCTTCAGGTCTTCAGGACCAGCGATGGGCTTCTCAAAGCAAATCAGGCAATGCTGGAAATCCAGTGCCCAGGGGATCTCAGGAGGAATCATTGCAGCATACAACAAAGCACCAAATGCAAACCGGCAAATCTGGGCTCCACCCCCCCTATGCCTCATGGGAAGAAGGGAAAAATCCTGAACAACACCCTCCCCCGGATCACATGGTTTCCGGCAACGCCCATATGGAGTTACTAAATAATCAAGAAAAAATTCCCTCCTCAACCACTAGAGGGATACCTTTCCCTTTACCTTTTATGTCGATGGACACTTCTGAAATGTATGCTAACGGAACTGATTTTTCCCCAACAACCAATCTTCCGAGTGACTTTTAAAAGCTGCAACTTGGGGGGGAGAATTACAACAGTTGGAGTAGAGATATACAGGTATATCTCTTAAAGAATGGGACTCTAGAAATGGTTCAGAAACCCCCTTCTCTCCCATGGGGACCTCGAGAAGAGTGGCAACACCTGCAGGCTTACTCGACTCTGCTCAGTTCGCTGGATAATAACTTGTTCTCCAGCATTCCAGCAGGACTCAAAGCTGGTGAAGTTTGGCAGTTATTATACAATTTATTTAACAGTGATACCATTGGTTCCATCACCAGACATACAACTGAGTTTTATACAACCAGACTGAGGTTTGGTGCCAGCATGCCTGAACATCTTGCAAAATTAAAGGCACTCAGGGCAGAATTGATGTCCAAAAATTACTCAGTAACTGATGCGAACATGGTCGCGGTCATTTTTGCTTCCCTGGACAGGAGTTGGAGCAATTTCATTGTTTCACTCGAAGCGGCCAGGAGGGATGACATAAATCTTTCCTACCTCACAGGGAGACTCATCGAGGAAGATAGAAGGAGACGAGATGCAGGAGAATACGCCAGAGTCACCACTCAGCAAGCCAGAAGAGGGCGCCACAACTCAGAGAAAATTAATGCTCTACTTAAGTGTTTCATCTGTGGCTCTGAGGAGCACCTCAAGAAAGACTGCCCCCATCAACATCAAGCCCCTAAACGTGGTCCCAATCAAGTAAGGGACAAGGGGCAAGGAAGGGGGCGTGGCAGGGGCAAAGGAAATTTTCTGCATACTTGTTCCCTCACCCCCACAACAAAGGCTGATAGCTCCACTGACTTATGGTTACTGGACTCTGGAGCTTCTTCTCACATTACTAATATGAGTCAAGGTTTTAAAAGGTTAAAGAAAATTAACTCATCTGTCAAGGTGGCAAATGGTGATAAGGCTTTAGTTGTTGGCGAGGGCTTTGTTTCTGTACCTGGACTTGGAAAAGTTGAAGGTGTTTTACATGCTCCCTCCATTGCCAACAACCTATTAAGCATTATCAAATTATGTGACGATGACAAAGTGGAAGTTTTATTTCACAAGGGGGGAGGTCATGTCACCTGGAACCACAGGGTCATTGGAAATATTGCCATCATAAATGGTCTCCCATATTTTTCTCCTAAGAGCCCACTCACCTCAGAAGGGGCCTCACAGCAAGCAGTTGCACCCAAGCCACCACAGCCTGCCCCAAGGCTTTCCAAGGGCAATGTGGGCAAGGAGCCTGAATCTCAGCAGGCACCTACAGCACCACTCAAAGCAACTAGAGCCAAGAGGGTGTCAGTGGGGAAGCCGCTCCACGATACGTGTGCCCACCTATTACACAGAAGATTAGGTCATGCGAGCTTCCCTGTAGTTAAAAAGATGGGAGAATTTGCTGAGGGAGTCCAGCTCAAGGATTGTGACGTGTTTCTGGACTGTGCCATTTGCAAGAAAACAAAGAGGAAGGCTGCCCCTATACCAAAGGTGTCATTGCGTAAGGCTCAGTACCCGTACCAACTAGTACATGTTGACCTAGTTGGGCCTTTTACACCATCCCTAGGAAAGAAAAAGTATTTTCTCACTGCCGTTGATGATTTTTCACGATACAGCCACGTGTATACCCTCACAGAAAAATCCGAAGCCTTTGACGCCATAAAGTCACTGTACAATTTCGTAGAGACCCAGTACAAGACCAAGATCGCACAATTGCAGAGCGATCGCGGGGCTGAGTTCATGTCTCAAAAGTTCCAGGACTGGGTAAGGCGTAAGGGCATCCGCCATTTTCTTACTGCACCATTCACCCCCTCGCAAAATGGTGTAGCTGAGAAAAGAAATGGAATTCTGCAAACCATGATGCGTAGTCTGATTGCAGACGCTGGTGTCGCAGAATCATACTGGGGGGAAGCAGTCCACTACGCCAATTACACCTTAAACCGCACCTGGAGCAGTGTTGTGAACCAGACCCCATATTTCCTGGTTCACGGTAGGAAACCAAATCTGGGAGATTTGCGTGTGTTTGGTTCCTACGCATGGGTGCACATCCCCAAGCAGCTGCGGAAGAAGGGGAGATCTGTTTCCCAGAGACTAAGGTTCTTGGGCTATGCTCCTGGCTCCAAGGCCTATCGTTTCCTGGGAGAAGGGGGCAGGCCTGTGACTTCCCAATCTGCCTCTTTCGAAGAGGACTCCAATTGGACCCAGATCCACTCGAATGATCTGAGCCCATATGCCAACCGACCCAGCAAGGACACACCGACCACGACATCACCTGAGGCGACCACGTACCCTGCCACCGACGAAAGTGAGGAACAAGACGAAGATGCGTCCAGTCCCATGGAGGAAGACACGCCGTCTTCACCCCCAGCGACGCCTCAGAGACCCACGGAAGAAAAGGGCGGTGAGTGGCAGAAGGTAAGGAGGTCAAAGCGGTCCAACAAAGGGGTCCCGCCAAAGAGAATTGACATTGGCCACATCGCGTCTGTCAACAGCGTTGTGGTCACCCCAAAAACCTTCTCTGACATCCAGGAGCTGCCCATCGAAGAGCAGGAGAAATGGCAGCTCGCGATGGAGAAGGAGATGCAGAGCTTAAAGAAACTCAAAGTCTTCACCCCTCAGCAACCACCAAAGGAGAGGAAAGTCATTGGCACAAGGTGGGTTTACAAGGCCAAACCACTTGCCAATGGCCTCTACCTGTATAAGGCCCGTTTGGTAGCGCAGGGCTTCGCTCAGCGCTATATGGAAGACTACGCCGAGACGTACTCTCCAACCGTCCGGGCAGAGAGCGTCAAGGCCGCCCTCGTGACTGCAGCCGCTCTGGGAGAAGAAGTCTTCCAATTCGACATCCAGACGGCTTACCTCCACGCCAACTTGGACCGGCAGATCTACGTGAGGGCTCCTCCTGGCTACCAGCAAGAAGGGGGAAATACATGGTTGCTCCACAAAGGGTTATATGGTCTCAAGCAGTCAGGGAAATTATGGTATGACTGTCTTAGAAAGAGTTTAGAACGAGTTGGTTTCACTGCGTCCCATGCAGATGAATGTGTCTTCACACGCAACTCCAAGGGTACCACAGAACGGGTGTTAGTTTATGTGGACGACCTATTATATGTAGGGCCTGACAAGGAAGGGTGTGATGAATTTGCCAAGGCCCTGGAAGAAAAGTTTACTCTGAAGTCTTTGGGGCGGGTTGACAAGTACTTGGGTGTGCATATTTTGGCCACTAAGGGGGGGTTCACTCTATCTCAAAAAGAAAAGATAGAGGAATTATTGGCCAAATGCAAAATGACAGAATCTAATCCTACGCATAGCCCAATGCAAAGCGACTTTTACAACCACACTCTCAAGGACGGTCCTGAGTTCACAGATAACACGCTTTACAGATCTGTGATTGGCTCCTTGCTATACATCAGCAATTGGAGCAGACCTGACATAGCTTTAGCTGTGAATCTATTGTCCAGGCACGTGGAACACCCAAAGGAATTCCACTGGACTGCTGTTAAAAGGGTGCTTAGATACCTTAAGGGCACAGCTGATGCCCTCCTTATGCTAGAACCAGAGAAGGGGAAGACGGCCCAGCTCTCCGCTTACTCAGACGCAGACTGGGCTGGCGACACCAAAAGTAGACGGAGCACCTCTGGTTTCCTCATATTGCTAAATGGCTGTCCAATACATTGGCATGTTAGGCAGCAAAAATTTATTTCTTGCTTCACGGCCGAGGCTGAATATACCAGCCTGTCAGACACGGCCAATGATTTGACTTGGTTCAATGAGCTGATAACAAACATCTGGGCATCTCCTCCTCTGCCCATCCAAATTCTAGAGGACAACACGGCCGCAATTGCAATCTCGGGCGCTTATGCAGTAGGATCTAGGTCTCGCCACATAGACATACGCTATAAAAATGCCAGGCACCTTACCAAAGAGGGTTTTATACATGTTGAGCACTGTAACACAGCTGACCAGATAGCTGATCTGTTTACCAAACCTGTTCCCATTGACCGGCACAACCTTCTGTGTAAGCGTTTGTGTTTGGTCTTCTGAACGTGTATATGCATGTCTATGACACCTGCTCGCCCCTCACATACATTCACTGGTCCCTGTCATTGGCTGGCAAGAAGGGGAATTGTTAGATGTTTTGTGCCAGCCATGGCAGTTTCCCAAAAGGGTCATCAGATGGAGGCAAAGAGGCTTCTTTGCTTCCACTGATGAGCCAAGGGTCTCAGACCCCGACAGACCCCATTGGCAGAGTGTTTTATGGTCAGGGAGGGACCAAGACCCCCCATAAATACCTCTGCACGAGGGGCTGCTCTTAGTTCTAGTTCTAGTCTCTCTTCAGCTTAGTTCTTCTTCTGTTCCAGTTATGCTACGCTAGCTTGTTTTCTTTTCTTTTGTTTCTCACATGCAGGCATGAATGCTTTCATGCCAAGTATTTCTTTCTCTTTGATCTATCATTGAATAAAGCTAAAAGCTAATATGATTGCATCTCTGCGTGATGCTTTTACTTGGAAGCACCTTAACGATCCATCGTCCTCGTGAGATCATCTCACATCTATTTTAAAATGCATTTAAGGCCCTGATTGGATCTGCATTCTTTTTAAACTGCAGTGAAACTGCCCAGAGCTACTGGGAAGAGCTACAATCTGTAGGTTTGGGGAGGCTGGAGCAGAAAAGTAGCTAAGGCCCTGATTGTATCTGCATTGTATTTTAAAATGCATTTAATGCCCTGATTGGATCTGCATTGTTTTTAAAGTGCATTTAAACTTCCCAGAGCTGTAGGGAAGTGGTACAATCTGCCCAGAGCTGCTGGCATGTGCTATAATCTGTATGTTTGGGGAGGCTGGAGCAGGAAAGTAGCTGAGGCACTGATTGGATCTGCATTCAATTTTAAAATGCATTTAAGGCCCTGATTGGATCTGCATTGTTTTTAAACTGCATTTAAACTTCCAAGAGCTGCTGAGAAGCACTAAAATCTGTAAGTTTCAGGAGGCTGCAGCAGAAAAGTACATAATGCCCAGATTGGATCTGCATTCAATTTTAACATGCATTTAAGGCCCTGAATGGATCTGCATTCTTTTTAAACTGCAGTGAAACTGCCCAGAGCTGCTGGGAAGTGCTACAATCTATAAGTTTGGGGAGGCAGGAGTAGAAAAGTAGCTAAGGCCCTGATTGGATCTGCATTGTATTTTAAAATGCATTTAAGGCCCTGATTGTATCTGCATTGTTTTTAAGCAGCATTTGAATTGCCCACAGCTCCTGGGAAGTTACACAATCAGTGCAGAGCTGCCGGGAAGTGCTACAATCTTTACGGTTGGGGAGGCAGGATCAGAAAAGTAGCTAAGGCCCTGAATGTATCTGCATTGTATTTTAAAATGCATTTAATGCCCTGATTGTATCTCCATTGTTTTTAAACTGCATTTAAACTTCCCAGAGCTGAAGGGAAGTGCTACAATCTTTAGGTTTGGGGAGGCTGGATCAGAAACGTAGCTAAGGCCCAGATTGGATCTGCATTCTATTTTAAAATGCATTTAAGGCCCTGATTGGATCTGCATTGTTTTTAAACTGCATTTAAGCTGCCTGAGCTGCTAGGAAGTGCCACAATCTGTTTTTAAAGTGCATTTAAACTTCCCAGAGCTGAAGGGAAGTGGTACAATCTGTAAGTTTGGGGAGGTTGGAGCAGAAAAGTAGCTAAGGCCCTGATTGTATCTGCATTGTATTTTAAAATGCATTTAATGCCCTGATTGGACATGCATTGTTTTTAAACAGCATTTGAATTGCCCAGAGCTACTGGGAAGTTCTACAATTGGCCCAAAGCTCCTGGGAAGTTCTACAATCTGCCCAGAGCTGCTGGTAAGTGCTACAATCTTTATGTTTGGGGAGGCGGGAGCACAAAATTAGCTAAGGCCCAGATTGGATCTGCATTCTATTTTAAAATGCATTTAAGGCCCTGATTGGATCTGCATTCCTTTTAAACTGCAGTGAAACTGCCCAGAGCTGCTGGGAAGCGCTACAATCTTTAAGTTTGGGGACGCAGGAGCACAAAATTAGCTAAGGCCCAGATTGGATCTGCATTGTATTTTAAAATGCATTTAAGGCCCTGAATGGATCTGCATTCTTTTTAAACTGCAGTGAAACTGCCCAGAGCTGCTGGGAACTGCTACAATCTGTAGGTTTGGGGAGGCTGGAGCAGAAAAGTAGCTAAGGCCCTGATTGTATCTGCATTGTATTTTAAAATGCATTTAAGGCCCTGATTGGATCTGCAGTGTATTTAAACTGCATTTAAACTGCTCAGAACTGCTGAGAAGTGCTACAATCTGTATGTGCTGCCACCACGTGGCTGGGTGGAGAAATCACAATGTGGGCAGTCAGACCCTCCTACCATATGATGTATTTCCTTTCCCCTCCCCTTTCTGGGATGGACTTCCTCCTTCCTCTTCCCTAGTGAGCCATGCTTCATTAGCAGAAAACATGGGGTCCCAATATGCAGACCCTGGGAGCATTATCATCTTCTAACTATTCTGGAACGACGATGTTGTGCTTTAATTAATCTCTTGTAAGACTTCTATGGTCTGTGTAAGCAGATATAATTAACTTTAACAGGTCTCTCCAGATAGTTTAAACTCGTAGAAACACCTTTTATATAGAAATACCTTTATTGCAATTCAGTTGACGTTGTACAGCATTTCCAAGATATTCCCGAGGTGTCTCCAAGGTTAGAAGATGATAATGCTCCCAGGGTCTGCATATTGGGACCCCATGTTTTCTGCTAATGGTGCACGGCTCACTAGGGAAGAGGAAGGAGGACGTCCATCCCAGAAAGGGGAGGGGAAAGGAAATACATCATATGGTAGGAGGGTCTGACTGCCCACATTGTGATTTCTCCACCCAGCCACGTGGTGGCAGCACACTGTAGGTTTGGGGAAGCTGGAGCAGAAAAGTAGGTGAGGCCCTGATTGGATCTCCATTGTATTTTAAAATGCATTTAAGGGCCTGATTGGATCTGCATTGTTTTTAAACTGCATTTAAGCTGCCTGAGCTGCTGGGAAGTGCCACAATCTGTAGGTTTGGGGAGGCTGGATCAGAAACGTAGCTAAGGCCCTGATTGGATCTGCATTGTATTTTAAAATGCATTTAAGGCCCTGATTGGATCTGCATTGTTTTTAAACTGCAGTGAAACTTGCAAGAGCTGCTGAGAAGCGCTAAAATCTGTAAGTTTCAGGAGGCTGCAGCAGAAAAGTACCTAAGGCCCAGATTGGATCTGCATTCTATTTTAAAATGCATTTAAGGCCCTGAATGGATCTGCATTATTTTTAAACTGCATTTAAACTGCCCAGAGCTGCTGGGAACTGCTACAATCTATACGTTTGGGGAGGCAGGAGTAGAAAAGTAGCTAAGGCCCTGATTGGATCTGCAGTGTATTTAAACTGCATTTAAACTGCTCAGAACTGCTGGGAAGTGCTACAATCTGTAGGTTTGGGGAAGCTCGAGCAGAAAAGTAGCTGAGGCCCTGATTGGATCTGCATTGTATTTTAAAATGCATTTTATGCCCTGATTGGATCTGCATTGTTTTTAAACTGCATTTAAACTTCCCAGAGCTGTAGGGAAGTGGTACAATCTGCACAGAGGTGCTGGGATGTGCTATAATCTGTATGTTTGGGGAAGCTGGAGCAGAAAAGTAGCTGAGGCCCTGATTGGATCTGCATTGTATTTTAAAATGCATTTAAGGCCCTGATTGGATCTGCATTGTTTTTAAACTGCATTTAAACTTCCAAGAGCTGCTGAGAAGCGCTAAAATCTGTAAGTTTCAGGAGGCAGCAGCAGAAAAGTACCTAAGGCCCAGATTGGATCTGCATTCTATTTTAAAATGCATTTAAGGCCCTGAATGGATCTGCATTATTTTTAAACTGCATTTAAACTGCCCAGAGCTGCTGGGAACTGCTACAATCTGTACGTTTGGGGAGGCAGGAGTAGAAAAGTAGCTAAGGCCCTGATTGGATCTGCAGTGTATTTAAACTGCATTTAAACTGCTCAGAACTGCTGGGAAGTGCTACAATCTGTAGGTTTGGGGAAGCTCGAGCAGAAAAGTAGCTGAGGCCCTGATTGGATCTACATTGTATTTTAAAATGCATTTTATGCCCAGATTTGATCTGCATTGTTTTTAAACTGCATTTAAACTTCCCAGAGCTGTAGGGAAGTGGTACAATCTGCACAGAGCTGCTGGGATGTGCTATAATCTGTATGTTTGGGGAGGCAGGATCAGAAAAGTAGCTAAGGCCCTGAATGTATCTGCATTGTATTTTAAAATGCATTTAATGCCCTGATTGTATCTCCATTGTTTTTAAACTGCATTTAAACTTCCCAGAGCTGAAGGGAAGTGCTACAATCTTTAGGTTTGGGGAGGCTGGATCAGAAACGTAGCTAAGGCCCAGATTGGATCTGCATTCTATTTTAAAATGCATTTAAGGCCCTGATTGGATCTGCATTGTTTTTAAACTGCATTTAAGCTGCCTGAGCTGCTAGGAAGTGCCACAATCTGTACGTTTGGGGAGGCTGGATCAGAAATGCAGCTAAGGCCCTGATTGGATCTACATTCTTTTTAAACAGCTGTGAAACTGCTCAGAGCTGCTGGGAAGTGCTACAATCTGTAGGTTTGGGAAGGTTGGAGCAGAAAAGTAGCTAAGGCCCTGATTGTATCTGCATTGTATTTTAAAATGCATTTAATGCCCTGATTGGACATGCATTGTTTTTAAACAGCATTTGAATTGCCCAGAGCTACTGGGAAGTTCTACAATTGGCCCAAAGCTCCTGGGAAGTTCTACAATCTGCCCAGAGCTGCTGGGAAGTGCTACAATCTTTATGTTTGGGGAGACAGGAGCACAAAATTAGCTAAGGCCCAGATTGGATCTGCATTCTATTTTAAAATGCATTTAAGGCCCTGATTGGATCTGCATTCTTTTTAAACTGCAGTGAAACTGCCCAGAGCTGCTGGGAAGCGCTACAATCTGTAGGTTTGGTGAGGCTGGAGCAGAAAAGTAGCTAAGGCCCTGATTGTATCTGCATTGTATTTTAAAATGCATTTAAGGCCCTGATTGGATCTGCATTGTTTTTAAACAGCATTTGAATTGCCCAGAGCTACTGGGAAGTTCTACAATCGGCCCAAAGCACCTGGGAAGTTCTACAATCTGCCCAGAGCTGCTGGGAAGTGCTACAATCTTTATGTTTGGGGAGGCAGGAGCACAAAATTAGCTAAGGCCCTGATTGGATCTGCATTGTATTTTAAACTGCATTTGAAACCCTGATTGGATCTGCATTGTTTTTAAACTGCATTTATACTGCTCGAGCTGCTGGGAAGTGCTACAATCTGTAGGTTTGGGGAGGCTGGAGCAGAAAAGTAGCTAAGCCCCTGATTGGATCTGCATTGTATTTTAAAATGCATTTAATGCCCTGATTGGATCTGCATTGTTTTTAAACTGCATTTAAACTTCCCAGAGCTGTAGGGAAGTGGTACAATCTGCCCAGAGCTGCTGGCATGTGCTATAATCTGTATGCTTGCGGAGGCTGGAGCAGAAAAGTAGCTGAGGCCCTGATTGGATCTGCATTCAATTTTAAAATGCATTTAAGGCCCTGATTGGATCTGCATTGTTTTTAAACTGCATTTAAACTTCCAAGATCTGCTGGGAAGTGCTACAATCTGTACGTTTGGGGAGGCAGGAGTAGAAAAGTAGCTAAGGCCCTGATTGGATCTGCATTGTATTTTAAAATGCATTTAAGGCCCTGATTGTATCTGCATTGTTTTTAAGCAGCATTTGAATTGCCCACAGCTCCTGGGAAGTTACACAATCTGCCCAGAGCTGCCGGGAAGTGCTACAATCTTTACGGTTGGGGAGGCAGGATCAGAAAAGTAGCTAAGGCCCTGAATGTATCTGCATTGTATTTTAAAATGCATTTAATGCCATGATTGTATCTCCATTGTTTTTAAACTGCATTTAAACTTCCCAGAGCTGAAGGGAAGTGGTACAATCTGTAGGTTTGGGGAGGCTGGAGCAGAAAAGGAGCTTAGGCCCTGCATTGTATTTTAAAATGCATTTAAGGCCCTGATTGGATCTGCATTGTTTTTAAACTGCAGTGAAACTTGCAAGAGCTGCTGAGAAGTGCTAAAATCTGTACGTTTTAGGAGGCTAGAGCAGAAAAGTACCTAAGGCCCAGATTGGATCTGCATTGTATTTTAAAATGCATTTAAGGCCCTGATTGGATCTGCATTGTTTTTAAGCAGCATTTGAATTGCCCACAGCTCCTGGGAAGTTACACAATCTGCCCAGAGCTGCCGGGAAGTGCTACAATCTTTACGGTTGGGGAGGCAGGATCAGAAAAGTAGCTAAGGCCCTGAATGTATCTGCATTGTATTTTAAAATGCATTTAATGCCATGATTGTATCTCCATTGTTTTTAAACTGCATTTAAACTTCCCAGAGCTGAAGGGAAGTGGTACAATCTGTAGGTTTGGGGAGGCTGGAGCAGAAAAGGAGCTTAGGCCCTGCATTGTATTTTAAAATGCATTTAAGGCCCTGATTGGATCTGCATTGTTTTTAAACAGCATTTGAATTGCCTAGAGCTACTGGGAAATTCTACAATTGGCCCGAAGCTCCTGGGAAGTTCTACAATCTGCCCAGAGCTGCTGGTAAGTGCTACAATCTTTATGTTTGGGGAGGCGGGAGCACAAAATTAGCTAAGGCCCAGATTGGATCTGCATTCTATTTTAAAATGCATTTAAGGCCCTGTTTGGATCTGCATTCCTTTTAAACTGCAGTGAAACTGCCCAGAGCTGCTGGGAAGCGCTACAATCTGTAGGTTTGGTGAGGCTGGAGCAGAAAAGTAGCTAAGGCCCTGATTGTATCTGCATTGTATTTTAAAATGCATTTAAGGCCCTGATTGGATCTGCATTGTTTTTAAACAGCATTTGAATTGCCCAGAGCTACTGGGAAGTTCTACAATTGGCCCAAACCTCCTGGGAAGTTCTACAATCTGCCCAGAGCTGCTGGGAAGTGCTACAATCTTTAGGTTTGGGGAGGCTGGAGCAGAAAAGTAGCTAAGGCCCTGATTGTATCTGCATTGTATTTTAAAATGCATTTAAGGCCCTGATTGGATCTGCAGTGTATTTAAACTGCATTTAAACTGCTCAGAACTGCTGAGAAGTGCTACAATCTGTATGTGCTGCCACCACGTGGCTGGGTGGAGAAATCACAATGTGGGGAGTCAGACCCTCCTACCATATGATGTATTTCCTTTCCCCTCCCCTTTCTGGGATGGACTTCCTCCTTCCTCTTCCCTAGTGAGCCATGCTTCATTAGCAGAAAACATGGGGTCCCAATATGCAGACCCTGGGAGCATTATCATCTTCTAACTATTCTGGAACGACGATGTTGTGCTTTAATTAATCTCTTGTAAGACTTCTATGGTCTGTGTAAGCAGATATAATTAACTTTAACAGGTCTCTCCAGATAGTTTAAACTCGTAGAAACACCTTTTATATAGAAATACCTTTATTGCAATTCAGTTGACGTTGTACAGCATTTCCAAGATATTCCCGAGGTGTCTCCAAGGTTAGAAGATGATAATGCTCCCAGGGTCTGCATATTGGGACCCCATGTTTTCTGCTAATGGTGCACGGCTCACTAGGGAAGAGGAAGGAGGACGTCCATCCCAGAAAGGGGAGGGGAAAGGAAATACATCATATGGTAGGAGGGTCTGACTGCCCACATTGTGATTTCTCCACCCAGCCACGTGGTGGCAGCACACTGTAGGTTTGGGGAAGCTGGAGCAGAAAAGTAGGTGAGGCCCTGATTGGATCTCCATTGTATTTTAAAATGCATTTAAGGGCCTGATTGGATCTGCATTGTTTTTAAACTGCATTTAAGCTGCCTGAGCTGCTGGGAAGTGCCACAATCTGTAGGTTTGGGGAGGCTGGATCAGAAACGTAGCTAAGGCCCTGATTGGATCTGCATTGTATTTTAAAATGCATTTAAGGCCCTGATTGGATCTGCATTGTTTTTAAACTGCAGTGAAACTTGCAAGAGCTGCTGAGAAGCGCTAAAATCTGTAAGTTTCAGGAGGCTGCAGCAGAAAAGTACCTAAGGCCCAGATTGGATCTGCATTCTATTTTAAAATGCATTTAAGGCCCTGAATGGATCTGCATTATTTTTAAACTGCATTTAAACTGCCCAGAGCTGCTGGGAACTGCTACAATCTGTACGTTTGGGGAGGCAGGAGTAGAAAAGTAGCTAAGGCCCTGATTGGATCTGCAGTGTATTTAAACTGCATTTAAACTGCTCAGAACTGCTGGGAAGTGCTACAATCTGTAGGTTTGGGGAAGCTCGAGCAGAAAAGTAGCTGAGGCCCTGATTGGATCTACATTGTATTTTAAAATGCATTTTATGCCCAGATTTGATCTGCATTGTTTTTAAACTGCATTTAAACTTCCCAGAGCTGTAGGGAAGTGGTACAATCTGCACAGAGCTGCTGGGATGTGCTATAATCTGTATGTTTGGGGAGGCAGGATCAGAAAAGTAGCTAAGGCCCTGAATGTATCTGCATTGTATTTTAAAATGCATTTAATGCCCTGATTGTATCTCCATTGTTTTTAAACTGCATTTAAACTTCCCAGAGCTGAAGGGAAGTGCTACAATCTTTAGGTTTGGGGAGGCTGGATCAGAAACGTAGCTAAGGCCCAGATTGGATCTGCATTCTATTTTAAAATGCATTTAAGGCCCTGATTGGATCTGCATTGTTTTTAAACTGCATTTAAGCTGCCTGAGCTGCTAGGAAGTGCCACAATCTGTACGTTTGGGGAGGCTGGATCAGAAATGCAGCTAAGGCCCTGATTGGATCTACATTCTTTTTAAACAGCTGTGAAACTGCTCAGAGCTGCTGGGAAGTGCTACAATCTGTAGGTTTGGGAAGGTTGGAGCAGAAAAGTAGCTAAGGCCCTGATTGTATCTGCATTGTATTTTAAAATGCATTTAATGCCCTGATTGGACATGCATTGTTTTTAAACAGCATTTGAATTGCCCAGAGCTACTGGGAAGTTCTACAATTGGCCCAAAGCTCCTGGGAAGTTCTACAATCTGCCCAGAGCTGCTGGGAAGTGCTACAATCTTTATGTTTGGGGAGACAGGAGCACAAAATTAGCTAAGGCCCAGATTGGATCTGCATTCTATTTTAAAATGCATTTAAGGCCCTGATTGGATCTGCATTCTTTTTAAACTGCAGTGAAACTGCCCAGAGCTGCTGGGAAGCGCTACAATCTGTAGGTTTGGTGAGGCTGGAGCAGAAAAGTAGCTAAGGCCCTGATTGTATCTGCATTGTATTTTAAAATGCATTTAAGGCCCTGATTGGATCTGCATTGTTTTTAAACAGCATTTGAATTGCCCAGAGCTACTGGGAAGTTCTACAATCGGCCCAAAGCACCTGGGAAGTTCTACAATCTGCCCAGAGCTGCTGGGAAGTGCTACAATCTTTATGTTTGGGGAGGCAGGAGCACAAAATTAGCTAAGGCCCTGATTGGATCTGCATTGTATTTTAAACTGCATTTGAAACCCTGATTGGATCTGCATTGTTTTTAAACTGCATTTATACTGCTCGAGCTGCTGGGAAGTGCTACAATCTGTAGGTTTGGGGAGGCTGGAGCAGAAAAGTAGCTAAGCCCCTGATTGGATCTGCATTGTATTTTAAAATGCATTTAATGCCCTGATTGGATCTGCATTGTTTTTAAACTGCATTTAAACTTCCCAGAGCTGTAGGGAAGTGGTACAATCTGCCCAGAGCTGCTGGCATGTGCTATAATCTGTATGCTTGCGGAGGCTGGAGCAGAAAAGTAGCTGAGGCCCTGATTGGATCTGCATTCAATTTTAAAATGCATTTAAGGCCCTGATTGGATCTGCATTGTTTTTAAACTGCATTTAAACTTCCAAGATCTGCTGGGAAGTGCTACAATCTGTACGTTTGGGGAGGCAGGAGTAGAAAAGTAGCTAAGGCCCTGATTGGATCTGCATTGTATTTTAAAATGCATTTAAGGCCCTGATTGTATCTGCATTGTTTTTAAGCAGCATTTGAATTGCCCACAGCTCCTGGGAAGTTACACAATCTGCCCAGAGCTGCCGGGAAGTGCTACAATCTTTACGGTTGGGGAGGCAGGATCAGAAAAGTAGCTAAGGCCCTGAATGTATCTGCATTGTATTTTAAAATGCATTTAATGCCATGATTGTATCTCCATTGTTTTTAAACTGCATTTAAACTTCCCAGAGCTGAAGGGAAGTGGTACAATCTGTAGGTTTGGGGAGGCTGGAGCAGAAAAGGAGCTTAGGCCCTGCATTGTATTTTAAAATGCATTTAAGGCCCTGATTGGATCTGCATTGTTTTTAAACTGCAGTGAAACTTGCAAGAGCTGCTGAGAAGTGCTAAAATCTGTACGTTTTAGGAGGCTAGAGCAGAAAAGTACCTAAGGCCCAGATTGGATCTGCATTGTATTTTAAAATGCATTTAAGGCCCTGATTGGATCTGCATTGTTTTTAAGCAGCATTTGAATTGCCCACAGCTCCTGGGAAGTTACACAATCTGCCCAGAGCTGCCGGGAAGTGCTACAATCTTTACGGTTGGGGAGGCAGGATCAGAAAAGTAGCTAAGGCCCTGAATGTATCTGCATTGTATTTTAAAATGCATTTAATGCCATGATTGTATCTCCATTGTTTTTAAACTGCATTTAAACTTCCCAGAGCTGAAGGGAAGTGGTACAATCTGTAGGTTTGGGGAGGCTGGAGCAGAAAAGGAGCTTAGGCCCTGCATTGTATTTTAAAATGCATTTAAGGCCCTGATTGGATCTGCATTGTTTTTAAACTGCAGTGAAACTTGCAAGAGCTGCTGAGAAGTGCTAAAATCTGTACGTTTTAGGAGGCTAGAGCAGAAAAGTACCTAAGGCCCAGATTGGATCTGCATTGTATTTTAAAATGCATTTAAGGCCCTGATTGGATCTGCATTGTTTTTAAGCAGCATTTGAATTGCCCACAGCTCCTGGGAAGTTACACAATCTGCCCAGAGCTGCCGGGAAGTGCTACAATCTTTACGGTTGGGGAGGCAGGATCAGAAAAGTAGCTAAGGCCCTGAATGTATCTGCATTGTATTTTAAAATGCATTTAATGCCATGATTGTATCTCCATTGTTTTTAAACTGCATTTAAACTTCCCAGAGCTGAAGGGAAGTGGTACAATCTGTAGGTTTGGGGAGGCTGGAGCAGAAAAGGAGCTTAGGCCCTGCATTGTATTTTAAAATGCATTTAAGGCCCTGATTGGATCTGCATTGTTTTTAAACAGCATTTGAATTGCCTAGAGCTACTGGGAAATTCTACAATTGGCCCGAAGCTCCTGGGAAGTTCTACAATCTGCCCAGAGCTGCTGGTAAGTGCTACAATCTTTATGTTTGGGGAGGCGGGAGCACAAAATTAGCTAAGGCCCAGATTGGATCTGCATTCTATTTTAAAATGCATTTAAGGCCCTGTTTGGATCTGCATTCCTTTTAAACTGCAGTGAAACTGCCCAGAGCTGCTGGGAAGCGCTACAATCTGTAGGTTTGGTGAGGCTGGAGCAGAAAAGTAGCTAAGGCCCTGATTGTATCTGCATTCTATTTTAAAATGCATTTAAGGCCCTGATTGGATCTGCATTGTTTTTAAACAGCATTTGAATTGCCCAGAGCTACTGGGAAGTTCTACAATTGGCCCAAACCTCCTGGGAAGTTCTACAATCTGCCCAGAGCTGCTGGGAAGTGCTACAATCTTTAGGTTTGGGGAGGCTGGAGCAGAAAAGTAGCTAAGGCCCTGATTGTATCTGCATTGTATTTTAAAATGCATTTAAGGCCCTGATTGGATCTGCAGTGTATTTAAACTGCATTTAAACTGCTCAGAACTGCTGAGAAGTGCTACAATCTGTATGTGCTGCCACCACGTGGCTGGGTGGAGAAATCACAATGTGGGCAGTCAGACCCTCCTACCATATGATGTATTTCCTTTCCCCTCCCCTTTCTGGGATGGACTTCCTCCTTCCTCTTCCCTAGTGAGCCATGCTTCATTAGCAGAAAACATGGGGTCCCAATATGCAGACCCTGGGAGCATTATCATCTTCTAACTATTCTGGAACGACGATGTTGTGCTTTAATTAATCTCTTGTAAGACTTCTATAAGGGGACGCGGTGGCTCAGTGGGTTAGGACGCTGAGCTTGTCGATCAGAAGGTCGGCAGTTTGGCGGGTCGAATCCCGAGTGCCGCGTAACAGAGTGAGCACCTGTTACTCATCCCAGCTTCTGCCAACCTAGCAGTTCGAAAGCACGTAAAAATGCAAGTAGAAAAATAGGGACCACTACGGTGGGAAGGTAACAGCGTTCCGTGCGCCTTTGGCGTCTAGTCATGCCGGCCACATGACCACGGAGACGTCCTCGGACAAGCGCTGGCTCTTCGGCTTTGAAACGGAGATGAGCACCGGCCCCTAGAGTTGGAAACGACTACCACGCATGTGCGGGGGAACCTTTACCTTTACCTTTTAAGACTTCTATGGTCTGTGTAAGCAGATATAATTAACTTTAACAGGTCTCTCCAGATAGTTTAAACTCGTAGAAACACCTTTTATATAGAAATACCTTTATTGCAATTCAGTTGACGTTGTACAGCATTTCCAAGATATTCCCGAGGTGTCTCCAAGGTTAGAAGATGATAATGCTCCCAGGGTCTGCATATTGGGACCCCATGTTTTCTGCTAATGAAGCACGGCTCACTAGGGAAGAGGAAGGAGGAAGTCCATCCCAGAAAGGGGAGGGGAAAGGAAATACAGCATATGGTAGGAGGGTCTGACTGCCCACATTGTGATTTCTCCACCCAGCCACGTGGTGGCAGCACACTGTAGGTTTGGGGAAGCTGGAGCAGAAAAGTAGGTGAGGCCCTGATTGGATCTCCATTGTATTTTAAAATGCATTTAAGGGCCTGATTGGATCTGCATTGTTTTTAAACTGCATTTAAGCTGCCTGAGCTGCTGGGAAGTGCCACAATCTGTAGGTTTGGGGAGGCTGGATCAGAAACGTAGCTAAGGCCCTGATTGGATCTGCATTGTATTTTAAAATGCATTTAAGGCCCTGATTGGATCTGCATTGTTTTTAAACTGCATTTAAACTTCCAAGAGCTGCTGAGAAGCGCTAAAATCTGTAAGTTTCAGGAGGCTGCAGCAGAAAAGTACCTAAGGCCCAGATTGGATCTGCATTCTATTTTAAAATGCATTTAAGGCCCTGAATGGATCTGCATTATTTTTAAACTGCATTTAAACTGCCCAGAGCTGCTGGGAACTGCTACAATCTGTACGTTTGGGGAGGCAGGAGTAGAAAAGTAGCTAAGGCCCTGATTGGATCTGCAGTGTATTTAAACTGCATTTAAACTGCTCAGAACTGCTGGGAAGTGCTACAATCTGTAGGTTTGGGGAAGCTCGAGCAGAAAAGTAGCTGAGGCCCTGATTGGATCTACATTGTATTTTAAAATGCATTTTATGCCCAGATTTGATCTGCATTGTTTTTAAACTGCATTTAAACTTCCCAGAGCTGTAGGGAAGTGGTACAATCTGCACAGAGCTGCTGGGATGTGCTATAATCTGTATGTTTGGGGAGGCAGGATCAGAAAAGTAGCTAAGGCCCTGAATGTATCTGCATTGTATTTTAAAATGCATTTAATGCCCTGATTGTATCTCCATTGTTTTTAAACTGCATTTAAACTTCCCAGAGCTGAAGGGAAGTGCTACAATCTTTAGGTTTGGGGAGGCTGGATCAGAAACGTAGCTAAGGCCCAGATTGGATCTGCATTCTATTTTAAAATGCATTTAAGGCCCTGATTGGATCTGCATTGTTTTTAAACTGCATTTAAGCTGCCTGAGCTGCTAGGAAGTGCCACAATCTGTACGTTTGGGGAGGCTGGATCAGAAATGCAGCTAAGGCCCTGATTGGATCTACATTCTTTTTAAACAGCTGTGAAACTGCTCAGAGCTGCTGGGAAGTGCTACAATCTGTAGGTTTGGGAAGGTTGGAGCAGAAAAGGAGCTTAGGCCCTGCATTGTATTTTAAAATGCATTTAAGGCCCTGATTGGATCTGCATTGTTTTTAAACTGCAGTGAAACTTGCAAGAGCTGCTGAGAAGTGCTAAAATCTGTACGTTTTAGGAGGCTAGAGCAGAAAAGTACCTAAGGCCCAGATTGGATCTGCATTGTATTTTAAAATGCATTTAAGGCCCTGATTGGATCTGCATTGTTTTTAAGCAGCATTTGAATTGCCCACAGCTCCTGGGAAGTTACACAATCTGCCCAGAGCTGCCGGGAAGTGCTACAATCTTTACGGTTGGGGAGGCAGGATCAGAAAAGTAGCTAAGGCCCTGAATGTATCTGCATTGTATTTTAAAATGCATTTAATGCCATGATTGTATCTCCATTGTTTTTAAACTGCATTTAAACTTCCCAGAGCTGAAGGGAAGTGGTACAATCTGTAGGTTTGGGGAGGCTGGAGCAGAAAAGGAGCTTAGGCCCTGCATTGTATTTTAAAATGCATTTAAGGCCCTGATTGGATCTGCATTGTTTTTAAACAGCATTTGAATTGCCTAGAGCTACTGGGAAATTCTACAATTGGCCCGAAGCTCCTGGGAAGTTCTACAATCTGCCCAGAGCTGCTGGTAAGTGCTACAATCTTTATGTTTGGGGAGGCGGGAGCACAAAATTAGCTAAGGCCCAGATTGGATCTGCATTCTATTTTAAAATGCATTTAAGGCCCTGTTTGGATCTGCATTCCTTTTAAACTGCAGTGAAACTGCCCAGAGCTGCTGGGAAGCGCTACAATCTGTAGGTTTGGTGAGGCTGGAGCAGAAAAGTAGCTAAGGCCCTGATTGTATCTGCATTCTATTTTAAAATGCATTTAAGGCCCTGATTGGATCTGCATTGTTTTTAAACAGCATTTGAATTGCCCAGAGCTACTGGGAAGTTCTACAATTGGCCCAAACCTCCTGGGAAGTTCTACAATCTGCCCAGAGCTGCTGGGAAGTGCTACAATCTTTAGGTTTGGGGAGGCTGGAGCAGAAAAGTAGCTAAGGCCCTGATTGTATCTGCATTGTATTTTAAAATGCATTTAAGGCCCTGATTGGATCTGCAGTGTATTTAAACTGCATTTAAACTGCTCAGAACTGCTGAGAAGTGCTACAATCTGTATGTGCTGCCACCACGTGGCTGGGTGGAGAAATCACAATGTGGGCAGTCAGACCCTCCTACCATATGATGTATTTCCTTTCCCCTCCCCTTTCTGGGATGGACTTCCTCCTTCCTCTTCCCTAGTGAGCCATGCTTCATTAGCAGAAAACATGGGGTCCCAATATGCAGACCCTGGGAGCATTATCATCTTCTAACTATTCTGGAACGACGATGTTGTGCTTTAATTAATCTCTTGTAAGACTTCTATAAGGGGACGCGGTGGCTCAGTGGGTTAGGACGCTGAGCTTGTCGATCAGAAGGTCGGCAGTTTGGCGGGTCGAATCCCGAGTGCCGCGTAACAGAGTGAGCACCTGTTACTCGTCCCAGCTTCTGCCAACCTAGCAGTTCGAAAGCACGTAAAAATGCAAGTAGAAAAATAGGGACCACTACGGTGGGAAGGTAACAGCGTTCCGTGCGCCTTTGGCGTCTAGTCATGCCGGCCACATGACCACGGAGACGTCCTCGGACAAGCGCTGGCTCTTCGGCTTTGAAACGGAGATGAGCACCGGCCCCTAGAGTTGGAAACGACTACCACGCATGTGCGGGGGAACCTTTACCTTTACCTTTTAAGACTTCTATGGTCTGTGTAAGCAGATATAATTAACTTTAACAGGTCTCTCCAGATAGTTTAAACTCGTAGAAACACCTTTTATATAGAAATACCTTTATTGCAATTCAGTTGACGTTGTACAGCATTTCCAAGATATTCCCGAGGTGTCTCCAAGGTTAGAAGATGATAATGCTCCCAGGGTCTGCATATTGGGACCCCATGTTTTCTGCTAATGAAGCACGGCTCACTAGGGAAGAGGAAGGAGGAAGTCCATCCCAGAAAGGGGAGGGGAAAGGAAATACAGCATATGGTAGGAGGGTCTGACTGCCCACATTGTGATTTCTCCACCCAGCCACGTGGTGGCAGCACACTGTAGGTTTGGGGAAGCTGGAGCAGAAAAGTAGGTGAGGCCCTGATTGGATCTCCATTGTATTTTAAAATGCATTTAAGGGCCTGATTGGATCTGCATTGTTTTTAAACTGCATTTAAGCTGCCTGAGCTGCTGGGAAGTGCCACAATCTGTAGGTTTGGGGAGGCTGGATCAGAAACGTAGCTAAGGCCCTGATTGGATCTGCATTGTATTTTAAAATGCATTTAAGGCCCTGATTGGATCTGCATTGTTTTTAAACTGCATTTAAACTTCCAAGAGCTGCTGAGAAGCGCTAAAATCTGTAAGTTTCAGGAGGCTGCAGCAGAAAAGTACCTAAGGCCCAGATTGGATCTGCATTCTATTTTAAAATGCATTTAAGGCCCTGAATGGATCTGCATTATTTTTAAACTGCATTTAAACTGCCCAGAGCTGCTGGGAACTGCTACAATCTGTACGTTTGGGGAGGCAGGAGTAGAAAAGTAGCTAAGGCCCTGATTGGATCTGCAGTGTATTTAAACTGCATTTAAACTGCTCAGAACTGCTGGGAAGTGCTACAATCTGTAGGTTTGGGGAAGCTCGAGCAGAAAAGTAGCTGAGGCCCTGATTGGATCTACATTGTATTTTAAAATGCATTTTATGCCCAGATTTGATCTGCATTGTTTTTAAACTGCATTTAAACTTCCCAGAGCTGTAGGGAAGTGGTACAATCTGCACAGAGCTGCTGGGATGTGCTATAATCTGTATGTTTGGGGAGGCAGGATCAGAAAAGTAGCTAAGGCCCTGAATGTATCTGCATTGTATTTTAAAATGCATTTAATGCCCTGATTGTATCTCCATTGTTTTTAAACTGCATTTAAACTTCCCAGAGCTGAAGGGAAGTGCTACAATCTTTAGGTTTGGGGAGGCTGGATCAGAAACGTAGCTAAGGCCCAGATTGGATCTGCATTCTATTTTAAAATGCATTTAAGGCCCTGATTGGATCTGCATTGTTTTTAAACTGCATTTAAGCTGCCTGAGCTGCTAGGAAGTGCCACAATCTGTACGTTTGGGGAGGCTGGATCAGAAATGCAGCTAAGGCCCTGATTGGATCTACATTCTTTTTAAACAGCTGTGAAACTGCTCAGAGCTGCTGGGAAGTGCTACAATCTGTAGGTTTGGGAAGGTTGGAGCAGAAAAGTAGCTAAGGCCCTGATTGTATCTGCATTGTATTTTAAAATGCATTTAATGCCCTGATTGGACATGCATTGTTTTTAAACAGCATTTGAATTGCCCAGAGCTACTGGGAAGTTCTACAATTGGCCCAAAGCTCCTGGGAAGTTCTACAATCTGCCCAGAGCTGCTGGGAAGTGCTACAATCTTTATGTTTGGGGAGACAGGAGCACAAAATTAGCTAAGGCCCAGATTGGATCTGCATTCTATTTTAAAATGCATTTAAGGCCCTGATTGGATCTGCATTCTTTTTAAACTGCAGTGAAACTGCCCAGAGCTGCTGGGAAGCGCTACAATCTGTAGGTTTGGTGAGGCTGGAGCAGAAAAGTAGCTAAGGCCCTGATTGTATCTGCATTGTATTTTAAAATGCATTTAAGGCCCTGATTGGATCTGCATTGTTTTTAAACAGCATTTGAATTGCCCAGAGCTACTGGGAAGTTCTACAATCGGCCCAAAGCACCTGGGAAGTTCTACAATCTGCCCAGAGCTGCTGGGAAGTGCTACAATCTTTATGTTTGGGGAGGCAGGAGCACAAAATTAGCTAAGGCCCTGATTGGATCTGCATTGTATTTTAAACTGCATTTGAAACCCTGATTGGATCTGCATTGTTTTTAAACTGCATTTAAACTTCCCAGAGCTGTAGGGAAGTGGTACAATCTGCCCAGAGCTGCTGGCATGTGCTATAATCTGTATGCTTGCGGAGGCTGGAGCAGAAAAGTAGCTGAGGCCCTGATTGGATCTGCATTCAATTTTAAAATGCATTTAAGGCCCTGATTGGATCTGCATTGTTTTTAAACTGCATTTAAACTTCCAAGATCTGCTGGGAAGTGCTACAATCTGTACGTTTGGGGAGGCAGGAGTAGAAAAGTAGCTAAGGCCCTGATTGGATCTGCATTGTATTTTAAAATGCATTTAAGGCCCTGATTGTATCTGCATTGTTTTTAAGCAGCATTTGAATTGCCCACAGCTCCTGGGAAGTTACACAATCTGCCCAGAGCTGCCGGGAAGTGCTACAATCTTTACGGTTGGGGAGGCAGGATCAGAAAAGTAGCTAAGGCCCTGAATGTATCTGCATTGTATTTTAAAATGCATTTAATGCCATGATTGTATCTCCATTGTTTTTAAACTGCATTTAAACTTCCCAGAGCTGAAGGGAAGTGGTACAATCTGTAGGTTTGGGGAGGCTGGAGCAGAAAAGGAGCTTAGGCCCTGCATTGTATTTTAAAATGCATTTAAGGCCCTGATTGGATCTGCATTGTTTTTAAACTGCAGTGAAACTTGCAAGAGCTGCTGAGAAGTGCTAAAATCTGTACGTTTTAGGAGGCTAGAGCAGAAAAGTACCTAAGGCCCAGATTGGATCTGCATTGTATTTTAAAATGCATTTAAGGCCCTGATTGGATCTGCATTGTTTTTAAGCAGCATTTGAATTGCCCACAGCTCCTGGGAAGTTACACAATCTGCCCAGAGCTGCCGGGAAGTGCTACAATCTTTACGGTTGGGGAGGCAGGATCAGAAAAGTAGCTAAGGCCCTGAATGTATCTGCATTGTATTTTAAAATGCATTTAATGCCATGATTGTATCTCCATTGTTTTTAAACTGCATTTAAACTTCCCAGAGCTGAAGGGAAGTGGTACAATCTGTAGGTTTGGGGAGGCTGGAGCAGAAAAGGAGCTTAGGCCCTGCATTGTATTTTAAAATGCATTTAAGGCCCTGATTGGATCTGCATTGTTTTTAAACAGCATTTGAATTGCCTAGAGCTACTGGGAAATTCTACAATTGGCCCGAAGCTCCTGGGAAGTTCTACAATCTGCCCAGAGCTGCTGGTAAGTGCTACAATCTTTATGTTTGGGGAGGCGGGAGCACAAAATTAGCTAAGGCCCAGATTGGATCTGCATTCTATTTTAAAATGCATTTAAGGCCCTGTTTGGATCTGCATTCCTTTTAAACTGCAGTGAAACTGCCCAGAGCTGCTGGGAAGCGCTACAATCTGTAGGTTTGGTGAGGCTGGAGCAGAAAAGTAGCTAAGGCCCTGATTGTATCTGCATTCTATTTTAAAATGCATTTAAGGCCCTGATTGGATCTGCATTGTTTTTAAACAGCATTTGAATTGCCCAGAGCTACTGGGAAGTTCTACAATTGGCCCAAACCTCCTGGGAAGTTCTACAATCTGCCCAGAGCTGCTGGGAAGTGCTACAATCTTTAGGTTTGGGGAGGCTGGAGCAGAAAAGTAGCTAAGGCCCTGATTGTATCTGCATTGTATTTTAAAATGCATTTAAGGCCCTGATTGGATCTGCAGTGTATTTAAACTGCATTTAAACTGCTCAGAACTGCTGAGAAGTGCTACAATCTGTATGTGCTGCCACCACGTGGCTGGGTGGAGAAATCACAATGTGGGCAGTCAGACCCTCCTACCATATGATGTATTTCCTTTCCCCTCCCCTTTCTGGGATGGACTTCCTCCTTCCTCTTCCCTAGTGAGCCATGCTTCATTAGCAGAAAACATGGGGTCCCAATATGCAGACCCTGGGAGCATTATCATCTTCTAACTATTCTGGAACGACGATGTTGTGCTTTAATTAATCTCTTGTAAGACTTCTATAAGGGGACGCGGTGGCTCAGTGGGTTAGGACGCTGAGCTTGTCGATCAGAAGGTCGGCAGTTTGGCGGGTCGAATCCCGAGTGCCGCGTAACAGAGTGAGCACCTGTTACTCGTCCCAGCTTCTGCCAACCTAGCAGTTCGAAAGCACGTAAAAATGCAAGTAGAAAAATAGGGACCACTACGGTGGGAAGGTAACAGCGTTCCGTGCGCCTTTGGCGTCTAGTCATGCCGGCCACATGACCACGGAGACGTCCTCGGACAAGCGCTGGCTCTTCGGCTTTGAAACGGAGATGAGCACCGGCCCCTAGAGTTGGAAACGACTACCACGCATGTGCGGGGGAACCTTTACCTTTACCTTTTAAGACTTCTATGGTCTGTGTAAGCAGATATAATTAACTTTAACAGGTCTCTCCAGATAGTTTAAACTCGTAGAAACACCTTTTATATAGAAATACCTTTATTGCAATTCAGTTGACGTTGTACAGCATTTCCAAGATATTCCCGAGGTGTCTCCAAGGTTAGAAGATGATAATGCTCCCAGGGTCTGCATATTGGGACCCCATGTTTTCTGCTAATGAAGCACGGCTCACTAGGGAAGAGGAAGGAGGAAGTCCATCCCAGAAAGGGGAGGGGAAAGGAAATACAGCATATGGTAGGAGGGTCTGACTGCCCACATTGTGATTTCTCCACCCAGCCACGTGGTGGCAGCACACTGTAGGTTTGGGGAAGCTGGAGCAGAAAAGTAGGTGAGGCCCTGATTGGATCTCCATTGTATTTTAAAATGCATTTAAGGGCCTGATTGGATCTGCATTGTTTTTAAACTGCATTTAAGCTGCCTGAGCTGCTGGGAAGTGCCACAATCTGTAGGTTTGGGGAGGCTGGATCAGAAACGTAGCTAAGGCCCTGATTGGATCTGCATTGTATTTTAAAATGCATTTAAGGCCCTGATTGGATCTGCATTGTTTTTAAACTGCATTTAAACTTCCAAGAGCTGCTGAGAAGCGCTAAAATCTGTAAGTTTCAGGAGGCTGCAGCAGAAAAGTACCTAAGGCCCAGATTGGATCTGCATTCTATTTTAAAATGCATTTAAGGCCCTGAATGGATCTGCATTATTTTTAAACTGCATTTAAACTGCCCAGAGCTGCTGGGAACTGCTACAATCTGTACGTTTGGGGAGGCAGGAGTAGAAAAGTAGCTAAGGCCCTGATTGGATCTGCAGTGTATTTAAACTGCATTTAAACTGCTCAGAACTGCTGGGAAGTGCTACAATCTGTAGGTTTGGGGAAGCTCGAGCAGAAAAGTAGCTGAGGCCCTGATTGGATCTACATTGTATTTTAAAATGCATTTTATGCCCAGATTTGATCTGCATTGTTTTTAAACTGCATTTAAACTTCCCAGAGCTGTAGGGAAGTGGTACAATCTGCACAGAGCTGCTGGGATGTGCTATAATCTGTATGTTTGGGGAGGCAGGATCAGAAAAGTAGCTAAGGCCCTGAATGTATCTGCATTGTATTTTAAAATGCATTTAATGCCCTGATTGTATCTCCATTGTTTTTAAACTGCATTTAAACTTCCCAGAGCTGAAGGGAAGTGCTACAATCTTTAGGTTTGGGGAGGCTGGATCAGAAACGTAGCTAAGGCCCAGATTGGATCTGCATTCTATTTTAAAATGCATTTAAGGCCCTGATTGGATCTGCATTGTTTTTAAACTGCATTTAAGCTGCCTGAGCTGCTAGGAAGTGCCACAATCTGTACGTTTGGGGAGGCTGGATCAGAAATGCAGCTAAGGCCCTGATTGGATCTACATTCTTTTTAAACAGCTGTGAAACTGCTCAGAGCTGCTGGGAAGTGCTACAATCTGTAGGTTTGGGAAGGTTGGAGCAGAAAAGTAGCTAAGGCCCTGATTGTATCTGCATTGTATTTTAAAATGCATTTAATGCCCTGATTGGACATGCATTGTTTTTAAACAGCATTTGAATTGCCCAGAGCTACTGGGAAGTTCTACAATTGGCCCAAAGCTCCTGGGAAGTTCTACAATCTGCCCAGAGCTGCTGGGAAGTGCTACAATCTTTATGTTTGGGGAGACAGGAGCACAAAATTAGCTAAGGCCCAGATTGGATCTGCATTCTATTTTAAAATGCATTTAAGGCCCTGATTGGATCTGCATTCTTTTTAAACTGCAGTGAAACTGCCCAGAGCTGCTGGGAAGCGCTACAATCTGTAGGTTTGGTGAGGCTGGAGCAGAAAAGTAGCTAAGGCCCTGATTGTATCTGCATTGTATTTTAAAATGCATTTAAGGCCCTGATTGGATCTGCATTGTTTTTAAACAGCATTTGAATTGCCCAGAGCTACTGGGAAGTTCTACAATCGGCCCAAAGCACCTGGGAAGTTCTACAATCTGCCCAGAGCTGCTGGGAAGTGCTACAATCTTTATGTTTGGGGAGGCAGGAGCACAAAATTAGCTAAGGCCCTGATTGGATCTGCATTGTATTTTAAACTGCATTTGAAACCCTGATTGGATCTGCATTGTTTTTAAACTGCATTTAAACTTCCCAGAGCTGTAGGGAAGTGGTACAATCTGCCCAGAGCTGCTGGCATGTGCTATAATCTGTATGCTTGCGGAGGCTGGAGCAGAAAAGTAGCTGAGGCCCTGATTGGATCTGCATTCAATTTTAAAATGCATTTAAGGCCCTGATTGGATCTGCATTGTTTTTAAACTGCATTTAAACTTCCAAGATCTGCTGGGAAGTGCTACAATCTGTACGTTTGGGGAGGCAGGAGTAGAAAAGTAGCTAAGGCCCTGATTGGATCTGCATTGTATTTTAAAATGCATTTAAGGCCCTGATTGTATCTGCATTGTTTTTAAGCAGCATTTGAATTGCCCACAGCTCCTGGGAAGTTACACAATCTGCCCAGAGCTGCCGGGAAGTGCTACAATCTTTACGGTTGGGGAGGCAGGATCAGAAAAGTAGCTAAGGCCCTGAATGTATCTGCATTGTATTTTAAAATGCATTTAATGCCATGATTGTATCTCCATTGTTTTTAAACTGCATTTAAACTTCCCAGAGCTGAAGGGAAGTGGTACAATCTGTAGGTTTGGGGAGGCTGGAGCAGAAAAGGAGCTTAGGCCCTGCATTGTATTTTAAAATGCATTTAAGGCCCTGATTGGATCTGCATTGTTTTTAAACTGCAGTGAAACTTGCAAGAGCTGCTGAGAAGTGCTAAAATCTGTACGTTTTAGGAGGCTAGAGCAGAAAAGTACCTAAGGCCCAGATTGGATCTGCATTGTATTTTAAAATGCATTTAAGGCCCTGATTGGATCTGCATTGTTTTTAAGCAGCATTTGAATTGCCCACAGCTCCTGGGAAGTTACACAATCTGCCCAGAGCTGCCGGGAAGTGCTACAATCTTTACGGTTGGGGAGGCAGGATCAGAAAAGTAGCTAAGGCCCTGAATGTATCTGCATTGTATTTTAAAATGCATTTAATGCCATGATTGTATCTCCATTGTTTTTAAACTGCATTTAAACTTCCCAGAGCTGAAGGGAAGTGGTACAATCTGTAGGTTTGGGGAGGCTGGAGCAGAAAAGGAGCTTAGGCCCTGCATTGTATTTTAAAATGCATTTAAGGCCCTGATTGGATCTGCATTGTTTTTAAACAGCATTTGAATTGCCTAGAGCTACTGGGAAATTCTACAATTGGCCCGAAGCTCCTGGGAAGTTCTACAATCTGCCCAGAGCTGCTGGTAAGTGCTACAATCTTTATGTTTGGGGAGGCGGGAGCACAAAATTAGCTAAGGCCCAGATTGGATCTGCATTCTATTTTAAAATGCATTTAAGGCCCTGTTTGGATCTGCATTCCTTTTAAACTGCAGTGAAACTGCCCAGAGCTGCTGGGAAGCGCTACAATCTGTAGGTTTGGTGAGGCTGGAGCAGAAAAGTAGCTAAGGCCCTGATTGTATCTGCATTCTATTTTAAAATGCATTTAAGGCCCTGATTGGATCTGCATTGTTTTTAAACAGCATTTGAATTGCCCAGAGCTACTGGGAAGTTCTACAATTGGCCCAAACCTCCTGGGAAGTTCTACAATCTGCCCAGAGCTGCTGGGAAGTGCTACAATCTTTAGGTTTGGGGAGGCTGGAGCAGAAAAGTAGCTAAGGCCCTGATTGTATCTGCATTGTATTTTAAAATGCATTTAAGGCCCTGATTGGATCTGCAGTGTATTTAAACTGCATTTAAACTGCTCAGAACTGCTGAGAAGTGCTACAATCTGTATGTGCTGCCACCACGTGGCTGGGTGGAGAAATCACAATGTGGGCAGTCAGACCCTCCTACCATATGATGTATTTCCTTTCCCCTCCCCTTTCTGGGATGGACTTCCTCCTTCCTCTTCCCTAGTGAGCCATGCTTCATTAGCAGAAAACATGGGGTCCCAATATGCAGACCCTGGGAGCATTATCATCTTCTAACTATTCTGGAACGACGATGTTGTGCTTTAATTAATCTCTTGTAAGACTTCTATAAGGGGACGCGGTGGCTCAGTGGGTTAGGACGCTGAGCTTGTCGATCAGAAGGTCGGCAGTTTGGCGGGTCGAATCCCGAGTGCCGCGTAACAGAGTGAGCACCTGTTACTCGTCCCAGCTTCTGCCAACCTAGCAGTTCGAAAGCACGTAAAAATGCAAGTAGAAAAATAGGGACCACTACGGTGGGAAGGTAACAGCGTTCCGTGCGCCTTTGGCGTCTAGTCATGCCGGCCACATGACCACGGAGACGTCCTCGGACAAGCGCTGGCTCTTCGGCTTTGAAACGGAGATGAGCACCGGCCCCTAGAGTTGGAAACGACTACCACGCATGTGCGGGGGAACCTTTACCTTTACCTTTTAAGACTTCTATGGTCTGTGTAAGCAGATATAATTAACTTTAACAGGTCTCTCCAGATAGTTTAAACTCATAGAAACACCTTTTATATAGAAATACCTTTATTGCAATTCAGTTGACGTTGTACAGCATTTCCAAGATATTCCCGAGGTGTCTCCAAGGTTAGAAGATGATAATGCTCCCAGGGTCTGCATATTGGGACCCCATGTTTTCTGCTAATGAAGCACGGCTCACTAGGGAAGAGGAAGGAGGAAGTCCATCCCAGAAAGGGGAGGGGAAAGGAAATACATCATATGGTAGGAGGGTCTGACTGCCCACATTGTGATTTCTCCACCCAGCCACGTGGTGGCAGCACACTGTAGCTTTGGGGAAGCTGGAGCAGAAAAGTAGGTGAGGCCCTGATTGGATCTCCATTGTATTTTAAAATGCATTTAAGGGCCTGATTGGATCTGCATTGTTTTTAAACTGCATTTAAGCTGCCTGAGCTGCTGGGAAGTGCCACAATCTGTAGGTTTGGGGAGGCTGGATCAGAAACGTAGCTAAGGCCCTGATTGGATCTGCATTGTATTTTAAAATGCATTTAAGGCCCTGATTGGATCTGCATTGTTTTTAAACTGCATTTAAACTTCCAAGAGCTGCTGAGAAGCGCTAAAATCTGTAAGTTTCAGGAGGCTGCAGCAGAAAAGTACCTAAGGCCCAGATTGGATCTGCATTCTATTTTAAAATGCATTTAAGGCCCTGAATGGATCTGCATTATTTTTAAACTGCATTTAAACTGCCCAGAGCTGCTGGGAACTGCTACAATCTGTACGTTTGGGGAGGCAGGAGTAGAAAAGTAGCTAAGGCCCTGATTGGATCTGCAGTGTATTTAAACTGCATTTAAACTGCTCAGAACTGCTGGGAAGTGCTACAATCTGTAGGTTTGGGGAAGCTCGAGCAGAAAAGTAGCTGAGGCCCTGATTGGATCTGCATTGTATTTTAAAATGCATTTTATGCCCAGATTTGATCTGCATTGTTTTTAAACTGCATTTAAACTTCCCAGAACTGTAGGGAAGTGGTACAATCTGCACAGAGCTGCTGGGATGTGCTATAATCTGTATGTTTGGGGAGGCTGGAGCAAAAAAGTAGCTGAGGCCCTGATTGGATCTGTATTGTATTTTAAAATGCATTTAAGGCCTTGATTGGATCTGCATTGTTTTTAAACTGCATTTAAACTTCCAAGAGCTGCTGAGAAGCGCTAAAATCTGTAAGTTTCAGGAGGCTGCAGCAGAAAAGTACCTAAGGCCCAGATTGGATTTGCATTCTATTTTAAAATGCATTTAAGGCCCTGAATGGATCTGCATTATTTTTAAACTGCATTTAAACTGCCCAGAGCTGCTGGGAACTGCTACAATCTGTACGTTTGGGGAGGCAGGAGTAGAAAAGTAGCTAAGGCCCTGATTGGATCTGCAGTGTATTTAAACTGCATTTAAACTGCTCAGAACTGCTGGGAAGTGCTACAATCTGTAGGTTTGGGGAAGCTCGAGCAGAAAAGTTGCTGAGGCCCTGATTGGATCTACATTGTATTTTAAAATGCATTTTATGCCCAGATTTGATCTGCATTGTTTTTAAACTGCATTTAAACTTCCCAGAGCTGTAGGGAAGTGGTACAATCTGCACAGAGCTGCTGGGATGTGCTATAATCTGTATGTTTGGGGAGGCTGGAGCAGAAAAGTAGCTGAGGCCCTGATTGGATCTGCATTCTATTTTAAAATGCATTTAAGGCCCTGATTGGATCTGCATTGTTTTTAAACTGCATTTAAACTTCCAAGAGCTGCTGAGAAGCGCTAAAATCTGTAAGTTTCAGGAGACTGCAGCAGAAAAGTACCTAAGGCCCAGATTGGATCTGCATTCTATTTTAAAATGCATTTAAGGCCCTGAATGGATCTGCATTCTTTTTAAACTGCAGTGAAACTGCCCAGAGCTGCTGGGAACTGCTACAATCTGTAGGTTTGAGGAGGCTGGAGGAGAAAAGTATGTTAGGCCCTGCATTGTATTTTAAAATGCATTTAATGCCCTGATTAGATCTGCAGTGTTTTTAAACTGCATTTAAACTGCCCAGAGCTGCTGGGAAGTGCTACAATCTGTAGGTTTGGGGAGGCTGGAGCAGAAAAGTAGCTGAGGCCCTGAATTTATCTGCATTGTATTTTAAAATGCATTTAACACCCTGATTGTATCTGCATTGGTTTTACACTGCAATTAAACTGCCCAGAGCTGCAAGGAAGTGGTATAATCTGCCCAGAGCTGCTGGGATGTGCTATAATCTGTACGTTTCCGGATGCTGGAGCAGAAAATTAGCCAAGACCCTGATGGGATCTACATTGTATTTTAAACTGCATTTGAGACCCTGATTTGATCTGCATTGGTTTTAAACAGCATTTAAAGCTGCTGGGAAGTGCCACAATCTGCCCAGAGCTGCTGGGAACTAGTAAAATCTCTAGGTTTCAGGAGGCTAGAGCAGAAATGTAGCTAAGGCCCTGATTGGATCTGCAGTGTTTTTAAACTGCATTTAAGGCCCTGATTGGATCTGCATTGTATTTTAAAATAAATTTAAGGCTTTGATTGGATCTGCATTGTTTTTAAACTGCATTTAAACTTCCAAGAGCTGCTGAGAAGTGCTAAAATCTGTAAGTTTCAGGAGGCTAGAGCAGAAAAGTACCTAAGGACCAGATTGGATCTGCATTCTATTTTAAAATGCATTTAAGGCCCTGATTGGATCTGCATTCTTTTTAAACTGCAGTGAAACTGCCCAGAGCTACTGGGAAGCCCTACAATCTGTAGGTTTGGGGAGGCTGGAGCAGAAAAGTAGCTAAGGCCCTGATTGTATCTGCATTGTATTTTAAAATGCATTTAATGCCCTGATTGGATCTGCATTGTTTTTAAACTGCATTTAAACTTCCCAGAGCTGTAGGGAAGTGGTACAATCTGTAGGTTTGGGGAGGCTGGATCAGAAACGTAGCTAAGGCCCTGATTGGATCTGCATTGTATTTTAAAATGCATTTAAGGCCCTGATTGGATCTGCATTGTTTTTAAACTGCATTTAAACTTCCAAGAGCTGCTGAGAAGCGCTAAAATCTGTAAGTTTCAGGAGGCTGCAGCAGAAAAGTACCTAAGGCCCAGATTGGATCTGCATTCTATTTTAAAATGCATTTAAGGCCCTGAATGGATCTGCATTATTTTTAAACTGCATTTAAACTGTCCAGAGCTGCTGGGAACTGCTACAATCTGTAGGTTTGAGGTGGCTGGAGGAGAAAAGTAGGTTAGGCCCTGCATTGTATTTTAAAATGCATTTAATGCCCTGATTGGATCTGCATTGTTTTTAAACTGCATTTATACTGCTCGAGCGGCTGGGAAGTGCTACAATTTGCCCAGAGCTGCTGGGAACTACTAAAATCTCTAAATTTCAGGATGCTGGGGCAGAAAGGTAGCTAACGCCCTGATTGTATCTGCAGTGTTTTTAAACTGCATTTAAACTGCCCAGAGCATCTGGGAAGCGCTACAATCTGTAGGTTTGGGGAAGCTGGAGCAGAAAAGTAGGTGAGGCCCTGATTGGATCTGCATTGTATTTTAAAATGCATTTAAGGGCCAGATTGGATCTGCATTGTTTTTAAACTGCATTTAAACTTCCCAGAGCTGTAGGGAAGTGGTACAATCTGCCCAGAGCTGCTGGGATGTGCTATAATCTGTATGTTTGGGGAGGCTGGAGCAGAAAAGTAGCTGAGGCCCTGATTGGATCTGCATTCTATTTTAAAATGCATTTAAGGCCCTAATTGGATCTGCATTGTTTTTAAACTGCATTTAAACTTCCAAGAGCTGCTGAGAAGCGCTAAAATCTGTAAGTTTCAGGAGGCTGCAGCGGAAAAGTACCTAAGGCCCAGATTGGATCTGCATTCTATTTTAAAATGCATTTAAAGCCCTGAATGGATCTGCATTCTTTTTAAACTGCAGTGAAACTGCCCAGAGCTGCTGGGAACTGCTACAATCTGTAGGTTTGAGGAGGGTGGAGGAGAAAAGTAGGTTAGGCCCTGCATTGTATTTTAAAATGCATTTAATGCCCTGATTGGATCTGCAGTGTTTTTAAACTGCATTTAAACTGCCCAGAGCTGCTGGGAAGGGCTGCATTCTGAAGGTTTGGGGAAGCTCGAGCAGAAAAGTAGCTGAGGCCCTGATTGGATCTGCATTGTATTTTAAAATGCATTTTATGCCCAGATTTGATCTGCATTGTTTTTAAACTGCATTTATACTGCTCGAGCTGCTGGGAAGTGCTACAATCTGCCCAGAGCTGCTGGGAACTACTAAAATCTCTGGGGCAGAAAGGTAGCTAACGCCCTGATTGGATCTGTAGTGTTTTTAAACTGCATTTAAACTGCCCAGAGCTGCTGGGAAGTGCTGCAATCTGAAGGTTTGGGGAGACTGAAGCAGAAAAGTAGCTAAGGCCCTGATTGGATCTGCAGTGTATTTAAACTGCATTTAAACTGCTCAGAGCTGCTGGGAAGTGCTACAATCTGTAGGTTTGGGGAGGCTGGAGCAGAAAGGTAGCTGAGGCCCTGAATTTATCTGCATTGTATTTTAAAATGCATTTAAGGCCCTGATTGGATCTGCATTGTTTTTAAAGAGCATTTAAAGCTGCTGGGAAGTGCCACAATCTGCCCAGAGCTGCTGGGAATTAGTAAAATCTCTGAAGTTTCAGGAGGCTAGAGCAGAAATGTAGCTAAGGCCCTGATTGGATCTGCAGTGTTTTTAAACTGCATTTAAGGTCCTGATTGGATCTGCATTGTATTTTAAAATAAATTTAAGGCCCTGATTGGATCTGCATTGTTTTTAAACTGCATTTAAACTTCCAAGAGCTGCTGAGAAGTGCTAAAATCTGTAAGTTTCAGGAGGCTAGAGCAGAAAAGTACCTAAGGCCCAGATTGGATCTGCATTCTATTTTAAAATGCATTTAAGTCCCTGATTGGATCTGCATTCCTTTTAAAATGCAGTGAAAGTGCCCAGAGCATCTGCAGTGAAACTGCCCAGACCTGCAAGGAAGTGGCCCTGAGTGCTACAATCTGTAGGTTTGGGGAAGCTGGAGCAGAAAAGTAGGTGAGGCCCTGATTGGATCTGCATTGTATTTTAAAATGCCTTTAAGGCCCTGATTGGATCTGCATTGTTTTTAAACTGCATTTAAACTTCCCAGAGCTGTAGGGAAGTGGTACAATCTGCCCAGAGCTGCTGGGATGTGCTATAATCTGTACGTTTCGAGAGGCTGGAGCAGAAAATTAGCCAAGGCCCTGATTGGATCTGCATTGTATTTTAAACTGCATTTGAAACACTGATTGGATCTGCATTGTTTTTAAACTGCATTTATACTGCTCGAGCTTCTGGGAAGTGCTACAATCTGCCGAGAGCTGCTGGGAACTACTAAAATCTCTAAATTTCAGGATGCTGGGGCAGAAAGGTAGCTAACGTCCTGATTGGATCTGCAGTGTATTTAAACTGCATTTAAACTGCCAAGAGCTGCTAGGAACTGCTACAATCTTTAAGGTTGGGGAGGCAGGAGCAGAAATGTAGCTAAGGCCCTGATTGGATCTGCAGTGTATTTAAACTGCATTTAAACTGCTCAGAGCTGCTGGGAAGTGCTACAATCTGTAGGTTTGGGGAGGCTGGAGCAGAAAGGTAGCTGAGGCCCTGAATTTATCTGCATTGTATTTTAAAATGCATTTAATTACCTGATTGTATCTCCATTGTTTTTAAACTGCATTTAAACTGCCCAGAGCTGCAAGGAAGTGGTACAATCTGCCCAGAGCTGCTGGGATGTGCTATAATCCAATCAGGGCCTTAGCTACTTTTCTGCTTCAGTCTCCCCAAACGTACAGATTGTAGCATTTCCCAGCACCTCTGGGCAGTTTAAATGCGGTTTAAAAACATTGGAGATCCAATCAGGTAATTAAATGCATTTTAAAATACAATGCAGGGCCTAACCTACTTTTCTCCTCCAGCCTCCTCAAACCTAGAGATTGTAGCAGTTCCTAGCAGCTCTTGGCAGTTTAAATGCAGTTTAAATACACTGCAGATCCAATCAGGGCGTTAGCTACCTTTCTGCCGCAGCATCCTGAAATTTAGAGATTTTAGTAGTTCCCAGCAGCTCTCGGCAGATTGTAGCACTTCCCAGCAGCTCGAGCAGTATAAATGCAGTTTAAAAACAATGCACATCCAATCAGTGTTTCAAATGCAGTTTAAAATACAATGCAGATCCAATCAGGGCCTTGGCTAATTTTCTGCTCCAGCCTCTCGAAACGTACAGATTATAGCACATCCCAGCAGCTCTGGCCAGATTGTACCACTTCCTTGCAGCTCTGGGCAGTTTAAATGCAGTTTAAAACCAATGCAGATCCAATCAGGGCCTTAAATGCATTTTAAAATAAAATGCAGATAAATTCAGGGCCTCAGCTACCTTTCTGCTCCAGCCTCCCCAAACCTACAGATTGTAGCACTTCCCAGCAGCTCTGAGCAGTTTAAATGCAGTTTAAATACACTGCAGATCCAATCAGAGCCTGAGCTAATTTTGTGCTCCTGCCTCCTCAAACCTACAGATTGTAGCGCTTCCCAGATGCTCTGGGCACTTTCACTCCATTTTAAAAGGAATGCAGATCCAATCAGGGACTTAAATGCATTTTAAAATAGAATGCAGATCCAATCTGGGCCTTAGGTACTTTTCTGCTCTAGCCTCCTGAAACTTACAGATTTTAGCACTTCTCAGCAGCTCTTGGAAGTTTAAATGCAGTTTAAAAACAATGCAGATCCAATCAGGGCCTTAAATTTATTTTAAAATACAATGCAGATCCAATCAGGACCTTAAATGCAGTTTAAAAACACTGCAGATCCAATCAGGGCCTTAGCTACATTTCTGCTCTAGTCTCCTGAAACTTCAGAGATTTTACTATTTCCCAGCAGCTCTGGGCAGATTGTGGCACTTCCCAGCAGCTTTAAATGCTCTTTAAAAACAATGCAGATCCAATCAGGGCCTTAAATGCATTTTAAAATACAATGCAGATAAATTCAGGGCCTCAGCTACCTTTCTGCTCCAGCCTCCCCAAACCTACAGATTGTAGCACTTCCCAGCAGCTCTGAGCAGTTTAAATGCAGTTTAAATACACTGCAGATCCAATCAGGGCCTTAGCTACTTTTCTGCTTCAGTCTCCCCAAACCTTCAGATTGCAGCACTTCCCAGCAGCTCTGGGCAGTTTAAATGCAGTTTAAAAACACTACAGATCCAATCAGGGCGTTAGCTACCTTTCTGCCCCAGCATCCTGAAATTTAGAGATTTTAGTAGTTCCCAGCAGCTCTCGGCAGATTGTAGCACTTCCCAGCAGCTCGAGCAGTATAAATGCAGTTTAAAAACAATGCAGATCCAATCAGTGTTTCAAATGCAGTTTAAAATACAATGCAGATCCAATCAGGGCCTTGGCTAATTTTCTGCTCCAGCCTCTTGAAACGTACAGATTATAGCACATCCCAGCAGCTCTGGGCAGATTGTACCACTTCCCTACAGCTCTGGGAAGTTTAAATGCAGTTTTAAAACAATGCAGATCCAATCAGGGCCTTAAAGGCATTTTAAAATACAATGCAGATCCAATCAGGGCCTCACCTACTTTTCTGCTCGAGCTTCCCCAAACCTACAGATTGTAGCCCTTCCCAGCAGCTCTGGGCAGTTTAAATGCAGTTTAAAAACACTGCAGATCCAATCAGGGCGTTAGCTACCTTTCTGCCCCAGCATCCTGAAATTTAGAGATTTTAGTAGTACCCAGCAGCTCTGGGCAGATTGCAGCACTTCCCAGCAGCTCGAGCAGTATAAATGCAGTTTAAAAACAATGCAGATCCAATCAGGGCATTAAATGCATTTTAAAATACAATGCAGGGCCTAACCTACTTTTCTCCTCCAGCCTCCTCAAACCTACAGATTGTAGCACTTCCCAGCAGCTCTGGGCAGTTTCACTGCAGTTTAAAAAGAATGCAGATCCATTCAGGGCTTTAAATGCATTTTAAAATAGAATGCAGATCCAATCTGGGCCTTAGGTACTTTTCTGCTGCAACCTCCTGAAACTTACAGATTGCAGCACTTCCCAGCAGCTCTGGGCAGATTGTAGCACTTCCCAGCAGCTCTGGGCAGTTTGGGGAGGCAGGAGTAGAAAAGTAGCTAAGGCCCTGATTGGATCTGCAGTGTATTTAAACTGCATTTAAACTGCTCAGAACTTCTGGGAAGTGCTACAATCTGTAGGTTTGGGGAAGCTGGAGCAGAAAAGTAGGTGAGGCCCTGATTGGATCTGCATTGTATTTTAAAATGCCTTTAAGGCCCAGATTGGATCTGCATTGTTTTTAAACTGCATTTAAACTTCCCAGAGCTGTAGGTGTTGTGTCCATAGTTATGGGAGTGGTTTCCCCTTCGGCGGGAAAACCTAGTGCAATCATTGGATCTGCATTGGTTTTAAACTGCATTTAAACTGCCCAGACCTGCAAGGAAGTGGTACAATCTGCCCAGAGCTGCTGGGATGTGCTATAATCTGTACGTTTCGAGAGGCTGGAGCAGAAAATTAGCCAAGGCCCTGATTGGATCTGCATTGTATTTTAAACTGCATTTGAAACACTGATTGGATCTGCATTGTTTTTAAACTGCATTTATACTGCTCGAGCTGCTGGGAAGTGCTACAATCTGCCGAGAGCTGCTGGGAACTACTAAAATCTCTAAATTTCAGGATGCTGGGGCAGAAAGGTAGCTAACGCCCTGATTGGATCTGCAGTGTATTTAAACTGCATTTAAACTGCCAAGAGCTGCTAGGAACTGCTACAATCTCTAGGTTTGAGGAGGCTGGAGGAGAAAAGTAGGTTAGGCCCTGCATTGTATTTTAAAATGCATTTAATTACCTGATTGGATCTGCAGTGTTTTTAAACTGCATTTAAACTGCCCAGAGCTGCTGGGAACTGCTACAATCTGTACGTTTGGGGAGGCAGGAGTAGAAAAGTAGCTAAGGCCCTGATCGGATCTGCAGTGTATTTAAACTGCATTTAAACTGCTCAGAACTTCTGGGAAGTGCTACAATCTGTAGGTTTGGGGAAGCTGGAGCAGAAAAGTAGCTGAGGCCCTGATTGGATCTGCATTGTATTTTAAAATGCATTTAAGGCCCTGATTGGATCTGCATTGTTTTTAAACTGCATTTAAACTTCCAAGAGCTGCTGAGAAGCGCTAAAATCTGTAAGTTTCAGGAGGCTGCAGCAGAAAAGTACCTAAGGCCCAGATTGGATCTGCATTCTATTTTAAAATGCATTTAAAGCCCTGAATGGATCTGCATTCTTTTTAAACTGCAGTGAAACTGCCCAGAGCTGCTGGGATGTTCTACAATCTGTAGGTTTGAGGAGGCTGGAGGAGAAAAGTAGGTTAGGCCCTGCATTGTATTTTAAAATGCATTTAATGCCCTGATTGGATCTGCATTGTTTTTAAACTGCATTTATACTGCTCGAGCTGCTGGGAAGTGCTACAATCTGTAGGTTTGGGGAGGCTGGAGCAGAAAAGTAGCTAAGCCCCTGATTGGATCTGCATTGTATTTTAAAATGCATTTAATGCCCTGATTGGATCTGCATTGTTTTTAAACTGCATTTAAACTTCCCAGAGCTGTAGGGAAGTGGTACAATCTGCCCAGAGCTGCTGGCATGTGCTATAATCTGTATGCTTGCGGAGGCTGGAGCAGAAAAGTAGCTGAGGCCCTGATTGGATCTGCATTCAATTTTAAAATGCATTTAAGGCCCTGATTGGATCTGCATTGTTTTTAAACTGCATTTAAACTTCCAAGATCTGCTGGGAAGTGCTACAATCTGTACGTTTGGGGAGGCAGGAGTAGAAAAGTAGCTAAGGCCCTGATTGGATCTGCATTGTATTTTAAAATGCATTTAAGGCCCTGATTGTATCTGCATTGTTTTTAAGCAGCATTTGAATTGCCCACAGCTCCTGGGAAGTTACACAATCTGCCCAGAGCTGCCGGGAAGTGCTACAATCTTTACGGTTGGGGAGGCAGGATCAGAAAAGTAGCTAAGGCCCTGAATGTATCTGCATTGTATTTTAAAATGCATTTAATGCCATGATTGTATCTCCATTGTTTTTAAACTGCATTTAAACTTCCCAGAGCTGAAGGGAAGTGGTACAATCTGTAGGTTTGGGGAGGCTGGAGCAGAAAAGGAGCTTAGGCCCTGCATTGTATTTTAAAATGCATTTAAGGCCCTGATTGGATCTGCATTGTTTTTAAACTGCAGTGAAACTTGCAAGAGCTGCTGAGAAGTGCTAAAATCTGTACGTTTTAGGAGGCTAGAGCAGAAAAGTACCTAAGGCCCAGATTGGATCTGCATTGTATTTTAAAATGCATTTAAGGCCCTGATTGGATCTGCATTGTTTTTAAGCAGCATTTGAATTGCCCACAGCTCCTGGGAAGTTACACAATCTGCCCAGAGCTGCCGGGAAGTGCTACAATCTTTACGGTTGGGGAGGCAGGATCAGAAAAGTAGCTAAGGCCCTGAATGTATCTGCATTGTATTTTAAAATGCATTTAATGCCATGATTGTATCTCCATTGTTTTTAAACTGCATTTAAACTTCCCAGAGCTGAAGGGAAGTGGTACAATCTGTAGGTTTGGGGAGGCTGGAGCAGAAAAGGAGCTTAGGCCCTGCATTGTATTTTAAAATGCATTTAAGGCCCTGATTGGATCTGCATTGTTTTTAAACAGCATTTGAATTGCCTAGAGCTACTGGGAAATTCTACAATTGGCCCGAAGCTCCTGGGAAGTTCTACAATCTGCCCAGAGCTGCTGGTAAGTGCTACAATCTTTATGTTTGGGGAGGCGGGAGCACAAAATTAGCTAAGGCCCAGATTGGATCTGCATTCTATTTTAAAATGCATTTAAGGCCCTGTTTGGATCTGCATTCCTTTTAAACTGCAGTGAAACTGCCCAGAGCTGCTGGGAAGCGCTACAATCTGTAGGTTTGGTGAGGCTGGAGCAGAAAAGTAGCTAAGGCCCTGATTGTATCTGCATTGTATTTTAAAATGCATTTAAGGCCCTGATTGGATCTGCATTGTTTTTAAACAGCATTTGAATTGCCCAGAGCTACTGGGAAGTTCTACAATTGGCCCAAACCTCCTGGGAAGTTCTACAATCTGCCCAGAGCTGCTGGGAAGTGCTACAATCTTTAGGTTTGGGGAGGCTGGAGCAGAAAAGTAGCTAAGGCCCTGATTGTATCTGCATTGTATTTTAAAATGCATTTAAGGCCCTGATTGGATCTGCAGTGTATTTAAACTGCATTTAAACTGCTCAGAACTGCTGAGAAGTGCTACAATCTGTATGTGCTGCCACCACGTGGCTGGGTGGAGAAATCACAATGTGGGCAGTCAGACCCTCCTACCATATGATGTATTTCCTTTCCCCTCCCCTTTCTGGGATGGACTTCCTCCTTCCTCTTCCCTAGTGAGCCATGCTTCATTAGCAGAAAACATGGGGTCCCAATATGCAGACCCTGGGAGCATTATCATCTTCTAACTATTCTGGAACGACGATGTTGTGCTTTAATTAATCTCTTGTAAGACTTCTATGGTCTGTGTAAGCAGATATAATTAACTTTAACAGGTCTCTCCAGATAGTTTAAACTCGTAGAAACACCTTTTATATAGAAATACCTTTATTGCAATTCAGTTGACGTTGTACAGCATTTCCAAGATATTCCCGAGGTGTCTCCAAGGTTAGAAGATGATAATGCTCCCAGGGTCTGCATATTGGGACCCCATGTTTTCTGCTAATGGTGCACGGCTCACTAGGGAAGAGGAAGGAGGACGTCCATCCCAGAAAGGGGAGGGGAAAGGAAATACATCATATGGTAGGAGGGTCTGACTGCCCACATTGTGATTTCTCCACCCAGCCACGTGGTGGCAGCACACTGTAGGTTTGGGGAAGCTGGAGCAGAAAAGTAGGTGAGGCCCTGATTGGATCTCCATTGTATTTTAAAATGCATTTAAGGGCCTGATTGGATCTGCATTGTTTTTAAACTGCATTTAAGCTGCCTGAGCTGCTGGGAAGTGCCACAATCTGTAGGTTTGGGGAGGCTGGATCAGAAACGTAGCTAAGGCCCTGATTGGATCTGCATTGTATTTTAAAATGCATTTAAGGCCCTGATTGGATCTGCATTGTTTTTAAACTGCAGTGAAACTTGCAAGAGCTGCTGAGAAGCGCTAAAATCTGTAAGTTTCAGGAGGCTGCAGCAGAAAAGTACCTAAGGCCCAGATTGGATCTGCATTCTATTTTAAAATGCATTTAAGGCCCTGAATGGATCTGCATTATTTTTAAACTGCATTTAAACTGCCCAGAGCTGCTGGGAACTGCTACAATCTGTACGTTTGGGGAGGCAGGAGTAGAAAAGTAGCTAAGGCCCTGATTGGATCTGCAGTGTATTTAAACTGCATTTAAACTGCTCAGAACTGCTGGGAAGTGCTACAATCTGTAGGTTTGGGGAAGCTCGAGCAGAAAAGTAGCTGAGGCCCTGATTGGATCTACATTGTATTTTAAAATGCATTTTATGCCCAGATTTGATCTGCATTGTTTTTAAACTGCATTTAAACTTCCCAGAGCTGTAGGGAAGTGGTACAATCTGCACAGAGCTGCTGGGATGTGCTATAATCTGTATGTTTGGGGAGGCAGGATCAGAAAAGTAGCTAAGGCCCTGAATGTATCTGCATTGTATTTTAAAATGCATTTAATGCCCTGATTGTATCTCCATTGTTTTTAAACTGCATTTAAACTTCCCAGAGCTGAAGGGAAGTGCTACAATCTTTAGGTTTGGGGAGGCTGGATCAGAAACGTAGCTAAGGCCCAGATTGGATCTGCATTCTATTTTAAAATGCATTTAAGGCCCTGATTGGATCTGCATTGTTTTTAAACTGCATTTAAGCTGCCTGAGCTGCTAGGAAGTGCCACAATCTGTACGTTTGGGGAGGCTGGATCAGAAATGCAGCTAAGGCCCTGATTGGATCTACATTCTTTTTAAACAGCTGTGAAACTGCTCAGAGCTGCTGGGAAGTGCTACAATCTGTAGGTTTGGGAAGGTTGGAGCAGAAAAGTAGCTAAGGCCCTGATTGTATCTGCATTGTATTTTAAAATGCATTTAATGCCCTGATTGGACATGCATTGTTTTTAAACAGCATTTGAATTGCCCAGAGCTACTGGGAAGTTCTACAATTGGCCCAAAGCTCCTGGGAAGTTCTACAATCTGCCCAGAGCTGCTGGGAAGTGCTACAATCTTTATGTTTGGGGAGACAGGAGCACAAAATTAGCTAAGGCCCAGATTGGATCTGCATTCTATTTTAAAATGCATTTAAGGCCCTGATTGGATCTGCATTCTTTTTAAACTGCAGTGAAACTGCCCAGAGCTGCTGGGAAGCGCTACAATCTGTAGGTTTGGTGAGGCTGGAGCAGAAAAGTAGCTAAGGCCCTGATTGTATCTGCATTGTATTTTAAAATGCATTTAAGGCCCTGATTGGATCTGCATTGTTTTTAAACAGCATTTGAATTGCCCAGAGCTACTGGGAAGTTCTACAATCGGCCCAAAGCACCTGGGAAGTTCTACAATCTGCCCAGAGCTGCTGGGAAGTGCTACAATCTTTATGTTTGGGGAGGCAGGAGCACAAAATTAGCTAAGGCCCTGATTGGATCTGCATTGTATTTTAAACTGCATTTGAAACCCTGATTGGATCTGCATTGTTTTTAAACTGCATTTATACTGCTCGAGCTGCTGGGAAGTGCTACAATCTGTAGGTTTGGGGAGGCTGGAGCAGAAAAGTAGCTAAGCCCCTGATTGGATCTGCATTGTATTTTAAAATGCATTTAATGCCCTGATTGGATCTGCATTGTTTTTAAACTGCATTTAAACTTCCCAGAGCTGTAGGGAAGTGGTACAATCTGCCCAGAGCTGCTGGCATGTGCTATAATCTGTATGCTTGCGGAGGCTGGAGCAGAAAAGTAGCTGAGGCCCTGATTGGATCTGCATTCAATTTTAAAATGCATTTAAGGCCCTGATTGGATCTGCATTGTTTTTAAACTGCATTTAAACTTCCAAGATCTGCTGGGAAGTGCTACAATCTGTACGTTTGGGGAGGCAGGAGTAGAAAAGTAGCTAAGGCCCTGATTGGATCTGCATTGTATTTTAAAATGCATTTAAGGCCCTGATTGTATCTGCATTGTTTTTAAGCAGCATTTGAATTGCCCACAGCTCCTGGGAAGTTACACAATCTGCCCAGAGCTGCCGGGAAGTGCTACAATCTTTACGGTTGGGGAGGCAGGATCAGAAAAGTAGCTAAGGCCCTGAATGTATCTGCATTGTATTTTAAAATGCATTTAATGCCATGATTGTATCTCCATTGTTTTTAAACTGCATTTAAACTTCCCAGAGCTGAAGGGAAGTGGTACAATCTGTAGGTTTGGGGAGGCTGGAGCAGAAAAGGAGCTTAGGCCCTGCATTGTATTTTAAAATGCATTTAAGGCCCTGATTGGATCTGCATTGTTTTTAAACTGCAGTGAAACTTGCAAGAGCTGCTGAGAAGTGCTAAAATCTGTACGTTTTAGGAGGCTAGAGCAGAAAAGTACCTAAGGCCCAGATTGGATCTGCATTGTATTTTAAAATGCATTTAAGGCCCTGATTGGATCTGCATTGTTTTTAAGCAGCATTTGAATTGCCCACAGCTCCTGGGAAGTTACACAATCTGCCCAGAGCTGCCGGGAAGTGCTACAATCTTTACGGTTGGGGAGGCAGGATCAGAAAAGTAGCTAAGGCCCTGAATGTATCTGCATTGTATTTTAAAATGCATTTAATGCCATGATTGTATCTCCATTGTTTTTAAACTGCATTTAAACTTCCCAGAGCTGAAGGGAAGTGGTACAATCTGTAGGTTTGGGGAGGCTGGAGCAGAAAAGGAGCTTAGGCCCTGCATTGTATTTTAAAATGCATTTAAGGCCCTGATTGGATCTGCATTGTTTTTAAACTGCAGTGAAACTTGCAAGAGCTGCTGAGAAGTGCTAAAATCTGTACGTTTTAGGAGGCTAGAGCAGAAAAGTACCTAAGGCCCAGATTGGATCTGCATTGTATTTTAAAATGCATTTAAGGCCCTGATTGGATCTGCATTGTTTTTAAGCAGCATTTGAATTGCCCACAGCTCCTGGGAAGTTACACAATCTGCCCAGAGCTGCCGGGAAGTGCTACAATCTTTACGGTTGGGGAGGCAGGATCAGAAAAGTAGCTAAGGCCCTGAATGTATCTGCATTGTATTTTAAAATGCATTTAATGCCATGATTGTATCTCCATTGTTTTTAAACTGCATTTAAACTTCCCAGAGCTGAAGGGAAGTGGTACAATCTGTAGGTTTGGGGAGGCTGGAGCAGAAAAGGAGCTTAGGCCCTGCATTGTATTTTAAAATGCATTTAAGGCCCTGATTGGATCTGCATTGTTTTTAAACAGCATTTGAATTGCCTAGAGCTACTGGGAAATTCTACAATTGGCCCGAAGCTCCTGGGAAGTTCTACAATCTGCCCAGAGCTGCTGGTAAGTGCTACAATCTTTATGTTTGGGGAGGCGGGAGCACAAAATTAGCTAAGGCCCAGATTGGATCTGCATTCTATTTTAAAATGCATTTAAGGCCCTGTTTGGATCTGCATTCCTTTTAAACTGCAGTGAAACTGCCCAGAGCTGCTGGGAAGCGCTACAATCTGTAGGTTTGGTGAGGCTGGAGCAGAAAAGTAGCTAAGGCCCTGATTGTATCTGCATTCTATTTTAAAATGCATTTAAGGCCCTGATTGGATCTGCATTGTTTTTAAACAGCATTTGAATTGCCCAGAGCTACTGGGAAGTTCTACAATTGGCCCAAACCTCCTGGGAAGTTCTACAATCTGCCCAGAGCTGCTGGGAAGTGCTACAATCTTTAGGTTTGGGGAGGCTGGAGCAGAAAAGTAGCTAAGGCCCTGATTGTATCTGCATTGTATTTTAAAATGCATTTAAGGCCCTGATTGGATCTGCAGTGTATTTAAACTGCATTTAAACTGCTCAGAACTGCTGAGAAGTGCTACAATCTGTATGTGCTGCCACCACGTGGCTGGGTGGAGAAATCACAATGTGGGCAGTCAGACCCTCCTACCATATGATGTATTTCCTTTCCCCTCCCCTTTCTGGGATGGACTTCCTCCTTCCTCTTCCCTAGTGAGCCATGCTTCATTAGCAGAAAACATGGGGTCCCAATATGCAGACCCTGGGAGCATTATCATCTTCTAACTATTCTGGAACGACGATGTTGTGCTTTAATTAATCTCTTGTAAGACTTCTATAAGGGGACGCGGTGGCTCAGTGGGTTAGGACGCTGAGCTTGTCGATCAGAAGGTCGGCAGTTTGGCGGGTCGAATCCCGAGTGCCGCGTAACAGAGTGAGCACCTGTTACTCATCCCAGCTTCTGCCAACCTAGCAGTTCGAAAGCACGTAAAAATGCAAGTAGAAAAATAGGGACCACTACGGTGGGAAGGTAACAGCGTTCCGTGCGCCTTTGGCGTCTAGTCATGCCGGCCACATGACCACGGAGACGTCCTCGGACAAGCGCTGGCTCTTCGGCTTTGAAACGGAGATGAGCACCGGCCCCTAGAGTTGGAAACGACTACCACGCATGTGCGGGGGAACCTTTACCTTTACCTTTTAAGACTTCTATGGTCTGTGTAAGCAGATATAATTAACTTTAACAGGTCTCTCCAGATAGTTTAAACTCGTAGAAACACCTTTTATATAGAAATACCTTTATTGCAATTCAGTTGACGTTGTACAGCATTTCCAAGATATTCCCGAGGTGTCTCCAAGGTTAGAAGATGATAATGCTCCCAGGGTCTGCATATTGGGACCCCATGTTTTCTGCTAATGAAGCACGGCTCACTAGGGAAGAGGAAGGAGGAAGTCCATCCCAGAAAGGGGAGGGGAAAGGAAATACAGCATATGGTAGGAGGGTCTGACTGCCCACATTGTGATTTCTCCACCCAGCCACGTGGTGGCAGCACACTGTAGGTTTGGGGAAGCTGGAGCAGAAAAGTAGGTGAGGCCCTGATTGGATCTCCATTGTATTTTAAAATGCATTTAAGGGCCTGATTGGATCTGCATTGTTTTTAAACTGCATTTAAGCTGCCTGAGCTGCTGGGAAGTGCCACAATCTGTAGGTTTGGGGAGGCTGGATCAGAAACGTAGCTAAGGCCCTGATTGGATCTGCATTGTATTTTAAAATGCATTTAAGGCCCTGATTGGATCTGCATTGTTTTTAAACTGCATTTAAACTTCCAAGAGCTGCTGAGAAGCGCTAAAATCTGTAAGTTTCAGGAGGCTGCAGCAGAAAAGTACCTAAGGCCCAGATTGGATCTGCATTCTATTTTAAAATGCATTTAAGGCCCTGAATGGATCTGCATTATTTTTAAACTGCATTTAAACTGCCCAGAGCTGCTGGGAACTGCTACAATCTGTACGTTTGGGGAGGCAGGAGTAGAAAAGTAGCTAAGGCCCTGATTGGATCTGCAGTGTATTTAAACTGCATTTAAACTGCTCAGAACTGCTGGGAAGTGCTACAATCTGTAGGTTTGGGGAAGCTCGAGCAGAAAAGTAGCTGAGGCCCTGATTGGATCTACATTGTATTTTAAAATGCATTTTATGCCCAGATTTGATCTGCATTGTTTTTAAACTGCATTTAAACTTCCCAGAGCTGTAGGGAAGTGGTACAATCTGCACAGAGCTGCTGGGATGTGCTATAATCTGTATGTTTGGGGAGGCAGGATCAGAAAAGTAGCTAAGGCCCTGAATGTATCTGCATTGTATTTTAAAATGCATTTAATGCCCTGATTGTATCTCCATTGTTTTTAAACTGCATTTAAACTTCCCAGAGCTGAAGGGAAGTGCTACAATCTTTAGGTTTGGGGAGGCTGGATCAGAAACGTAGCTAAGGCCCAGATTGGATCTGCATTCTATTTTAAAATGCATTTAAGGCCCTGATTGGATCTGCATTGTTTTTAAACTGCATTTAAGCTGCCTGAGCTGCTAGGAAGTGCCACAATCTGTACGTTTGGGGAGGCTGGATCAGAAATGCAGCTAAGGCCCTGATTGGATCTACATTCTTTTTAAACAGCTGTGAAACTGCTCAGAGCTGCTGGGAAGTGCTACAATCTGTAGGTTTGGGAAGGTTGGAGCAGAAAAGGAGCTTAGGCCCTGCATTGTATTTTAAAATGCATTTAAGGCCCTGATTGGATCTGCATTGTTTTTAAACTGCAGTGAAACTTGCAAGAGCTGCTGAGAAGTGCTAAAATCTGTACGTTTTAGGAGGCTAGAGCAGAAAAGTACCTAAGGCCCAGATTGGATCTGCATTGTATTTTAAAATGCATTTAAGGCCCTGATTGGATCTGCATTGTTTTTAAGCAGCATTTGAATTGCCCACAGCTCCTGGGAAGTTACACAATCTGCCCAGAGCTGCCGGGAAGTGCTACAATCTTTACGGTTGGGGAGGCAGGATCAGAAAAGTAGCTAAGGCCCTGAATGTATCTGCATTGTATTTTAAAATGCATTTAATGCCATGATTGTATCTCCATTGTTTTTAAACTGCATTTAAACTTCCCAGAGCTGAAGGGAAGTGGTACAATCTGTAGGTTTGGGGAGGCTGGAGCAGAAAAGGAGCTTAGGCCCTGCATTGTATTTTAAAATGCATTTAAGGCCCTGATTGGATCTGCATTGTTTTTAAACAGCATTTGAATTGCCTAGAGCTACTGGGAAATTCTACAATTGGCCCGAAGCTCCTGGGAAGTTCTACAATCTGCCCAGAGCTGCTGGTAAGTGCTACAATCTTTATGTTTGGGGAGGCGGGAGCACAAAATTAGCTAAGGCCCAGATTGGATCTGCATTCTATTTTAAAATGCATTTAAGGCCCTGTTTGGATCTGCATTCCTTTTAAACTGCAGTGAAACTGCCCAGAGCTGCTGGGAAGCGCTACAATCTGTAGGTTTGGTGAGGCTGGAGCAGAAAAGTAGCTAAGGCCCTGATTGTATCTGCATTCTATTTTAAAATGCATTTAAGGCCCTGATTGGATCTGCATTGTTTTTAAACAGCATTTGAATTGCCCAGAGCTACTGGGAAGTTCTACAATTGGCCCAAACCTCCTGGGAAGTTCTACAATCTGCCCAGAGCTGCTGGGAAGTGCTACAATCTTTAGGTTTGGGGAGGCTGGAGCAGAAAAGTAGCTAAGGCCCTGATTGTATCTGCATTGTATTTTAAAATGCATTTAAGGCCCTGATTGGATCTGCAGTGTATTTAAACTGCATTTAAACTGCTCAGAACTGCTGAGAAGTGCTACAATCTGTATGTGCTGCCACCACGTGGCTGGGTGGAGAAATCACAATGTGGGCAGTCAGACCCTCCTACCATATGATGTATTTCCTTTCCCCTCCCCTTTCTGGGATGGACTTCCTCCTTCCTCTTCCCTAGTGAGCCATGCTTCATTAGCAGAAAACATGGGGTCCCAATATGCAGACCCTGGGAGCATTATCATCTTCTAACTATTCTGGAACGACGATGTTGTGCTTTAATTAATCTCTTGTAAGACTTCTATAAGGGGACGCGGTGGCTCAGTGGGTTAGGACGCTGAGCTTGTCGATCAGAAGGTCGGCAGTTTGGCGGGTCGAATCCCGAGTGCCGCGTAACAGAGTGAGCACCTGTTACTCGTCCCAGCTTCTGCCAACCTAGCAGTTCGAAAGCACGTAAAAATGCAAGTAGAAAAATAGGGACCACTACGGTGGGAAGGTAACAGCGTTCCGTGCGCCTTTGGCGTCTAGTCATGCCGGCCACATGACCACGGAGACGTCCTCGGACAAGCGCTGGCTCTTCGGCTTTGAAACGGAGATGAGCACCGGCCCCTAGAGTTGGAAACGACTACCACGCATGTGCGGGGGAACCTTTACCTTTACCTTTTAAGACTTCTATGGTCTGTGTAAGCAGATATAATTAACTTTAACAGGTCTCTCCAGATAGTTTAAACTCGTAGAAACACCTTTTATATAGAAATACCTTTATTGCAATTCAGTTGACGTTGTACAGCATTTCCAAGATATTCCCGAGGTGTCTCCAAGGTTAGAAGATGATAATGCTCCCAGGGTCTGCATATTGGGACCCCATGTTTTCTGCTAATGAAGCACGGCTCACTAGGGAAGAGGAAGGAGGAAGTCCATCCCAGAAAGGGGAGGGGAAAGGAAATACAGCATATGGTAGGAGGGTCTGACTGCCCACATTGTGATTTCTCCACCCAGCCACGTGGTGGCAGCACACTGTAGGTTTGGGGAAGCTGGAGCAGAAAAGTAGGTGAGGCCCTGATTGGATCTCCATTGTATTTTAAAATGCATTTAAGGGCCTGATTGGATCTGCATTGTTTTTAAACTGCATTTAAGCTGCCTGAGCTGCTGGGAAGTGCCACAATCTGTAGGTTTGGGGAGGCTGGATCAGAAACGTAGCTAAGGCCCTGATTGGATCTGCATTGTATTTTAAAATGCATTTAAGGCCCTGATTGGATCTGCATTGTTTTTAAACTGCATTTAAACTTCCAAGAGCTGCTGAGAAGCGCTAAAATCTGTAAGTTTCAGGAGGCTGCAGCAGAAAAGTACCTAAGGCCCAGATTGGATCTGCATTCTATTTTAAAATGCATTTAAGGCCCTGAATGGATCTGCATTATTTTTAAACTGCATTTAAACTGCCCAGAGCTGCTGGGAACTGCTACAATCTGTACGTTTGGGGAGGCAGGAGTAGAAAAGTAGCTAAGGCCCTGATTGGATCTGCAGTGTATTTAAACTGCATTTAAACTGCTCAGAACTGCTGGGAAGTGCTACAATCTGTAGGTTTGGGGAAGCTCGAGCAGAAAAGTAGCTGAGGCCCTGATTGGATCTACATTGTATTTTAAAATGCATTTTATGCCCAGATTTGATCTGCATTGTTTTTAAACTGCATTTAAACTTCCCAGAGCTGTAGGGAAGTGGTACAATCTGCACAGAGCTGCTGGGATGTGCTATAATCTGTATGTTTGGGGAGGCAGGATCAGAAAAGTAGCTAAGGCCCTGAATGTATCTGCATTGTATTTTAAAATGCATTTAATGCCCTGATTGTATCTCCATTGTTTTTAAACTGCATTTAAACTTCCCAGAGCTGAAGGGAAGTGCTACAATCTTTAGGTTTGGGGAGGCTGGATCAGAAACGTAGCTAAGGCCCAGATTGGATCTGCATTCTATTTTAAAATGCATTTAAGGCCCTGATTGGATCTGCATTGTTTTTAAACTGCATTTAAGCTGCCTGAGCTGCTAGGAAGTGCCACAATCTGTACGTTTGGGGAGGCTGGATCAGAAATGCAGCTAAGGCCCTGATTGGATCTACATTCTTTTTAAACAGCTGTGAAACTGCTCAGAGCTGCTGGGAAGTGCTACAATCTGTAGGTTTGGGAAGGTTGGAGCAGAAAAGTAGCTAAGGCCCTGATTGTATCTGCATTGTATTTTAAAATGCATTTAATGCCCTGATTGGACATGCATTGTTTTTAAACAGCATTTGAATTGCCCAGAGCTACTGGGAAGTTCTACAATTGGCCCAAAGCTCCTGGGAAGTTCTACAATCTGCCCAGAGCTGCTGGGAAGTGCTACAATCTTTATGTTTGGGGAGACAGGAGCACAAAATTAGCTAAGGCCCAGATTGGATCTGCATTCTATTTTAAAATGCATTTAAGGCCCTGATTGGATCTGCATTCTTTTTAAACTGCAGTGAAACTGCCCAGAGCTGCTGGGAAGCGCTACAATCTGTAGGTTTGGTGAGGCTGGAGCAGAAAAGTAGCTAAGGCCCTGATTGTATCTGCATTGTATTTTAAAATGCATTTAAGGCCCTGATTGGATCTGCATTGTTTTTAAACAGCATTTGAATTGCCCAGAGCTACTGGGAAGTTCTACAATCGGCCCAAAGCACCTGGGAAGTTCTACAATCTGCCCAGAGCTGCTGGGAAGTGCTACAATCTTTATGTTTGGGGAGGCAGGAGCACAAAATTAGCTAAGGCCCTGATTGGATCTGCATTGTATTTTAAACTGCATTTGAAACCCTGATTGGATCTGCATTGTTTTTAAACTGCATTTAAACTTCCCAGAGCTGTAGGGAAGTGGTACAATCTGCCCAGAGCTGCTGGCATGTGCTATAATCTGTATGCTTGCGGAGGCTGGAGCAGAAAAGTAGCTGAGGCCCTGATTGGATCTGCATTCAATTTTAAAATGCATTTAAGGCCCTGATTGGATCTGCATTGTTTTTAAACTGCATTTAAACTTCCAAGATCTGCTGGGAAGTGCTACAATCTGTACGTTTGGGGAGGCAGGAGTAGAAAAGTAGCTAAGGCCCTGATTGGATCTGCATTGTATTTTAAAATGCATTTAAGGCCCTGATTGTATCTGCATTGTTTTTAAGCAGCATTTGAATTGCCCACAGCTCCTGGGAAGTTACACAATCTGCCCAGAGCTGCCGGGAAGTGCTACAATCTTTACGGTTGGGGAGGCAGGATCAGAAAAGTAGCTAAGGCCCTGAATGTATCTGCATTGTATTTTAAAATGCATTTAATGCCATGATTGTATCTCCATTGTTTTTAAACTGCATTTAAACTTCCCAGAGCTGAAGGGAAGTGGTACAATCTGTAGGTTTGGGGAGGCTGGAGCAGAAAAGGAGCTTAGGCCCTGCATTGTATTTTAAAATGCATTTAAGGCCCTGATTGGATCTGCATTGTTTTTAAACTGCAGTGAAACTTGCAAGAGCTGCTGAGAAGTGCTAAAATCTGTACGTTTTAGGAGGCTAGAGCAGAAAAGTACCTAAGGCCCAGATTGGATCTGCATTGTATTTTAAAATGCATTTAAGGCCCTGATTGGATCTGCATTGTTTTTAAGCAGCATTTGAATTGCCCACAGCTCCTGGGAAGTTACACAATCTGCCCAGAGCTGCCGGGAAGTGCTACAATCTTTACGGTTGGGGAGGCAGGATCAGAAAAGTAGCTAAGGCCCTGAATGTATCTGCATTGTATTTTAAAATGCATTTAATGCCATGATTGTATCTCCATTGTTTTTAAACTGCATTTAAACTTCCCAGAGCTGAAGGGAAGTGGTACAATCTGTAGGTTTGGGGAGGCTGGAGCAGAAAAGGAGCTTAGGCCCTGCATTGTATTTTAAAATGCATTTAAGGCCCTGATTGGATCTGCATTGTTTTTAAACAGCATTTGAATTGCCTAGAGCTACTGGGAAATTCTACAATTGGCCCGAAGCTCCTGGGAAGTTCTACAATCTGCCCAGAGCTGCTGGTAAGTGCTACAATCTTTATGTTTGGGGAGGCGGGAGCACAAAATTAGCTAAGGCCCAGATTGGATCTGCATTCTATTTTAAAATGCATTTAAGGCCCTGTTTGGATCTGCATTCCTTTTAAACTGCAGTGAAACTGCCCAGAGCTGCTGGGAAGCGCTACAATCTGTAGGTTTGGTGAGGCTGGAGCAGAAAAGTAGCTAAGGCCCTGATTGTATCTGCATTCTATTTTAAAATGCATTTAAGGCCCTGATTGGATCTGCATTGTTTTTAAACAGCATTTGAATTGCCCAGAGCTACTGGGAAGTTCTACAATTGGCCCAAACCTCCTGGGAAGTTCTACAATCTGCCCAGAGCTGCTGGGAAGTGCTACAATCTTTAGGTTTGGGGAGGCTGGAGCAGAAAAGTAGCTAAGGCCCTGATTGTATCTGCATTGTATTTTAAAATGCATTTAAGGCCCTGATTGGATCTGCAGTGTATTTAAACTGCATTTAAACTGCTCAGAACTGCTGAGAAGTGCTACAATCTGTATGTGCTGCCACCACGTGGCTGGGTGGAGAAATCACAATGTGGGCAGTCAGACCCTCCTACCATATGATGTATTTCCTTTCCCCTCCCCTTTCTGGGATGGACTTCCTCCTTCCTCTTCCCTAGTGAGCCATGCTTCATTAGCAGAAAACATGGGGTCCCAATATGCAGACCCTGGGAGCATTATCATCTTCTAACTATTCTGGAACGACGATGTTGTGCTTTAATTAATCTCTTGTAAGACTTCTATAAGGGGACGCGGTGGCTCAGTGGGTTAGGACGCTGAGCTTGTCGATCAGAAGGTCGGCAGTTTGGCGGGTCGAATCCCGAGTGCCGCGTAACAGAGTGAGCACCTGTTACTCGTCCCAGCTTCTGCCAACCTAGCAGTTCGAAAGCACGTAAAAATGCAAGTAGAAAAATAGGGACCACTACGGTGGGAAGGTAACAGCGTTCCGTGCGCCTTTGGCGTCTAGTCATGCCGGCCACATGACCACGGAGACGTCCTCGGACAAGCGCTGGCTCTTCGGCTTTGAAACGGAGATGAGCACCGGCCCCTAGAGTTGGAAACGACTACCACGCATGTGCGGGGGAACCTTTACCTTTACCTTTTAAGACTTCTATGGTCTGTGTAAGCAGATATAATTAACTTTAACAGGTCTCTCCAGATAGTTTAAACTCGTAGAAACACCTTTTATATAGAAATACCTTTATTGCAATTCAGTTGACGTTGTACAGCATTTCCAAGATATTCCCGAGGTGTCTCCAAGGTTAGAAGATGATAATGCTCCCAGGGTCTGCATATTGGGACCCCATGTTTTCTGCTAATGAAGCACGGCTCACTAGGGAAGAGGAAGGAGGAAGTCCATCCCAGAAAGGGGAGGGGAAAGGAAATACAGCATATGGTAGGAGGGTCTGACTGCCCACATTGTGATTTCTCCACCCAGCCACGTGGTGGCAGCACACTGTAGGTTTGGGGAAGCTGGAGCAGAAAAGTAGGTGAGGCCCTGATTGGATCTCCATTGTATTTTAAAATGCATTTAAGGGCCTGATTGGATCTGCATTGTTTTTAAACTGCATTTAAGCTGCCTGAGCTGCTGGGAAGTGCCACAATCTGTAGGTTTGGGGAGGCTGGATCAGAAACGTAGCTAAGGCCCTGATTGGATCTGCATTGTATTTTAAAATGCATTTAAGGCCCTGATTGGATCTGCATTGTTTTTAAACTGCATTTAAACTTCCAAGAGCTGCTGAGAAGCGCTAAAATCTGTAAGTTTCAGGAGGCTGCAGCAGAAAAGTACCTAAGGCCCAGATTGGATCTGCATTCTATTTTAAAATGCATTTAAGGCCCTGAATGGATCTGCATTATTTTTAAACTGCATTTAAACTGCCCAGAGCTGCTGGGAACTGCTACAATCTGTACGTTTGGGGAGGCAGGAGTAGAAAAGTAGCTAAGGCCCTGATTGGATCTGCAGTGTATTTAAACTGCATTTAAACTGCTCAGAACTGCTGGGAAGTGCTACAATCTGTAGGTTTGGGGAAGCTCGAGCAGAAAAGTAGCTGAGGCCCTGATTGGATCTACATTGTATTTTAAAATGCATTTTATGCCCAGATTTGATCTGCATTGTTTTTAAACTGCATTTAAACTTCCCAGAGCTGTAGGGAAGTGGTACAATCTGCACAGAGCTGCTGGGATGTGCTATAATCTGTATGTTTGGGGAGGCAGGATCAGAAAAGTAGCTAAGGCCCTGAATGTATCTGCATTGTATTTTAAAATGCATTTAATGCCCTGATTGTATCTCCATTGTTTTTAAACTGCATTTAAACTTCCCAGAGCTGAAGGGAAGTGCTACAATCTTTAGGTTTGGGGAGGCTGGATCAGAAACGTAGCTAAGGCCCAGATTGGATCTGCATTCTATTTTAAAATGCATTTAAGGCCCTGATTGGATCTGCATTGTTTTTAAACTGCATTTAAGCTGCCTGAGCTGCTAGGAAGTGCCACAATCTGTACGTTTGGGGAGGCTGGATCAGAAATGCAGCTAAGGCCCTGATTGGATCTACATTCTTTTTAAACAGCTGTGAAACTGCTCAGAGCTGCTGGGAAGTGCTACAATCTGTAGGTTTGGGAAGGTTGGAGCAGAAAAGTAGCTAAGGCCCTGATTGTATCTGCATTGTATTTTAAAATGCATTTAATGCCCTGATTGGACATGCATTGTTTTTAAACAGCATTTGAATTGCCCAGAGCTACTGGGAAGTTCTACAATTGGCCCAAAGCTCCTGGGAAGTTCTACAATCTGCCCAGAGCTGCTGGGAAGTGCTACAATCTTTATGTTTGGGGAGACAGGAGCACAAAATTAGCTAAGGCCCAGATTGGATCTGCATTCTATTTTAAAATGCATTTAAGGCCCTGATTGGATCTGCATTCTTTTTAAACTGCAGTGAAACTGCCCAGAGCTGCTGGGAAGCGCTACAATCTGTAGGTTTGGTGAGGCTGGAGCAGAAAAGTAGCTAAGGCCCTGATTGTATCTGCATTGTATTTTAAAATGCATTTAAGGCCCTGATTGGATCTGCATTGTTTTTAAACAGCATTTGAATTGCCCAGAGCTACTGGGAAGTTCTACAATCGGCCCAAAGCACCTGGGAAGTTCTACAATCTGCCCAGAGCTGCTGGGAAGTGCTACAATCTTTATGTTTGGGGAGGCAGGAGCACAAAATTAGCTAAGGCCCTGATTGGATCTGCATTGTATTTTAAACTGCATTTGAAACCCTGATTGGATCTGCATTGTTTTTAAACTGCATTTAAACTTCCCAGAGCTGTAGGGAAGTGGTACAATCTGCCCAGAGCTGCTGGCATGTGCTATAATCTGTATGCTTGCGGAGGCTGGAGCAGAAAAGTAGCTGAGGCCCTGATTGGATCTGCATTCAATTTTAAAATGCATTTAAGGCCCTGATTGGATCTGCATTGTTTTTAAACTGCATTTAAACTTCCAAGATCTGCTGGGAAGTGCTACAATCTGTACGTTTGGGGAGGCAGGAGTAGAAAAGTAGCTAAGGCCCTGATTGGATCTGCATTGTATTTTAAAATGCATTTAAGGCCCTGATTGTATCTGCATTGTTTTTAAGCAGCATTTGAATTGCCCACAGCTCCTGGGAAGTTACACAATCTGCCCAGAGCTGCCGGGAAGTGCTACAATCTTTACGGTTGGGGAGGCAGGATCAGAAAAGTAGCTAAGGCCCTGAATGTATCTGCATTGTATTTTAAAATGCATTTAATGCCATGATTGTATCTCCATTGTTTTTAAACTGCATTTAAACTTCCCAGAGCTGAAGGGAAGTGGTACAATCTGTAGGTTTGGGGAGGCTGGAGCAGAAAAGGAGCTTAGGCCCTGCATTGTATTTTAAAATGCATTTAAGGCCCTGATTGGATCTGCATTGTTTTTAAACTGCAGTGAAACTTGCAAGAGCTGCTGAGAAGTGCTAAAATCTGTACGTTTTAGGAGGCTAGAGCAGAAAAGTACCTAAGGCCCAGATTGGATCTGCATTGTATTTTAAAATGCATTTAAGGCCCTGATTGGATCTGCATTGTTTTTAAGCAGCATTTGAATTGCCCACAGCTCCTGGGAAGTTACACAATCTGCCCAGAGCTGCCGGGAAGTGCTACAATCTTTACGGTTGGGGAGGCAGGATCAGAAAAGTAGCTAAGGCCCTGAATGTATCTGCATTGTATTTTAAAATGCATTTAATGCCATGATTGTATCTCCATTGTTTTTAAACTGCATTTAAACTTCCCAGAGCTGAAGGGAAGTGGTACAATCTGTAGGTTTGGGGAGGCTGGAGCAGAAAAGGAGCTTAGGCCCTGCATTGTATTTTAAAATGCATTTAAGGCCCTGATTGGATCTGCATTGTTTTTAAACAGCATTTGAATTGCCTAGAGCTACTGGGAAATTCTACAATTGGCCCGAAGCTCCTGGGAAGTTCTACAATCTGCCCAGAGCTGCTGGTAAGTGCTACAATCTTTATGTTTGGGGAGGCGGGAGCACAAAATTAGCTAAGGCCCAGATTGGATCTGCATTCTATTTTAAAATGCATTTAAGGCCCTGTTTGGATCTGCATTCCTTTTAAACTGCAGTGAAACTGCCCAGAGCTGCTGGGAAGCGCTACAATCTGTAGGTTTGGTGAGGCTGGAGCAGAAAAGTAGCTAAGGCCCTGATTGTATCTGCATTCTATTTTAAAATGCATTTAAGGCCCTGATTGGATCTGCATTGTTTTTAAACAGCATTTGAATTGCCCAGAGCTACTGGGAAGTTCTACAATTGGCCCAAACCTCCTGGGAAGTTCTACAATCTGCCCAGAGCTGCTGGGAAGTGCTACAATCTTTAGGTTTGGGGAGGCTGGAGCAGAAAAGTAGCTAAGGCCCTGATTGTATCTGCATTGTATTTTAAAATGCATTTAAGGCCCTGATTGGATCTGCAGTGTATTTAAACTGCATTTAAACTGCTCAGAACTGCTGAGAAGTGCTACAATCTGTATGTGCTGCCACCACGTGGCTGGGTGGAGAAATCACAATGTGGGCAGTCAGACCCTCCTACCATATGATGTATTTCCTTTCCCCTCCCCTTTCTGGGATGGACTTCCTCCTTCCTCTTCCCTAGTGAGCCATGCTTCATTAGCAGAAAACATGGGGTCCCAATATGCAGACCCTGGGAGCATTATCATCTTCTAACTATTCTGGAACGACGATGTTGTGCTTTAATTAATCTCTTGTAAGACTTCTATAAGGGGACGCGGTGGCTCAGTGGGTTAGGACGCTGAGCTTGTCGATCAGAAGGTCGGCAGTTTGGCGGGTCGAATCCCGAGTGCCGCGTAACAGAGTGAGCACCTGTTACTCGTCCCAGCTTCTGCCAACCTAGCAGTTCGAAAGCACGTAAAAATGCAAGTAGAAAAATAGGGACCACTACGGTGGGAAGGTAACAGCGTTCCGTGCGCCTTTGGCGTCTAGTCATGCCGGCCACATGACCACGGAGACGTCCTCGGACAAGCGCTGGCTCTTCGGCTTTGAAACGGAGATGAGCACCGGCCCCTAGAGTTGGAAACGACTACCACGCATGTGCGGGGGAACCTTTACCTTTACCTTTTAAGACTTCTATGGTCTGTGTAAGCAGATATAATTAACTTTAACAGGTCTCTCCAGATAGTTTAAACTCATAGAAACACCTTTTATATAGAAATACCTTTATTGCAATTCAGTTGACGTTGTACAGCATTTCCAAGATATTCCCGAGGTGTCTCCAAGGTTAGAAGATGATAATGCTCCCAGGGTCTGCATATTGGGACCCCATGTTTTCTGCTAATGAAGCACGGCTCACTAGGGAAGAGGAAGGAGGAAGTCCATCCCAGAAAGGGGAGGGGAAAGGAAATACATCATATGGTAGGAGGGTCTGACTGCCCACATTGTGATTTCTCCACCCAGCCACGTGGTGGCAGCACACTGTAGCTTTGGGGAAGCTGGAGCAGAAAAGTAGGTGAGGCCCTGATTGGATCTCCATTGTATTTTAAAATGCATTTAAGGGCCTGATTGGATCTGCATTGTTTTTAAACTGCATTTAAGCTGCCTGAGCTGCTGGGAAGTGCCACAATCTGTAGGTTTGGGGAGGCTGGATCAGAAACGTAGCTAAGGCCCTGATTGGATCTGCATTGTATTTTAAAATGCATTTAAGGCCCTGATTGGATCTGCATTGTTTTTAAACTGCATTTAAACTTCCAAGAGCTGCTGAGAAGCGCTAAAATCTGTAAGTTTCAGGAGGCTGCAGCAGAAAAGTACCTAAGGCCCAGATTGGATCTGCATTCTATTTTAAAATGCATTTAAGGCCCTGAATGGATCTGCATTATTTTTAAACTGCATTTAAACTGCCCAGAGCTGCTGGGAACTGCTACAATCTGTACGTTTGGGGAGGCAGGAGTAGAAAAGTAGCTAAGGCCCTGATTGGATCTGCAGTGTATTTAAACTGCATTTAAACTGCTCAGAACTGCTGGGAAGTGCTACAATCTGTAGGTTTGGGGAAGCTCGAGCAGAAAAGTAGCTGAGGCCCTGATTGGATCTGCATTGTATTTTAAAATGCATTTTATGCCCAGATTTGATCTGCATTGTTTTTAAACTGCATTTAAACTTCCCAGAACTGTAGGGAAGTGGTACAATCTGCACAGAGCTGCTGGGATGTGCTATAATCTGTATGTTTGGGGAGGCTGGAGCAAAAAAGTAGCTGAGGCCCTGATTGGATCTGTATTGTATTTTAAAATGCATTTAAGGCCTTGATTGGATCTGCATTGTTTTTAAACTGCATTTAAACTTCCAAGAGCTGCTGAGAAGCGCTAAAATCTGTAAGTTTCAGGAGGCTGCAGCAGAAAAGTACCTAAGGCCCAGATTGGATTTGCATTCTATTTTAAAATGCATTTAAGGCCCTGAATGGATCTGCATTATTTTTAAACTGCATTTAAACTGCCCAGAGCTGCTGGGAACTGCTACAATCTGTACGTTTGGGGAGGCAGGAGTAGAAAAGTAGCTAAGGCCCTGATTGGATCTGCAGTGTATTTAAACTGCATTTAAACTGCTCAGAACTGCTGGGAAGTGCTACAATCTGTAGGTTTGGGGAAGCTCGAGCAGAAAAGTTGCTGAGGCCCTGATTGGATCTACATTGTATTTTAAAATGCATTTTATGCCCAGATTTGATCTGCATTGTTTTTAAACTGCATTTAAACTTCCCAGAGCTGTAGGGAAGTGGTACAATCTGCACAGAGCTGCTGGGATGTGCTATAATCTGTATGTTTGGGGAGGCTGGAGCAGAAAAGTAGCTGAGGCCCTGATTGGATCTGCATTCTATTTTAAAATGCATTTAAGGCCCTGATTGGATCTGCATTGTTTTTAAACTGCATTTAAACTTCCAAGAGCTGCTGAGAAGCGCTAAAATCTGTAAGTTTCAGGAGACTGCAGCAGAAAAGTACCTAAGGCCCAGATTGGATCTGCATTCTATTTTAAAATGCATTTAAGGCCCTGAATGGATCTGCATTCTTTTTAAACTGCAGTGAAACTGCCCAGAGCTGCTGGGAACTGCTACAATCTGTAGGTTTGAGGAGGCTGGAGGAGAAAAGTATGTTAGGCCCTGCATTGTATTTTAAAATGCATTTAATGCCCTGATTAGATCTGCAGTGTTTTTAAACTGCATTTAAACTGCCCAGAGCTGCTGGGAAGTGCTACAATCTGTAGGTTTGGGGAGGCTGGAGCAGAAAAGTAGCTGAGGCCCTGAATTTATCTGCATTGTATTTTAAAATGCATTTAACACCCTGATTGTATCTGCATTGGTTTTACACTGCAATTAAACTGCCCAGAGCTGCAAGGAAGTGGTATAATCTGCCCAGAGCTGCTGGGATGTGCTATAATCTGTACGTTTCCGGATGCTGGAGCAGAAAATTAGCCAAGACCCTGATGGGATCTACATTGTATTTTAAACTGCATTTGAGACCCTGATTTGATCTGCATTGGTTTTAAACAGCATTTAAAGCTGCTGGGAAGTGCCACAATCTGCCCAGAGCTGCTGGGAACTAGTAAAATCTCTAGGTTTCAGGAGGCTAGAGCAGAAATGTAGCTAAGGCCCTGATTGGATCTGCAGTGTTTTTAAACTGCATTTAAGGCCCTGATTGGATCTGCATTGTATTTTAAAATAAATTTAAGGCTTTGATTGGATCTGCATTGTTTTTAAACTGCATTTAAACTTCCAAGAGCTGCTGAGAAGTGCTAAAATCTGTAAGTTTCAGGAGGCTAGAGCAGAAAAGTACCTAAGGACCAGATTGGATCTGCATTCTATTTTAAAATGCATTTAAGGCCCTGATTGGATCTGCATTCTTTTTAAACTGCAGTGAAACTGCCCAGAGCTACTGGGAAGCCCTACAATCTGTAGGTTTGGGGAGGCTGGAGCAGAAAAGTAGCTAAGGCCCTGATTGTATCTGCATTGTATTTTAAAATGCATTTAATGCCCTGATTGGATCTGCATTGTTTTTAAACTGCATTTAAACTTCCCAGAGCTGTAGGGAAGTGGTACAATCTGTAGGTTTGGGGAGGCTGGATCAGAAACGTAGCTAAGGCCCTGATTGGATCTGCATTGTATTTTAAAATGCATTTAAGGCCCTGATTGGATCTGCATTGTTTTTAAACTGCATTTAAACTTCCAAGAGCTGCTGAGAAGCGCTAAAATCTGTAAGTTTCAGGAGGCTGCAGCAGAAAAGTACCTAAGGCCCAGATTGGATCTGCATTCTATTTTAAAATGCATTTAAGGCCCTGAATGGATCTGCATTATTTTTAAACTGCATTTAAACTGTCCAGAGCTGCTGGGAACTGCTACAATCTGTAGGTTTGAGGTGGCTGGAGGAGAAAAGTAGGTTAGGCCCTGCATTGTATTTTAAAATGCATTTAATGCCCTGATTGGATCTGCATTGTTTTTAAACTGCATTTATACTGCTCGAGCGGCTGGGAAGTGCTACAATTTGCCCAGAGCTGCTGGGAACTACTAAAATCTCTAAATTTCAGGATGCTGGGGCAGAAAGGTAGCTAACGCCCTGATTGTATCTGCAGTGTTTTTAAACTGCATTTAAACTGCCCAGAGCATCTGGGAAGCGCTACAATCTGTAGGTTTGGGGAAGCTGGAGCAGAAAAGTAGGTGAGGCCCTGATTGGATCTGCATTGTATTTTAAAATGCATTTAAGGGCCAGATTGGATCTGCATTGTTTTTAAACTGCATTTAAACTTCCCAGAGCTGTAGGGAAGTGGTACAATCTGCCCAGAGCTGCTGGGATGTGCTATAATCTGTATGTTTGGGGAGGCTGGAGCAGAAAAGTAGCTGAGGCCCTGATTGGATCTGCATTCTATTTTAAAATGCATTTAAGGCCCTAATTGGATCTGCATTGTTTTTAAACTGCATTTAAACTTCCAAGAGCTGCTGAGAAGCGCTAAAATCTGTAAGTTTCAGGAGGCTGCAGCGGAAAAGTACCTAAGGCCCAGATTGGATCTGCATTCTATTTTAAAATGCATTTAAAGCCCTGAATGGATCTGCATTCTTTTTAAACTGCAGTGAAACTGCCCAGAGCTGCTGGGAACTGCTACAATCTGTAGGTTTGAGGAGGGTGGAGGAGAAAAGTAGGTTAGGCCCTGCATTGTATTTTAAAATGCATTTAATGCCCTGATTGGATCTGCAGTGTTTTTAAACTGCATTTAAACTGCCCAGAGCTGCTGGGAAGGGCTGCATTCTGAAGGTTTGGGGAAGCTCGAGCAGAAAAGTAGCTGAGGCCCTGATTGGATCTGCATTGTATTTTAAAATGCATTTTATGCCCAGATTTGATCTGCATTGTTTTTAAACTGCATTTATACTGCTCGAGCTGCTGGGAAGTGCTACAATCTGCCCAGAGCTGCTGGGAACTACTAAAATCTCTGGGGCAGAAAGGTAGCTAACGCCCTGATTGGATCTGTAGTGTTTTTAAACTGCATTTAAACTGCCCAGAGCTGCTGGGAAGTGCTGCAATCTGAAGGTTTGGGGAGACTGAAGCAGAAAAGTAGCTAAGGCCCTGATTGGATCTGCAGTGTATTTAAACTGCATTTAAACTGCTCAGAGCTGCTGGGAAGTGCTACAATCTGTAGGTTTGGGGAGGCTGGAGCAGAAAGGTAGCTGAGGCCCTGAATTTATCTGCATTGTATTTTAAAATGCATTTAAGGCCCTGATTGGATCTGCATTGTTTTTAAAGAGCATTTAAAGCTGCTGGGAAGTGCCACAATCTGCCCAGAGCTGCTGGGAATTAGTAAAATCTCTGAAGTTTCAGGAGGCTAGAGCAGAAATGTAGCTAAGGCCCTGATTGGATCTGCAGTGTTTTTAAACTGCATTTAAGGTCCTGATTGGATCTGCATTGTATTTTAAAATAAATTTAAGGCCCTGATTGGATCTGCATTGTTTTTAAACTGCATTTAAACTTCCAAGAGCTGCTGAGAAGTGCTAAAATCTGTAAGTTTCAGGAGGCTAGAGCAGAAAAGTACCTAAGGCCCAGATTGGATCTGCATTCTATTTTAAAATGCATTTAAGTCCCTGATTGGATCTGCATTCCTTTTAAAATGCAGTGAAAGTGCCCAGAGCATCTGCAGTGAAACTGCCCAGACCTGCAAGGAAGTGGCCCTGAGTGCTACAATCTGTAGGTTTGGGGAAGCTGGAGCAGAAAAGTAGGTGAGGCCCTGATTGGATCTGCATTGTATTTTAAAATGCCTTTAAGGCCCTGATTGGATCTGCATTGTTTTTAAACTGCATTTAAACTTCCCAGAGCTGTAGGGAAGTGGTACAATCTGCCCAGAGCTGCTGGGATGTGCTATAATCTGTACGTTTCGAGAGGCTGGAGCAGAAAATTAGCCAAGGCCCTGATTGGATCTGCATTGTATTTTAAACTGCATTTGAAACACTGATTGGATCTGCATTGTTTTTAAACTGCATTTATACTGCTCGAGCTTCTGGGAAGTGCTACAATCTGCCGAGAGCTGCTGGGAACTACTAAAATCTCTAAATTTCAGGATGCTGGGGCAGAAAGGTAGCTAACGTCCTGATTGGATCTGCAGTGTATTTAAACTGCATTTAAACTGCCAAGAGCTGCTAGGAACTGCTACAATCTTTAAGGTTGGGGAGGCAGGAGCAGAAATGTAGCTAAGGCCCTGATTGGATCTGCAGTGTATTTAAACTGCATTTAAACTGCTCAGAGCTGCTGGGAAGTGCTACAATCTGTAGGTTTGGGGAGGCTGGAGCAGAAAGGTAGCTGAGGCCCTGAATTTATCTGCATTGTATTTTAAAATGCATTTAATTACCTGATTGTATCTCCATTGTTTTTAAACTGCATTTAAACTGCCCAGAGCTGCAAGGAAGTGGTACAATCTGCCCAGAGCTGCTGGGATGTGCTATAATCCAATCAGGGCCTTAGCTACTTTTCTGCTTCAGTCTCCCCAAACGTACAGATTGTAGCATTTCCCAGCACCTCTGGGCAGTTTAAATGCGGTTTAAAAACATTGGAGATCCAATCAGGTAATTAAATGCATTTTAAAATACAATGCAGGGCCTAACCTACTTTTCTCCTCCAGCCTCCTCAAACCTAGAGATTGTAGCAGTTCCTAGCAGCTCTTGGCAGTTTAAATGCAGTTTAAATACACTGCAGATCCAATCAGGGCGTTAGCTACCTTTCTGCCGCAGCATCCTGAAATTTAGAGATTTTAGTAGTTCCCAGCAGCTCTCGGCAGATTGTAGCACTTCCCAGCAGCTCGAGCAGTATAAATGCAGTTTAAAAACAATGCACATCCAATCAGTGTTTCAAATGCAGTTTAAAATACAATGCAGATCCAATCAGGGCCTTGGCTAATTTTCTGCTCCAGCCTCTCGAAACGTACAGATTATAGCACATCCCAGCAGCTCTGGCCAGATTGTACCACTTCCTTGCAGCTCTGGGCAGTTTAAATGCAGTTTAAAACCAATGCAGATCCAATCAGGGCCTTAAATGCATTTTAAAATAAAATGCAGATAAATTCAGGGCCTCAGCTACCTTTCTGCTCCAGCCTCCCCAAACCTACAGATTGTAGCACTTCCCAGCAGCTCTGAGCAGTTTAAATGCAGTTTAAATACACTGCAGATCCAATCAGAGCCTGAGCTAATTTTGTGCTCCTGCCTCCTCAAACCTACAGATTGTAGCGCTTCCCAGATGCTCTGGGCACTTTCACTCCATTTTAAAAGGAATGCAGATCCAATCAGGGACTTAAATGCATTTTAAAATAGAATGCAGATCCAATCTGGGCCTTAGGTACTTTTCTGCTCTAGCCTCCTGAAACTTACAGATTTTAGCACTTCTCAGCAGCTCTTGGAAGTTTAAATGCAGTTTAAAAACAATGCAGATCCAATCAGGGCCTTAAATTTATTTTAAAATACAATGCAGATCCAATCAGGACCTTAAATGCAGTTTAAAAACACTGCAGATCCAATCAGGGCCTTAGCTACATTTCTGCTCTAGTCTCCTGAAACTTCAGAGATTTTACTATTTCCCAGCAGCTCTGGGCAGATTGTGGCACTTCCCAGCAGCTTTAAATGCTCTTTAAAAACAATGCAGATCCAATCAGGGCCTTAAATGCATTTTAAAATACAATGCAGATAAATTCAGGGCCTCAGCTACCTTTCTGCTCCAGCCTCCCCAAACCTACAGATTGTAGCACTTCCCAGCAGCTCTGAGCAGTTTAAATGCAGTTTAAATACACTGCAGATCCAATCAGGGCCTTAGCTACTTTTCTGCTTCAGTCTCCCCAAACCTTCAGATTGCAGCACTTCCCAGCAGCTCTGGGCAGTTTAAATGCAGTTTAAAAACACTACAGATCCAATCAGGGCGTTAGCTACCTTTCTGCCCCAGCATCCTGAAATTTAGAGATTTTAGTAGTTCCCAGCAGCTCTCGGCAGATTGTAGCACTTCCCAGCAGCTCGAGCAGTATAAATGCAGTTTAAAAACAATGCAGATCCAATCAGTGTTTCAAATGCAGTTTAAAATACAATGCAGATCCAATCAGGGCCTTGGCTAATTTTCTGCTCCAGCCTCTTGAAACGTACAGATTATAGCACATCCCAGCAGCTCTGGGCAGATTGTACCACTTCCCTACAGCTCTGGGAAGTTTAAATGCAGTTTTAAAACAATGCAGATCCAATCAGGGCCTTAAAGGCATTTTAAAATACAATGCAGATCCAATCAGGGCCTCACCTACTTTTCTGCTCGAGCTTCCCCAAACCTACAGATTGTAGCCCTTCCCAGCAGCTCTGGGCAGTTTAAATGCAGTTTAAAAACACTGCAGATCCAATCAGGGCGTTAGCTACCTTTCTGCCCCAGCATCCTGAAATTTAGAGATTTTAGTAGTACCCAGCAGCTCTGGGCAGATTGCAGCACTTCCCAGCAGCTCGAGCAGTATAAATGCAGTTTAAAAACAATGCAGATCCAATCAGGGCATTAAATGCATTTTAAAATACAATGCAGGGCCTAACCTACTTTTCTCCTCCAGCCTCCTCAAACCTACAGATTGTAGCACTTCCCAGCAGCTCTGGGCAGTTTCACTGCAGTTTAAAAAGAATGCAGATCCATTCAGGGCTTTAAATGCATTTTAAAATAGAATGCAGATCCAATCTGGGCCTTAGGTACTTTTCTGCTGCAACCTCCTGAAACTTACAGATTGCAGCACTTCCCAGCAGCTCTGGGCAGATTGTAGCACTTCCCAGCAGCTCTGGGCAGTTTGGGGAGGCAGGAGTAGAAAAGTAGCTAAGGCCCTGATTGGATCTGCAGTGTATTTAAACTGCATTTAAACTGCTCAGAACTTCTGGGAAGTGCTACAATCTGTAGGTTTGGGGAAGCTGGAGCAGAAAAGTAGGTGAGGCCCTGATTGGATCTGCATTGTATTTTAAAATGCCTTTAAGGCCCAGATTGGATCTGCATTGTTTTTAAACTGCATTTAAACTTCCCAGAGCTGTAGGTGTTGTGTCCATAGTTATGGGAGTGGTTTCCCCTTCGGCGGGAAAACCTAGTGCAATCATTGGATCTGCATTGGTTTTAAACTGCATTTAAACTGCCCAGACCTGCAAGGAAGTGGTACAATCTGCCCAGAGCTGCTGGGATGTGCTATAATCTGTACGTTTCGAGAGGCTGGAGCAGAAAATTAGCCAAGGCCCTGATTGGATCTGCATTGTATTTTAAACTGCATTTGAAACACTGATTGGATCTGCATTGTTTTTAAACTGCATTTATACTGCTCGAGCTGCTGGGAAGTGCTACAATCTGCCGAGAGCTGCTGGGAACTACTAAAATCTCTAAATTTCAGGATGCTGGGGCAGAAAGGTAGCTAACGCCCTGATTGGATCTGCAGTGTATTTAAACTGCATTTAAACTGCCAAGAGCTGCTAGGAACTGCTACAATCTCTAGGTTTGAGGAGGCTGGAGGAGAAAAGTAGGTTAGGCCCTGCATTGTATTTTAAAATGCATTTAATTACCTGATTGGATCTGCAGTGTTTTTAAACTGCATTTAAACTGCCCAGAGCTGCTGGGAACTGCTACAATCTGTACGTTTGGGGAGGCAGGAGTAGAAAAGTAGCTAAGGCCCTGATCGGATCTGCAGTGTATTTAAACTGCATTTAAACTGCTCAGAACTTCTGGGAAGTGCTACAATCTGTAGGTTTGGGGAAGCTGGAGCAGAAAAGTAGCTGAGGCCCTGATTGGATCTGCATTGTATTTTAAAATGCATTTAAGGCCCTGATTGGATCTGCATTGTTTTTAAACTGCATTTAAACTTCCAAGAGCTGCTGAGAAGCGCTAAAATCTGTAAGTTTCAGGAGGCTGCAGCAGAAAAGTACCTAAGGCCCAGATTGGATCTGCATTCTATTTTAAAATGCATTTAAAGCCCTGAATGGATCTGCATTCTTTTTAAACTGCAGTGAAACTGCCCAGAGCTGCTGGGATGTTCTACAATCTGTAGGTTTGAGGAGGCTGGAGGAGAAAAGTAGGTTAGGCCCTGCATTGTATTTTAAAATGCATTTAATGCCCTGATTGGATCTGCATTGTTTTTAAACTGCATTTATACTGCTCGAGCTGCTGGGAAGTGCTACAATCTGCCCAGAGCTGCTGGGAACTACTAAAATCTCTGGGGCAGAAAGGTTTTAAACTGCATTTAAACTGCCCAGAGCTGCAAGGAAGTGGTACAATCTGCCCAGAGCTGCTGGGATGTGCTATAATCTGTACGTTTCGAGAGGCTGGAGCAGAACATTAGCCAAGGCCCTGATTGGATCTGCATTGTATTTTAAACTGCATTTGAAACACTGATTGGATCTGCATTGTTGTTAAACTGCATTTATACTGCTCGAGCTGCTGGGAAGTGCTACAATCTGCCCAGAGCTGCTGGGAACTACTAAAATCTCTAAATTTCAGGATGCTGGGGCAGAAAGGTAGCTAACGCCCTGATTGGATCTGCAGTGTTTTTAAACTGCATTTAAACTGCCCAGAGCTGCTGGGAAGGGCTGCATTCTGAAGGTTTGGGGATACTGAAGCAGAAAAGTAGCTAAGGCCCTGATTGGATCTGCATTGTATTTTAAAATGCATTTAAGGCCCTGATTGTATCTGCATTGTTTTTAAGCAGCATTTGAATTGCGCATAGCTCCTGGGAAGTTATACAATTTGCCCAGAACTGCCGGGAAGTGCTACAATCTTTAAGGTTGGGGAGGCAGGAGCAGAAAAGTAGCTAAGGCCCTGAATGTATCTGCATTGTATTTTAAAATGCCTTTAAGGCCCAGATTGGATCTGCATTGTTTTTAAACTGCATTTAAACTTCCCAGAGCTGTAGGTGTTGTGTCCATAGTTATGGGAGTGGTTTCCCCTTCGGCGGGAAAACCTAGTGCAATCATTGGTTGTTACTTCCCGGTGGGAGATTCTGAGCCGGGGATTGGTTATGTTTGAAAGGAACCTAGTATATAAAGTAGGGTTCAACGGCTGCTAGCCAGTTGACCCATGTGAATTCAATAAACGTTCTCTTGTTCTACCTCGCTGTCTCCGCTCGTCATTCCGGACGTAACAGTGGCGACGAAGGTGGGATAGACGGCAGAACAGCGAAGGAGCCGCGGAAGCCAGCAGAGCGAATAGCGGGAAAATTTGAATCGCAGTCAACCGATCAGCTATCTAACTGAACTCACAGGATGGCGCAAGTTGGTTCCCTGAAGGAGTTCGACCCAAATTACCCTGAAGACTGGGAAGAATACATAGGCCAAGTCGAGGGGTTCATGCTGGTCAATGGGATAACGGAGGACCGGAAGAAGGTGGCGGCTCTCCTAACCATCAGCGGCACCCCGGTTTACCGGGTGGCCGTCGGCCTGTGCCAGCCCCTGCCGGTCTCCAGCGTATCGTACGCTGACCTGTTGGCCAAGCTAAAGGTCCATTTCACCCCTAAAAGGTCGGAGCTGTTCTGGCGGAGGATATTTGAAAAGCGGAACCAACGACCGGGTGAATCAATTACTCAGTTTGTGGCAGCAGTCCGAGAAGCAGCCCTGCGCTGCAAGTACGACAACCTTGAAATCAGAATAAGGGACCGAGTCGTTTTGGGCCTACGCGACGAACACTTGCAGAACCGAATAATCGCGAAGCCCACCGGGACACTGCAAGATGTATTAGACGAGTTACTCACTTACGAGTCTACCGGCAGGCGTGACCCCCCCCCTACAACAGCATGGCGGCCTCGGCTGAAGTCAACCTCGAGAGCCATGTGGACGGCGGGGAGGTGGACTACCAGTGGGAAGCCGACGTTGCCGAAATTGCCCGACAATTCGGAAAAATGGCGCCGAGACCACCACGCACCGACGGACCCGACCAGGGTAGAAGACAGCAACCCCCTGCGTTCCAATGACCCCAGAGGGACAACCCAACCAGGCCTCGCGACACAGAAACGAGGTGTGGAAGCTGCGGCGGAAATCACCTCCGATCAACGCGCAGGTTCAGAAATGCCAAATGCCGAGGGTGCGGTAAAACGGGCCACATCCAGGCCATCTGCCGAAGCCGACCGCGCAACAACCGTCTCCACGAGCTCGACGCATGGGCCTCAGGTGAGGTAACGGAGTGGCGGAGAGATCCCTAGACCTAAGGCACGCACTTCCAACCCGGGGGCAGGGGTGGGGGTCAATCACGTGGGAACCCCTAGATTAAATCACACCCCTAGAATTAATCACATTTTGAGGCCTAAATTAAAAATAGAAGTCCAACTGCAAGGCATTCCTTGCAAGATGGAAGTGGACTCTGGGGCCTCAGTATCTATAATTTCAAGGGACACCCTTAGGTACATAGAAAACAGAAGCGGCCGTAGAATTCCCCTTAAATCCACTAAATTACAGTTAGCCGATTTTCAGAAAACACCTATAGAATTAGTGGGCGAGGCTACCATTAAAGTTAAATACAAAGGGTTTAGCGGATTACTAACTGTCCTAGTCACTGAGGGCCAGAGAACCAGCCTTGTAGGCCTTAACTGGTTCTCGGCCCTGGGCATCTGGGTTGGGGGAATTAACACTATACAAAGTAAAACCCTAAAGTCTGTCTGCGATAACTTCGCAGACGTGTTCGATGGGTCATTGGGTAGGTACAAGGGACCCCCCATTAGCTTTAATCTAGACCCCGCGGTCAGGCCCATTAGGCTTAAGGCCCGGAGGGTGCCTTTCGCCCTTAAACAGAAAATCGAGGCCGAACTAGATAAGCTAGTAGGCCAGGGCATTCTAGAACCCGTAGAGGGAGGCCTTTGGGAGACACCGATCGTCACACCCCTTAAGCCGAACGGGGATGTGAGGATCTGTGCCGACTATAAGGCCACCCTGAACTTAGCCATGAAAAAACATGCTTACCCGGTCCCGACGGTGAAGCAGGTCCTCGCGACGATCCAGGACGGCGCCATTTTCGCCAAGCTTGACTTGGCGCAGGCGTATTTGCAACTTACTGTGTCTAAGGAAGCCGCCGAGGCTCAAATGATAGTTACCCACAAGGGGGCGTTCCGCGTTCACAGACTTCAGTTCGGGATAGCAGCAGCTCCAGGCATCTTCCAGGAGGTGATGGAGAGGACCTTGAAGGGCATTCCAGGTGTATGCCCTTACTTCGATGATGTCCTAATCGCTGGAAAAACTGAGGACATCCTAGCTGAGAGGCTGGAACAGGTATTGGGGAAGTTTAGAGAGGCAGGGCTAAAATTAAAAAAGGATAAGTGCTGCATAGGGGTAAAATCAACTGAATTTTTAGGATTTAGAATTGATGCACTAGGCATTCACCCTACAGAAGGGAAGATTAGGGCAATTAAATTAGCTCCTGAACCCAAGAACAAGGCGGACTTACAAGCTTTCCTTGGCTTAATTAATTTCTATCACACATTCCTGCCTCACAAAGCAGCTATTGCTGAACCCCTTCATAGACTTTTAGATAGGAAGACCCCCTGGCTGTGGCAGGAAAAACACAGGACTAGTTTTCAAACACTTAAGGACATCTTGTCCAGCAACTCCACGGTCACTCACTTTATTGAAAACAAACCTATTTTCTTAGCGTGTGACGCTTCTCCTTATGGAGTGGGAGCAGTCATAAGCCACATGGATGAGCAGGGTCAACAGAGGCCTATAGCATATTATTCCAGGACCTTAACTAAGGCAGAACGGAATTATGCACAGATTGACCGGGAAGCATTGGCCATCGTGGCTGGCGTAAAAAAGTTCCACGATTACCTGTATGGTAGGGACTTTACCATTTACACTGACCATAAACCCCTGCTAGGGTTATTCACTACGGATAAACAGACACCACAAATTATGTCACCCAGGATGCTCAGATGGTCAATTTTCCTTTCTGCATACACATTCTCAATTAAACACAGACCGGGCAAAGAGATGGGTCATGCTGATGCTCTTAGCAGGTTACCTCTAGCTGATACTGGCACGGACCCCGCACCGGTGGGGCAAATCATGTCTCTACAAGAACTCTCTGAGTGCCCCCTGACAGCCAGGGACATTGCAGCAGCTACCAAAAAAGACCACATACTTAGCAGAATAGCAGCGTGGGTACAAGGTGGGTGGCCTAGCAAAAACCCTGACCCTAAGTTCACACCGTACTTTAGAAGGAAGGACGAATTGTCATCACACTTAGGATGTATCTTGTGGGGTAACAGGGTTGTTATTCCAGAGAGTCATAGGAACACAGTGATGGGGGAATTACACGAAGGGCACCCCGGAATTGTTCGTATGAAAGCCCTAGCAAGGAGCCACTTATGGTGGCCAGGGTTGGACACAGCAATCGAGGACAGAGTAGCTGGGTGCTATCAGTGTCAGCGATCCAGACCAGAGCAAGCACACACGACGGTACACAAGTGGGAAGTGGCCAGGAACCCGTGGTCTAGAATCCATATTGACTTCGCTGGCCCATTCCAGGGCCTCACATTCCTAGTTGTGGTGGATAGCTACTCCCGGTGGTTGGAGGTCGTGCCTGTTAAGTCCATGACTTCAGCCAAAACCATACAGGTCTTACGGGGACTCTTTGCCACTCATGGGTTACCTGACGTAATTGTTTCTGACAATGGGCCCCAATTCACATCTAATGAATTTCAGGACTTCCTCAAGGCCAACTGGATTAGGCACGTGACATCAGCATCCTTCCACCCCTCCTCCAACGGATTGGCTGAACGAAACGTCAGAACAACCAAGGACGCCCTCAGACGAATCATCCAAGGCAACTGGCAGCAGAGACTGGCTCAGTTCCTATTGGCCCAACATACTACACCGTGCACGGCCACAGGGAAGAGCCCAGCTGAAATGAGGTGGGGCAGACGTTTGATAACAAAATTGGACAGACTACACCCTGACAGGCTACCAGCGGAACCTGAACCGGTCACTCCGACCCGGTCTCTGAACATTGGGGACACTGTGTGGGCTAGGAATTATGGACAGGGGGACAAATGGTCGCAAGGAGTAGTCATCGACAAAACTGGACCTTTATCTTATTTAATTGAGGGGGAAGGGAATCAGCTGATCAGGAGACACATCGATCAGTTAAGGAAAAGGGCCCCTGAATGCGTACAGGCTAACAAAGAGAGGAAAATCACCACATCTGACACTGTTTTCCCCCCCTGCCCGGGTTAACACAGCACCTGGGGGTGAAGGGAGGGGAATACAATTCAGGACAGTGGAAGCAAACCCCCAGAATTGTAATGCAGAGATAGAACTAGCTTCCCCAGACAGCCCACCAGGGTCCTCCAGTCAGTCCAATGAACCCCAACAACAACAACAACAACAACAACAACCCACTAGGGAAATACCACCAGAGCCAGTACCACACACAACAGAGTCTGAGGCGTTAGCAAATGGCGGAACTGAAGACACCCCAGCAGTTAGTACGGCCAGCAGATACCCAGCCAAGAATCATAAGCCTCCTAGCTATCTGAAAGACTATGTCAAATAGTAAATTTCATCCAGGGGGGAAGGGGTGTTGTGTCCATAGTTATGGGAGTGGTTTCCCCTTCGGCGGGAAAACCTAGTGCAATCATTGGTTGTTACTTCCCGGCGGGAGATTCTGAGCCGGGGATTGGTTATGTTTGAAAGGAACCTAGTATATAAGGTAGGGTTCAACGGCTGCTAGCCAGTTGACCCATGTGAATTCAATAAATGTTCTCTTGTTCTACCTCGCTGTCTCTGCTCGTCATTCCGGATGTAACAGTAGGGAAGTGGTACAATCTGCCCAGAGCTGCTGGGATGTGCTATAATCTGTATGTTTGGGGAGGCTGGAGCAGAAAAGTAGCTGAGGCCCTGATTGGATCTGCATTCTATTTTAAAATGCATTTAAGGCCCTGATTGGATCTGCATTGTTTTTAAACTGCATTTAAACTTCCAAGAGCTGCTGAGAAGCGCTAAAATCTGTAAATTTCACGAGGCTGCAGTGGAAAAGTACCTAAGGCCCAGATTGGATCTGCATTCTATTTTAAAATGCATTTAAAGCCCTGAATGGATCTGCATTCTTTTTAAACTGCAGTGAAACTGCCCAGAGCTGCTGGGAACTGCTACAATCTGTAGGTTTGAGGAGGCTGGAGGAGAAAAGTAGGTTAGGCCCTGCATTGTATTTTAAAATGCATTTAATGCCCTGATTGTATCTCCATTGTTTTTAAACTGCATTTAAACTTCCCAGAGCTGCTGGGAAGTGCTACAATCTGTATTTTTGGGGAGGCTGGAGCAGAAAAGTAGCTTAGGCCCTGCATTGTATTTTAAAATGCAGTTAATGCCCTGATTGGATCTGCATTGTTTTTAAACTGCATTTAAACTGCCTGAGCTTCTGGGAAGTGCCACAATCTGTACGTTTGGAGAGGCTGGATCAAAAACATAGCTAAGGCTGTGATTGGATCTGCATTGTATTTTAAAATGCATTTAGTGCCCTGATTGGATCTCCATTGTTTTTAAACTGCATTTAAACTGCCCAGAGCTGCTGGGAAGTGCTACAATCTGTAGGTTTGGGGAGGCTGGAGCAGAAAAGTAGCTAAGGCCCTGAATGTATCTGCATTGTATTTTAAAATGCATTTAAGGCCATGATTGGATATGCACTGTTTTTAAACAGAATTTGAATTTCCCAGAGCTACTGGGAAGTTCTACAATTGGTCCAAAGCTCCTGGGAAGTTCTACAATCTGCCCAGAGCTGCTGGGAAGTGCTACAATCTTTATGTTTGGGGAGGCAGGAGCACAAAATTAGCTCAGGCCCTGATTGGATCTGCATTGTATTTTAAACTGCATTTGAAACCCTGATTGGATCTGCATTATTTTAAACTGCATTTATACTGCTCGAGCTGCTGGGAAGTGCTACAATCTGCCCAGAGCTGCTGGGAACTACTAAAATCTCTAAATTTCAGGATGCTGGGGCAGAAAGGTAGCTAACGCCCTGATTGGATCTGCAGTGTTTTTAAACTGCATTTAAACTGCCCAGAGATGCTGGGAAGTGCTGCAATCTGAAGGTTTGGGGAGGCTGGAGCAGGAAAGTAGCTGAGGTCCTGAATTTATCTGCATTGTATTTTAAAATGCATTTAAGGCCCTGATTGGATCTGCATTGTTTTTAAACTGCATTTAAACTTCCCAGAGCTGCTGGGAAGTGCAACAATCTGCCCAGAGCTGCTGGGATGTGCTATAATCTGTACTTTTGGAGAGGCTGGAGCAGAAAATTAGCCAAGGCCCTGATGGGATCTACATTGTATTTTAAAATGCATTTAAGGCCCTGATTGGATCTGCAGTGTTTTTAAACTGCATTTAAGGCGCTGATTGGATCTGCATTGTATTTTAAAATAAATTTAAGGCCCTGATTGGATCTGCATTGTTTTTAAACTGCATTTAAACTTCCAAGAGCTGCTGAGAAGTGCTAAAATCTGTAAGTTTCAGGAGGCTAGAGCAGAAAAGTACCTAAGGCCCAGATTGGATCTGCATTCTATTTTAAAATGCATTTAAGTCCCTGATTGGATCTGCATTCCTTTTAAAATGCAGTGAAAGTGCCCAGAGCATCTGGGAAGCGCTACAATCTGTAGGTTTGGGGAGGCAGGAGCACAAAATTAGCTCAGGCCCTGATTGGATCTGCATTGTATTTTAAACTGCATTTGAAACACTGATTGGATCTGCATTGTTTTTAAACTGCATTTATACTGTTCGAGCTGCTGGGAAGTGCTACAATCTGCCGAGAGCTGCTGGGAACTACTAAAATCTCTAAATTTCAGGATGCTGGGGCAGAAAGGTAGCTAACGCCCTGATTGGATCTGTAGTGTTTTTAAACTGCATTTAAACTGCCTGAGCTTCTGGGAAGTGCCACAATCTGTACGTTTGGGGAGGCTGGATCAAAAACATAGCTAAGGCTGTGATTGGATCTGCATTGTATTTTAAAATGCATTTAGTGCCCTGATTGCATCTCCATTGTTTTTAAACTGCATTTAAACTGCCCAGAGCTGCTGGGAAGTGCTACAATCTGTAGGTTTGGGGAGGCTGGAGCAGAAAAGTAGCTGAGGCCCTGAATTTATCTGCATTGTATTTTAAAATGCATTTAAGGCCCTGATTGGATCTGCATTGTTTTTAAACTGCATTTAAACTTCCCAGAGCTGCAAGGAAGTGGTACAATCTGCCCAGAGCTGCTGGGATGTGCTATAATCTGTACTTTTTGAGAGGCTGGAGCAGAAAATTAGCCAAGGTCCTGATTGCATCTGCATTGTTTTTAAAGAGCATTTAAAGCTGCTGTGAAGTGCCACAATCTGCCCAGAGCTGCTGGGAACTACTAAAATCTCTAAATTTCAGGATGCTGGGGCAGAAAGGTAGCTAACGCCCTGATTGGATCTGCAGTGTTTTTAAACTGCATTTAAACTGCCCAGAGCTACTGGGAAGTTCTACAATTGGTCCAAAGCTCCTGGGAAGTTCTACAATCTGCCCAGAGCTGCTGGGAAGTGCCACAATCTTTATGTTTGGGGAGGCAGGAGCACAAAATTAGCTCAGGCCCTGATTGGATCTGCATTGTATTTTAAACTGCATTTGAAACCCTGATTGGATCTGCATTGTTTTTAAACTGCATTTATACTGCTCGAGCTGCTGGGAAGTGCTACAATTTGCCCAGAGCTGCTGGGAACTACTAAAATCTCTAAATTTCAGGATGCTGGGGCAGAAAGGTAGCTAACGCCCTGATTGGATCTGCAGTGTTTTTAAACTGCATTTAAACTGCCCAGAGCATCTGGGAAGCGCTACAATCTGTACGTTTGGGGAGGCAGGAGTAGAAAAGTAGCTAAGGCCCTGATTGGATCTGCAGTGTATTTAAACTGCATTTAAACTGCCAAGAGCTGCTGGGAACTGCTACAATCTCTAGGTTTGAGGAGGCTGGAGGAGAAAAGTAGGTTAGGCCCTGCATTGTATTTTAAAATGCATTTAATGCCCTGATTGGATCTGCAGTGTTTTTAAACTGCATTTAAACTGCCCAGAGCTACTGGGAAGTTCTACAATTGGTCCAAAGCTCCTGGGAAGTTCTACAATCTGCCCAGAGCTGCTGGGAAGTGCCACAATCTTTATGTTTGGGGAGGCAGGAGCACAAAATTAGCTCAGGCCCTGATTGGATCTGCATTGTATTTTAAACTGCATTTGAAACCCTGATTGGATCTGCATTGTTTTTAAACTGCATTTATACTGCTCGAGCTGCTGGGAAGTGCTACAATTTGCCCAGAGCTGCTGGGAACTACTAAAATCTCTAAATTTCAGGATGCTGGGGCAGAAAGGTAGCTAACGCCCTGATTGGATCTGCATTGTTTTTAAACTGCATTTAAACTGCCCAGAGCATCTGGGAAGCGCTACAATCTGTAGGTTTGGGGAAGCTGGAGCAGAAAAGTAGGTGAGGCCCTGATTGGATCTGCATTGTATTTTAAAATGCATTTAAGGGCCAGATTGGATCTGCATTGTTTTTAAACTGCATTTAAACTTCCCAGAGCTGTAGGGAAGTGGTACAATCTGCCCAGAGCTGCTGGGATGTGCTATAATCTGTATGTTTGGGGAGGCTGGAGCAGAAAAGTAGCTGAGGCCCTGATTGGATCTGCATTCTATTTTAAAATGCATTTAAGGCCCTAATTGGATCTGCATTGTTTTTAAACTGCATTTAAACTTCCAAGAGCTGCTGAGAAGCGCTAAAATCTGTATGTTTCAGGAGGCTGCAGCGGAAAAGTACCTAAGGCCCAGATTGGATCTGCATTCTATTTTAAAATGCATTTAAAGCCCTGAATGGATCTGCATTCTTTTTAAACTGCAGTGAAACTGCCCAGAGCTGCTGGGAACTGCTACAATCTGTAGGTTTGAGGAGGCTGGAGGAGAAAAGTAGGTTAGGCCCTGCATTGTATTTTAAAATGCATTTAATGCCCTGATTGGATCTGCAGTGTTTTTAAACTGCATTTAAACTGCCCAGAGCTGCTGGGAAGGGCTGCATTCTGAAGGTTTGGGGAAGCTCGAGCAGAAAAGTAGCTGAGGCCCTGATTGGATCTGCATTGTATTTTAAAATGCATTTTATGCCCAGATTTGATCTGCATTGTTTTTAAACTGCATTTATACTGCTCGAGCTGCTGGGAAGTGCTACAATCTGCCCAGAGCTGCTGGGAACTACTAAAATCTCTGGGGCAGAAAGGTAGCTAACGCCCTTATTGGATCTGCCCAGAGCTGCTGGGAAGTGCTGCAATCTGAAGGTTTGGGGAGACTGAAGCAGAAAAGTAGCTAAGGCCCTGATTGGATCTGCAGTGTATTTAAACTGCATTTAAACTGCTCAGAGCTGCTGGGAAGTGCTACAATCTGTAGGTTTGGGGAGGCTGGAGCAGAAAGGTAGCTGAGGCCCTGAATTTATCTGCATTGTATTTTAAAATGCATTTAAGGCCCTGATTGGATCTGCATTGTTTTTAAAGAGCATTTAAAGCTGCTGGGAAGTGCCACAATCTGCCCAGAGCTGCTGGGAACTAGTAAAATCTCTGAAGTTTCAGGAGGCTAGAGCAGAAATGTAGCTAAGGCCCTGATTGGATCTGCAGTGTTTTTAAACTGCATTTAAACTGCCCAGAGCTGCTGGGAAGGGCTGCATTCTGAAGGTTTGGGGAGACTGAAGCAGAAAAGTAGCTAAGGCCCTGATTGGATCTGCATTGTATTTTAAAATGCATTTAAGGCCCTGATTGTATCTGCATTGTTTTTAAGCAGCATTTGAATTGCCCACAGCTCCTGGGAAGTTATACAATTTGCCCAGAACTGCAGGGAAGTGCTACAATCTTTACGGTTGGGGAAGCAGGAGCAGAAAAGTAGCTAAGGCCCTGAATGTATCTGCATTGTATTTTAAAATGCATTTAATGCCCTGATTGTATCTCCATTGTTTTTAAACTGCATTTAAACTTCCCAGAGCTGCTGGGAAGTGCTACAATCTGTACTTTTGGGGAGGCTGGAGCAGAAAAGTAGCTTAGGCCCTGCATTGTATTTTAAAATGCAGTTAATGCCCTGATTGGATCTGCATTGTATTTTAAACTGCATTTGAAACACTGATTGGATCTGCATTGTTTTTAAACTGCATTTATACTGCTCGAGCTGCTGGGAAGTGCTACAATCTGCCGAGAGCTGCTGGGAACTACTAAAATCTCTAAATTTCAGGATGCTGGGGCAGAAAGGTAGCTAACGCCCTGATTGGATCTGCAGTGTATTTAAACTGCATTTAAACTGCCCAGAGCTGCTGGGAAGTGCTACAATCTGTAGGTTTGGGGAGCCTGGAGCAGAAAGGTAGCTGAGGCCCTGAATTTATCTGCATTGTATTTTAAAATGCATTTAAGGCCCTGATTGGATCTGCATTGTTTTTAAAGAGCATTTAAAGCTGCTGGGAAGTGCCACAATCTGCCCAGAGCTGCTGGGAACTAGTAAAATCTCTGAAGTTTCAGGAGGCTAGAGCCGAAATGTAGCTAAGGCCCTGATTGGATCTGCAGTGTTTTTAAACTGCATTTAAGGCCCTGATTGGATCTGCATTGTATTTTAAAATAAATTTAAGGCCCTGATTGGATCTGCATTGTTTTTAAACTGCATTTAAACTTCCAAGAGCTGCTGAGAAGTGCTAAAATCTGTAAGTTTCAGAAGGCTAGAGCAGAAAAGTACCTAAGGCCCAGATTGGATCTGCATTCTATTTTAAAATGCATTTAAGTCCCTGATTGGATCTGCATTCCTTTTAAAATGCAGTGAAAGTGCCCAGAGCATCTGGGAAGCGCTACAATCTGTAGGTTTGGGGAGGCAGGAGCACAAAATTAGCTCAGGCCCTGATTGGATCTGCATTGTATTTTAAACTGCATTTGAAACACTGATTGGATCTGCATTGTTTTTAAACTGCATTTATACTGTTCGAGCTGCTGGGAAGTGCTACAATCTGCCGAGAGCTGCTGGGAACTACTAAAATCTCTAAATTTCAGGATGCTGGGGCAGAAAGGTAGCTAACGCCCTGATTGGATCTGTAGTGTTTTTAAACTGCATTTAAACTGCCCAGAGCTGCTGGGAAGTGCTGCAATCTGAAGGTTTGGGGAGACTGAAGCAGAAAAGTAGCTAAGGCCCTGATTGGATCTGCAGTGTATTTAAACTGCATTTAAACTGCTCAGAGCTGCTGGGAAGTGCTACAATCTGTAGGTTTGGGGAGGCTGGAGCAGAAAGGTAGCTGAGGCCCTGAATTTATCTGCATTGTATTTTAAAATGCATTTAAGGCCCTGATTGGATCTGCATTGGTTTTAAATTGCATTTAAACTGCCCAGAGCTGCAAGGAAGTGGTACAATCTGCCCAGAGCTGCTGGGATGTCCTATAATCTGTACGTTTCGAGAGGCTGGAGCAGAAAATTAGCCAAGGCCCTGATTGGATCTGCATTGTATTTTAAACTGCATTTGAAACACTGATTGGATCTGCATTGTTTTTAAACTGCATTTATACTGCTCGAGCTGCTGGGAAGTGCTACAATCTGCCGAGAGCTGCTGGGAACTACTAAAATCTCTAAATTTCAGGATGCTGGGGCAGAAAGGTAGCTAACGCCCTGATTGGATCTGTAGTGTTTTTAAACTGCATTTAAACTGCCCAGAGCTGCTGGGAACTGCTACAATCTGTACGTTTGTGGAGGCAGGAGTAGAAAAGTAGCTAAGGGCCTGATTGGATCTACAGTGTATTTAAACTGCATTTAAACTGCCAAGAGCTGCTGGGAAGTGCTACAATCTCTAGGTTTGAGGAGGCTGGAGGAGAAAAGTAGGTTAGGCCCTGCATTGTATTTTAAAATCCATTTAATGCCCTGATTGGATCTGCAGTGTTTTTAAACTGCATTTAAACTGCCCAGAGCTGCTGGGAAGTGCTACAATCTGTAGGTTTGGGGAGGCTGGAGCAGAAAAGTAGCTAAGGCCCTGAATGGATCTGCATTGTATTTTAAAATGCATTTAAGGCCATGATTGGATCTGCACTGTTTTTAAATAGAATTTGAATTTCCCAGAGCTACTGGGAAGTTCTACAATTGGTCCAAAGCTCCTGGGAAGTTCTACAATCTGCCCAGAGCTGCTGAGAAGTGCTACAATCTTTATGTTTGGGGAGGCAGGAGCACAAAATTTGCTCAGGCCCTGATTAGATCTGCATTGTATTTTAAACTGCATTTGAAACCCTGATTGGATCTGCATTGTTTTTAAACTGCATTTATACTGCTCGAGCTGCTGGGAAGTGCTACAATCTGCCGAGAGCTGCTGGGAACTACTAAAATCTCTAAATTTCAGGATGCTGGGCCAGAAAGGTAGCTAACGCCCTGATTGGATCTGCAGTGTTTTTAAACTGCATTTAAACTGCCCAGAGCATCTGGGAAGCGCTACAATCTGTAGGTTTGGGGAAGCTGGAGCAGAAAAGTAGGTGAGGCCCTGATTGGATCTGCATTGTATTTTAAAATGCATTTAAGGCCTTGATTGGATCTGCATTGTTTTTAAACTGCATTTAAACTTCCAAGAGCTGCTGAGAAGCACTAAAATCTGTAAGTTTCAGGAGGCTGCAGCGGAAAAGTACCTAAGGCCCAGATTGTATCTGCATTCTATTTTAAAATGCATTTAAAGCCCTGAATGGATCTGCATTCTTTTTAAACTGCAGTGAAACTGCCCAGAACTGCTGGGAACTGCTACAATCTGTAGGTTTGAGGAGGCTGGAGGAGAAAAGTAGGTTAGGCCCTGCATTGTATTTTAAAATGCATTTAATGCCCTGATTGGATCTGCAGTGTTTTTAAACTGCATTTAAACTGCCCAGAGCTGCTGGGAAGTGCTGCAATCTGAAGGTTTGGGGAGACTGAAGCAGAAAAGTAGCTAAGGCCCTGATTGGATCTGCAGTGTATTTAAACTGCATTTAAACTGCTCAGAGCTGCTGGGAAGTGCTACAATCTGTAGGTTTGGGGAGGCTGGAGCAGAAAGGTAGCTGAGGCCCTGAATTTATCTGCATTGTATTTTAAAATGCCTTTAAGGCCCTGATTGGATCTGCATTGGTTTTAAATTGCATTTAAACTGCCCAGAGCTGCAAGGAAGTGGTACAATCTGCCCAGAGCTGCTGGGATGTCCTATAATCTGTACGTTTCGAGAGGCTGGAGCAGAAAATTAGCCAAGGCCCTGATTGGATCTGCATTGTATTTTAAACTGCATTTGAAACACTGATTGGATCTGCATTGTTTTTAAACTGCATTTATACTGCTCGAGCTGCTGGGAAGTGCTACAATCTGCCGAGAGCTGCTGGGAACTACTAAAATCTCTAAATTTCAGGATGCTGGGGCAGAAAGGTAGCTAACGCCCTGATTGGATCTGTAGTGTTTTTAAACTGCATTTAAACTGCCCAGAGCTGCTGGGAACTGCTACAATCTGTACGTTTGTGGAGGCAGGAGTAGAAAAGTAGCTAAGGGCCTGATTGGATCTACAGTGTATTTAAACTGCATTTAAACTGCCAAGAGCTGCTGGGAAGTGCTACAATCTCTAGGTTTGAGGAGGCTGGAGGAGAAAAGTAGGTTAGGCCCTGCATTGTATTTTAAAATCCATTTAATGCCCTGATTGGATCTGCAGTGTTTTTAAACTGCATTTAAACTGCCCAGAGCTGCTGGGAAGTGCTACAATCTGTAGGTTTGGGGAGGCTGGAGCAGAAAAGTAGCTAAGGCCCTGAATGGATCTGCATTGTATTTTAAAATGCATTTAAGGCCATGATTGGATCTGCACTGTTTTTAAATAGAATTTGAATTTCCCAGAGCTACTGGGAAGTTCTACAATTGGTCCAAAGCTCCTGGGAAGTTCTACAATCTGCCCAGAGCTGCTGAGAAGTGCTACAATCTTTATGTTTGGGGAGGCAGGAGCACAAAATTTGCTCAGGCCCTGATTAGATCTGCATTGTATTTTAAACTGCATTTGAAACCCTGATTGGATCTGCATTGTTTTTAAACTGCATTTATACTGCTCGAGCTGCTGGGAAGTGCTACAATCTGCCGAGAGCTGCTGGGAACTACTAAAATCTCTAAATTTCAGGATGCTGGGCCAGAAAGGTAGCTAACGCCCTGATTGGATCTGCAGTGTTTTTAAACTGCATTTAAACTGCCCAGAGCATCTGGGAAGCGCTACAATCTGTAGGTTTGGGGAAGCTGGAGCAGAAAAGTAGGTGAGGCCCTGATTGGATCTGCATTGTATTTTAAAATGCATTTAAGGCCTTGATTGGATCTGCATTGTTTTTAAACTGCATTTAAACTTCCAAGAGCTGCTGAGAAGCACTAAAATCTGTAAGTTTCAGGAGGCTGCAGCGGAAAAGTACCTAAGGCCCAGATTGTATCTGCATTCTATTTTAAAATGCATTTAAAGCCCTGAATGGATCTGCATTCTTTTTAAACTGCAGTGAAACTGCCCAGAACTGCTGGGAACTGCTACAATCTGTAGGTTTGAGGAGGCTGGAGGAGAAAAGTAGGTTAGGCCCTGCATTGTATTTTAAAATGCATTTAATGCCCTGATTGGATCTGCAGTGTTTTTAAACTGCATTTAAACTGCCCAGAGCTGCTGGGAAGGGCTGCATTCTGAAGGTTTGGGGAGACTGAAGCAGAAAAGTAGCTAAGGCCCTGATTGGATCAGCATTGTATTTTAAAATGCATTTAAGGCCCTGATTGTATCTGCATTGTTTTTAAGCAGCATTTGAATTGCCCACAGCTCCTGGGAAGTTATACAATTTGCCCAGAACTGCCGGGAAGTGCTACAATCTTTACGGTTGGGGAGGCAGGAGCAGAAAACTAGCTAAGGCCCTGAATCTATCTGCATTGTATTTTAAAATGCATTTAATGCCCTGATTGTATCTCCATTGTTTTTAAACTGCATTTAAACTTCCCAGAGCTGCTGGGAAGTGCTACAATCTGTACTTTTGGGGAGGCTGGAGCAGAAAAGTAGCTTAGGCCCTGCATTGTATTTTAAAATGCAGTTAATGCCCTGATTGGATCTGCATTGTTTTTAAACTGCATTTAAACTGCCTGAGCTTCTGGGAAGTGCCACAATCTGTACGTTTGGGGAGGCTGGATCAAAAACATAGCTAAGGCTGTGATTGGATCTGCATTGTATTTTAAAATGCATTTAGTTCCCTGATTGGATCTCCATTGTTTTTAAACTGCATTTAAACTGCCCAGAGCTGCTGGGATGTGCTATAATCTGTACGTTTCGAGAGGCTGGAGCAGAAAATTAGCCAAGGCCCTGATTGGATCTGCATTGTATTTTAAACTGCATTTGAAACTCTGATTGGATCTGCATTGTTTTTAAACTGCATTTATACTGCTCGAGCTGCTGGGAAGTGCTACAATCTGCCGAGAGCTGCTGGGAACTACTAAAATCTCTAAATTTCAGGATGCTGGGGCAGAAACGTAGCTAACGCCCTGATTGGATCTGCAGTGTTTTTAAACTGCATTTAAACTGCCCAGAGCTGCTGGGAAGGGCTGCATTCTGAAGGTTTGGGGAGACTGAAGCAGATGTTGATACGGCCCTCCATGTGACCGCCTGCTGCCATTCCCAATCGTCGTGGGGATTTGCAACCCCACCCCAGTACAAACGGAACCAAAAGCCCATACCCCCAACCCCATCTCACCGGGAACCATTGTAGGCCCAGACTGACAGCCGGTTAATGAAACACACCCCGATTCCCTCCCCTCCCTACCATTCACCCCCTCCCTAACCCTTTAAAATAACCAGCTAAAAACATACCAGGGGCCTCTTTATGCATTTTCACCAGAGGCCCCTATCTAAGACCAACCACCTTTCGGGGTCCCAACAATTGGGCCCGTCCTTAAGGGAAGTGAGGGACATGGCGACAAGTCTTATCCAGGAGGGAGGGCCCCCCCTGAGAGCGTACAAGTCCGTGCTAGAATATCTAATACAGGCCATAACATAATAAAAACTGCATAGGGCAATAAACCAAATGGATAATTAGGTGACTATAGTGATGTTATAGGTCCAGGATATATCTCAATCCACCAACTCAGTTCAACCCGGCTCTCACCCGAGTCAACCAGGTAGAGCAACCACAGCCACTCTCTCACCGCTGCTGAGGGAAGCCCACCTAGGGTGGACTGAGTCCAGAGTACCGGGAAAAACCCATCCCACTGATCTCACATCAGTGGGTGGTTGATGGCCAATCCAGACCGCCCTCTCACCATGGTCTGATCCCGGTACCGTCTCCAAATGGCAATAGGAAGTCTTAGGAGTGGGGACAAATGTGCATATTCCACCCTGCTCCAACCAACTGGGCATTAAGGAGGCAGTCCTTCATGCCAAAACAATATACAACAGCCAATCCAGGGGGCTCAAACCAAAGCCCCCCCAACCGAACAAAGCACGAGGGCCATGCCACAGAAAGTCCACAAGCCATTAAGCCACCATCCTCAGCAGAAAAGTGCCCGACAGCAGTCCAGATGGCAAGGCCACATCTCGGCCGATCTTCGGCCCAGCAGGCCTTCTGAAACGGAGAAGGGAGTCTCCACGCCACCAAAAAGGGTGCCTACCCACTGTCCATGTCTCCGCGGAGCAAAAAGCATCCAGCAGCCGTCCCAAACCGCAAAGCCACACCCCAGCTGATCTTCGGGCCAGGAGGCCTCCCGAGAGAGAAGGGAGCCTCCGCACAGCTAAAAATGGCGCCCACCTGCTGTTGATGGAAGCGGCAGCAGTCCGAGCGGCACGGCCACGCCTCGGCCGATCTTCAGGCCGAAAGGCCTTCCAGGAAGAAAAGGGAGCCCACCTGCTGCTTATGGAAATGGCAGCCCTCCGAGCGGCACAGCCACACCTCGGCCGATCTTCGGGCCGGGAGGCCTTCCGGGGGGGAAAGGGAGCCCCCCTGGTGTTCCTAGAAGCGGCAGCACACTGAATAACAAGGCCACACCTTGGCCGATCTTCGGGCCGGGAGGCCTTCCGGAGGGAGGGAGAAGGGAGCCCACCAGCTGATTCATAGGATCGGCTGAACCGGTCCTAAAGCACCTCTGCCCCGGGGAGCCCTTTGTAATTCAAGCAGATGCCAGTGACATGGCAGTCGGAGCTGTGTTACTACAAAAGAATAAGAGTGGAGTCCTACAACCTTGTGCCTACACCTCTAACAAATTCACAGAAGGTGAAAGGAGAGGACAGTCTGGGAGAAGGAGGCCTTCACAATTAGGTGGGGGCTATTAAACTGGCGACACTATTTAGAAGGGAGCAAGGTGCCTTTTGAAGTATGGACAGATCACAAAAATTTAGAGGCACTAAAAACTCCCCGCAAATTTTCCCCAAAGCAAGTGCGATGGGCACAGTACTTTAACCATTTTAACTTTACTTTAAAGTACATACTGGGAAGAAAAAACTTCCTAGCTGATGCACTATCCCAACTGCCACGGTACAAAAGTGAACGTGAAGTGGTCTACAAGGCAATTATCCCCAGTTCACAACCTGCAGCACAACTCACACCTCGCAGAACCCCTAATCCTGATGATCCGGGAGTGAAGAAGATAAAATGAGAGCTCCTTACCGATCAATGGTTCAAAGATAATCAAACCTCCCTAACATGCAGGGATGGTTTGGCATAAGGTAAAGGTTCCCCTGCACATGCGTGCTAGTCGTTTCCAACTCTAGGGGCCGGTGCTCATCTCCGTTTCAAAGCCGAAGAGCCAGCGCTTGTCCGAGGACGTCTCCGTGGTCATGTGGCTGGCATGACTAGACGCCAAAGGCGCACGGAACGCTGTTACCTTCCCACCGTAGTGGTCCCTATTTTTCTACTTACATTTTTACGTGCTTTCGAACTGCTAGGTTGGCAGAAGCTGGGACGAGTAACAAGCGCTCACTCTGCTATGCGGCACTCGGGATTCGACCCGCCAAACTGCCGACCTTCTGATCGACAAGCTCAGCGTCTTAACCCACTGAGCCACCACGTCCCTATCATAGTTTGGCATACATTGGGGGAAAATTGTATCTACCAGAAACCCTCCATCTCAATGCTCTCAGACACAGCCATGATGTAAAACAGGCTGGACACTTTGTATATTTAAAAACTCTACACCTCATCGAGTTGTACCATATGTGCCACCATGAAAAGAATACCAGGGAAAACCCCTGGGCTACTGCAGTCAGTAGCCGACCCTTCTCAACCATGGGAACAAATAGCTATGGACTTTATTGTAGACTACCCAATAGTAGAGGAAATACTGTCATCTGGACTGTGATAGATCTGTTTTCGAAGCAGGCTCACTTTATCACCTGTAAAGGACTCCCATCTGCACAATGACTGACTAAATTGTTCCTGAAACATATCTACCGACTGCATGGCACCCCTAAGTGAATAATTTCAGATAGAAGAGTGCAGTTCACAGCAAAATTTTGGAGGAATTTCCTTAAATTAATTGGATCATCCCAAGGCTTATCATCTGCTTTTCATCCAGCTACCAATGGGGCTGCAGAATCCGCTAACAAAATGGTGGAGCAATACCTCAGATGCTATGTTTCCTACCAACAGACAAATTGGACTGACCTCCTCCCTTTTGCCGAGGTGGCCTACAATAATTCTGTTCACAGCCGCACTGGCTACACGCCTTTCAGAGTAGCCACAGGAAAAGAGTTCAGCCCGATGCTTGACTATCCTTAGGTGCCCTCCGCTTCCCAGACACTTGATCAATGGGTGAGGGGGTGGGTAGAGGTTTGGAGAAACATGAAAATGGCGTTAAAAAAGACTTCTGAGACTTATAAAAAACAGGCTGATAAAAAGAGGGCTCTCCAAAGAACATTCCAAGTTGGGGAAAAGGTTTATCTGTCAACTAAATATTTACATCTCAAATTACCCAGCAAGAAATTGGGACTTAAATTCTTGGGGCCTTTCCCCATTGTGAAAATCATCAACCCGGTGACAGTAAAATTGAAACTCCCCAGACTTTGGGGAAAAATTCACTCGGTATTCCATTGTAGCTTACTGAATCCTTTTCGAGCCTCTACTTTAAGACCTCCCCCTAGGAAAGCACCTGGACCCCTTGTAGTAGTGGGTCAGACTCATTATGAAGTGAAACGTATTCTTGACTCTAGAATCTTTAAGGGAAAGTTGCACTACCTAATACAATGGAAGGGATACCCATTGTTTGAAGCCACTTGGGTGAAATCTAGCGATGTGAAAGCTTACAGACTTATCAAAAGGTTTTATGAGAAACACCCCAACAAACCAAAAGCCAGCTCCTAACTTGTATTTGTTTACATTACAGGATCTGTTTCTTTTGTAAGGGGGCCGGATGTCAATGCTGCAAACATTGACATGTTTTTGCACTGACAATATAAGAGACAGCCTGTTACTTTAATTACTTCACTTTGGGGGGAAAAGTCAGCCGGATGTTTTGAGAAGATAAAAAAGCTTGTGTACAGAATGGGAAGTGAAACTTCATATGTAAAACTAATTGGATAATATGATTTATGATGTGTAGATAAGGGCGGGGACTGTGTGTGTTACAATGGGTTTCGGGGGAGGAGATTTCAGATTCTGGCATCCCTCCATGAGTGTCGATATTTTGTTTCATTATTAAGACTTTTTAGATAAACAATGCTTGCATTTTGTTTGAACTGTCTCATTTATCGGAACCATGATACATGGTATAGATCTTCTAGTTTGAGAGACATGGACAATAGTATGCTGGCTTAGAAAGCAGTCTCTTGGTTAGAGATCATAGCTTGCAGAGAATAGCATAAGTATGCCTAGGGCAGGGGTCAGCAACCTTAAACACTCAAAGAGCCACTTGGACCCGTTTCTCACAGAAAACATTGGGAGCCACAAACCCCTTTTGACAGCTAAAATGAAGATAACACGGCATATATCCTTTTTTACCTTTATGCTATGTATAAAAAAACTATAGTCTGTTGCATTTATGAAATCAATGAACTGCTACAAAGAAAACAAATTTTTATGCCGGAGAAGAGGGAAGAAAACCCTTTCTCCTTCATCCCAATAGGTGAAAACAATTTTAGTAGCTTATCTACCATCTTTAAATACAGCATAATTATCCCCATACCTCATTTCTTAATTTTAAAAAAATCAAAATATTTCATTAAACATTCTTTACTAAAAGTCCAGTAAGGACAACATATATTCATATTCTCTCTTTCTCTCTCTCTTTTTCCTCTCCCTCTCTCTTTCTCTCTCCCTCTCTTTCTCTATCTCTCTTTCCTCTCCCTCTTTCCTCTCCCTCTCTCTCTCCCCCCCTCTCTCCGATCTTCTGCTCACCTAGCCAGCTGGCCTCACACTGTTCTCTGACAAACTGACCCACATTCTTATTGGGCTGGCTATCTCCTGCCCTTGGTCTGCCAGTCCTCTTCCCCCACTAAGTAAGTAAAAGTGTGTGTGTGTGTGTGTGTGAGAGAGAGAGAGAGAGAGAGAGCGAGAGAGAGCGAGAGAGAAGCGAAGGGAAGCACAAGTGCCTGTCTCTGTCTCTCTGCAAATGACGGAGGAGGAGTGGGAGACGCAGTAGAAAGCTGAAAGAGCCACATGCAGCTCCAGAGCCACGGGTTGCCAACCCGTGACCTAGGGTAACATATGGCATAATGTGCCAAAACCTGACAAGTTTTGCATCTTTACCATTAATGGGGAATGTGGCACAGATACAACTAGAAACTTTGTCAGTGCTTATCTTAATAAAGACCAAGAAAAAAGCACTTTGCTTTACATTCTGCTTGGTAACTCCCAGCACCTGAGTTGCTGTTTGAACAACTCCCACTCTACACATGAGAAAAACATCCATAGTTAAATTATATTACATGTCTGTGTATTTACCTCATCCCCAATGTAATCATGTAACATTCGAATTACTGATGCTCCCTTGCTGTTAGAAATTGCATCAAATATTTCATCCACTTCAGATGGATGGCCTACGTTGACCTAGATGTGAGAAAAGGAGTAAGTTATACAACAGATTAGGCTGAATAAATATCAAATCAGAGTTACAATATAATCCCTTAATTTAAGATATCAAACACTTTGCTATGTCCCTCCATTGATCAGATTTCTGTGCTGAAGAAATGTGAGAATTTGCAAACTTCCACTAATTATTGTAGGAGGCACTCACTTCAACAGGATGACTATTGTCTAATGCATCAAGCTCCTGAGCTCTTGTGTAATCAGCAGAAACAAACTGGGACCAGATATCATATTCTGGAAAGCAATGGTCTACACAAAGGTACTCAATCCAGGATGCAAAGCCCTCATTGAGCCACAGATGAGTCCACCATTCCTAAACAGAAGGAATAAATGAAGTATTAGGGAGCTTTGAGTAGCCCACCTTTAACCTACAGCATGAAATAAACAGACAGGGGCCAATCGACTCTTAGAAGCAGCTTAGAAAAAAGTAGCTGATATATACAAGGCATAAAGAAATTGTGTCTTTTCTCCCTTTCTGTGATTTGACCACTGAAGTAATGCTTTGTTTAGTGAGTAAAAAATTAAAATTGTAATTTTAAAATTAAAATTGTAATACAAATACAGTCAGTTTTCTTTGGGACAAATAAAACATATTAGCTGTAGGAGATGACCAGGTTGAGCCCGAGGGCGTGGTCAAACACATCATCAGTTTGGAGTCTCTACACCCCTATAAGAGACCTAAGTCCAGCTCCACTTGAAGTCTGCTTTTATCTGGCACCAATTTGCTTTGACTGTTAGTAGTTCAAGATTCTTGTATATAGGCAGCATAGAATAAACTTGTAGCACTTTTGAATCCTATCCTGGCCCCTGATTTCTTGCACCTGACATTAGCACTATTAAACTGCCATCAGATAAAAATGCTGTTGAATGTATACTACAATGATAAGAAACAGACAACAATTTTCATTGTGGTTTGGATTTTATCAGGCAATCCCAAACTCTGGGGCTTCAATGGAATAATAATAATAATAATAATAATAATAATAATAATAATAATAATAATAATAATAATAATAATAATAATAATAATACCTGGTTGATACCTAGGATGCTGGCAGCAGCCTGTGTCAACCATTAGTGCCAGTCAATTTGAGTGTTCAGTTGACTTTCATGTTTTATGAATAAAAGTTTAATAATAATAATAATAATAATAATAATAATAATAATAATAATCCCCCAGTGAGGCACTACCTTGACATGGTTGTGGGGCTTGTGTACTCTGAGGGAGAGCTATGCCAGAGGTTCAACCATACTGGACAGGTCTCATCATAGGAGTCAGACAAACAGTGTCTCTCCCATAAAAAAATATGGTGAGATGTAAATTTCAGAATGCCATACCAGCTTGGATGTCACCCAGGTTAACAAGGTCCGCACTAGATGTTGGAGTTCCTGGATATCAGGTGAAAAATGGGTTACAGGACTCAGGACTGTTGGCTCAGCAACCAGGGCCAGCAGCTGCAGAACTACTGGAAGAAAAGGAGTTTACCCATCGCAAATACACAGTGATTGAAAACAAAGAAATAATGATCTGTTATTACAGATCAAGTCCAACAAGAAGAGGATATCTAAAATGAATGCACCAGTTCTGGAAAGAACAACATCCAGGATCAGAAATAACAGAACAGAGACTAGCAGATCAACACCGATTTATAATAAGAAATAAAGTATTCACAGAAACAGAATTGGACGAACTGCAAAGGTTTACCCAGGGCAAAGAAATCAAAGCCTTGCCAGAAGTAATTCAGAATGTGGAGGCAAGCCAGGGGGAGTTGGCAGTGAAGGAATTCAGCAGAGATATACAACTGTTTTCATTTGGAAACCAGGCACCTCTTCCTCAGAAAGAACAAAGCCCTCTAACTAAAGAAATAAAAGAATTGAAACAAAGAATAACTGAGCATCTAGAACAGCACAAAAACAACAGAATAAGGCTGCCTGCATTGAAGCTTGTTCCAAAGAAACAGCTAGCACAAGCATTAAAAAATGCAAATACTGTAATATCAAGTATAAGCACCAATTCACTGCAAGAAATAAACCAACTAATGTACAGCACAGCTGCAGTTATAACTGAATACCTGGGATGCAGAATGTGGAGGCAAGCCAGGGGGAGTTGGCAGTGAAGGAATTCAGCAGAGATATACAACTGTTTTCATTTGGAAACCAGGCACCTCTTCCTCAGAAAGAACAAAGCCCTCTAACTAAAGAAATAAAAGAATTGAAACAAAGAATAACTGAGCATCTAGAACAGCACAAAAACAACAGAATAAGGCTGCCTGCATTGAAGCTTGTTCCAAAGAAACAGCTAGCACAAGCATTAAAAAATGCAAATACTGTAATATCAAGTATAAGCACCAATTCACTGCAAGAAATAAACCAACTAATGTACAGCACAGCTGCAGTTATAACTGAATACCTGGGATGCAAAATCAACAAAGAAGAAAAACAAACAAACTGCACCACAAAAATGGAAGGTTAGACTAGAAAATAAGATCAGCAAGTTAAGATCACATGCAAGCAAGCTAGAACAGTTTGGCTTGGACAAATGTGCCACACTCACTCTCAAACAAGGAAAAAATAGTGAAAACTGAAGGAATCAAGATGCCCCACAAAAATAACAGTAAGAGTCTGGATGAGGAAGATTACTACAAATACTTGGGTATCCTTCAAGCTGACAACATCAAGCACACTGAAGTCAAGAAAAAGATTAGAGGTGAATACATCAAGAGAGTGAAGAAGATCTTAAAGTCCAAACTCAATGGAGGAAATACCGTGAAGGCAATCAACACCTGGGCAATTCCAGTCATTAGATACACAGCTGGAATAGTGGACTGGACTCAAGCAGAACTAAAAGCAATGGATAGGAAGACCAGAAAAATAATGACAATGAATCATGCCCTTCATCCACGCAATGACATTGACAGACTCTATCTACCAAGGCAAATAGGTGGATGTGGAATGCTGCAAGTACATCAGATGGTTGAAGAAGAAAAAATGGCTTTGGAAGAATATCTGAAGGACAATGATGAAGATGCACTGAAATTAGTATATCAGGAAGGCTTACTGACTACTGGAGACCAAATTAAGAACAGAATAGAGGCATGGGAAGACAAAGCACTACATGGGCAGTATATTAAAAAAAATAGCTGGGAAAGCAGATAATAACAAGACCTGGCAATGGCTAAGAGCAAGAAAGTTGAAGAAAGAGACCAAGGGACTAATTCTGGCTGCACAAGACCAAGCCTTAAGGACAAATGCATACAAAGTCAAAATTAAGAAGACAGTAAGTGCCGCCTATGCAAAGAAGCTGAAGAAACAGTTGACCACCTGGTAAGCTGCTGCAAGAAGATCGCACAGACTGACTACAAGCAGCGGCATGACAAAGTAGCAACAATGGTTCATTGGAAGATCTGCAAGAAATATCATTTGCCTGTAAGCAAGAACTGGTGGGATCATAAAATAGAGAAAGTCATAGAAAATGATAAAGTTAAACTGCTCTGGGACTTCAGAATTCAAACAGACAAGCACCTGCAACATAACACCCCGGACTTAACAATTGTCGATAAGAAAGACAAAAAATTCTGGATAGTGGACGTGGCAGTGCCTGGAGACAGCAGAATAGACGAGAAAGAACTGGAGAAGATAACAAAACACAAAGACCTACAAATAGAAATAGAAAGACTGTGGCAAAGGCAAGCAAGGGTAATACCAATAGTAATAGGCACCTTGGGTGCAATCCCAAAACAACTGGAGCACCACTTGAATACCATTGGCATTAACAAATTCACCATTAGTCAATTGCAAAAGGCGGCCTTACTAGGAACTGCTTCCATCCTGCGACGATATCTACTGTATAATAATATCAAACATCCACAACTGCCTATCACATGTCCTTGGTAAGGACTCGATAAGTAGACAAAAATACCAAATCCAGTCTGAAAATCTGGCTGACTGTGCGATGATCAATAATAATAAAGTTAGAAGGGACTTTGGAGGTCATCTAGTATAACCCCCTGCTCAGGCAGGAAAGCCTAAACCATTTCAGACTATTTCAGAAGATAGGCTTAAGATACAGGAGGATCTGGACAGACTCGAACACTGGGCACTATCTAACAAAATGAAATTCAATTGTGAAAAAAGTAAGGTTCTACATTTAGGCAGGAAAAATCAAATGCACAGGTATAGTATAGGTGGTACCTTGCTCGATAGTAGTAACTGTGAGAGAGATCTCGGAGTCCTAGTGGACAATCACTTAAATATGAGCCAGCAGTGTGCTGCAGCTGCCAAAAAAGCCAACACAGTGCTAGGCTGCATTAACAGAGGGATAGAATCAAGATCACATGAAGTACTAATACCACTTTACAATGCCTTGGTAAGGCCACACCTGGAATACTGCATCCAGTTTTGGTCACCACGATGTAAAAAAGATGTCAAGACTCTAGAAAGAGTACAGAGAAGAGCAACAAAGATGATTGGGGGACTGGAGGCTAAAACATATAGGGAACGGTTGCTGGAATTGGGTATGTGTAGTTTAATGAAGAGAAGGGTGAGGGGTGACATGATAGCAGTGTTCCAATATCTCAGGGGCTGCCACAAAGAAGAGGGAGCCAAGCTATTCTCCAAAGCACCTGAAAGCAGGAGAAGAAGCAATGGATGGAAACTAGTCAAGGAGAGAAGCAACCTAAAACTAAGGAGAAACTTCCTGACAGTTAGAACAACTAACCAGTGGAACAGCCTGCCTCCAGAAGTGGTGAATGCTCCAACACTGGAAGTTTTTAAGAAGAGACTGGACAGCCATTTGTCTGAAATGGTATAGGGTTTCCTGCCTTAGCAGGGGGTTGGACTAGATGACCTCCAAGGTCCCTTCCAACTTCTTCTTTCTTCTTCTTCTTCTTCTTCTTCTTCTTCTTCTTCTTCTTCTTCTTCTTCTTCTTATTATTATTATTATTATTATTATTATTATTATTATTATTATTATTATTATTATTCTTATTCTTATTCTTATTATTATTATTATTATTATTATTATTGTTGTTGTTGTTGTTGTTGTTGTTGTAAAGTCGCGTGCTTCACACACAGAGACGGACACAGAGCTGGGGTGAAGATGAGTTTATTCTGAACAGAACGAACTGGGGAAACAGGGAAGCCTGGCGTCTATTTGTACCTGCCCAGGTGGATGGCATCCAATCAGTTCAAACCTGGGCTTCCTGCCAGTGCAGGTGACAATGGGTGTAGATCCTGGCTTCCCACCAGGCTGACCATGCCTGGGGCTGTCAACAGCTTAAGTCATTAGGCTTATCTTGAGTGAGCAGTCATCGCCCGAGGCTGTCCAGCCCCTCTGCTGATCTGCACCATCAGCCTCCTGCTGTGCTGTCCTTTGTGTATGCTGGGAGGCATACACTGCAATTATGACTAACCAATCTCTTCTTAAAAACTTCCAGTGTTGTTCCACTGGTTAATTGTTCTAACTGTGAGGAAGTTTCTCCTTAGTTCTAGGTTGCTTCTCTCCTTGATTAGTTTCCATCCTTTGCTTCTTGTCCTGCCTTCAAGCACTTTGGAGAATAGCTTGACTCCCTCTTCTTTGAGACAGCCCCTGAGATATTGGAACACTGCTATCATGTCACCCCTAGTCCTTCTCTTCGTGATGTCCCGGTGCCTGGAGGCGGTCCAGGTCTGGATGGGGAGAAACAGGCTTCGTCTCAATCCCGCCAAGACTGAGTGGCTGTGCATATCGGCATCTCGGGTCAACCAGACTATTCCATCTCTAACGATGGGGGGTGAGGTGTTACCCCCCGTTGATAGGGCTCGCAACTTGGGCGTCTTCCTGGATTCACGACTCAATTTTGAAGACCATATAGGAGCCGTGACCAGGGGGGCTTTTGCCCAGGTTCGCCTGGTGCGCCAGTTGCGTCCCTATCTGGACCGAGATGCCCTACGCACAGTTACGCATGCGCTCGTGACCTCCCGTTTGGACTACTGCAACGCTCTCTACATGGGGCTGCCCTTGAGGACCACTCGGAGGCTTCAACTGGTGCAGAATGCGGCCGCGCGAGTTGTAATGGGGGTCTCCCGATACTCCCATGTAACACCTCTACTCCGCGAGCTGCATTGGCTTCCGGTTGCCCTCCGGGTGAAATTCAAGGTGCTGGTCATTACCTATAAAGCCCTACATGGCTTGGGTCCGGGGTATTTGAGGGAACACCTGCTGCCAGCATCAAGTTCCCTTCGTCCAGTGCGCTCCCACAGGGAGGGTCTTCTCAGGGTCCCACCGGTAAGAGATTGCCAGCGGGTAACACCCAGGGATAGGGCCTTCTCAGTGGGGGCGCCTGCCCTCTGGAACCAGCTGCCAGTGGAGCTGAGGACTGCCCCCGACCTCCGTTTATTCCGCCGGGGCCTGAAGACCTGGCTCTTCGAGTTCTCTGGCCCAGGCTGAGGATTAATTTATTTTAATTGGGGTTTTATTTGTACAGGGACAAATTTAATCTTTTTTAAACTGGTTTTAACTTTTGTATTTTTGGTTTTTAATTCCCTGTAAACCGCCCTGAGTCCTCCGGGAAAGGGCGGTATATAAATGTAATAAAATAAATAAATAAATTAAACTAGACATACCCAATTCCAGCAGCCGTTCCTTATATGTTTTAGCCTCCAGACCTCTAATTATCTTTGTTGCTCTTCTCTGTACTCTTTCTAGAGTCTCGACATCTTTTTTACATCGTGGTGACCAAAACTGGATGCAGTATTCCAGGTGTGGCCTTACCAAGGCATTGTAAAGTGGTATTAATACTTCACGTGATCTTGATTCTATCCCTGTTAATGCAGCCTACCACTTTGTTGGCTTTTTTGGCAGCGGCAGCACACTGCTGGCTAGTATTTAAGTGATTGTCCACTAGGACTCCGAGATCCCTCTCACAGTTACTACTATTGAGCAAGGTACCCCCTATACTATACCTGTACATTTGGTTTTTCTTGCCTAAATGTAGAACCTTACTTTTTTTCACAATTGAATTTCATTTTGTTAGATAGTGCCCAGTGTTCGAGTCTGTCCAGATCCTCCTGTATTTTAAGCCTGTCTTCTGGAGTGTTGGCTATTCCTGCCAGCTTGGTGTCCTCTGCAAATTTGATGAGTTCCCCATCTGTACCCTCGTCCAACTCGTTGATGAATATGTTGAAGAGCATTGGGCCCAGAACAGAGCCCTGGGGTACCCCACTACACACTTTCCTCCATGTAGATGCGGTTCCACTGAGGACCACATGCTGAGTACGGCCGGTCAGCCTGCTACGAATCCATCTGGTGGTGATGCTATCTAACCCACATTTTTCTATCTTATGAAGTAGTAGGCTGTGATCTACTTTATCAAATGCCTTACTGAAGTCCAAGTAAATTATATCAACAGCGTTCCTCTGGTCCACTAGTTTTGTCACTTGGTCAAAGAATGCAATAAGATTTGACTGGCATGATCTGTTTTTGACAAACCCATGTTGGATTTTAGTAATGATTTTGTTTGCCTCTAGGTGCTCGCTGATTCGTTGTTTGATTATCTTTTCCAGAATCTTCCCAGGTATTGAGGTCAGGCTGATAGGTCTGTAATTTCCTGGATCCATTTTTTTCCTTTTTTGAAGATGGGAACTACATCAGCTCTTTTCCAGTCCTGTGGTAGTTCCCCAGTACCCCAGGATCTTTGAAAGATATAATTCAGTGGTTCTGGGATCACGTCTGCCAGTTCCTTGAGAGCCTTGGGGTGTAATCCATCTGGTCCTGGTGATTTGAACTCATCTAGGCTGGACAGGTGCTCACTTACCATTTTCTTGCCTATCTTGTGTTTCTATTCTGTTTTTTATGGCACTATTTTTGATAGGTTGGTTTGTTTTTTCCCTTTTTCTAAAGACAGATGCAAAAAAATGAGTTAAATAGTTCTGCTTTCTCCCTGTTGCTTGTCACCTTCTTCCCACTTTCACCCCCTAATGGACCAATCATTTCCTTTACTTTTTTTGTTTTTTACATGTTGAAAGAAGCTTTTGATCTTGATTCTATTCCTCTGTTAAAGCAGCCTAACACTGTGTTGGCTTTTTTTGGCAGCTGCACCACACTGCTGGCTCATATCTAAGTGATTGTCCAGTAGGACTCCAAGATCCCTCTCACAGTTGCTACTATTGAGCAAGGTACCACCCATACTATGCCTGTACATTTGGTTTTTCTTGCCTAAATGTAGAACCTTTGGCACCTCAAACCTTCAGCTCCTCCACAGATTTTCTATGGGATTAAGGGCTGGAGACTGGCTAGGCCACTCCAGGACCTTAATGTGCTTCTTCTTGAGCCACTCCTTTTGGGTCATTGTCATACTGGAATGGCCATCCACAACCCATTTTCAATGCCCTGGCTGAGGGAAAGAGGTTCTGACCCAAGATTTGACGGTACAAGGCCCCGTCCATCGTCCCTTTGATGTGGTGAAGTTGTCCTGTCCCCTTAGCAGAAAAACATGCCCAAAGAATGTTTCCACCTCCATGTTTGACAGTGGGGATGGTGTTCTTGGGATCATAGGCAGCATTCCTCCTCCTCCAAACACGGAGAGTTGAGTTGATGCCAAAGAGCTCGATTTTGGTCTCATCTGACCACAACACCACAAGATCCTCCCGTGTAGTTCTAGGCCGATTCCTCAACATTCTCATGATCATTGAAGCTCCACAAGGTGAGATCTTGCATGGAGCCCCAGACCAATGGAGGTTGACAGTTATTTTGTGTTTCTTCCATTTGCAAATAATCGCACCAACTGTTGTCACCTTCTCACCAAGCTGCTTGGCGATGGTCTTGTAGCCCATTACAGGCTTGTGTAGGTCTACAATCTTGTCCCTGACATCCTTGGACAGCTCTTTGGTCTTGGCCATGGTGGAAAGCTTGGAATCTGATTGATTGCTTCTGTGGACAGGTGTCTTTTATACAGGTAACAAGCTGAGATTAGGAGCACTCCCTTTAAGAGAGTGCTCGTAATCTCAGCTCGTTACCTGTATAAAAGACACTTGGGAGCCAGAAGTCTTGCTGATTGATAGGGGATCAAATACTTATTTCACTCATTAAAATGCAAATCAATTTATAACTTTTTTGAAATGTGTTTTTCTGGATTTTTTTGTTGTTATTCTGTCTCTTACTGTTAAAATAAACCTACAATTAAAATTATAGACTGATCATTTCTTTGTCAGTGGGCAAACATACAAAATCAGCAGGGGATCAAATACTTTTTCCCCTCACTATATATACTGTACTTTCTTAAAATTCTAGAAACTTAGGCCATACAAGGAGGTAAGCAAATGCAGACTTGTAGGGCAAACCAAACCCACAGTTTCTGTAACTGTAACCTATGTAAGAATGGAAGATAATAAAGCCTTTCGTTGTGTCTAAGGGGCAAGCTGCTCATAGTGGTTAAGAAAAAGATGAGAAAAGTTGTGGAAAATATGCAAGGATTATAAATGGGGCTTCACATTGTCTAGCCTCCAATAAAATTTGGTAAATAAAGCAGGACACATTTAGAATAAAAGGCTTTGTCTGGAGACACCCTTGATTATAAAAACATAACCAATACATAACAAGAGAGGGGCAGATATGTCTCAAGACTGAACTCCAGATCAACTAGTTTGATTTTTACTATATAAGCAGTAGTGGTTCAGGATCTGGAAAAATTTACTTTGAGCCTTAATAGAACTACCTAAGAAAAAGTGCCAAAACTGAAAACGTTGGTATTCTTCTCCCTGGTTTAGACAATCCTACAATAGTACCAATCTTCTGCTTTAATATGTTATACACATTCTTCCATTTACCTGTGGCATTATTGGGCCCTTCCCCATTTGCGCCTAACCATGGCACCATAACTTGACAGTAACATTTTTTGTCTGCCATGTCCCTATGGCATTCTCTGTATTTATTTGTTAAATTTAGTATTTTGTTAGATTTACAGGTGAAACTCGAAAAATTAGAATATCGTGCAAAAGTTCATTTATTTCAGTAATGCAACTTAAAAGGGGAAACTAATATATGAGATAGACTCATTACATGCAAAGCAAGATAGTTCAAGCCGTGATTTGTCATAATTGTGATGATTATGGCGTACAGCTCATGAAAACCCCAAATCCACAATCTCAGAAAATTAGAATATTGTGAAAAGGTGCAATATTCTAGGCTCAAAGTGTCCCACTCTAATCAGCTAATTAAGCCATAACACCTGCAAAGGGTTCCTGAGCCTTTAAATGGTCTCTCAGTCTGGTTCAGTAGGAATCACAATCATGGGGAAGACTGCTGACCTGACAGTTGTGCAGAAAACCATCATTGACACCCTCCATAAAGGAGGGAAAGCCTCAAAAGGTAATTGCAAAACAAGTTGGATGTTCCCAAAGTGCTGTATCAAAGCACATTAATAGAAAGTTATGTGGAAGGGAAAAGTGTGGAAGAAAAAGGTGCACAAGCAGCAGGGATGACCGCAGCCTGGAGAGGATTGTCAGGAAAAGGCCATTCAAAAGGGTTGGGGACTTTCACAAGGAGTGGACTGAGGCTGGAGTCAGTGCATCAAGAGCCACCACACACAGATGGATCCTGGACATGGGCTTCAAATGTCGTATTTGTTAGATGTTTAGTGCCAGCCATTGGCAGTTACCCAAAAGGGTCATCAGGTGGAGGCAAAGAGGCTTCTTTGCTTCCACTGATGAGCCAAGGGTCTCAGACCCCTACAGCCCCATTGGCAGAGTGTTTTATGGTCAGGGAGGGACCAAGACCCCCCATAAATACCTCTGCACGAGGGGCTGCTCTTTCTTCTAGTCTCTCTTCAGTTTAGTTCTTGTTTTGTTCCAGTTATGCTATGCTAGCTTGCTTTCTTTTCTTTTGTTCTCTCTCACATGCAGGCATGAATGCCTTCATGCCAAGTATTTCTTTCTCTTTAATCTATCATTGAATAAAGCTAATATGATTGCATCTCTGCGTGATGCCTTTTACTTGGAAGCACCTTAACGATCCATCGACCTCATGAGATCATCTCACAGTATTCCTCTTGTCAAGCCTCTCCTGAACAACAAACAAGGTCAGAAGCGTCTTACCTGGGCTAAAGAAAAACAGACCTGGTCTGTTGCTCAGTGGTCCAAAGTCCTCTTTTCTGATGAGAGCAACTTTTGCATCTCATTTGGAAACCAAGGACCCAGAGTCTGGAGGAAGAATTGAGAGGCTCATACTGCAAGATGCTTGAAGTCCAGTGTGAAGTTTCCACAGTCTGTGTTGATTTGGGGAGCCATGTCATCTGCTGGTGTTGGTCCACTGTGCTTCATTAAGTCCAGGGTCAACGCAGCCGTGTACCAGGAGATTTTGGAGCACTTCATGCTTCCTTCCGCAGACGAGCTTTATGGGGATGCTGACTTCATTTTCCAGCAGGACTTGGCACCTGCCCACACTGCCAAAAGCACCAAAACCTGGTTCAATGACCGTGGGATTACTGTGCTTGATTGGCCAGCAAACTCGCCTGACCTGAACCCCATAGAAAATCTATGGGGCATTGCCAAGAGAAAGATGAGAGACATGAGACCGAACAATGCAGAAGAGCTGAAGGCCGCTATTGAAGTATCCTGGTCTTCCATAACACGTCAGCAGTGCCACAGGCTGATAGCTTCCATGCCACGCCGCATTGAGGCAGTAATTGCTGCATAAGGGGCCCAAACCAAGTACTGAGTACATATGCATGCTTATACTTTTCAGAGGTCTGATATTGTTCTATGTACACTCCTTGTTTTATTGATTGCATGCAATATTCTAATTTTCTGAGATTGTGGATTTGGGGTTTTCATGAGCTGTACGCCATAATCATCACAATTATGACAAATCACGGCTTGAACTATCTTGCTTTGCATGCAATGAGTCTATCTCATATATTAGTTTCCCCTTTTAAGTTGCACTACTGAAATAAATGAACTTTTGCACAATATTCTAGTTTTTTGAGTTTCACCTGTACATTTGCGCAGGACCCCTTGCATGAGATAGTCTTTTATTAGGTTTTGAATAGGCTCAACTGAAATGTTGTATTGAGGCAAGCATCTGTATCATCTGTATCACAACAGGGGTTGCATTTTTCAGAAACCCCACTTCTGTTGATTCCCATTCCCATACAGTGGGAGGGAGCGCTTGTAGATCAATATGAAGCGATTTAACTTCCTTTAAAAAAAGGATGGTCAGGCAATGCATGTGAGTGAGGAAAATGTCTAAAATTAGCCCTTCTGGAGTGCATTTTATTGTGGCCCCAAGTTTACACAGTAGGATCCTTCCCATGAGGGATAAGGGTGACTGAGGACAGACTATAAACAAATGTTGTATGGATAGGGGTCCTACTTTAACCCTCATTTCATTAGTGAACTCCATCAATATTAATTTACCCCCCCACCCCAATGATATTGTCCCTTGTGCCAGGCATGGCAGAGCCTTTGAAAGGTGAGTGGGTAATAAGAGAGGCTGTGGCTCCAGTATCAATTAGACAGTCATGGGACTTCCCACCACCACAACTGTGAGAGTGAGCAGAGGCTCCCCTTCATGACCTTGCTTGAGTGGGATGGAAAGTCTGGTGAAAGGGGAGTCAGTTCTAGTGCCTTCTGTAGCTAGTCATTGGTATTCATGATCTGGGGTTTCCTAGGTCTGCATCAGATGGGAATTAGCTGGTTTAGGAAAGGCACAGTGGTGTAGTTGGGTGCCAAGGGAAGCAGGTAGGATCTGGAGGGTGCAAATCAAGGTGGTTGATGGTAGCAGCGAGCTCTCGTTTAGTGAGTGAGATTTGCTTTGCAATCCCTTCAGTAATGTCCTTCTACACACCAAAAGAAGGTTACTGGCCTCTGCCCTCCTTCTTGGAGTCTGAATGATGTTTTTTTCTAATTTCCCTGCAGGGCTGCAAACATTTTAAAATCTTCTTGCCTCTCCGCACTCCTTCTCCTTTGCTTCTCTCTCTCTCTCTCGGTCTGCTTCTTTCCATTCTCTGTCTTCCTCCTTCCAACATTTCCTCTGGTCAAATATAAAGTTGGTGATTCAGCGCAGTTCAATGATCTCCTTTGATGACCAGTTGGACACTACAGTTGTCAATGCTGTCAACATTGACATGTTTTTGCACTGACAATATAAGAGGCAGCCTTTTGCTTTAACTGGCTTTGAATCACTAAAGCGCGGAAGGAATTCAACCTGGATGTTTTGAGAAAATAAGAGTGCGCTTCAGAAGGGAAGTGAAACTTTGTGTGTTAAACTAATTGGTGAATGTGATTTATGACGTGTAATTAAGGGAGGGAGATTCTGTATGATATGATGTGTTAAGGGGAGGAGAATTCAGATTCTGGCATCCATCCATGAGTGCTGATGCTCCGTTCTCATTATTATAGACTTTTTTGGAATAAACAATCATGCAGTGTTCTTTAATCTGTCTCATTAATCAGAACCATGACAACAGTTTGGAAATGGTTCTGAATGTCACTAGAGGTTTGGTCAACAAATGTGGAGGTGAGGATTGTTTGGTACCTTTGGTTATTTACATCTAGATGGGTATAGGCAACTCCTGTCTCAAGGAGGCAGACCCAAAAGGCGTTGAGTGTTTCTTCTTCTGTGTGCTAGAGTTCTGACCATTTCAGTAGTTTTTGACCCATTTCCTGGAGGGCTTCTAATAGGTTTTCTTGGGCTCTCATGTATTTGCCCCAATGGGTTGCCACATTATAATCCCATGTGGGTCAGTTCACTGGCCAAGCAAATTGTGCTGGGACTACTTGACCAGGAATGGTAATTACTGGTCTCCTTGCTATTTCTGCCATTTTTTCAAATAGTTTGTAGTTCATTGCATTTTCCAATCATATATGCTCCTTTTTGTTATGGGAACTGCCTGGACCGTTCAAACACCTGCATAGTGTGACCTTGAAGTGAAGATCAGGGTCTCATAATCTACAGATGGATTCTTGCCATTCCATTCCCACCCCATGCAATTCAACCACCCTCCCAATTGTTGTTAAGTTGAGAGTGGAGAAGAAACTAGGTGAAAAGCAAATCACTCTTGACAGTACCTTTAGGAGATGGTTCGTGTGTCTGTGATCTGGTGATAGTAAACTTGCTCCTGAAAGGACAGTGATTACTTTGATTGTAACCTGTTCCCTAATGTTTTTTGCTCTAAATGGTACTCAGAGTGAGATACTGTGGGAGAAGTAGCCACATTTCAAACCTGGGCATTTGAGCCTATTTTTTGAGTTCTCTTGACAACTGCTCTGGCTACCACAATTTTGGTAAAAAGTTTGAAGATAATTTTATAGGATTTTATTCATGAAGATCAATGGGGGTTTTTACCTAAAAGACAACTATGAGATAATATTTGAAATGTTTTGAATATTTTGGAATACTTGGAGCAACATAATGAAAAACAAGCTGCACTGACATTCTTAGGTGCAGAGAAGGCCTTTGACAATTTCACTTGGATTTTTTTGTTTAAAGTTCTGGAACTTTGGAGATAATATTATTAAATGGGTAAGATCAATTTATACTTCTCAGAAAGCACGAATATGTCAGATCCAAAACCAAGAATCATATGATTATTCTTCCAACCTGAGTTCTTTATTGTTTTCACCCCATAAACAAAATCTTGTCAGACTAATTACTCTAGTACTGTGTTTCCCCGAAAATAAGATCCACCCAGAAAATAAGCCCTGGCATGATTTTTAGTGTGTGCCTAATATAAGCCCTACCCCCAAAATAAGCCCTAGTTAAGAGCCGACCCACTCCGTCCCACCGTCTGGTTGCTTGCTGCCGCAACAGAGTCTGCTGTGCGCTCACCTGTCAGCTGTGCTCTCCATGCCTCAGATCAGCTGCAGCATGCTGTGGAGAGCAAGGCTGATGCAGGCTAGGCAGGCTTGCAAAGAGACTCTGCTTTTTTTCAGCGGGGCTTCAGTGCCTGGCCGGCTCAGCCAATTTCCCTCTTTCTTCTCCCTGTTCCTCCTCCTCCTTTGACAGTGGTGGGGTTTGGGAGATGATAAATCCCCATTTGTGGTGTGGGCACCAACCAATCAGGAGGGCAACACCAGCAGCCAATGCTGCAGCAGGAAAAGCGGAAGGCAACGCCGCCCACCAGACCCGCCTGGCAGCACAGTAACTACACTTCTCCTCAGCTCCAGGAAGCTTGTACAATGGAAACTTGATGGTGAGGGCCGTGGGGTGCTTACTGCGGGAGCTGCTACCAGTAACAGGGCCGGGGAAACGGGCCGGGTGGGGGGAGCTGCCAATGCCACTGCCCTGAGGCTTGGCAGAGCCCCCCCCAAGAAGCCATGATTCCCCCTCCCTAGCCAGCCAGCCACCATCCCCTGACCTACTCCTTGCCTGGCCGGCTGGCTGGAACAAAACCTCACCACTCTTCTCAGCAGCGGCAGTCTAATGGACCTGAGAAGAGCAACAAAGATGATTAGAGGTCTGGAGGCTAAAACATAAAAGGAACGGCTGCTGGAATTGGTTATGTATAGTTTAATGAAGAGAAGGACTGGGGTGACATGATAGCAGTGTTCCAATATCTCAGGGGCTGCCACAAAGAAGAGGGAGTCAAGCTATTCTCCAAAGCACCCGAAGGCAGGACTGTCACGACGTCCTCTGCGAAGAATCACGAACACACCAAAGGTACGGGTGACAAGGTTTATTCTTCACCTCTCACAAAACAAACTGTGGTAAAGTCAGCGTTGAGGCATCCAGCTTCAACGCCCTTTTATCATGCAGCTACACCCTAACCCCACCCCTTCAGAGCAAACCGGCATCCGCCCACCTCCCCGTAAAAGCCCCACCCATCACCCTGCACAGCCACCACCCACCGCGCGCGTTGCTGCGGCCCGCTGGGCCTTTCCTCAGGTAAGGTCTGTCCTTCCGCCTCCATACGCCCCCCTGTCCGTCCCGGTATTGCAACTGCGTACTCCCCCCTGGGCCCACCCGAACGCCCAGCCGGAGAGAGAGGCAGCGTGGGCATGGCCACCCCCCCCGTCCGTGGCTGCCTGTGGCAGGTCAGTCCTTTCCGCCGCTTCTCCATCGTCCCTTACTCGTCCCGGCTCTGGCTGCATTTGTGTTCTTGCAGGGTGCTGGCGTTGTTCCCAGGGGCCGGGCGCAGGCGCAGCCCGCGGCTCTGGGCCCAGCCGCCGGGGCGCCGGGGGTTCGGCCAGTGCAGGCGCGCCCACCGGCTGACTGACGGGCGCCCAGAGCCGTCCTCGCCGGTGAGGTGAGAGCATGTCCGTTGGCAGCCCGGTTGTGGGCGCGCCAGCCAGCTGCCTGGCGGGGACCTGGCGTTGCGCACGTTGGCCGGGCGAGGCCACGCCCATCAGCTGGTCAGCAGGAGCCCGATGCCGCGTCTTCCGGCTGGGGGTGGGTGCGGCTGGCGGCTGCAACGCCGGCTGCTTTGGTGCCGCGTGGCCACCGGGGGCCGGCGCGGCCAGCATGGACGTCTGCTGGCCAGTAGCAAGCTGCTGCGGTCCGGGAGAGCAGGTGAGCGCAGGAGACGGCAGTCTGCTGGGGGAGGGAGGGGCCGCTCCCCCGTGTCGGCGTGGAGAGCGGCAGAGGCGGTGTCGAGGCCCAGGTGATTGGCAAGCCGGCGGGGCTTGACAGTCGGCTCCCCCTACCACATGCCCACCTGCAAAGGAAGAACGACAAGATGGACATCCACGGACCCAGGCCACTGAGTCCCCGGCGCCACCCCCTGGTTTGGACGGATGTGTACGATGAAAGGTCGTGACCAGACGAGCTGCTCGAACGTCCCCTTTTCCCACCCAAGAGGCCTCCGCCAGCGGGTATCCTTTCCACAATACGAGGTACTGCACCTGCCCCCTCCGTACCCATGAATCGAGGATTGCCTGTATTTCGTACTGGTCCCCGTGAACAGGCCCCGGTGCGTTTCCACCTGCCTTCCCTATCATCCCCCTGGCGGGTCTCAACAGGCTGCTGTGGAAGACTGGGTGGACCTTCCCTAAGAACTTTGGCAACCGTAATTGTACAGTCACGGGGTTGATCACTCGGGCCACTTGGAAAGGGCCAAGGAACTTGGGGCTTAACTTTCTGCTCGGTACCCACAACTGCAAGTACTTGGTCGACAGGTATACCCACTCCCCGGCCTTGGGGGTCTCAAAAGGTTCTCGCTTCCTGTCTGCCTGCTCCTTAACCCGTGCTTGGGCCTTTGCCATCGCCTCCTTAGCGACCTTCCAAGCACCTCCTAGTTGGCGCATCCACTCCCCGGGCCCGGTGGGTGTTATCGATCCCTGTCCACACTCAGGGACAGGGACGAGGTCATACCCTGCCACCACCTGATATGGTGTCAAGCCCGTGCTGCTGTGCACGGCGTTGTTGTGGGCGACCTCAGCAAACACAAGGAGGTCTACCCAGTCTGTTTGTTGGTATGACACGTAACTCCTGAGGAGCCTTTCCACCGTGGCGTTAGCCCTCTCAGTGGCTCCGTTGGTGCTCGGGTGGTAGCCGCAGCTCAGACCCTGGGTGGACCCGATGTGTTGCAGGAACTCCCGCCAGAACCGTGCCGTAAATTGGACCCCACGATCCGAAATTATCCGTCGGGGAACCCCGTGTAGCCGATAGACATGTGTCAGAAACATCCATGCCAATCGTTTGGCAGATGGTAGTCCTTTACAGGGGATGAAGTGTGCCTGTCTGGAGAAGAGGTCGATGACCGTCCAGATCACTGTGTAGCCCCTACTTTCCGGCAACCCAACAATAAAGTCCATGGCAATGTCTTGCCATGGCCGTTCGGGGTCCGATACTGTCTGTAGCAGTCCTAACGGCTTCCCACCACGGGGTTTTACTGTGGCACACACGTGACAGCTCCGGACGTGTTGTTCCACGTCCGCCTTCATGCACGGACACCAGAATTGGCGCCATGCCAAGTGTAGGGTTTTAAGGAAGCCGAAGTGGCCGGCTTGTTTGGCTTCGTGACACCGGTGCAGGACGGTGGGGCGAAGTGCTTGGGGCACATATAGCTTATCCCCGTGCCAGGCCAAGCCATTGCGCATGGTGAGAAGGCCGGGGTGCCCCTTCAGCCAGGCGTCCGTAGCTAGAGCATCACTCATGGCACGGGACAGATCATCCCCCACGCTGCAGACCACCTGGTTCGCGACCGGGGATTCACCAGGTGGGATGAGCTCTTGCACAACTGCTTCCCGTTTGGTGTTGTATTGCGGAAGCCGTGAGAGCGCGTCGGCAAGAAAGTTCCGTCCCCCCGGCACGTATTTCAGAACGAAGTTAAACCGCCGGAAAAAGAGAGCCCATCTGACATGCTTAGGCGCCAGTTTTCTTGGCGACTATAGGACCTCTAAGATTTTGTGGTCTGTCCAGACCTCGAAGGGGTGGGCAGCCCCCTCCAACAGATGACGCCACGTCTCCAGGGCCATGCGCACGGCGAACGCCTCCTTTTCCCAAATCGCCCATGCACGCTCTGTGGATGACAGCTTTTTGGACGAGTAGGCACACGGTTGGAGTGCGCCCTCCGCGTTTCGTTGTAATAGCACAGCCCCTACCGCGACGTCGCTGGCGTCGACTTGGACCACGTACGGTAGGTCTGGATTGGGGTGCGCCAACACCGATTCCTTAGCGAACAAGGCTTTCAGGGACTCGAACGCCTGTTGGCACGTGGTGGTCCACGCCAACGTCAGCACTGGACGCGGCCTCTCCCCGGTCTACCGTGTACGCAGCAAGTCCGTCAACGGCAGGGCTATCGCCACAAAGCCCGGGATAAATTGACGATAGAAGTTCGCAAACCCCAGGAAACTCTGCAGCTGTCGTCGTGTCCGCGGCGCTTGCCACTGCTTCACGGCTTCCACTTTATGAGGGTCCATCTCTATGCCACTTGCTGAAACCCGATACCCCAGGTAATCCAACCTTGTCTTGTGAAACTCACACCTTGTGAGCTTCACATAGAGACGGGCAGCCAGCAGCTTCTGTAGCACCTGGTGCACAAGGGTGACGTGCTCCTCCATGGTCTTAGAATAAATCAGGATGTCGTCCAGGTAAACTAGCACCCCATGGTACAGGTGCTTGTGAAGCACCTGATTTATCAGCTGCATAAAGACGGCTGGGGCTCCCTGGAGTCTGAACGGCATAACCCGGAACTGGAAGCTGCCCAACGGACAGTTGAACGCCGTCTTCCATTCATCCCCGGCTCTGATCCTCACCCGGTAATACGCCTCCCGTAAATCCAATCTCGTGAAAATGCAGCCCGTCGACAGGTGTGCCAGGAGGTCTTTCATGAGGGGCAGCGGATACAAGTGTTCCACGCAGACCGCGTTGACTCCACGGAAGTCGACACACAGTTGAAGCGTGCCGTCCTTCTTTTCTCGGAACAGTATCGGCGCCGCTATGTTGGACCGGGCAGGTCGAATGAATCCCCTCACGAGGTTTTTATCAATATAACGCCGCAATTCCTGCATCTCGCGGGGTGTCAGGGCGTACATGCGTGGTTTTGGCAGCTTGACACCCGGCTCAACCTCAATGGCGCAGTCCGTTGCTCGGTGGGGAGGCAAGGCATCACACTCCCTCTCGTCAAACACCTCAGCCAGGTCGGCGTACGCCTGTGGAAAGCGGGCTCCCACCACCCCTTCTGCCCCTTGGACTTGCTCGCTCCCTGGCTGACCAGAGGGACCCACATATGCGTGTGGTGGCGGTTGTGGCCTTGTCCCCAACCGCAGGTGTTGACACCCCCCTTCCCACTATATCGTGGGACCCCACTTGTCAAGCCACGTCAGCCCCAGGATCACCGCCTCCGTCATAGACGGAACGACAAGAAACCGCATCGTCTCCCAATGGGTCCCCATCTCCAAACGGATAGGGCTCGTCACACGGGTTACCGGGCCCCCCCCCAGAAGGGACCCATCCACCTGCTGGAAACGGAGAGGGGTTGGTAGTCACCACACCTCCAGTCCCAACCGGGCAACCACCGTCTGAGTAGGCACCGGGTACTGCCCGAGTCAATCAGGGCTGGGTAGGCCTCCCTACGACCCGTCCGCGGGTTGACGAGCACAACCGGAACCGTGAAGGTTACCACCGGATCACTCACCATGGGGTCCTCCTCCTTCTGGCTCTCGTAGGGTTCTGGGTCGTTGGCCCCAGGTGTCTCCATCCTCGTTGCTGGTGTCATCATGAGGGTCGCCATCTGATGAGCAGCTCTCGAACGTTCCACCGACTTCCGTGCTGTAGCCCACTTGCCAGGGGGGGTGGCTGCGGCCGCACGGGGCACCGGCAAAGGGCAGTCGGCCACACGGTGTCCTGGCTGATCACACCGGAAACATTTTATGGTTGGCCTTGTGGGCGGCACAGGTGGTTTTGCCGCTGGTGCCACGGTCTTCCGGTCCTCCTCCTTTGGCTTCTCAGGGAGCCTGCGAGGCCCAACCGCCCCCTCCGGCTTCCCCCTACACTCACGCAGCCGGACGTCGAGTTCGACAGCAACACGATACCACTCCAGCAGTCGCTCGGGCACACCACGCACCACGCACGCCCTACGTAGCGCGCCGTCCAACCCTGCCTGGAAGTGGTGCACCAACAGGCGTTCCGACCAGGAGTATAGCTTGCGAGCCACTCGGAGAAACTCACCAACATACTCTGCCGCAGGCCTGCCTTGTTGTCGCAACCCCACCACCTCCGCCTCAGCCCTATGGGTATGGGCCACGTCCTCGAACTGCGTTCGCAGTGCTTCCAGGAACAGTCCAACGTCGGCCAGCTCCCGGGCGTGCTCCCCATACAGGTCAGCCACCCACGCCGCGGCCTCTCCCTGCAGGCTCGCGGTGATGGCCACCACCATGGCCCATTGGGAGGCGTAGGCTGCACCGTACTGGTCTAGATGGTGGATGGTGTGGCTCAGGAACATGGCGAGCCGATCAGGGTGACCATCGTACGTCACTGGCAGAGGCGGAGGGCCCCAGAACAACCCCGGGCCCCAGGACCCCCCCTGGGGCCTGGGGCCCCTTGTACCTGGTGCCTGGTACTGCCCGCTCCATGGCCTGGTGGGAGCCCCGGCTGTCGTTGTCCACCTGGCGGGCTCTGCCTGGTCCGATACCTCAGGGGGTGGTCGTTCGGCTTGAACAGTCCCTGAAGCCGTCGGCTGTGACGGCGGGCCACGGAACCTCGGGCCCGCCAGGCGGAAACCGGGCTGGCCCGACTGGCCAGGCGTCAGCCTCTGCAGCGACCACCGCCGTGTTTCCCAGCCCGGACCCAAAGGCGACCAAGGCGTGGGTTCCTGATACCCAAACTCCCCAAAACGGTCCCGCAACACGTCCAATGTATAGGCTCCTGGAGCCGTGGAGTAACTCCACTCCTCGCCTTCCTCCTCCGTCAGCCGCTGCTCTCTCCAGGCCGCCGCCGAGACCCCTGAGTGGACATCTCCACGGGCCAGGTCCAAGTGCTCCAGTGCAGGACTGTACCACCACTCTCCGCTGCGAGCCGGAGGCCCTTCCTCCCTCCCTTCGCTGCTAACGGCCGTGGCCACAACTCCCTTGGTCTTCGGCCGCACCACCGGCCCCTCCGCCACAACCGGGTCAGGCGGTACTGCAACTGCAGCCCCCACGGCCCCATCCCCATCGGCTGCCAAAGCAAGCCCCTGTGGATCCTCTGCCATGCCCAAAGCGTGGGTAACAACAGAAGGAATCCCAGAGCAACGCTGACTTACTGTCACGACGTCCTCTGCGAAGAATCACGAACACACCAAAGGTACGGGTGACAAGGTTTATTCTTCACCTCTCACAAAACAAACCGTGGTAAAGTCAGCGTTGAGGCATCCAGCTTCAACGCCCTTTTATCATGCAGCTACACCCTAACCCCACCCCTTCAGAGCAAACCGGTATCCGCCCACCTCCCCATAAAAGCCCCACCCATCACCCTGCACAGCCACCACCCACAGCGTGCGTTGCTGCGGCCCGCCGGGCCTTTCCTCAGGTAAGGTCTGTCCTTCTGCCTCCATACGCCCCCCTGTCTGTCCCGGTATTGCAACTGCGTACTCCCCCCTGGGCCCAGCCGAATGCCCAGATGGAGAGTGAGGCAACGTGGGCATGGCCACCCCCCCGTCCGTGGCTGCCTGTGGCAGGTCAGTCCTTTCGGCCGCTTCTCCATCGTCCCTTACTCGTCCCGGCTCTGGCTGCATTTGTGTTCTTGCAGGGTGCTGGCGTTGTTTCCAGGGGCCGGGCGCAGGCGCAGCCCGTGGCTCTGGGCCCAGCCGCCGGGGCACCGGGGGTTCGGCCAGTGCAGGCGCGCCCACCGGCTGATGGGCGCCCGGAGCCGTCCTCGCCGGTGAGGTGAGAGCGCGTCCGTCGGCCACCCGGTTGTGGGCGTGCCAGCCAGCTGCCTGGCGGGGACCCAGCATTGCGCACGTTGGCCGGGCGAGGCCGTGCCCATCAGCTGGTCGGCGGGAGCCCGACGCCGCGTCTTCCGGCTGGGGGTGGGTGCGGCTGGCGGCTCCAACGCCGGCTGCTCTGGCGCCGTGTGGCCACCAGGGCCCGGCGCGGCCAGCGTGGACGTCTGCTGGCCGGTAGTGAGCTGCTGCAGTCCGGGAGAGCAGGTGAGCGCAGGAGACGGCAGTCTGCTGGGGGAGGGAGGGGCCGCTCCCCCGTGTCGGCGTGGAGAGCGGCGGAGGCGGTGTCAAGGCCCGGGTGATTGGCAAGCCGGCGGGGCTTGACAAGGACAAGAAGCAATGGATGGAAACTAATCAAGGAGAGAAGCAACCTAGAACTAAGGAGAAACCTCCTGACAGTTAGAAGAATTAACCAGTGGAGCAACTTGCCTCCAGAAGCTGTGAATGCTCCAACACTGGAAGTTTTTAAGAAGAGACTGGACAGCCATTTGTCTGAAATGGTATAGGGTTTCTTGCCTGAGCAGGGGGTTGGACTAGATGACCTCCAAGTTCCCTTCCAACTTTACTATTATGATTATGATTAAGCTACTGGCGGCACCGGCCCAAGGCATGGGGGGGAGGGAGAGGCAGGCAATGCAGCGGCTTGGGTACCTCAGCTCCATTCAAGTTGAAAGCGTAGGCACAGCAGAAGGATTGCTCTCAAACAACGCCGGGTGCATTGCTCACTCGTGTGCGCCCGCCTTTTTTTTTATTGAAAAGTTTTACAATTTTTAAATACAATGAACTCCCTCCTCCCCCTCCCCTCTCCCCTCCCCTCCCCTCCCCTCCCCCCTCCCCGACTTCCCAGAGCTGAATACAGGGTATAATAATACAAACATAAACTAAAATATGCTAACAACAAAAATAAAACATTAAGTTCTATCGGACTTTAACTCTCCATAGTCATAATATTAATAAAGTAACAAATAACTAATCATACATCATAAAAATCCACTACTTATTCAAATGCTAAATGAAACTTTTTAGTCCCATATTTATTCTGAATATATTCAATCCATCTTCTCCATTCCACAATATATCTCTGTTGCGATTGGTCTTTCAAATATGCTGAAATCTTTGCCATTTCCGCCAAGTTGGAAACTTTCTTTTTTTTTATTGAAAAGTTTTACAATACATTTTTTAAAAAGACAAAACCCCTCCCAACCCCCTCCCCTCTCCCCAAACCTCCCCAACTCCTCCCTCCCCTCCCCCTCCCCCCTCCCCGACTTCCCAGAGCTAAATACAGGGTATAAAAATACAAACAATCATAGTCTACCTTGTGCAAACAACAATAAAATATTAAGTTCTATCGCACTTTAACTCTTATAAAATAACTACAAGCAATTTATATATCACATCAATACTTATTCAAATGCTAGGTGAAACTTTTTAGTCCCATATTTATTCTGGATATAATCAATCCATCTTCTCCACTCCACAATATATCTCTGTTGCGACTGGTCTTTCAAGTACGCTGAGATCTTTGCCATTTCCGCCAGATTGGAGACTTTTAAAGTCCATTCTTCTATAGTCGGCAGTTCTTCCTTCTTCCAATATTGCGCTACTAAAGTCTCGCTGCCGTAATTAAGTTCAACATCAACTTAGTGTCCACGACAGTAGTATCTGTAGTAATGCCCAGTAAAAACAGTTGCGGACAAAACTTTATCTTTTTCTTGAATATTTTTTGCATGTTCCACCAAATTTTAATCCAAAAAGCTTTAACCTTTTTACAGGTCCACCATATATGAAAATACGTTGCATCTTCACAACCACACCTCCAACATTTGGGCTGACAGTTCGGATACATACTTGCTAATTTTTTAGGATCTAAGTGCCACCTATAAAACATTTTATAAAAGTTCTCTCTTAAATTTTGGGCCTGTGTAAATTTTACATTTCTCACCCAAATCTTTTCCCAAGTATCCATTGTTATAACTTCTTGAAAATTCTGGGCCCACTTTATCATACAATCTTTAACAAGTTCCGTTTCTGAATCAATTTCTATCAATGAATTATATATCCTTTTTATATGTGCTTGACCTTGATCTCTAATTTGTTTTACCAAATTTTCATCAGTCATCGAAAAGCCAACTTTCTGGTCCTCTTTCCATATTGCCTGTAATTGCCCATACTGGAACCAAGTTTGTACAATCTTTTCTTCTTTTAAAATATTATATGGCTTTAATTGCCATACATTCCTTTCTAGACTTAAAATTTCCTTATATGTAGTCTCATCCTGTTTGAATCCCACACTTATATTTTCTATTGCATGTTTAGGTATTGCCCAAATTGGTATCTTATAATTTAAGTTATGTCTATACTTTTTCCAAACTCGCAACAGAGCATACCTTAAAATATGTATCTTAAACACATTATCCACCTTCTTATCATACAATAAATATGCATGCCAACCAAATAACAAATCATGACCCTCAAGATTTAATAATCTCCCTTGTGTTAAATTAAACCAGTCACTTATCGATGACAAAGCAGCAGCCTCATAATATAATTTAAAATTAGGCATTTTAAGACCACCTCTTTCACGCGTATCTTGCATTATCTTAAATTTAACTCGTGGCTTTTTCCCTGCCCAGACAAATTTATTAATTCCTTTTTGCCATTCCTCCAAATTTAAATCCTTTTTAAGTATAGGTATCATTTGAAACAAAAACAAAAATTTTGGCAAAACATTCATCTTCACTGCTGCAATTCTTCCCATTAAAGACAATTGTAATTTTTTCCAACTATCTAGTTCTTTTTGTATTTTTCCCCATAACATTTCATAATTATTTTTATATAACTTCACATTTGAGGCTGACAGATATATCCCCAAATATTTAATCTTTTTAACTATTTCAAATCCCGTTAGCTGTTCTAGAACAGCCTTTTGTGCTACGGTCATGTTCTTAGACAGTATTTTAGTTTTTTGTATATTTATCTTAAATCCAGAAACTTTCCTATATAACATTATTATCTCCATCAATTCTACAACTGCAGTGGCTTGGGTACCTCAGCTCCATTCAAGTTGAAAGCGGAGGCACAGCAGAAGGATTGCTCTCAAACAACGCCAGGTGCATTGCTCACTCGTGTGCGCCCGCCTTATTGAGAGCAATCCCGCTGCTGCGCCTCTGCTTTCTTCAACTCAGATGGAGCCGAGGAGCCACTGGTGGCTGCTTGAGTGGGGAGGATGAGCTTTGCTGCTGCTGCTGGGCCACACCTGCTGCTGGGCCACACCATGCCCTGCTGCTGCCTCCCAAACTCCACCTTTGCCGCTGGGTGTGACCAGCGGCAGGGCACTCCATCCTGGGGAGAAAGCAGCGGCAGCCTAACTCTAACCCCCAACCTGCCCCCTCCCTCGCCTCGCCTCGCCTCGCCTCACACTGCAGGACAAGCCTCATGCCCACTGCCCCACCCACCAGAGACCCCCTGGATCTCCCCCAACCCTGCCCGGCCCCCACAGGCATCCCTCCCCAGGAGCAACATCAAGGTGGCCATGGAACAATCTCTGGGGAGCCCTTTTATTATCAGCTTGTTTTTTATAGGTCTCTGAGGCTTTTTTCAGCGTAATCTTTGTTTTGTCCCATACTTCCCCACATCCCGCCAGCCATTGTTCAAGAGTCTGGGAGGTAGAGGGTTCTTGAGGATACTCAGGTATTGGGTTGAATTCCTTCCCTGTAGCAATCTAAAAAGGTGTAAAACCAATTCTGCTATGAATGGTGTTGTTGTAAGCCACTTCAGTGAAAGGGAGGAGGTCAGTCCAGTTCGTTTGTTGATAGTCCACATAGCATCTAATGTATTGCTCCACCATTGAGTTCGCTTTTTCAGCCGCCCCATTCGTAGATGAATGAAAAGCCGACAACAACCCCTGCAATGAACCAATTATTGCCAAAAACCCTCTCCAAAACCTGGCCGTAAACTACACCCCCCTGTCAGAGATTATATATTTTGGTGCACCACGAAATCTATAAATGTCCTTAAGAAACATTTCGGCCAGTTTCTGGGTGGACAGGAGTCCCTTGCAGGCAATAAAATGAGCCTGTTTTGAAAAAAGTTCAATTACAGTCCATATTACCATATTTCCTCTGCTTTCAGGCAACTCAACTATAAAATCCATGGCAATGTCTTCCCACAGCTGGGAAGGGTCTGCAATGGGCTGCAATAGTCCAGGGGGTTTCCCCGGAATTCTTTTCATGGTGGCACATACTGCACAGCTTTTGACATAGTTTTCTACGTCCTTTTTCAAACCTGGCCACCAAAAGTGATGGCAAATCAAGTGTAGCATTTTTAAATAGCCAAAGTGTCCGGCTTCTTTCACATCATGACCATGCTGGAGTGCGTGGAGGCGGAGGGTCTCAGGCAAATATAATTTTCCCCCTTTGTAGGCTAATCCATCCCTACAGGTTAGGGCAGCATGATTGTCTTTAAACCATTGATCATTGAGGAGTTCTTGCTTCAGTTTTCTTGTCACAGGATCATCGAGGGTTCATCATTGAGGAGTTATTGCTTCAGTTTTCTTGTCACAGGATCATCGGGGGTTGGTTTTTTCATGGACTGGATTCTCTGTGGTGTTACTTGAGACACAATCTGTGGAGTAGGCATGATCGATTCATTGAGTTCTTCTTGCTGGCTCTTATACTGAGGTAATCTGGATAGAGCATAAGCCAAAAAATTCTTTCCTCCCGGTATATACTTTAGGGTGAAATTAAACTAGTTAAAATACTGTGCCCATCGTACTTGTTTAGGGGAAAGTTTGTGCAGGGATTTTAGTGCCTCTAGGTTTTTGTGATCAGTCCATACTTCTAAAGGCATTTTGCTCCATTCAAGGTAGTGCTGCCAGGTTAACAGAGCCCAACGGATTGCAAAGGCTTCTTTCTCCCAAACTGCCCACCTCCTCTCATACTCGGTGAATTTTTTTGAGGTGTAGGCACAGGATTGTAGGATTCCTTCATGATTATTTTGCAAAAGTACTGCTCTGACTGCTATATTTCCTTTACAGATCTAAAAGCTAAATGTAAAATCAGTGATTTTCTTTTTTTTTATTGAAAAGTTTTACAATACATTTTATCTTTAACAATCCCTCCCCCCTCCCTCCACCCAACCCTTCCTAACCCTCCCTAACCCTCCCCCCACCCCTTCCCCCTTCCCCCCTCCCCCCTCCCCGACTTCCCAGAGCTAAATACAAGGTATAAAGGTAAAAACAATCATAAACAACCAGATGTTAACAACAATAAACTATTAAGTCTATCGCACTCTAGCTCATATAAAATGACTACAAGCAATACTAATATCACATAAAAAACTTACACAAATGCTAAATGAAACTTTTTAGTCCCATATTTGCTCTGGATATAATCAATCCACTTTTTCCACTCCATAATATAACGTTGTTGCGAATGGTCTTTCAAATAAGCCGAAATCTTTGCCATTTCCGCCAGGTCAGAAACTTTTAAAGTCCATTCTTCTATAGTCGGCAGTTCCTCCTTCTTCCAATATTGACCTACTAAAAGTCTTGCTGCCGTAATTAAGTTCAACATCAACTTAGTGTCCACAACAGTAGTATCCGTAGTTATGCCCAATAAAAACAATTGCGGACAAAACTTTATCCTTTGCTTAAATATCTTCTGCATATTCCACCAGATTTTAATCCAAAAAGCTTTAACCTTTTTACAGGTCCACCATATATGAAAATATGTTGCGTCTTCGCCACCACATCTCCAGCATTTAGGTTGATAGTTCGGATGCATACTTGCAAGCTTTTTAGGATCTAAATGCCACCTATAAAACATTTTGTAAAAGTTCTCTCTTAAGTTTTGAGCTTGCGTAAATTTTACGTTCCTCACCCAAATCTTTTCCCAAGTGTCCATTGTGATAACTTCTTGAATATTCTGAGCCCACTTTATCATACAATCTTTAACAAGTTCTGTTTCTGAGTCAATTTCTATCAATGCAAGATATATCCGTTTGATATGTGCTGGACCCTGATTTCTAATTTGCTTTACCAGATTTCCATCAGTCATTGAGAAACCAATTTTCTGGTCTTCTTTCCACCTGGCCCATAATTGACCATATTGAAACCAGGTTTGAACAATCTTCTCTTCTCGTAGAAAATTGTACGGCTTCAAACACCATACGTTCCTCTCCAAACTTAAGATTTCCTTGTATGTAGTCACATCATGTTTGAAGCCAACATTTATGTTTTCTATTGCATGTTTCGGTATTGCCCATAAAGGTATCTTGTAGTTTAGCTTATGTCTATACTTTTTCCAAACTCTCAGCAATGCCTGTCTTAAAATATGCACTTTAAACACATTATCTACCTTCTTATCATACAATAAATATGCATGCCAGCCAAATAGCAAGTCGTGGCCTTCAAGATTTAATAATCTCCCTTGTGTTAAATTAATCCAATCACTTATCGCTGACAACGCAGCAGCTTCATAATATAATTTAAAGTTGGGCGTTTTAAGACCACCTCTTTCACGCGTGTCCTGCATAATCTTAAATTTAACTCGTGGCCTTTTCCCTGCCCATACAAATTTATTGATACCCTTTTGCCATTCTTCCAGATTTGAGTCTTTTTTAAGAATAGGTATCATTTGAAATAAGAATAGAAATTTAGGCAAAACATTCATTTTCACTGCTGCAATTCTTCCCAGTAGAGACAATTGCAATTTTTCCCAACTCTCCAATTCTTTTTGAATTTTTCCCCATAATTTTTCATAATTATTTTTATATAACTTTGCATTTGAGGGTGACAAATACACCCCCAAATATTTAACCCTTTTAACAATCTCAAATCCAGTTAACCCTTCTAGAAGAGCCTTTTGCGATACTGTCATATTTTTGGCTAATATTTTAGTTTTTTGTATATTAACCTTAAATCCAGAAACCTTTCCATATTGCATTATTATCTCCATCAGGTCCACAACAGAATTTTTTGGCTGGGTCACCATAACAACCAGATCGTCTGCGAACGCCCTCAGTCTCAATTCCGTATTTTAATCAATAATATCTCCAATGTTAATACAAATAATAAAGGTGATAACGGACACCCTTGTCTTGTGCCCTTTTCAATATTACATACTTCAGTCAAACTATTATTTACTATTATTCGGGCTATTTGTTTTTGATATAATGCCCTAATTGGTTGTAAGAATTTATCCCCAAAATTCATTTTATCTAAAACTTTCATCAGAAATTGCCAATCCAGTTGATCAACGGCTTTTTCGGCGTCTATAAAGATCAGCGCCGCAGGGATCTGGTTGTTCCTTTCCAAAAATTCCAACAAGTCTACTATATGCCTCACATTATTTTTCATTTCTCTACCACTAATAAACCCAGTTTGGTCCCCATGAATTATCTGTTGCAAAACCCTTATCAATCTGTTAGCTAAAACCTTAGCAAATATCTTGTAGTCCGTGTTCAAAAGTGATATTGGTCTGTAATTTCTTACTTGAGTGACGTCCTGATCTTCCTTCGGAATCAGAGAAATAAAAGCAGTTCTCCAAGACGGAGGCACCCTTCCTCCCCTTTGAATTGTCTGAAACAATTCCCTTAGTGGCTTTATTATCTCCAATTGTAGATTTTTGTAATACACCGCAGTCAGTCCATCCGTGCCTGGCGCTTTATCCACCTTCAATTGTTTAATTGCTAAAAGAATTTCTTCTTCTGTTATCAATTGATTAATCTCTTCGTTCTTGTGTAAGAACCGGGATGTTGGCATTCCTCAAATATACATCAATATCTGCTTCATTAATCTTATCTTTAGCATATAATTTAGAATAAAAGTCCACAAAGGCTTCCTTAATAAGATCCTGTTGATACACAACCTTACCCTTATGTTCTATTTTATCTATGTTAGAAGCCCTTTGCTTCTTCCTTAACCTGTAAGCTAACCATCTACCTGGTTTATTGGCATTGCAAAAAGTGTTATGCCTAGCAAACCGTAAGTTAGTTGCCACCTGATCAGCCATCAACTTATCAAATTGTCCTCTTAACAAATTAATAACCTCTTTGATCTTCACATCCGATGGATTCAGAATTAGGGCCTTTTCTTTTTCCCTAATTTCATTCTCTAATTCTTCCCTCCTAAATTCCAAGTTACGTCTGTCTTTGTTGTTCATATATATTAACACCCCTCTCATATAAGCTTTGCTAGCATCCCAAACCATGTCCATAGAAGTACCCTTATTCATGTTAGTTTCAAAAAAGTCCTTCATCTGTTTTTTACATTCTTCCACGTTTCTCTGATTTCTAAACAAGTTCTCATTTAAGCGCCAAGAGCGCCTATCTCTATTATCCTTGTCAATCTCTAACCAAACTGGACTATGGTCAGACATAGTTCTTGGACAAATCTTTATCTTCTTGATCCTGGAAAAAAAATCATTAGTCAGTAATATAAAATCAATCCTGGAAAAAGATTGATGTCTATCAGAAAAAAAAGTGTAATCCTTTTCTTGTAAATGTCTTTCTCTCCAAATGTCTCGCAACTCCAAATCATCCTTCATCTCAAAAAAAGATTTAGGCAATCTAGCGTGGCTTGAAGTATGCCTAAAAGAACCACACTTGTGCAGTTGTTCGTCCAAGACGCCGTTCCAATCTCTCATTAAAAATAAAAGATTTATAATCCAACTGAGTAATCTTGCTGTGTAATGAACTATAAAAATCAGCTTGTTGTTGATTAGGAGCGTACAGTCCAACCAAAAGCGTTTTTTTGCCTTCTAACAACAAATCTATTTTAACATATCTTCCTTGTTTATCTGCTTCTATTAGCTCCGCTGTCACAGTATTCTTAACATAAATAACCACTCCATTTTTCTTATTCATTGCAGAAGCACTAAATTGTGTACCCAATCTAGAGTTCAATAGGTACTTTTGGTCCATAACCCTAATATGTGTTTCTTGCAAGCAAATAACATCAGTCTTAAATTGTTTTAAGTATTGAAAAACTTTCTTTCTCTTCTGTGGTGAGTTTAAGCCATTGACATTCCAAGTTAGAAACTTAGTCGCCATCCTTAGCGACCCGAAGCTTCTGGAGCACGTCTGCCAGGAGTCCCTTAACTTCCTTAGGCCGCGCCCCTCCCACAGCTTCGCTATAGGTATGCTTTGGAGGTTCCATAACTTTCTGCTGGTCCTGCTCTTGCTCTCGTCTCGCTCGTCTCAAGGCAGCACGCGTCATCCTCTGCTCTCTGGCATCTTCCGATGAAGCTGTAATTTGATCCCCTCCAGTAGCTTTCTCATCTGTCTGCGTTCCTTCAGCATCTTGAGGCTTTCCCTCGCCATTTTTCTTTGCAGATTCCAAAAGTGGTAAAGGGGTTGCTTTTAAAACATTGCTGTAAAAATCACGTGCCTGGATCACTGTGGCCAAACGGTGTCTCGTGCCTTCATGCATCACCACCATGCCCACTGGTATCTCCCATCTAAACTTGATGTCGCGTTTCTTAAGTTCCTGTGCCAGAAAAGCAAAATCTTTCCTTCTCCTTAAAATTCTTGGAGGAATCTCTTTTAAAACCAAAACTTCTTGCTCAGCAACCACAAGCTTAGTATCATAAGAAACTTGGATAACTTCATTCCTGATTGCTCTCTTTGTGAAATAAACCACCACATCTCTAGGTAGCTTCCTTTGCCTTGCAATCCATGAATTCACACGAAAGATTTTGTCTATATTTCCCTCAATTTCAGCTGCTGACTGTCCCAGTACCACTTCCAAAGCCTCAGAGACTATCTGCTTTAAATCTTCTTTAGGATTCTCTTTTAAGCCTCTGATTCTGATAGCAAACTCCATCTGGTGGTACTGGACCAGAATCAAGTCACCGTCCATTTTATCCATCACATTTTCATTCTCTAACACTTTTGCTTCTAATCTGGAATTATTTTGGCTAAGATCTTCCATTTTTTTCGTCCAAGCATTCAATACATAAAGCCATACCTTGAAGTGCAGGCAAGATGTCTGCCCTCATTGCTGTAAACCTCTCCTCCAGCTTTTCCATCTTTTCATCTATAATATCTGCTATTTGTTGTGAGTGCTTTTCCAAAGCGTCCTGTAGGTCTTTAACCGTCAGTGCCGGAGCAGGTGCAGGAGGCAATAAGGCTTGCAGCGAGGACTGTTGCACCGGGGAAGCCCCCGCACTCCTGAGAACTTTAGAAGTTTTAGCCGCCATCTTCCCCCACTTTCACTTGCTACGCACTTTCACTTTCAAAGTCCATAAAATCCGTTGAACTAGAGAACAAAAATCCACTTTCACCTTGATCTCCTGTATCGCTCTGCCTGCCTCTTCACACTCCAAAGTCCTTCCTTCTGGCAGGGGTGGTTGCTAACGCTTGGTTCTGCTCCCAAAAGCACGGAGCAGAAGCGCTGCGCAGCCCGGAGCAAACCCAGGCTTCGGGGGGGGCTCGATCCTTCAGCCGCCCGAACTAAAAGCTCAGGCGGCCCCGGAGAGCTCAACCCCTACCTGGGGCCTCACCCCCTCCTCTTCTCCCAAGGAGGGGGCTTCCGAACCGTCGAAACAGCTGATCGGCGCTGTTTTCGGCGGTTCTACGAAGCCGCGGAGCGGACAGCCCAGAGATGGCTGTCTTCAGCGTCGCGTCGCCACCGGAAGTGATTTTCTTTTTTTGAGATTCCCCTTGATTCATAGAAAGATATTTTTATAGTCTATCTTTAGGAATCCCAAAAGAGAAACAAGTTCAGTTTTTTTTTAAATCTAACTCTTGGCTTCCTTTTGTGCCAATCATACTTCGCTCTTGGTATCTTTAAATTCTCAAATGTATCTTCCTTTCTTCCTATACCCCTTATTTGAATCCAGGGAGCGTATTCAAATGTCAGTTTTGCAAGGAAGATGTCCCCTTTGTAACCATTGTATTTTTGCTTTGATAGTTCGGTTTTTGGTGGTTGATAGAATATAGTTGTCATTAAATCAGTCAAGTCTTTTTGAACTTCCAATTCTATCTGGTTTAGGTAGAAAGTAGTAGCTGGTATTATGGTTGTCATTGGATTAATTGAATTCTCAATATAGTATATTTGGAGGCCTTTAGTGTCTTCACTCTTGATGTTGCTTTGTTCAGGTGTTGTTGTTTTTTGGCTTGTAGGTTTTGTAGTTACCATTAAAGTTTGGACTTTAAGGTTTTCTGTAGGTTGTTTTTGTTGTTCTTTAAAATCTCTTATTTTGATGTTAGTTTCCACTTCTTCTATTTGGTTTTGGGTTATCTTTTCCTCATTTAAATTCAGAGTTTGATTTGGTGGCTTTAAGTTGTCAGATTTTTCTTGCAGTTTGGCTTTAATTTGCTCTGTCATTGCCAAGATCGTGTCTAGTATCAGTTTATAATCAAGTGGCGGGGTGTATTCATTCATTTCGTTGTTGTTTACAGTTAAATCTTCCATGGAGGCTGTTTTAATAATAGTCAAAGATTTTCCACCTCCTGAAGAGTTGTAATCAGTGCCAGGTGTTCTCACACTTATCTTCAAGGACAGCTTTGTTATTCAGTCAGCTCTCACAACAGAAAAAGGAAGTTTACTTGCTGTACCAGGTTACACCACAAGATGTCTTCAATAAGATATAACATACAATGTAAGAGGTTTTTTTCCTTTTTCCAAATTAATATAGAACTTTTGTAAAATTAGTCCAAATTTTTTCTTTAATTCATAGTTTAGAGCGAAAATGGGATAGTGAATCCCCAGTAACAAAAAGAAGCTTTTTAGTAGATACAGATGAAATTGCTTAAATTCTTTGCTGAATTAATTGAATTTCTTTTGTAACTTTGAGACTTTAAGATTTGTTCCCAAAGTAGATATTCGCCATTTTCTCAAAACAAGGGGAAGGAGATTTTCAGGAAAGTCCCACAGGAAGATGATTAAGGAAAAAGGAAAGGTAAAAGCTCACCCAGGTCCTCCAGATTGCTTCTTAGTGCTAGGTAGTATTTTTGGCTTTCAGCAGGGAGCAGCTTACTGATTGGCCATCTTTATGGCCGGTCTCATCTTCTTTGGGCCAAAGGAGATGATCCCGGATTCCAGCGGAGGGCTGCTGCCCTTCCGCGATCGCAGGGAAGTCTTCCTCTTGGTAATCACCCCTCCAGGGCGATTTTTGACCCTTTTCAGGGTCCTCCAAAGAAGAAAGAAACGGACGGCAGGAAGCAGAAAATATATATTACTGAAAATATATCTTGAATTTTATTGATTGACTGGGCTATAACTAGAAATATATTAACTTGTTTATTTTGACTATGTAATCACTAAGGAAATTAAAGAGGGTATCTCTGTTGATGTAACCTGAACTATTTACAATTGGTTATTTTTTTATTTTAACTACCCAACCACCATGTTGTTTCACAAATACATTTATATGTAAATATTAAAAAATCAATAAAACTTGTATTAGAAAAAAAACTTGATGACCAAAAAAAGGAAAAAAGTGATGAACTACAGGTAGTCCTCAACTTACAACAGTTCACTTAGTGACTGTTTGGAGTTACAATGGCACTTAAAAAAGTGCCCCCCAAGCCACAGCCGAGCAAGACACCTGCCTGCCCGTGCTCTTACTCCTGTCCGAGGTTTTCAATGTTGTGAGCATTTCTGTTGAGGATTGGCAGCGGGGGTGGGGTGGGGTGAGTGTTTGGTTTTTATTCCCCTCATCTGCTGGGTGGTTGCAGCAGGTTTTGGTCACTTCACATGACCCTGGGACACTGTGACCATCATAAATATGAATCAGTTGCCAAGCATCTGAATGTAAATCACAAGACCCTGGAGATGCTGCAAAATTCCAGCTGATCAGTGCTTCTTCTGGGCTCAGCAGAAGCGCCAGGATCAGTGCCGAGTTCCAGCTGGAGCCTGGTGCTGATCCTGGCGCTTCCACTGAGCCCTGACGGCTCCAAAGAAGCGCTGATCCTGGCGCTTTCGCTGAGCCCTGACAGCCCTGCAGCTCCAGCCATTTCTTGCTCATGCTTGTGCGGTGCTGCCACCAGTTCAACACATTCCCCTCCCCCACTACCACTTTTCTAGGATGATCACGTACCACCTGCCAGGTGCCAATGTACCACAGGTGGTACCCGTACCACTGGTTGAAAAGCCCTGATCTGGGTGACAGGTTCCTGTGCTACCCAGCTTGACTTTTCTTTTGTTGGCAGCTGGGTGGGTTTTTTCCTCCCCAGAGGTCCCAATCTACCTTTCTGCTTGGGATACGGGACCGGACAATTTGCTGCTTGATGTCCCTGTTGTCCACATCTGAAGCACTTGATCTGTGGGCCCGAAGGTGGCTTAGGTGGTTGCTGGGGTTCTCTGTGGTGGCAGCTGTCTAGTTTGTTTCGGCTTCGGCTCGGTTTCTGGAGGAATCGGCTTCTTATAGTGAGCAAGCTCAATGTCTAGCTTCACTGCCACTCTTGTAGTTGATCAGGAACTCCCCGAGTGATGCAGGCCTGGGATAGCTAGTCATCTAGCCCCTCTTTGAAGTGATGCTCCAGGGAGTGCTCTGGCCACCTCTCAATCCGACCTGCCACCCTCTGAAATTCTCGCACATATTTCAATGCAGCCTGCCGGCTTGCTTCAGCTTGTGAATGTATTTTTCAGCTTTGAGAGCTATGGACTCATCCTCAAATCTGGTTCTCAAACTTCAGATGAAGAGATGGAGGTTTCCTAGTTCAGGTGCTTGAACATTGTACAAGTTATTTAGCCACTCAGATGCTTCTCCCTCTAAATTGGCTGCAACATTGACCAGGGCAGCGGGGTCAGGGTAAAAATTGGCATTTTGGTTCATGTGGGAATGCACCTGATTGAGGAAGAAAATCAACTTCTCCGGATTGCCATCAAAAGTGGCCTTAAAAGGTGGTGCCATTACGGGTTGCTGCCCAACTAATTGCTGTTGTCCTCCCAGCTGTGGTTGCATGCCCAACTTCTGCTGCCCTCTCCCCCCAGTGGCTACTCTGCACCTGGTGGTTTCTGTCTGTCCAACAGATAGCACAGTTGCCCCAGCTGTTGAACCAAGTCGCATTGAACCTTTATGTTCAGGTTGGCTCTAAGCGCAGGTCCCTGGCTCAGGTGATGACGGTGGTGATAATCGGGGCTGTGTGACCGATGGTAGTAACAGTTAGGGCTTTCATGGTACCAGTAGCAATCAGGGCTTTGACGGTATCGGTGACAGTCTGGGCTTCGGTAGCGTGGGCATCTCTTGGGGTTGTCATAATGATACTGCCATCTGGAGCTTTCGCAGCAGTGGTGCCTGTCAGGAGACCGTGACAAATGATGCCGATCAGGGCTTCTCCAATAGACAAGGCTGTCATGTCGCAAGTGGAGCTCTGGACTACTTGATGCTCAACGATGGCCCGGACTGTCGCCCCGTGACTGATGGTCAGGAGTCTTCCTTCCCACTGGGCTTGAGGTCGATGCTGGTGGCTCTGAGCATGGAGTAGCTGCCCGAGCTCTGTCACTGGGGCTAAGGCTTCTTCTGGGCATAGATTGGTGCTGATCTCGCCAGTCATCATGCTCACTAGTGGGCAAGAAGTGGGTGACCTGTCCCTCGCTTCCAACATCTAGCCCCTCGAACTTCTCCACCAACCTCTCCACCGATTGGCTACAGACTGCACACAGGTCCTTCCACTCATCCGAATCTTCTGCTGCTGCCTACCTTTTTGTTCTCTGATCAGGGAAGCATGATTCCCGTGAAGCACCCACTTGCAACTCCGACTCAGCTACTCTCGAAGAACTCTTCCTCGATTGGGCTGCCTCGGGATGCTTAGGGTCTCCACTGGGCAGGGTCCACTCCAAGGACCACAATAGCTCCCACATATTGGGTCTCGCTCCCTCTGCCAGAAGTTCCGAACTCACTTTCTCCAACGACACAAGGGCTTGCGCTCCCTCTGCTGAGGCAGCTGCCATGGTCGGGGTGCTGGTTGTGGGTGCATCTTTCTTCTCCATGCTGAATCTTCCCTGAATCTTTGTCTACCTCCCCTCTGATTTGGGAAGGTGACTGGAGCTCAGGACCCCAAAGGATGTTAGAGTAGATAGGATTCTTGGGTTAATGTCATGGTTCTGATAGATGAAACCAGTAAAAGAACTTCAAGGCAAGAATTCTTCCTTAAAGAACTTTTTATTTAGGAAACAAAGTATCGGCACTTACATAGTTGAACCCAAGAATGAGATTCCCTCCTCCCAGATACAAAGTAACAAATTGCAATTCCCACCCCACAAGAGCTGTCATAAATCACATCCCCCAATTAGCACAAAACAAGGGCTTTCCTTTCCGGCCCCTCAGCCTGCCAAAACCTTATCAGAACACATCCTTGAGTTTCCACACTTCTACATTGTTATGGCTAGCTAAATCCTCAGGCATTTACCCCATCCCCCCTTCTACATCTGAACTCTAAAAGAATAGAAAGGCAGATTAAAAGCGAAAGTAAAAATGGCTGCTGGTTCTCAGTTGTCAGAGCGATGACATCCATTGTCACAGCGTTGACAACAATATCTACAACTATTAGGGAGGAGCTGTCTTCAGCCTCTTTCTCTCACATGTGACATTCGGACTGAGTTGAATGCACCCTTTTCCTCCTGGGGATCAACCTTCTTACTACATTCCATCAAAAATAGTTGTTAATGGAGAACTAACAAAACCTTGTGAGATTTAAAAAGTGGCAAGACAAGGATGTCCACTGTTTCCACTTTTGGAGGTGCTGAATAGTATAAGTTGAGAGGAATATGGGAGTTAAGATTAAAAAAGAAACTTATAAGTTAAGGGCATTTACAGATGATTTAGTGTTAATATTAGAAAATCCAGTAGAGGGAGTAGAAATATTAATAGGAAAATTAAAGCAGGGTTTAAGATTAATAATGAGATGGCAAATATGTTAACAAAAATATGAAATTAGAAGATCAAATAGAACTGATGGAAAAAATGGTTTTAAGATTGAGAAAAAAGTAAAGGTTAGTGCTGGCCCACCTGAAAACCATCACAGATACACTGTTAGACCCCGTGCAATTTGCCTACCAAGCAAATAGATCAGCAGATGATGCTGTTAATATGGCTCTGCACTACATCCTATATCTTGAATCTCCAAAGACCTATGCAAGGGTCCTTTTTGTAGATTTCAGCTCAGCATTCAATACCATTATTCCAGATATTCTTCTCACTAAATTAAATCAGCTAGCCATGCCTGACCACACCTGTAAATAGATCATAAGATTTCTAACAGACAGGAAGCAGCAAGTGAAGCTAAGCAAAATCACACCAGATACCTGTACAATTAGCACAGCCCCCCCCCCCCAAAAAAAACCTGGCTGTGTGCTCTCTCCATTTCTCTCTATATACCAATGACTGCATCTCAAAAGAGCTCTCTGATAAAGTACTGAAGTTTGCAGATGATACAACAGTGACTGGCCTCATTCGAGACAACGACGAATCTGCATACGGATGGGAGGTTGAACATCTAGCATTGTGGTGCAGCTGGAACAATCTTGAACTGAACACACTCAAAACTGTAGAAATGATAGTAGATTTTAGAAGAAACCGTACTATTCTACAACCTCTTACAATACTAGACAACACAGTATCAACAGTAGAGACCTTCAAGTTAGTAGGTTCTATAATATCTCAAGATTTAAAATGGATACCTAACATCAAAGATGTCATAAAAAAGCACAACAAAGAATGTTCTTCTTGCGCCAAAACAGAAAGCTCAGACTGCCCAAGGAGCTGATGATACAGTTCTACAAAAGAATGATTGAGTCTGTCATTTGCACCTCTATAACTGTGTGCTTTAGAACTGCAACCAAACAAACTGTAGACTTCAACGAATAGTTAGAACTGCAGAAAGAACAATTGCTACCAGCCTGCCTTCCATTGAGAACCTGTATACTGCACGAGCAAGAAAGAGGGCTGTGAAAATATCTACAGACCCCTCACATCCTGGATATAAACTATTTCAACTTCTTCCCTCAAGATGACGCTATAGGGCATTTCACACCAGAACAACTAGACATAAGGACTGTTTTTCCCCTCATGCCGTCACTCTGCTTAACAACTAATTCCTACAACACTGTCAAACTACTTAGTAAAGCTGCATTACTATGATACTCCTCATCTTTCCTATTACCTATCATCTTCTTATGTCTATAACTTTGTTGCTTGTATCTTACAATTTATAGTTTTTTAGTATCCTAGTATGATTTATGTTGTTTGCTTAGCTAGTATTCTATGACTATCACTAAGTGTTGCATCTTATGATTTATGATGAAGTGTTGTATTTTACAATTTATGATGAATGTATTTTCATGTTGTTTATGATCATGATTATCACTATTACTTGTAGGTACACTGAGAGCTTATGCACTGGAGATAAATTCCTTGTGTGTCCAACCACACTTGGCCAATAAAGTATTCTATTCTATTCTATTCTATTCTATTCTATTCTATTCTATTCTATTCTATTCTATTCTATTCTATTCTATTCTATTCTATTCTATTCTATTCTATTCTATTCTATTCTATTCTATTCTATTCTATTCTATTCTATTCTATTCTATTCTATTCTTTACAGAGAACCGGCCAGGTGTTTTGCAAACGTTTTACCCAGTTGGCTAATGTGGCATGCAACTAAGATGGTTAAGGGCCTGTAGACAAAAATATATGAAGAACGGTTGCAGGAATTGGGTATGGCCAGTCTTTAGAAAAGAAGGACTAGGGGTAACATGATAGTAGTATTCCAGTATTTGAGGGGCTGCCACAAAGAAGAGAGGGTCAACTTATTTTCCAAAGCACCAGAAGGCAAGACAAGAAACAATGGATGGAAACTAATCAAGGAGAGAAGCAACCTGGAATTAAGGAGAAACTTCCTAACAGTGAGGACAATTAACCAGTGGAACAGCTTACCTTCAGAAGTTGTGGGTGCTTCACCACTGGAGGTTTTTAAGAAAAGACTGGACAGCCACCTATCTGACATGGTATAGGGTCTCCTGCTTGAGCAGGGCATTCCACTAGAAGATCTCCAAGGTCACTTCCAGCTCTATTCTGATTGATGGATTGACAGCAGCTGTCTCAACTGCTGCAGGTGCTGCATGAGGAGTAAAAAGCAGCTGTGTGGGTTGCCAGGAGGGCTGCCCCCGCGATCACATGCTTCCCCCCCACAGCCCCTGCGATCGCTCCCCACCACCAATAGCGCACTGCCATTGTGTGCTGACCCCCGCCAGCTCCCATGATCGTCCCCTGCTGCCAATTGCATGCTACCCCCCAGCGTCATTGCTACTACCACCCGCCACCCAATTGGCAGGTGGTTACTTGTTTCGTGAAGCAAAATTCCCCGGTCAAATTGTGCCTCAGGGAATGGGCTGGGAGGAGGTCCAGGGGGCCATTGGCAGTGGACAATCACTGACAATGGGCCAGCAGAAGAGGAAAGCCTGCTGTGGTTCAGCAGTGATGGTTGGTTGGGATTGAAGTGGACATGACCAAGGGTCAGTGCCTAAACATCCTGGACCCCACTGTACTCCTGTGGACAGAGTTATTATATGTGACTTCTCCAAATAGCCATTTTGTTGGTAATTAATGTAGCAATGGAGGTACTGATCCAACATACCATTTGTGCATTCACAAGATCTGTTAGTCTGGTGGTGGTGCGAGGAAATGAGCCCCTCGGAGGTCCCCAACAGCTTCAGAAACTCCTGCCAGAACTTAGAAATAAATTGTACCCCCTGAACTGAAATTATTCTCTCTGGGGCCCCATGGAGCCTATACACATCTTGTACAAAGAGCCTCACCAGAGTTTGTGCAGATGGTATCTTAGGACAAGCCACAAAGTGGGCTTGTTTGCAGAAAAGGTCAATTATGACCCAAATCACTGTGTTCCCCAAACTTTCTGGCAGCTCCACAATAAAATCCATGGAGATTTCTTTCCATGGGGTGGTGGGGCTGGCCACAGGCTGCAGCAACCCCCAGAGTCTTACCCAGGTGTCCTTTTGCTGCTGCACAGGTCGGGGAGCTGGCCACATAGGTCTCAATGTCTTTTTTCATGTATGGCCACCAAAGTTGGCATTTCACAAGATGGAGGGTTTTTACAAACCCAAAGTGTCCAGCTGTTTTCGAATGGTGGCTCTGCTGTAGAACCTGGGTTCTCTGACTAGCAGGCATATAAAGTCTGGTCCCCATCCATGCCAAGTCATCCCTCAATGAGAGCTCATCCTTATGGAGGTTGAACTGCTTGTCATTTGTTAGAGTGCCCTTCAGCACCTGGGTTACTTTATCAGTCACTAGTCCCTTGGGGTTCCTCTGTGCTCTCATGAGGCAGGAGCTGCTATCTGGCTGGATGGAATGATAGAATTTACATTTCAGGATACACGGCCTTGAAGATGCCAGCACGGACCAGATTCCAAAATGCTCTGTTCTTCCTCAACTGTCAATTCCCCCTCCCAATTTCCCATCATAAAGGTATACAGATTTATTGCCCATTTGTTCCCCCCTCCCTTCCCCGGTTGATGGCAGGATGCCAAAAAGGCACCAAGCCAAAGGTGGTGGATCTGACATGCTGCCCCCCCCCTTGACAAGGACATCAGTCCTGCAAAACAAACAGAAAGACACAACAGAGAAAGAAAACCAAGGTAAATGCACAGTTAGACAAGTGAATTATTTTGGTTTATCAGGATATTGGTTATGGAAGCATTTGAGTTTAGCCACTTTAACATGATTAAGGTCTACCCATTCAGTTTTGGAGGGAGGGAAGTCTTTCCACACACCTAAATACTGGAGCTTTCCTCAGTGTTTGCGAGAGTCTAAAACAGGGGTGTAAAACTGCCGGCCCATGGGCGGGTTGCATGATATGGAGGCCACGCCCACCCTAGCTCCGGCAAGGCAAAAAAAGTCATGATACATCGCGACACGTCACGTGATGTGGAAAGTTTGACACCCGTCGTCTAAAATGTCCTTGATTTCAGAATGCTGTTCCCTCTCAATCATGAGTGGTTTGGGTAGTGGAGGCGGCATCGGCCGCAGTGGGGACAGGTTTTCCAATTTTAGGAGGCTACAATGGAAAATCAGGTGAATGTGCCTAAGGGATTTTGTCAATTCAACTTCAACTGTGACCAGGTTGATGATTCTTTTGATGGGGAAAATGGCCAACATACTTTGGTCCCAGTTTTTTGGAAGGTTGTCTGTATTGCAAGTATTTTGTGGAGAGGTAGACCTGGTCCCCTATTTTAAAATCTTTGGGATTCATTCATTTTTTATCTCCATGTTTTTTATAAGTGTCTCTGGCCTCCTCCAATGATTTCGTGACCACTGGCCAGGTATTCTGTAACTGGGCAACCTAGTCCTTTAAAGTTGAAATGCTGTGTGTGTGTGTGTGTGTGTGTGTGTGTGTGTGTGTGACGGGCAATTCAGGCATGGGCACAAAGTCTTGTCCCGTAGCCACCTTGGAAGGGGTAAACCCGGTGCTGCTATGTACAGAGTTATTATACTGTAGGCCACTTCAGTGAAAGGGAGGAGTTCAGTCCAATTGTCCTATTGGTAATTAATATAACATCTCAGGTATTGTTCTAGGACCCCATTCGTACATTCACACCCCCCATATATTTTCAAATGGTGACTGGAACTAAGCCCTTGGAATGTCCCAAGAAGTTTTAAAAACTCTTGCCAGAATTTTGAAGTGAATTGCACTTGTGAAGCACCATGCAGTCTATAGAAGTGGTGGATGAACAATTTAGCCCAAGTGGAGGCGGAAGTAATTTTTTGGCAGGGCACAAAATGCACTTGCTTAGAGAATAAATCAGTGATCACTCAGATTATGGTATTTCCTGAGCTTTCTGGTAGCTCCATCATGAAGTCCATAGAAATTTCTTTCCAGGGGATGTTAGGCTCTGCCACCAGCTGGAGGAATCCTGGTGTTTCTTCCTGCTGCCTCTTGGCTAAAGCACAAACTGGGCAGCTGGACACATAACTATGAATGTTTTTTTTAAGCGACAGCCACCAAAATTGGCATTTAATTAAGTGTAATGTTTAGTATTAGTAACCTTTGGCTTTCAGGAACATACAGTTTGGCCCCCACCCAGGCGAGACCATCCTGTATTGTACATTCATTTTTGTGGGCTTGGAACCATTTGTCCCCCTCTAGTGCTGCCTTTAGGGTCTCCGCTATGCTTTCCTCAATTTGGGGCTTCACCTTTGCCTGCACTCAGATGGTGACTGGTGTTGCAATCTGGTGGGATGGGATGACCAATCTGACTATTTCCTGTTTGGAGCTGTTGTATTGAGGCATCCTGGATAGTGCATCGGCTAAGAATCCCCACCCCCCAAAAAGGAGGTAACATTGTGAAATTAAAGCAATTAAAATACTGACCTCACCGGACTTGCTTGGGCAATAACCTCTAGGGAGTTTTTAGGGCTTCTAGGTTTTTACTGTATGGCCAGTCCACACCTCAAAGGGGGTCTTACTCCCTTCCAGGAAATGCCTCCATGGTAAGAGTGCCCAGCGGACTGCATAATCTTCCTTTTCCCAAACTGTCCATTGCCTCTCAGTGTCAGTGAGTTTTCTGGAGGTATACACACATGGTTGTAGGGCACCCTGGCTGTTCCTTTGTAAAAGAACCACCCCCACTGCTCCATCGCTAGAGTCCACCTGAATAATAAATGGGGTGCTAGGGTCTGGGTGCTTTAGTACTGGTTCGGCAGCAAACAAATGTTTGAGTTTTTTAAATACTGCCTGGTATTCCATTGTCTACTTCAGTGGCTGGCTGGGTTTCAGTTTCCCCTGCCCCTTTGTCTTTAACAGGTTGGTGATGGGGAGAGTGGCCTGGGTGAACTATGGGATAAGTTGGTGGTAAAAGTTTGCGAACCTCAAAAAACTTTGCATTTGCTTTCTGGTGTGGGGTGGAACCCACTCTAGCACCACCCTGACTTTCTCAGGGTCCATCTCTATCTCCACACACACACACCGTTTAGCCCTCTATATTCTATGCACAGGCGCAGGGACCCATCCTTTTCCTCCCAGAAGAAGCACCAGGGTGGCGACACTGGGCTGGGCTGGCTGGATGAAACTTCGCTTCAGTTTTTTGTCTATAAAATAATGTAGTTCCTCTAGTTCCCTAGAAGTTATCAAGTACAATTTGGGCTTGGGTAGTTTAGCCCCTGGCAGGATGTCTTTGGAGCAGTCCATTGGCTGGTGAGGTAGGAGTTCATCTGAACCCTTTTCGCTGAACACGTCCCGCAAGTCCCAGTACTCCAGTGGAATTTGGGGATTGGCCCTTTTCCACTCCTGCATTGCAGCTCCCACCTCCTGCCTTGGTTTTGGGGTCCCTAAGTCCCTTCCCAGGTATCTTTGAGCTTTGGACTGCCGAATTTTTAGCCATCTACTCCTCCAGTTCACATAGGGGTTCCACTTCTGTATCCATGCTAATCCCAGCACCAAATGTCTCTCCATGCCTGGGTCCACAATAAAACTCAGAGTCTCTGTGTGCACACCCATCCACATTTCTATTGGCTCGGTGACAAATGTCACTGGGATCCCCTCTGCCACAGAGCCACCTAGCTGACAGAACACCACTGGCACTTTAAGCAGTCTAAGTCTCATCCTTAGTTTTTCCACTAGGGCAGGGTTGACCAAGCACCTGGTACACCTCGAGTCTAGAAGGGCTGGTAGGTTGGCTTTCTGTCCTGAGGATTGGATTACCAGTTCAATGGGAACTGTCACCGGGGTGATCAGGCCACTTACCAGGGGGTCACCATTGGTGTCAGTGTCGCTATCCCCTGGGCTCTCTGCTGGTCTAGTTGGACTTCTCTCTCCATCCTTGGGGAATGAGGCAAACTCTACGACCTCCACTCCTTCCAGGGCTGTCTCACGGCCTTGTTACAGTGGCTTGGCAGGCTTCTTGGTGCGTCCTGGGGTTGTTTTCTGGGCAGGTCAGTTGGATCTACACTGGGTGTCCCAATGTCCCTCCTTCCCATGCTTGAAGCAAGCTGTGGAGTGCCACTGAGGGCTCTGGGCACCCATCTGCAATTTTATGGTTTCTTTCTAATCTGGGAAGGATTTTTACCACCCCTTCCCTGGGCGATGCTTGTTTTGGGCAAGGTCGATCTCTACTTCCTCAGCCAGAACATAGCATCCATGAAGGGAAGGGGGGAGGAAACGCCCCTGGAAATGCAAGTTAAGTGCACATGAGGTATCTCAGGGTGGGAAAGACTTCATCAGTTACCCCATTTTTGAAACAGATGATCAGGATGTCTTGTGGCCAGTCGTTGACCTTGCATGCCAGGTCACAGAACTCCTGGATGTACTTGGCCACACTTCTCTACCCCTGGCTGATGGTCTTGATGTGGTCCCTGGTTTTATGGTTGGCAAGGGGATCTTCGAATTGTTTGCAGAGCACCGCCATGAAATGGTTGAAGTTCCTTACCTCCAAGGTTTCATCATTATGGAGGGTGACCATTCGCCTTGCTGGTGCCCCTTCTAGGGCCATGGTGACACATCTCACCTTGCTGCCTTCCATAGCTATTTCAGGACCATATTCTTGCATATAGGTCTAAACTTAGGCCAGGAAGAAAATCAGCTCTGTTTTTCACTTAGTGGACTTTCTGAGTGTAAGCTTGTAATCCTTTCTTCTAACATAGTTTTAAATGTCTCCGGAATTTTTTGAAAATTACTTTCTTCCAGATATTTAACAATTCTCTCTTGAAGTTTCCTCTTTATCATACAGTTCCTTGTAGTATTCCTTGATTATCTTATTTCTTCACTTTTGAACTGTAAATGGCCTTTCCCATCTACTAAGTTATGTATCATTTTCTTCTCTTTCTGTTTTTTAAGTTTATAAGCTAACCATCTTCCTGGTTTATTGGCATTTTCAAAAAAAATTCTGTTTTGCTCTCTTTATCTGTTCTGCCACTTTTTCTGAGTCCAACAAGTTTAATTTGTGTTTTATTATGTCCATTTCTCTTTTCAAAGTCTTTTTCTGTGGGGGTTTTTGCAATTCTAATTCTAACTTCCCAAATTTTTCTTTTAATAGTACATATTGCTGTCTTCTCTGTTTATTTTTCTTTGCCGTATATGTTATAGCTATGCCTCTAAAGTATGCTTTAGCTGTATCCCATACATTTTGTAGTGTTGTATCTTCTTTTTTATTTTCTTTAAAAAAGAATTCCATTTCTTTTTTTTCTAACTCTATAAATTCTCTTTCTTTTAATATAGATTGGTTTAAAATCCATCTTGGTCTTTTTTGTATTCCTTTCTATATCACTTTTAGGCGATTATGGTCTGCCCATGTACCTATTTCTATCTCAGTATCCTGTATATTCATCCTCAAGTCAGACGTCATCCAAATCATATCAATTCTTGACCAGGATTTTTGACTGTTTGAGTAAAAGGTGTATTGTAATTTTTGTGGGTTGATTTCCCTCCAGGTGTCTTGAATTCCAATTTCCTCTGCCATATCAAAAAATGACCTGGATAGTCTTCTTCTTCCAGTTTTTCCTGTTTTATTGCTTTTATAGTCAATTGTTCTGTCTACTATCGCATTGAAACCTCCAATTTTGAAAAGTCTGGTTCATGAATCTGGAAAATACAGTGGTGGCATTGCACAGTCCAAAACGCAGCACTGTATATTCAAATTTGCTGTGTCTGGTGTCAAAGGCAGTTAAGTATTCATGGCCTTCTTTTATTCAAATCAGGTTGTAAGCACCGTGGAGGTCTAGTCTTGTAAAAATGCTTGCTTTCTGTAGTCTATCTAACAGGACTGGAATTAACAGCAGTAGGTAATAGTCTCTAATTCTGCAGCAGATATTTGGTATTGTCTCTTGGTGGAAATTTTGGTGCCAGGGACCAGGTCTATGGCACAATCTCAGTCTCTGTGTGGAGGGAGGGCCGAGGCTTCCTCCTCCCCAAACACCTCAAGGAAATCTATGTATTTACTTGGCAGATTGGGAATCTCTCTGTGAACCTTTTGGGGGGTGCTGATGGGGCTTCAGATGGCTGATTGCAATGTGAAAGGCATTCAGCATTTTCAAAGGCAATAGCGTGGTTCCTCCACTTCAAAGTGGGATCATGGTGTTGTAACCAAGTGATTCCCAGCATTATTGGAATATCTATATGTTCAGGTACGAAGAGAGTTAACTCTTCAGAATGCTCTGAATGCTCTTCTAGTCCAACCCCCTGCACACGTAGGATAGCCTATACCAGAGGTGCCCAATATTTTGGGCACCAGGGACCGGTTCCATGGAGAGAGGTTTTTCCATGGACTGGAGGGTGCATGGTTTTGTGTTCTACCCCCATCTCGCAAATGGGGCTTTGCTTGTTTGCGCGGCCTGGTTGCTGGCATGCCGCGAAGTGGTACTGGTCCATGGACCGGGGGTTGGGAACCACTGGCCTATACCATTTCAGACAAGTGACCGTCCAGTCTCTTCTTAAAATCCACCAGTGATGAAGCACCCACAACTTCTGAAGGCAAGCTGTTCCACTGGTTAATTGTCCTCACTGTTAGGAAGTTTCTCCTTAATTCCAGGTTGCTTCTCTCCTTGATAGGTTTCCATCCATTGCTTCTTGTCTTGCCCTCTGGTGCTTTGGAAAATAGCTTGACCCCCTCTTCTTTGTGGCAGCTCCTCAAATATTGGAACACTGCTATTATGTCACCCCAAGTCCTTCTTTTTACTAGACTAAACATACCCAATTCCTGCAATTATTTTTCATATGTTTTAGCCTCCAGGCCTTTAATCATCTTAGTTGCTCTTTGCACTTTTTCCAAAGTGTCAACTTTTTTTTTTTTGTAATGTGGTGACCAAAACTGGATCTATACAGAGAGGAGTAGTACAATTTCAGTTTAGTGTAATATGGCTCTGTTGACAAGGCACAATTGACTGGGCCATGGGGAAGAAGATGTGTGTTATACAAACTCTAATATAAAATTAATTAACCTGTCAAGTTTCCGACGGATGAGCTCTTCAAAAGACTCCGAGGCATTGTTTACCTTAAAAGTCTTTTATTAGAGCCCTATAACATCGGCAAAGCTTGCTAGGGAATCTGGAATCTGAATTCCCCTCCGCTTAGCACAATATATTAAACACAATTCTCCTCCTTTTCATTGCTGTCATTAATCACATTCTCCAATTAGTTTGAAAGGTCAGTTTTCCCCTCTGTTAGTTAGACAACCCGCCAAATTCTTATCTTCTCTTATTTCAAGACAGCCTTGAGAGACATTCTTCCTCCTCCCCCCCAGCAACAACTGATTCTAGCTCTAAACATAACACACAAGTTTTAAATATGAAATAGCTGCTTCTTCATCTTTTGTCAAAGCAAGAACATCCTTACAAAAGGGATGTCGCGCCCTGCAGGCTTGACATTCAGCAGGGGGATGCCACCCGCGTTCACCCGGCCAGCAAAGAGGCACCCGCCAAGGCATCCCGAGGCCTCCCGGTCAGCTGAGGAGTGCGCGCATGCGTGGAACAGCTCTGCTGGGCCTCGCCCGGTGGCGGCATGCTCCGTGGCCTCCTCAACAAGGGATGGGCCCATCCAAGCTGCATTTCCAACACTGAGGCCGGAGCTGGTGCCGGTGAGAGACCACAGCACCGGCAGGCCTGCTGTGGGGCAGTTGCTGGCTCCCATCTCCCGGAGCGCGTGGCGAGGGACTGAACCCACTGTACCAGCCTGCGTGGGTGGGGACTCGGTGGTGCCAGGGACCGTGGGGGGTGGCGGGGTGTCCGGGGCCCAGGGCCAGGTGGGGACCGTCCTTGGGTGGGGAATGGTTGTGGAGGATGGAGGTGGTGAGGCGCGGGGTTGCGCTTTTAGGGCTGGGTGGGTACAGGCAGGAGGAGAGCACCGGGTGTCAGGGCGAGGGGCAAAGGACATTGATGAGGGAGGGCGGGGTGTAAATAGGGGAGGGGCGGATGTTGGCGTGTTTGGGTGGAGCATGGGCGTATGCCTCGGGCGGTTATTTAGCGGTGTTGGTTGCGAGTAGCAGCCAACGCTGACTTTGTTTTTCCTTTGGACTGCTGTTTGCTTTACAATAAACTTTTCCTGTGGACTCAGCACTCGTTCCGTCTGCATTATTTTCTGCTCTTCCGGATGAGGCTGAGAGTAAGTTAGCGTTTGCACCCTCCTCTTGCTGTGTGTCCTCCTGGGTGATTCGGGCATGGCAGAAGGTACGCAAGGGGCTGCTCCAGCGGCTGCTATGGAGGATGCGGCTGGAGATGCCTCCTGAAGTCGGGGAGGTGGGGGAGGAGGCGCTTCCAACGGTGAGACCAAAGGGGAGGTCTCTTTTGCCAGCGGACTCCACGGTTGAGCCACAGGAGGCTGTAAGCCGGGACCGCGGAGGGGAGTGGTGGCTGGGCTCCGCCCTGGGACGCAGAGGGCCTGACCGGGGCCAGGAGACCCGGCCGAGGGGGGCTTCGTTGGAATGGAGGGAGCGGTGCCTGGTGGAAGACAATGGTGAGGAGTGGAGCTACTCCACCGCTCCAGGCAGTCAAACCATAGACGTCCTAAGAGACAGATTTGGGGAGGTTGGTGGGCAAGAGCTTGCCCCTTGGATGGTCGCTGATTCTGGGTCAGAGGTCCCTCGCGGGGACCCAGTCAGGACGGTCCAGCCCATCCCGTTTCCGGTTGGCCAGTCCAAGGTTCTGGAGCCCGCCCAGTCTCGGCACATCCCATGCGGGGCCTCCAGAGGGCCCTCCCCCTGCGGCCCCTGTGCGGAGCACCTCGGGATCCTGGCCAGGAGTGGACGGAAGACCTGGCCAGCAGCCAACGCGACCGGTTGGGGGACCCCAGGCCTTGGGATCATAGGCGGGGCCTTGGGGTCCTGGTGTGGTGTGGGGATCACCACCCCTACTGGCAATGTATGACAGCCACCCTGATCGTTCCTGGGTCAGGTAATAAACCACATGGATCAGTACGCCCAGGCCTACGCATCCCAGTGGGCGATGGTGGTGGCGATGACGGCTTGCCTGCAGGGAGAGGCTGCAGCCTGGGTGGCCGACCTATACAGCGACCATGCCCTCGAGCTTGGGGACGTTGGTCTCTTTTTGGAAGCCCTTCAAGGTCGCTTCAAGGTTATCTCCCGGGTGCATCGTGCTGAAGCCGACGTGTTGACCTTACGGCAGCGGGGCAGACCAGCGGCGGACTACGTCGGGGATTTCCGTAAGGTGGCTGGGAAACTGCGCTCATGGCCAGAACGCCTTCTCGTACATCACTTCAGGGCCGGGCTCGACGGTGCTCTTCGCCGGGCTTGTGTGGTGCGCGGTGTCCCAGCTCGGTTACAGGAGTGGTTCTGGGTGGCTGTGGAGCTGGACATCGGACTACAGGACATCCGGGGAAGGTCTGAGGTTGTTCCCACTGGTCGGCGGCCTACCGAGAAGACAAGACCAGAAGAGCGACCCGTGATTTCATCGTCAAGACCCTCTGCTCAGCCGGCACGAGCCGCCATCTGGTGCTTTCGATGAGACCAACCGGGCCATCGAGCAGCTGAATGCCCACTGCCACCGGCCCTGGCAGCCCCTTCTGTTTCCTCAGCACGGGGTCCCACTCCTAGGAAGACCGCGGAGCGGTCACGGGCCGCCCACCAGTTATCAAGTGAAACGCCCAGGACAACGACCCCTTTTCAGGTGGACATTCCAGCGACTGCCCAGCCCACGCAGTACAAGAGTTCCAAGGAGCAGGAACAGGAGGAGGACCCAATGGTGAGTGCTCTGGTGTGCCCTTTTGTGTTCCCCGTGCTACTGGTCAGTCCGCGTACGGGATGGAAGAGGGCGTTCAAAGCCCTGATCGATTCGGGTAGTACCCAATGTCTCATGAGCCAGGCAGTGGCGGCTGAAGTGGGAGTCATGTTAAGACGACTGGCAACTCCCCTTCGGTTCCAACAAGTGGATGGGTCTCTCCTGGGTGGGGCGCCCATCACCCATGTTACAGAACCAGTTAGATTAGAAATGGGTAACCATTGGGAGACCCTGCAGTTTGTTGTAGTGCCCTCCATGACAGAGGCGGTCATCCTGGGGCTCACATGGCTGGACAGGTGGGGACCCACGATTTGGTGGTTGTCGACACCTCTGTCTGGGGTTGGGACCCCAGCCCCCTCTGGAGCACACTTTCATGGGTCCGGCCAACATGGGGGAGCAGGAAAAGGCCTGTGCAGGAGGGTTAGACCAAGAGGCCCTGGTGCCCCGGGACTACTCCGATCTAATGGACGTGTTTGACGAGCACGAATGCAACACGCTGCCACCCCACCGACCCACGGATTGTGCCATCGAGTTGGAGCCCGGTGCCAGGCTACCTAAACCCCGCATGTATGCCATGTCACCGAAAGAGATGCAGGAGCTTCGGCGATACATCGACAAGAACCTGGAGAGGGGGTTCATTCAGCCTGCACGGTCCAGAATGGCGGCGCCTGTTCTGTTCCGCGAAAAGAAGGACGGGGCCCTTTGACTGTGTGTTGATTACCAGGGGGTTAACGCAGTATGTGTCGAGCACCTCTACCCTCTCCCGTTAATGAAGGACCTGCTAGCACACCTGGCTAAGGGTCGGGTGTTCACAAAACTGGATCTGAGGGAGGCGTATTACCGGATCAGGATTAAGGCCGGGGACGAGTGGAAAACAGCATTTAACTGTCCCCTCGGGAGCTTCCAGTTTCGGGTGATGCCGTTCAGGCTGCAGGGAGCCCCTGCAGTTTTCATGCAGTTGATTAACCAGGTCCTGCATGAGTTCCTGTACCGCGGGGTCCTGGTCTACCTGGACGACATCCTTATCTACACGACGATGGTGGAGGGGCATGTCATCTTGGTGTGGCAGGTGTTGGCTAAGCTACGGGAGGCACAGCTATACGTAAAATTGTCCAAGTGCGAATTCCACAGGACGCAATTGGATTATCTAGGATATAGGATTTCCGCAGCGGGGGTGGAGATGGACCCCAAGAAGGTGGAGGCCATCCAGCAATGGCAAGCCCCACGGACATGACGCCAGTTGCAAAGCTTCCTAGGCTTTTCCAACTTCTACCGGCAGTTTATTCCATGTTTTGCGGCCATCGCTTTACCACTCACAGACCTCTTACGCACATGACAGCTGACGGTACAGCCACGACCAGGACTCAAACTGGCATGGTCTATGACATGCCAACGGGCCTTTGAAGCGCTCAAAACCCTGTTTGCCAAGGAACCGGTCCTGCTGCATCCGAACCCCGACCTGCCTTACGTGGTCCAGGCAGATGCAAGTGACATTGCTCTCGGGGCCGTCCTCCTCCAACGGAACAGCAAAGGGGTGCTCCAACCCTGTGCTTATGCGTCTAAGAAGCTTACCCCTACCGAACGTGCCTGGGCGATTTGGGAAAAAGAGGCTTTCGCGGTTCGCTGGGCCCTGGAAACGTGGCGGCATCACCTGGAGGGGGCTACCCACCCGTTTGAGGTATGGATGGATCATAAGAACCTGGAGGCTCTACAAGCACCCCGGCGGTTGTCGCCCAAGCATGTCTGGTGGGTGCTCTACTTCCGCCGTTTCCGCTTTGCTTTGAAGTACGTCCCGGAAGGGAGAAACTTTCTAGCAGACGCTTTGTCCCGTATGCCACAATACGAAAGCAAAAGGGAGGAGGTGGTACAGGCGCTTGTACCAGCCGAGGCAGGGGGGCGGTCCAGGTAGGGGAAACGGCCCAAGCAACAAAGGATGGCCTATGCCTTGAGCTTAGAAAGGCCCTTCAGGGGGACGAATGGCTGCAGGCCCATCCGGACCTCTTGACAATGCGGGATGGCCTGGCCTGGTACGGGACATGGATGTACGTACCTTTGTCTCTGCGAGAACGGATACTATACCAGTGCCATGATGCCAAGCACCCTGCATCTTGATCTTCCTTCGGAATCAAAGAGATAAAAGCAGTTCTCCAAGGAGGTCTGTCCAGTTTGTTTGTTGGTAAGAAACGTAGCATCTAAGATATTGTTCCACCATTTTGTTGGCGGATTCTGCGGCCCCATTAGTAGCCGGGTGAAAAGCAGTTGATAGGCATGGTTTGGGATGCTAGCAAGGCCTACATGAGAGGGGTGTTGATATATATGAATAATAAATACAGACGTACTTTGGAAGTCAGAAGGAAAGAACTGGAGAATGAAATTAGGGAAAAAGAAAAGGCCCTGATTTTGAACCCATCGGATGTGAAGATTAAGGAGGTTATTAACCTATTAAGAGGACAATTTGATAAGTTGATGGCTGATCAAGTGGCAACTAATTTACGGTTTGCTAGGCATAATACTTTTTGCAATGCTAATAAGCCAGGTAGATGGCTAGCTTACAGGTTAAGGAAAAAGCAAAGGGCTTCTAATATAGATAAAATTGAATATAAGGGAAAGGTTGTGTTTCAACAGGATCTTATTAAGGAAGCCTTTGTGGATTTTTATTCTAAACTATATGCCAAGGAGAAGATTAATGAAATAGACATTGATGTATATTTGAAGAATGCTAGCATCCCGGTTCTCACGCAAGAACAAAAGGAGGAGATTAATCAATTGATAACAGAAGAAGAAATTCTTATAGCAATTAAGGAACTGAAGGTGGATAAAGCGCCAGGTACGGATGGTCTGACTGCGGTTTATTACAAAAATCTACAATTGGAGCTGATAAAGCCGTTAAAGGAATTGTTTCAGACAATTCAGAAGGGGGGAAAGGTGCCTCCGTCTTGGAGAACTGCTTTTATCTCTTTGATTCCGAAGGAAGATCAAGATGCTACTCAAGTAAAAAACTATAGACCGATATCACTTTTAAATACAGACTACAAGATATTTGCTAAGGTGTTAGCTAATAGACTGATGAGGGTTCTGCAACAGGTGATTCATGGGGATCAAACCGGGTTTATTAGTGGTAGACAAATGAAAAATAATGTGAGGCATATAGTTGATGTGGTGGAGTTTTTGGAAAGGAACAACCAGATCCCTGCGGCGCTAATTTTTCTAGATGCTGAAAAAGCTTTTGATCAATTGAATTGGCAATTTTTGATGAAAGTTTTAGATAAAATGAATTTTGGGGATAAATTTTTGCAACCAATTAGGGCATTATATCAAAAACAAACTGCCCGAATAATAGTTAACAATAGTTTGACTGAAGTATGCAATATTGAGAAGGGCACAAGACAAGGGTGTCCGTTATCACCTTTATTATTTGTTTTAACCTTGGAGATATTATTGGTAAAAATACGGAATTCGGAAAGAATTAAGGGTATTCAAATTAGAGATCAGGATTATAGACTGAGAGCGTTTGCAGACGATCTGGTTGTTACGGTGACCCAGCCAGAAAACTCTGTTGTGGACCTGATGGAGATAATAATGCAATATGGGAAGGTTTCTGGATTTAAGGTTAATGTACAAAAAACTAAAATTTTGGCCAAAAATATGACAGTATCGCAAAAGGCCCTTTTAGAAGGATTAACTGGATTTGAGATTGTTAAAAGGGTCAAATATCTGGGGGTGTATTTGTCACCCTCTAATACAAAGTTATATAAAAATAACTATGAAAAGTTATGGGGAAAAATTCAAAAAGAATTGGAGAGCTGGGAAAAACTGCAATTGTCTTTGCTGGGAAGAATTGCAGCAGTGAAAATGAATGTCCTGCCTAAATTTTTATTTTTATTTCAAATGATACCGGTCTTTAAAAAAGATTCTAATTTGGAAGAATGGCAACGGGGTATCAATAAATTTGTTTGGGCAGGGAAAAGGCCACGAGTTAAACTAAAGATTATGCAGGATACTCGTGAAAGAGGTGGTCTTAAAATGCCTAATCTTAAATTATATTATGAAGCTGCTGCGTTATCAGGAATAAGTGATTGGATTAATTTGACACAAGAGAGATTATTAAATCTTGAGGGTCATGACTTGTTATTTGGCTGGCATGCATATTTGTTGTATGATAAGAAGGTAGATAATGTGTTTAAAGTGCATATTTTAAGACAGGCATTGTTGAGAGTTTGGAAGAAGTATAGACATAAGCTAGATTACAAGATCCCGTTGTGGGCAATCCCAAAACACGCAATAGAAAACATAAATGTTGGCTTCAAACATGATGTGACTACGTATAAGGAGATTTTAAGCTTGGAAAGAAATGTCTGGTGTTTGAAGCCGTACAACCTCTTGCGAGATGAGAAGATTGTTCAAACTTGGTTTCAATATACTCAGTTACGGGCCAGGTGGAAAGAAGATCAGAAACTTGGTTTTGCTATGACTGATGAAAATTTGATAAAGCAAATTAGAAATCAGGGTCCAGCACATATCAAACGGATATATCTTGCATTGATAGAAATTGATTCAGAAACAGAACTTGTTAAAGACTGTATGATAAAATGGGCTCAGAATATTCAAGAAGTTATTACAATGGACACGTGGGAAAAGATTTGGGTGAGGAATGTAAAATTCACGCAAGCCCAAAACCTAAGAGAGAACTTTTATAAAATGTTTTATAGATGGCATCTAGACCCTAAAAAGCTAGCAAGTATGTATCCGAATTATCAGCCTAAATGTTGGAGGTGTGGAGGCGAAGACGCAACGTATTTTCATATATGGTGGACCTGCAAAAAGGTTAAGGCTTTTTGGATAAAAATTTGGTGGAATATGCAGAAGATCTTTAAGCAAAGGATAAAGTTTTGTCCGCAACTGTTTTTGTTGGGCATAATCACAGAAGCTACTGTGGTGGACGTTAAGTTGATGCTGAACTTAATCACAGCAGCAAGACTTTTAATAGGTCAATATTGGAAAAAGGAGGAACTGCCGACTATAGAAGAATGGACTCTAAAAGTCTCTGACCTGGCGGAAATGGCAAAGATTTCGGCTTACCTGAAAGATCATTCGCAAGAACGTTATATTATGGAGTGGAAAAAGTGGATTGATTATATTCAGAACAAATATGGGACTAAGAAATTTCATTTAGCATTTGAGTAAGTTTCCTTTTCTGTTTTCTTTTCTTTTTATATGTAATATTAATATTGCTTGTAATCATTTTATATGAGCTAGAGAGTGATAGAACTAATAGTTTATTGTTGTTAGCATATGGATGCTCATGATTGTTCTTTGTTCTTATACCCTGTATTTAGCTCTGGGAAGTCGGGGGGGGAGGGGGGAATGGGTGGGAGGGATAGGGAGGGTTAGGTGGGGGAGGGGGGAGGGGGGATTGTTAAAGTTAAAATGTACTGTAAAACTTTTCAATAAAAAAAAAATACAAAAAGAAAAGCAGTTGATAGGCCTTGAGATGATCCAATTAATTTAAGAAAATTCCTCCAAACTTTCACTGTGAACTGCACCCCAATGTCTGAAATTATTCGCTTAGGGGTCCCATGTAGCCAGTAGATATGTTTTAGGAACAACCTAGTCAGGCGTTGGGCCGATGGGAGTCCTTTGCAGGTGATAAAATGAGCCTGATTTGAAAATAGGTCTATCACAGTCCAGATGACAGTAGTTCCTCTACTGTCAGGTAGGTCTACTATAAAGTCCATAGCTATTTCTTCCCATGGTTGAGAAGGGTCGGCCACCGTTTGCAGTAACCCAGGGGGTTTCCCTGGGATTCTTTTCATGGTGGCACATACAGTACAGCTCCTGACATAGTTTTCCACATCTCGTTTTATTCCCTGCCACCAAAATTGCTGGCGAATGAGATGTAGAGTTTTTAGATATCCAAAGTGTCCAGCCTGTTTGACATCATGGCTGTGTTTGAGAGCATTAAGATGGAGAGCTTCAGGCAAGTACAATTTTTCCCCCTTGTAAGCCAGACCATCCCTGCATGTTAGGGACGTCTGATTGTCTTTGAATCATTGATCGGTGAGGAGTTCTCATTTTATTTTCTTTACCCCGGGGTCATCAGGATTAGGGGTCCTGTGAGGCATGAGTTGGGTAGCAGTTTGTGGACTGGAGATAATTGCCTTATTAACTTCTTCATGTTCGCTTTTCTACTGGGGCAATCTCAATAGTGCATCAGCTAGGAAGTTTTTTCTTCCTGGTATGTACTTTAGAGTAAAATTAAAACAGTTAAAGTACTGTGCCCACCGCACTTGCTTTGGGAACAATTTGCAGTTTTTAGTGCCTCTAAATTTTTGTGATGTGTCCATACTTCAAAGGCACCTTGCTCCCTTCTAAATAGTGTCGCCAGTTTAATAGCCCCCACCTAATTGCAAAGGCCTCCTTCTCCCAGACTGTCCATCTTCTCTCACTTTCAGTGAATTTCTTAGAGGTGTAGGCACAAGGTTGCAGGACCCCATTTTTATTCTTTTTTTTTAAATTCCATTTATATCCCGCCCTTCTCCAAATACTCAGGGCAGCTTACAAGCTTAGCAGTAGCCTTCATTCTATGTATATGCCTGCTTATTAGGGCTTTCACACACACACCCCAAGTGGCATTATTACAAAGTCAGCTTAATTGCCCCCAACAATCTGGGTCCTCATTTTACCTACCTCGGAAGGATGGAAGGCTGAGTCAACCTTGAGCCTGGTGGGATGCGAACCTGCACTAATTGCAGGCAGCTGGTGTTACTTAAGGAGGCATTAGCCCACTGCTCCACCAAGGCTCTTTTGCAGTAACACAGCTCCGACTGCGATGTCACTGGCGTCAGCTTGAATTACGAAGGGCTCCCCTGGGCAGGGGTGCTTTAGAACTGGTTGAGCAGCAAATAGTCTTTTTAAATTCTCAAAAGCTGTCTGACAACTCATAGTCCATGCTAGTGGTTGGCTAGGTCGCAGTTTTCCCCCTCCCTTACCCCTTTTGAGTATTTCTGTAAGGGGTAGAGCAATCTTGGCAAAAGAGGGAATAAATTGACAGTAGAAGTTGGCAAACCCTAGGAAGCTCTGGAGCTCTTTGCGAGTCTTTGGGGGCTCCCATTCAATTATAGATTTCACTTTGGCTGGGTCCATTTCAATGCCCTCTTTGAAAATTCTATAGCCAAGATAATCTAATCGGGTTTGGTGAAATTCACATTTTGACAATTTGACATAAAGTGTGGCATTCAATAGTTTCTTTAACACTTCTCTGACCAGTCTTATGTGGTCAGTCATATTCGTGCTGTATATCAGGATGTCATGAAGATACACCAGAACCCCTTTGTATCAATGATCATATAGGACCTCATTAATCAACTGCATAAATACGGCTGGGGGCCCCTGCAGTCCAAATGGCATGACTTTCAACTGGTAGCTTCCCAAGGGGCAATTGAAGGACATTTTCCACTCATCCCCCTCCTTTATTCTCACCTGGCAATATGCTTCTCTCAGGTCTAATTTAGTGAAGACACTCCCCTTCACCAGGTGGGTTAGTAAGTCTTTCAGGAGGGGGAGAGGGTATTTATTTTCCATACTCACAGTGTTAAGACCCTTATAGTCCACACAGAGACGAAGAGACCCATCTTTTTTTTCTTTGAACAACACAAGGGCTCCCATGGTAGACTTGGCCTGTTCAATGAATCCCCTCGCTAGGTTTATATCCACAAATCGCTGTATCTCTTGCATTTCAAGGGGGGACATAGCATACATTCTTGGTCAGGGAAGTTTGGGCCCCAGCAACAGTTCAATGGAACAATCATTGGGCCGGTGAGGAGGCAAGGTATTGCATTGTTTCTCACTAAATGCCTCCGCTAGGTCCCAGTACTCACTGGGGATGAGTGGCTCACCTGGTGGCCATAAGGCAGCCATGTGCGCTCGTTCATTGGGTGGGCTTATATCCCCTGTAGCATCTGTTGAATCAATGGGGGGATTGGGCCCTATGGGTAGTCTCACAGTTCTCATTCCTTTCTCCCACCAGATAAATCGCTTCCATTTGTCTAACCAGGCTAGTCCTAAAATCACAGTCTCAGTCATTTTTGGAGCCACCAGGAAGCGAATAAACTCCCAGTGCTCACCTATTTCTAGGTATAAGGGCACCGTTAATTGCGTGACTAAAGTCCCTCCCATTAGGGAGCCATCGGCTTGCTCAAACCTCACAGGTTTGGAGAGCGGCTTAGCCGGTATGCCCAGTCTCAGGGCACATGATAGGCTAATGATGCATTGGGAGCAGCCAGTATCGACTAGTACAGGGGTGTCAAACTCAATTTCATTGAGGGCCGCATCAGCACTGCGGTTGCCCTTGGGGGGCCGGGTGGGTGTGGCCAGGGTGGGCGTGGCCTACTGGGTGGGCGTGGCTGTCTATCAGATCTAATTCCCTAAATCTATTTGTCACCTCTACTGTATATTCAACAGGGATATGATTTAGTTCATACCTGAGTGGCCTAGTGCTTTTCCCTCCTTTCTTCAGTTTAAGCCTAAATTTTGTAACGAGAAGCTCATGGTCTGAGCCACAGTCAGCTCCTGGTCTTGTTTTTACTGACTGTATAGAGCTTCTCTATCTTTGGCTGCACAGCACATTGTCAATCTGATTTCTGTGTTGACCCTCTGGTGATATCCATGTGTAGAGCCGTCTCTTGGGTTGTTGGAAAAGAGTGTTTGCTATGACCATCGTATTCTCTTGACAAAATTCTATCAACCTGTGCCCTGCTTCATTTTGTACTCCAAGGCCAAACTTGCCTGTTATTCCGGTTATCTTTTGGCTTCCTACTTTAGCATTCCAATCTCCCATGATGATAAGGACATCATTTTTTGGTGTTAGTTCTATAAGGTGCTGTGGGGCTTCATAGAACCGGTCAATTTCATCTTCTTCAGCACCGGTGGTTGGGGCATAGACTTGGACTACTGTGATATTGAATGGTTTGCCATGGATTCAAACTGAGATCATTCTGTCATTTTGGGGATTGTATCCCATTATTGCTTTTTCCCACTCTTTTATTGACTATGAAGGCTACTCCATTTCTTCTGAGGGATTCTTGCCCGCAGTAGTAAACCTGATGGTCATCTGAATTCACCCATTCCCGTCCATTTTAGTTCGCTGATTCCTAAGATGTCGATGTTCAGTCTTGTCATCTCTTGTTTGACCATGTCCAGCTTTCCTTGATTCATGGATCTTACATTCCAGGTTCCTATGGAGAAAAAATCTTTACAGTATTGGACTTTCCTTTCACCACCAGATACATCCACAGCTGAGCGTCCTTTCAGCTTTGGCCCAGTCGCTTCATTCTTTCTGGCACTACTATTACTAGCCCTCTGCTCTTCCCCAGTAGCATATTGGACGCCTTCCGACCTGAGGGGCTCATCTTCCAGCATCATATCTTTTTCCTCTTGGTACTGTCTATGGGGTTTTCATGGCAAAGATACTGGAGTGGGTTGCCGTTTCCTTCTCCAGTGGATCATGTTTTGTCAGAACTCTCTGCTATGACCTGTCCATCTTGGGTGGCCCTGCACGGCATAGCTCATAGCTTCATTGAATTACACAAGCCCCTTCGCCACGACAAGGCAGTAATCCATGAAGGGGGTAGAGCAGGATAGAAAACCTTTATTTCTTCTGCAAGGCTTCCTCTCTTTGGATAATCCATTGGGGCTACAGGATAGGAAGGACTAAAGTAAGGGGGGGGGAAGTGGAAAGAATGGATGTTCTTTGCCTCTCTGATAAACCCACACTTCCTTTCTCTCTCTGACATCCTTCTTCTTTCTCTTTGTCAAGCTCCTGTCTATATGAAAGAGATGAACTGATCTGATGAAAAAAGGCTTTTGAAATTAGGCTGAGGGGGTTATGAAATTGCCCATCCCTGATATAGAACATTCTGCTGGGTCTGGCAAACAACAAGGCATCATCAAAAATATGCACATGATCACAGCTCCATTGAGTTAACTAAACTGGATAGAGAAGTATGATGGATGATGACCTTTTGTCTGAGAAATCCAAATTAATATTCCCACTAAGTGTCATGGACCTGTTGGATCCCGGTTTGGAGGAGGAGGAGAAACCAGGACCATCTGACAGGGATGGCACGTCTCCCCTGGAATGTCTGGAGAATCCGGAGGCTGAGGACAATGCTGTCCCAGGACCCTCCAGCATTGGGGAAAGTGGTCAACTGGACGGGGAGCCACCTATCTTCATGAACACAGGGGAGGATTGGCTGCAGACCAGCAGTGACAATGAGAGACAACAGATCCCCTCTGACAAGGAACAGCTGCCTCTTCCACCCAATCCATGGGCACAGAGAGTGGAGCAGAGAGAAGCTCAGAGGAGGTATGTGAGACTTCTGGCAAGGCTGCCTTGCCCCCCCACAAGGAACACCTGGATCAGGGTGATTTAACCAGAGGCTGGGGGAGGGTGCATTTGTCAGGAATAACTGTTTGTCTCTGCATGCTCTCCCCTGACTTTTGGAAACCTTGACTTGTGGACTTTGACTCATGTTTCAACCTTTGGTTTTGCATACCTTGCTCTGTGGACTATGACTCTGAATTGTGGCTTATGGACCTTGTTTTGCAACCTCTGCACTGGGTTTGTAGACTTTGACTTTTTCCTGTTTGGGGGCTTGATTCTGGTGACTAGTGGACCCAGCTGGTGGGAATGAGTTACATTGACTGTGGGTGGTTGTTTTGTGGGGAAAAGTGGAGTGGAGGTTTACCAACACTCCTGCAAGGTCATCTGTCATGGTTTAGTGGTGGAATAAAAGACTTTATTGGTGACTGCATCTGCCTATGCAACCTGGGTCAGAACACTAAGCAAACAGGTTGTTGCCTTGAAGTTTATCACCTCTGCCGATCTAAATTGTCTTCTTGCAGCTAACATGAATAAAAAGGTTAACAATAATACATATAAATATAATAAAAAAGAAAAATATAAAGAAATGTCCTTGCATTACAAGGGCAAACTATTTTAGCAACTTATCACCTTGTCTTAAAATAGAACAAATTATCTCTTCTTCCCATATCCCACCTCTTATCTACAGTTTAGTCACCATTCAAAGTTACAATGGCACTGAAAAAAGTGACTTACAGCTGGACCTTGTACTTACAACTGTCATGTGAATGCAATTTGGGCACTTGGCAACCAGCATGTATTGTACCATCCCAGAGTCATGTGATCACCATTTGTGACTTTTTGAACTGGCTTCCAACAAGTAAACTCAACTGGGGAAGCCGGATGCACTTAAAAACTGTGGCAAAAATGTTTGTAAAATCAAGCATGACTCACTTAATGACCACATTGCTTGTGGCCATAAGTCACAAACTACCTGTATTATACATAGAATAGGTGCAATGATGTTGGGTAAACTTTCAGAGAGCTAGAATCCTCCAGATGTGTTGGACATTCAATTCATATTATCCCTAGACAACATGGCCTCAGGATGGGGAAAGCTATTTTATAGAATGGCTGTTAAAGATGACTAGTTAATATTTTTCTGATCCCCCATACACAAACCTACAGATTGTAGCACTTCCCAGCAAGCTCTGTGCAGCTTAAATGCAGTTTAAATGCAATGGACATCCAATCAGATCCAATCAGCAGGGTCACAGCTACTTTGCTGCTCCCCCCTCCACAAACGTAGAGATTGTAGCACTTCCCAGCAAGCCCTGGGCAGTTTAAATGCAGTTTAAATGCAATGGAGATCCAATCATGTGAGGTGATCTCACGAGGACGATGGATCGTTAAAGGTGCTTCCAAGTAAAAGCATCACGCAGAGGTGCAATCATATTAGCTTTATTCAATGATAGATCAAAGAGAAAGAAATACTTGGCATGAAAGCATTCATGCCTGCATGTGAGAGAGAAATAAAATAAAAGCAAGCTAGCATTACATAACTAAAACAGAAGAACTAGGAGCTAGGTGTAGAGGTAGAACTGGAAGGAGAACAAAGAGCAGCCGCTCGTGCAGAGGTATTTATGGGGGGTCTTGGTCCCTCCCTGATCATAAAACTCTCTCGCCAATGGGGCTGTCGGGTCTGAGACCCTTGGCTCATCAGTGGAAGCAAAGAAGCCTCTTTGCTCCCATCTGATGACCTTTTTGGGGAACTGCCAATGGCTGGCACAAAACATCTAACAATTCCCCTTCTTGCCAGCCAATGACAGGGACCAGTGAATGTATGTGAGGGGCGAGCAGGAGTCATAGACATGCATAAAAACATTCAGAAGGCCAAACACAAACGCTTACACAGAAGGTTGTGCCGGTCAATGGGAACAGGTTTGGTAAACAGATCAGCTATCTGGTCAGCTGTATTACAGTGCTCAACATGTATAAAACCCTCTTTCGCAAGCTGCCTGACATTTTTATAGCGTATGTCTATGTGGCGAGATCTAGAGCCTACTGCATAAGCGCCCGAGTTTGCAATGACGGCTGTGTTGTCCTCTAGAATTTGGATGGGCAGAGGAGGAGATGCCCAGATGTTTGTTATCAGCTCATGGAACCAAGTCAAATCATTGGCCGTGTCTGACAGGCTGGCAAATTCAGCCTCGGCCGTGGAGCAAGAAATAAATTTTTGCTGCCTAACATGCCAATGTATTGGACAGCCATTTAGCAATATGAGGAAACCAGAAGTGCTCCGTCTACTTTTGGTGTCGCCAGCCCAGTCTGCGTCTGAGTAAGCGGAGAGCTGGGCCATCTTCCCCTTCTCTGGTTCTAGCATTAGGAGAGCATCAGCTGTGCCCTTAAGGTATCTAAGCACCCTTTTAACAGCAGTCCAGTGGAATTCCTTTGGGTGTTCCACGTGCCTGGACAATAGATTCACAGCTAAAGCTATGTCAGGTCTGCTCCAATTGCTGATGTATAGCAAGGAGCCAATCATAGATCTGTAAAGCGTGTTATCTGTGAACTCAGGACCGTCCTTAAGAGTGTGGTTGTAAAAGTCGGTTTGCATTGGGCTATGCGTAGGATTAGATTCTGTCATTTTGCATTTGGCCAGTAATTCCTCTATCTTTTCTTTTTGAGATAGAGCGAACCCCCCCTTAGTGGCCAAAATATGCACACCCAAGTACTTGTCAACCCGCCCCAAAGACTTCAGAGTAAACGTTTCTTCCAGGGCTTTGGCAAATTCATCACACCCTTCCTTGTCAGGCCCTACATATAATAGGTCGTCCACATAAACTAACACCCTTTCTGTGGTACCCTTGGAATTGCGTGTTAAAACACATTCATCTGCATGAGATGCGATGAAACCAACTCGTTCTAAACTCTTTCTAAGACAGTCATACCATAATTTCCCTGACTGCTTGAGACCATATAACCCTTTGTGAAGCAACCATGTATTTCCCCCTTCTTGCTGGTAGCCAGGAGGAGCCCTCACGTAGATCTGCCGGTCCAAGTTGGCGTGGAGGTGAGCCGTCTGGATGTCGAATTGGAAGACTTCTTCTCCCAGAGCGGCTGCAGTCACGAGGGTGGCCTTGACGCTCTCTGCGCGGACGGTTGGAGAGTACGTCTCGGCGTAGTCTTCCATATAGCGCTGAGCGAAGCCCTGGGCTACCAAACGGGCCTTATATAGGTAGAGGCCATTGGCAAGTGGTTTGGCTTTGTAAACCCACCTTGTGCCAATGACTTTCCTCTCCTTTGGTGGTTGCTGAGGGGTGAAGACTTTGAGTTTCTTTAAGCTCTGCATCTCCTTCTCCATCGCGAGCTGCCATTTCTCCTGCTCTTCGATGGGCAGCTCCTGGATGTCAGAGAAGGATTTTGGGGTGACCACAACGCTGTTGACAGACGCGATGTGGCCAATGTCAATTCTCTTTGGCGGGACCCCTTTGTTGGACCGCTTTGACCTCCTTACCTTCTGCCACTCACCGCCCTTTTCTTCCGTGGGTCTCTGAGGCGTCGCTGGGGGTGAAGACGGCATGTCTTCCTCCGTGGGACTGGACGCATCTTCGTCTTGTTCCTCACTTTCGTCGGTGGCAGGGTACGTGGTCGCCTCTGGTGATGTCGTGGTCAGTGTGTCCTTGCTGGGTCGGTTGGCATATGGGCTCAGATCATTTGAGTGGATCTGAGTCCAATTGGAGTCCTCTTCGAAAGAGGCAGATTGGGAAGTCACAGGCCTGCCCCCTTCTCCCAGGAAACGATAGGCCTTGGAGCCAGGAGCATATCCCAAGAACCTTAGTCTCTGGGAAACAGATCTCCCCTTCTTCCGCAGCTGCTTGGGGATGTGCACCCATGCATAGGAACCAAACACACGCAAATGTCCCAGATTTGGTTTCCTACCTTGAACCAGGAAATATGGGGTTTGGTTCACAACACTGCTCCAGGTGCGGTTTAAGGTGTAATTGGCGTAGTGGACCGCTTCTCCCCAGTATGATTCTGAGACAGCAGCGTCTGCAATCAGACTACGCATCATGGTTTGCAGGATTCCATTTCTTTTCTCAGCTACACCATTTTGCGAAGGGGTGAATGGTGCAGTAAGAAAATGGCGGATGCCCTTACGCCTTACCCAGTCCTGGAACTTTTGAGACATGAACTCAGCCCCGCGATCGCTCTGCAATTGTGCGATCTTGGTCTTGTACTGGGTCTCTACGAAGTTGTACAGTGACTTTATGGCGTCAAAGGCTTCAGATTTTTCTGTGAGGGTATACACGTGGCCGTATCGTGAAAAATCATCAACGGCAGTGAGAAAATACTTTTTCTTTCCTAGGGATGGTGTGAAAGGCCCAACTAGGTCAACATGTACTAGTTGGTACGGGTACTGAGCCTTACGCAATGACACCTTTGGGGTAGGGGCAGCCTTCCTCTTTGTTTTCTTGCAAATGGCACAGTCCAGAAACACGTCACAATCCTTGAGCTGGACTCCCTCACCAAATTCTCCCATCTTTTTAACTACAGGGAAGCTTGCATGACCTAACCTTCTGTGTAATAAGTGTGCACACTTATCGTGGAGCGGCTTCCCCACTGACACCCTCTTGGCTCTAGTTGCTTTGAGTGGTGCTGTAGGTGCCTGCTGAGATTCAGGCTCCTTGCCCACACTGCCCTTGGAAAGCCTTGGGGCAGGCTGTGGTGGCTTGGGAGAAAAATATGGTAAGCCATTTATGATGGCAATATTTCCAATGACCCTCTGGTTCCGGGTGACATGACCTCCCCCCTTGCGAAATAAAACTTCCACTTTGTCATCGTCACATAATTTGGTAATACTTAATAGGTTGTTGGCAATGGAGGGAGCATGCAAAACACCTTCAACTTTTCCAAGTCCAGGTACAGAAACAAAGCCCTCCCCAACAATTGAAGCTGTATCACCATTTGCCACTTTGACAGATGAGTTAATTTTCTTTAACCTTTTAAAACCTTGACTCATATTAGTAATGTGAGAAGAAGCTCCAGAGTCCAGTAACCATAAGTCAGTGGAGCTATCAGCCTTTGTTGTGGGGGTGAGGGAACAAGTATGCAGAAAATTTCCTTTGCCCCTGCCACGCCCCCTTCCTTGCCCCTTGCCCCTTACTTGATTGGGACCACGTTTAGGGGCTTGATGTTGATGGGGGCAGTCTTTCTTGAGGTGCTCCTCAGAGCCACAGATGAAACACTTAAGTAGAGCATTAATTTGCTCTGAGTTGTGGCGCCCCCTTCTGGCTTGCTGAGTGGTGACTCTGGCGTATTCTCCGGCATCTCGTCTCCTTCTATCCTCCTTGATGAGTCTCCCTGTGAGGTAGGACAGATTTATGTCTTCCCTCCTGACCGCTTCGAGTGAAACAATGAAATTGCTCCAACTCCTGTCTAGGGAAGCAAAAATGATCGCAACCATGTTCGCATCAGTTACTGGGAAATTTCTGGACATCAATTCTGCCCTGAGTGCCTTTAATTTTGCAAGATGTTCAGGCATGCTGGCACCAAACCTCAGTCTGGTTGTATAAAGCTCAGTTGTATATCTGGTGATGGAACCAATGGTATCGCTGTTGAATAAATTGTATAATAGCTGCCAAACTTCATTAGCTTTGAGTCCCACTGGAATGCTGGAGAACAAGTTATTATCCAGCGAACTGAGCAGAGCAGAGTAAGCCTGCAAATGTCGCCACTCTTCTTGAGGTCCCCATGGGGGAGGGGGTGGTTTCTGAACCATTTGTAGAGTCCCATTCTTTAAGAGATATACCTGTATATCTCTACTCCAACTGTTGTAATTCTCCTCCCCCAGTTGCAGCTTTTTAAAGTCGCTCGGAAGATTTGCTGTTGGAAAAAAGTCCCTCTCAGATCCATTTGCATAAATCTCAGAAATGTCCATCGACATAAAAGGGAAAGGGAAAGGAATCCCTCTAGTGGTCGAGGAGGGAATTTTTTCTTGATTATTTAGTAACTCCAAATGGGCGTGCCCGGAAACCATGTGATCCGGGGGAGGGCGTTGTTCAGGATTTTTCCCTTCTTCCCATGAGGCATTGGGGGGCGGAGCCCAGATTTGCCGGTTTGCAGTTGCTGCAATGATTCCTTCTGAGAATTGCAAGCACATGAATTTTCAGCATTGCCTGGTTTGCCTTGAGAAGCCCATCGCTGGTCCTGAAGACCTGAAGAGAAGGTGGGAGGCCGCGGGGGTTGATCGTTGGGAGGCTCCAGGCTGGACCCCCCGGCAGTTGGGCCCTGGGGAGAGGATAGGAGGCCTGGGAGGGGGGCTGGGCACCCCCGATGCTGGGGCCGCTGTCTTGCTGGCCTCTAGGGCTGTAGTCTGTCTCAAGAACTGTTGTAACAGTTTTGGCTGGACAGACCTCATTGCCATCATAGGATTTTAGGCTTTGTGGTGGGGAGGACCCAGGAATTTGCATGCTATTTTGGCCGGATGCCAGGGATTGCATGCTATTTCTGTTGGATGCCAGGGATTGCATGCTATTTCGGCTGGATGCCAGGGATTGCTGGCTTTCCAGGCTTAAAAGACGCTTGTCTTTGTTAGACCGTGTGGGGTTACTGGGGGCCGCCATCTTGTTTCCTGTGCCAGACCATGTGGGCGGAGCCATCTTGTTTCCGCTTGCCCCAGGAAGCTGTAGCTCACAGCTGGGCGGGGGGGTTCGCGCCAAAAGCCCTGGGGTCCCGGGGTCACTAAGGGTGGCAGGCGCCATATTTGGAGGCCTCGTGGTCGCTAGGGAAGGACTCACCAGGGGTTCTGAGGCTTTCTGAGCTGTTTCCTGGGCTGTCTTCCCCCTCCCCTGCATTGCAAAGATCTTTACAAGCAGCTCTTCACGTTCCTGTGCAGTCAGCTTACTCACGCGGCTTTTGGCTTCAGCCAGGTCCGTCTCTGCAGCATCTGAGCAATCTTGGGCAGTCTGCAAGCCTTCTATGTTTTCCTCTGTGGCGTTCAGGGGTAGAAAGGCATGCAGGGCACTCCCAGATGCTCTGCTGGATCCTCTGACGGGGTGGAGGTCATCTGTGCTCTCACCTGCAGCGGAGATTGCTTCAGGGGCTGAAGGCTTGGATGTAGGCAGGGACTCCGTCTTTGATCGATGACTTCTGGTCACGACGGGAGAGGTCCTGCCATCTGTTATAAATGGATTTGAGCTGGATCTTCCAGACATCTTGTTGGACTTGGAAGCGTTCCTTTAAACCATCCTCTGCTACCAACTTGTGAGGTGATCTCACGAGGACGATGGATCGTTAAAGGTGCTTCCAAGTAAAAGCATCACGCAGAGGTGCAATCATATTAGCTTTATTCAATGATAGATCAAAGAGAAAGAAATACTTGGCATGAAAGCATTCATGCCTGCATGTGAGAGAGAAATAAAATAAAAGCAAGCTAGCATTACATAACTAAAACAGAAGAAGAACTAGGAGCTAGGAGTAGAGGTAGAACTGGAAGGAGAACAAAGAGCAGCCCCTCGTGCAGAGGTATTTATGGGGGGTCTTGGTCCCTCCCTGATCATAAAACTCTCTCGCCAATGGGGCTGTCGGGTCTGAGACCCTTGGCTCATCAGTGGAAGCAAAGAAGCCTCTTTGCTCCCATCTGATGACCTTTTTGGGGAACTGCCAATGGCTGGCACAAAACATCTAACAAATCAGATGAAATCAGCAAAGTCTCAGCTACTTTTCTGCTCACCCCCTCCACAAACCTACAGATTGTAGCACTTCCCAGCAAACTCTGGGCAGTTTAAATGCAGTTTAAATACAATGCAGATCCAATCAGATCCAATCAGGAGGATCCAAGCTACTTTTCCTCTCCCCACTCCACAAATGTACAAATTGTAGCACTTCCCAGTAAGCTATGGGCAGTTTAAATGCAGTTTAAATGCAATGGAGATCCAATCAGATCCAATCAGCAGGGTCTCAGCTACTTTCTGCTCCCCCCTGCAAAAACCAACAGATTGTAGCACTTCCCAGCAGGCTCTGTGCAGCTTAAGTGCAGTTTCAATGGAATGGAGATCCAATCAGATCCAATTGGCAGGGTCTCAGCTACTTTTCTGCTCCACCATCCACAAACGTACAGATTGTAGCACTTCCCAGCAATCTCTGGGCAGTTTAAATACAATGGAGTTCAAATCAGATCCAGTCAGCAGGGTCTCAGCTACTCTGCAGCTCCCCCCTCCTCATACGTACAGTTTGTAGCACTTCCCAGGAAGCTCTGGGCAGTTTAAATGTGGTTTAAATGCAATGGAGATCCAAGCAGACCCAATCAGCAGGGTCTCAGCTACTTTTCTGCTCCCCCCTCCACAAACATACAGATTGTAGTTGTTAAGTCATGGGCTCTGGTGAGCAGGAATGAAGACACAAGGCTGAGTACAGAGAAACTGATTCTTTTATTCTTGCTGGAACTGTAGTTGAGCTTGGGCCGCTCCCAGCCACAATATACAGCCTAGCCCTAAGGTAGCAGCCAATAGGTTTGAACCCTCGCTTGCCGCCTGGGGATGACCAATTGCAGGATAGGAGACGGCCTGTCTGGCTTGCTGGAGAACTGTTAGCTCTCCAGCAACGCATGTGGTATAGTACCACAAGCGCAATACATAACATCCCTCCCTCCTAAGATCAGGCTATAATCCCCCTTAATAAGCTTGACAACAGTCAAGACTTATGAATCACTCCCAACAACCATAATAAAATAATAACAAAATAATAAATAATAATTCTTATAAATTCAAGGTGGCTAGAATGACATTAAGCGACCTTTACAGACGTACCATTTGTAGTAGGGACTACAATAAGATTAAACAACGACTAAACGGCTTGCCAATGCAGTAAGGACTACTATGAGATTGAACAAAGTCTCTATGAATATGCTTACAAACAGTACAGGCAGTTTCAAAATGCCCCAATTTCTGTAGGTAGTGGTACAATTGTCACAACACTATACATCACTTTATTTTACAATATAGTCTGTGAGATATGCCGGAGGTTTGTGTGGCCTGGAGGAACGTCTTGGAGTTCCCCGTGCTTTGTGGTCTACCAGCTTACCCAGTGGGCTGGGTAGACCCATGTCCCCTTGTGCTCCATTGTCCAGGGGGATTGAAACGCTCTGGCTGGCCTCACCTGGTTGGCCCACCCCAGAGTCAGTCTGTTCTGCAGAGTAGGCACAGCGGTTGCTGAGATTCGGCTGGCTCGCCTGGTCAGGGGCTCCATGTTGCACTTCCGAGCTTCCTGGTTCTTCCTCGGAATCAACTTCTGTTGAGAAGGGAAAACCCTGGTGGTTCTGGTGTGGGATGGTTTGGGTACCAGTTTGAGGACCTCGGGAGGGACTTATGCCATAGTCCTCACTTAGTGACCGTTCTGGAAACCTCTTTCTGAGTTGGTTGATGTGTCTTCTTACCAGTTGCCCTCCCTCCAACCCCATGTCATAAGATAGGGGTCCGGATGCCTTGGTTACTTGACCAGGAACCCATAAATTCCCTGGCCCATAGTTCCTGGCCCAAACCCAATCGTCCAATTGCAGCCCCCTCAGGGGTTTTGGTCTAGAGGCTTCTGATGCCACTCTGTCTGGATGCAACCTGTCCAGTTTAGTAATTAAACGCCTTCCCCAACGTAGCTCAGCAGGGCTTTTACCTGTAGCAGTGCAGGGTGTAGAATGCTGGCAGAGAAAAAAAAAACTGCCAATCTGTGATGCCAGTCACCTGTGATAATACGCTTGAGTGCCTCTTTTGTTGTCCTCACCATGCGTTCGGCTTGTCCATTCGAAGAAGGATGAAATGGTGCAGACATAGCATGTCTGATGAGGTTAGCTTTAAGAAAAGCCTGAAACTCAGCAGCAGTGAATTGAGCCCCATTATCAGAAACCAAACCGTCAGGCAACCCATGTGTTGCAAAGAGTTTTCTCAGCACCTGGATGGTCCTAGCAGTAGTCATATTAGGAACTGGAACTACTTCCAGCCATTTTGAGTGGCTATCCACTACAATCAGGAAAAACTTTCCTTGAAAAGGCCCAGCGTAATCTATGTCAGGGCTTTTCAACCTTTTCACCCATTGTACCACTTTTAGGATAAGGCAATGTCCGAGTACCACCAGTCGCACAGCAAGGTGTCAAAAGCATGACCAAAAAAAAAGGGAAAAAAATGATAAAGTACAGGTAGTCCTCGACTTACAATAATTCGCTTAGTGACTGTTCAAAGTTATGACGGCACTGAAAAAAGTGACTTATGACCATTTTTCATACTTATGACCGTTGCAGCATCCCCAGGGTCATGTGATTTACATTTGGATACTTGGCAACCGATTCATATTTATACCTTAGGGAGCACCTGCTGCCAGCATCAGCTTCCCATCGTCCTGTGCGCGCCCACAGGGAGGGCCTCCTTAGGGTTCCGCCGGTTAGAGATTGCCGGCGGGTGATTCCCAGGGGGAGGGCGTTCTCTGTGGGTGCGCCCGCCCTTTGGAACGAACTGCTGATGGAACTTCGGACTGCCCCCAACCTTCGCTCATTTCGCCGGGACTTAAAAACCTGGTTGTTTGAATTGTCTGGCCTGGACTGAGGGAAATTAAATTAAATTAAATTAAAAAATTAAATTAAATTAAATTAAATTAAATTAAATTAAATTAAATTAAATTAAATTAAATTAAATTAAATTAAATTAAATTATTAAATTAAATTAAATGTTATCTTAATTTTGTGGGCTTGTATTAATTTAATCTTATTTTATTCTCTCTTTTTGTATTGTTTTTAACTTGTCCTGTGAACCGCCCTGAGTCCTTCGGGAATAGGGCGGTATATAAATTCAATAAATAAATAAATAAATAAATAAATAAATAATGTCACATTGTTCCAGGGTCATGTAATCACCTTTTGCAACCTTCTGACAAGCAAAGTTAGTGGGGAAACCAGATTCACTTAAAAACCATGTTACTAATTTAATTTCTCTCTCTGCCCCTCTCTCTTTCTCTCTCCCTCCCTCCCTCTTTCTCTCTCTCCCTCTCTCTTTCTCTTTCTCTGTCTCTCTTTCTCCCTCTCTATTTCTCTCTCTTTCCCTCTCTCTATTTCTCCCTCTTTCTCTCTCCCACTATTTCCCTCCCTCTTTCTCCTTTCTCCCTCTCTCTCTTTCCCTCTCTTTCTCTCTTTCTCTCTCTCCCTCTCTATTTCCCTCCCTCTTTCTTTCTCCTTCTCTCTCTCTCCCTCTCTCTCTCTCCCTCTTTCTCTCCCTCTTTCTTTTTCTCTCTCCCTCCCTATTTCTTTCTCCTTCTCTCTCTCCCTCTTTTTCTCTCTCCCTCTTTCTCTCCCTCTCTCTATTTCTCTCTCCCTCCCTCTCTCCCATTGTCCCTTCCTTCTTTCCTTCCTTTCTTCCTTCCCTCCCTCTTTGTCCTTTCCTCCTTCCCTCCCTCCCATTGTCATTTCCTTCCTTCCTTCCTTCCAAATCCATTTTTACCAAGAAACCTGATGCCCACTTAACTCTCCCGGGGCTGGCGGGCCGAACGAGGACTGGCCTCCCCCTCTCCGTGCTAGAGTGGCACTTGCGGAGGCAGCCCTGCGGCCAACTTTCTCTTGCAGAAAGCAAGCTGAAACCAAGGAAGATTGCAGGAGCACGAGATCGGTGTTTCTGAGCAAACGCCGATTCGCGGTTCTGGCAATCTCGCTTGTTCGCTTTCAGCTTGCTTTCTGCAAGTAAGCGGGATGTGCAGGAGGTGAGATCGGCATTTCTAAGCAAATGCCGATTCGTGGTTCTGGCAATCTTGCTCGCTTGCTTTCAGCTTGCTTTCTGCAAGCAAGCGAGATGTGCAGGAGGCAAGATCGGCGTTTCTGAGCAAACGCCGATTCGCGGTTCTGGCAATCCTGCTCATTTGCTTTCAGCTTGCTTTCTGCAAGCAAGTGGGATGCGCAGGAGGCGAGATCGGCATTTCTGAGCAAACTCAGATTCGCGGTTCTGGCAATCTCACTCGTCCCGGAGCCTCTGCTACCGGAAGCCTGCGACGGCGGCATAACGGGGCTTGCAAAAAGTGGGGCGGGCGGCAGCAGCTGCTCACAGTGCTGGCCAAAAGCAAGCAGGGCAAGGTCACTATCAAGCCCCGGGCTCGACAATCAACTCGGTGGGTGTGGGGGGAGGAATCCGCACAGCAAACCAGCTGATCGGCAGGCAACGCTGCGTACCATCAGCCAGGTGCTTGCGTACCACTAGTGGTATGCGTACCACTGGTTGAAAAGCCATGGTCTATATGAACCCTGGACCAGGGGGGTATGCGTTTCTTCCCACCTGTGAACTGGGGCCTGAGGCATTTCAGGCCTAGATTGCTGGCATGTATAGCAACCATGAACTTGATCCTCTACAGCCTTATCCAGGCCAGGCCACCAAAGGTAGCTTTTAGCTAAGGCTTTCATTCTTACAATGCCTGGATGGCCTTCATGTGAACAGTGTAAGACACTGTCCCTCAATGAAGTGGGATTTATGACTCTGTTTCCCCATAAAATGCAGCCCTTGTGTGCAGACAACTCATGTCTCCTGACAAAATAACTTTGAAATTCAGAGCCTGGACTTTTTTCCAACCAGCCCGTGTATACCCATGACAACACTCTGCTCAGAATTTTATCTGTGGCAGTTTAAGTAGCAATATCCCCTGCGTGGAGGGGAAACTCAGGTAAGTCCTGAATGGACAATATTTTAGCAGCAGGAGCTGGATCAGGATCCATTAGTGGCAGTGGTAGTCTGTTGAGGACATCTGCATGGCCCATTTCCTTCCCTGGTTTATGAATTAACTTAAAATTCTATGCAGACAAAAATATAGACCATATCAGCATTCTTGGAGATAGTACTGTATGTGGGGAGTTTGTTTGTCTGCTGTGAACAACCCCAAAAGAGGTTTGTGGTCAGTGTAGACAGTGAAGTCCCTGCCATATAAATAATCATGAAATTTCGAACTTCCGGTAGCGCTGCCGCACCGAATGGCGGCGTTCTGAAGCCGCCCGATCCTGGGAAGCGTCAAAACGCCCGGAGGCAGCGAAAATCAGCTGTTCTGTGGCGCTGGAGCTTCTCCCTCGGGAGAAGAGGGAGAGGCGAGCTTGCCTGGGTAGAGGTAGAGCTCCCCTGCGATTCTCCCAAGTAGTTTGGGGGATAACAGGGTGAGCCCCCTCGGAGCCCAGGCTTTCTCCGCTCTCAGGACGTCTTCGCTCCAAAAGGAGTGGAACAAGACGCGACAACTGCACCTGCTGCTTAGAGGGGATTGTGAGTATTTTGTTCCTTTGAAAAGCAGGCAGAGCAAAGCAGGAAGATCTGAATTTTCAAATTGGATTTTAACTTTAACTCAGTTTCATTATCTTCTTCAAGTTTCAAGTTTGAAATGGAGTAAAAATGGCGCTGGAATGTTTCTCTCCTGTGTGAAGTGACTGTGTTTGAAAATTGTTATATTTTGCTACAAAGCAAGAGACACAATTTGCAACTGACTTTATCCAGTATCGGATTTTGCTTATTTGAAAGCCTGTTCCCTTTTCTTCTTATTGAAGGTTAAGAACTTTGAGAGAATTGTTATTTTTTCTTCCCTTTTTTTTTCTTCTGAACTTTGATTCTGCTGGGTGAAAGAGGAAATCGAAACTTAAGAGATGGCTGCGAGACATGGGGGAGGGCCTCCACTTTCTAAGAATGTTATTTCCTCACCTATACCACAAGCTGCAGGGCAGACCTCGATGAAACCTACAGTACAACCACCCTCTCCCCCACCTCCTGCATTTACACTGACAGACATCCAGCAAGTTGTGATGCAGTCTACACAAGTTTTGCAGCAAGAAATACAGAAAACAAGGGAAGAATTTGTTAATCAAAACAACCAGATTAGGGAAGATATAGTGCTTGCACTCCAGGGTTTAGCTGCACATATAGAACGCCTGGATGTTCGTGTGGACTCAGTTATGGAGTATGTGGAGAATTTGGAAAATAAAATTATTGATGCTGAACAGAAGATTGATAGAGCAGAGGCCAAGATTGACAGAACAGAAGACGAGCTTACTATATCAGAATATAAGAACATGGAGTTTGCTTTGCGTATCAGAGGCCTCAAAGAGAATCCTAAAGAAGATTTGGAATGGGAAATAGCACGAGCAGTGGCTCCTGTTTTGAAATGTGAACCTGAAGAATTACTTAAGGAAATGGATAAGACATTTAGGGTTAACTCCTGGATTGCCAGGCAAAAAAGTCTAACTAGAGATGTAGTGATTTATTTTTCCAGGAGATCAACCAGAAATTCTATTATCCAGGCTTTTTATCGGGAAAAATTTCAGATTGCAGGCCAAGATATTATGATTTTAAAGGAGATACCTTCAAAAATTCTTAGAAAGAGGAAAGACTTTGCCTTTTTGTCTGATGAGCTTAAGAAGCGACAAATCCAGTTCAGATGGGAAATACCTATTGGAATTGTGGTAAATTATGCAGGGACCAGATACAGATTGGATACAATTTTAAAAGCAAAAGATTTCTATACTAAGGTCCTGAAAGCAGGTTTACCACCATCTCCCCGAATTAAAAGAACAGAAGCAAGACAAGATGATAAACAATTGAGTGAAGGGGCAATGTCATTGCCTCTCGAGGAGATGCAGAAGGCGGAGGCCATGGAGCAGAGTTTGGCATTAAAGGAAGATCCAAAAGAACAGAGGATGACAAGAGCTGCATATAAGCGTATGGAAAAAGAGCAAAAACAAAAGCCTGTAACTGGTCCAGCTACGCAAGATGCGGCTGTTTCAGAGCCTGTGGGAGGAGCACGTCCTAAGAGAGCAACAGCTGACCTTCAGGCCTTGTTCCAAAGGCTCATGGTCACCAGAGATGGTGAAGTTCCTGACATGGAATGTTAATGGGTTAAATTCACCACAGAAAAGAAAGTAAGTATTTTTTTATCTGAAACAACATAAAAATGACATTGTTTGCTTACAAGAGACACATATTGCATTAAAAGATCAAAAATATCTGATTAATTCCCGATTGGGAACACATTTTGCATCTTTTGCTCCGGACAAGAAGGCTGGAGTGGTTATTTACTTAAGAAAAGACTTCTCGGCAAGATTGATTGAATCGGATAAACAAGGGAGATATGTTAGTATTGAATTAATACTACAAGGAAAGAAAGTTCTTCTTATTGGATTATATGCTCCAAATCAACAACAGCAAAAAAATTTTAAATTTTTACATCAGAGACTAATTGAACTGGATTACAAATCTGTTATTATGATGGGGGACTGGAATGGGGTTTTGGTGCCATCTGAAGACAAGAAGGGATCTTCTAAAAACTTTTTAAATTCAAAATTACCTAAAGCTTTTTTTGATTTGAAGGAAGATCTGGAATTAAGAGATGTATGGCGGGAAAGGAATATGAGAGACAGAGATTTTACTTTTTTTCGGATAGACATAAATCTTTCTCCAGGATTGACTTTATTTTGATTACTACTGATCTTTTTTCTTCGGTTAAGAACGTTAAGATTTTTCCTAGGACAATGTCTGACCATAGTCCTGTTTGGTTGGAGTTCTTCGCTGAAGACGCTAGTAGGAGATCCTGGAGGCTGAATGAGAATTTATTTACAAATGACTTGTTTTTGCAGAAATGTAGAGAACATATGAAAGAATTTTTTGTCACAAATATGCATAAAGGTACCTCGATGGAAATGGTTTGGGATGCTAGTAAAGCCTATATGAGAGGGGTTTTGATTTATATGAATAATGCTTATAGGCGTAAGCAAATGCAAAAACGTTTAGATATTGAGGAAGAGATTAAAACTAAGGAGAAAAAGCTCATTTTGAATCCATTGGATAATAATTTAAGGATCTCAATACATTTATTGAAAGAACAATTTAATATGCTACTGGCTGATCAAGTAGCAACTAATTTGCACTATGCCAAACACAATACTTTTTGCAATGCTAATAAGCCTGGTAGATGGTTGGCTTATCAATTAAGGAAAAAACAGAAATCACGTACTATAGATAAAATAGAATATAAAGACAAAGAAGTCTACCAACAAAATTTGATTAAGAGGAGTTTTTTAGATTTTTACTCGAAATTATATTCTAAAGAAAATATACAAGCTTTAGATATAGACAAGTATTTACAGGGAGCTCATTTTCCAAGACTTTCACAAGAACAACAACTTGAGATGAACTGCCCAATTACATCAGAAGAAATTTCTTTAGTTATTAAACAGTTGAAACTGGGCAAGGCTCCGGGAACGGATGGATTAACAGCAGTTTACTATAAAAAGTTGTTGCCTGAAATGATTGAACCCTTAAAGATTTTGTTTAATGAAATTCAGACTGGAGGTGTAGTTCCTCCATCATGGAGGACAGCTTTTGTATCGTTGATTCCAAAGGAGGATCAAGACCTTACTCAACCTAAAAATTATAGACCTATATCGCTTTTAAATACAGATTATAAGATTTTTGCTAAAGTATTGGCCAATAGATTAATGCAAGTTTTGAAACAAATGATTCATAGTGATCAATCGGGATTTATATCTGGGAGGTATATGAAATATAATGTAAGACAAATTGTTAACCTGCTTGAATACTTGGATAAGAACAACCAAGTCCCCGCAGCATTGATATTTTTGGATGCAGAGAAAGCCTTTGACCAATTGAATTGGCAATTTTTATTAAGAGTTGTTGAGGAGATGAATTTTGGAGAAGGTTTTCTACATGCTATTAAAGTTATATATCAACAACAAACTGCACAAATTATAGTTAACGGGGGATTAACAGAGACCTTTAAAATTGAAAAAGGTACAAGACAGGGTTGCCCCCTATCACCATTATTGTTTGTTTTAACATTAGAGATTTTATTAATCAAAATTCGAGAGTCCTCTATGATAAAGGGAATTAAAATAAAACAGAATGATTATACATTGAGAGCTTTCGCTGATGACTTGGTTGTGACAGTATCCCAACCGTTACAGTCGGTTATAGATTTGATGGAAATTATAACTCAGTATGGTAAGGTTTCTGGGTTTAAGGTGAATAGTAATAAGACTAAGATATTATCCAAGAATTTATCTATGAGTGAAGGATATGTTATCAAAATTAACAGGTTTTGAAATAGTGAAGAAGGTTAAATATTTTGGTGTATATATTGCAGCCTCAAATGTAAAATTGTATAAGAATAATTATGAAACACTATGGTCGAAGGTACAAGGGGACTTAAATAATTGGAAAAAATTACAATTATCATTACTGGGAAGAATTGCAGTTGTTAAAATGAATGTTCTACCAAAGTTTCTCTTTTTGTTTCAAATGATACCTATATTGAAAAAGGATGCCAACCTTGATCAATGGCAGAAGGGTATTAACAAATTTATTTGGGCGGGGGAAAAACCAAGAGTTAAATTTAAGATTTTACAAGATGCTAGGGAAAGAGGGGGACTCAAGGCGCCGAATTTGAAATTGTATTATGATGCGGTTGCCTTGACGTGGGTTAGTGATTGGCTTAATTTAACTAACAAGAGAATACTTCATCTTGAGGGATGGGATTTGGTATATGGATGGCATGCATATTTGCTTTACGATAAGAAGGTGGACAGGGCTTTTAAATCCCATATTCTTAGAAGTGCTTTATTGCGTGTCTGGAAAAAGTATTATTATAAGTTAAATTATAAAATACCGATTTGGGGAATTCCTGGACACACGATAGAGGGCGTATCTATGGGAGTGAGTATGGATATGGTTTCTTATAAGGAACTACTTAGATTGCAAGGGACTGATTGGCAACTTAAATCATTAGAGGAGTTGAGACAAGAAAACATAAGTTACTCTTGGTTTCAATATACCCAATTGAAAGTTAGGTGGAAGTCAGATCAAAAGGTTGGCATCACAATTACAGATCAAAATTTAGTAAAACAAATTAGAGATTTAAATTGTGCACATATAAAGAGGATATATAATGCTTTAATTGAATTGGATTCGGAAACGGAACTGGTTAAAGACTGTATGATAAAGTGGTCACAAAATATTCAGGAACCAATTTCGTTGGACACTTGGGAGATAATTTGGGTTAGAAATGTTAAATTTACTCAGGCTCAAAATTTAAGAGAAAATTTTTATAAAATGTTTTATAGATGGCATCTGGATCCCAAGAGGTTGTCTAACATGTATCCTAATTTACAGTCTAAATGTTGGAGATGTGGTAGTTTAGAAGCTACCTATTTTCACATGTGGTGGACTTGTAGAAATATAAAAGCTTTTTGGATCAAAATTTGGTGGAACATTCAAAAGATTTTTAAGAGAAAGATAAAGTTTTCTCCGCAATTGTTTTTATTGGGTATTGTGGTAGATTGTGATGTTAAAGAAACTAACTTGATGTTGAACATGATAACAGCAGCACGGTTACTGGTGGGACAATATTGGAAGAAGGATAGTTTGCCCACTATAGAAGAATGGGTGTTTAAAGTTTCGAATCTTGCAGAAATGTCTAAGATTTCTGCTTATTTGAAAGATCATTCACAGGAAAGATATATTTCAGTTTGGAGGAGATGGATAAATTATATTCAGAACAAATATGGGACTAAAAAGTTCCATTTAGCTTATGAGTAGATTTTAGTGGGATATTGTTATTGGTACTTTGTTTGTAGTTATGTTAAAGGGGAGTTAAAGCACATTATGAATTTGGTTAATTGTATATTATACATAATTTTTATTTAGAATATGATTATTGTAACTATAATCCTGTATTTAGCTCTGGGAAGTGGGGGGGAAGTGGGTGGGTTTGGGGTGGGAGGGATTTGGGGATATATTGTAAAATTTTGTTTTTGTAAAACTCTTTAATAAATAATAATAATAATAATCATGAAATTTCTTAACTCCAGCCACTATGGCCAAGGCTTCTTTATCAATCTGTGCATAATTGCACTCAGCAGAAGATAAAGTCCTAGAATAAAACGCAATAGGAACCTGTTTCCCATTTTTCTCTATGTGGCTTAAGACTGCTCCCACCCCATAGGGAGATGCATCACATGCAAGACATACAGGTTTAGACTCTTTGTAATGAGTTACAGTGGACTTTTCTGATAGAAGGGATTCAGAACCTGGAAACTTTTTTCGTGTAAGTTAATTTAATTTAATTTAATTTTAATTTATTAATATTTGTATACCGCCCTTCTCCCGAAGGACTCAGGGCGGTGTACAGGGCAAGAATAAAACATAAAGCTACAAAAATTAAAAAGTTAGTCCATTTCCAAGGGGCTTTTTTATCAAGCAGCTTGTGGAGAGGCTCTGCTATCGAAGCCTTATGAGGTAGGAATGTGTGATAAAAATTTAGGAGGCCCAAAAATGCTTGCAGCTCTCCTTTTGATTTTGGCGTTGGAGCCAATTTGATGGCCTTCACTTTTGAATCAGCAGGGTGAATTCCATTAGCATCAATACGGAACCCCAAAAAGTCCGTTGATGAGACCCCAATACTACATTTGTTTTTCTTCAATTTGAGTCCCGCATTGCGGAGCCTTTGCAAAACAGCCCTGAGCCTACTGGCCAACACTTCTGGGGATTCCCCGGCAATGAGAACATCATCAAAATAGGGGCAGACACCCTGAATACTCTTAAGTGTGCGTTCCATAATCCCTTGGAAAATACCCAGTGCAACACTGACTCCAAACTGTAAGCGTTTGACTTTGAATGCCCCTCTGTGAGTTACTATAGTTTGAGCCACGGCTGTGGCCTCGTCAACCGGCAATTGCTGATATGCCTGTGCTAAATCAAGTTTAACAAAAATGGTTCCTCCTTGCAAGGAGGCTAAAATATGGTTGACTACAGGAACCGGGTAAGCATGTTGACTAAGGGCCTTATTTAATGTGCATTTATAAACTGCGCAAATGCGAACTTCCCCGTTGGACTTCAGTGGGGTGACAGTAGGAGTTTCCCACTCCCCCCCATCAACAGGCTGTAATACGCCCTGCTCTACTACCTTATCGATTTTGGAATTGATTTTGTGCTTTAGGGCAAAGGGGACCCTGCAAGGCTTAATCCTAATTGGCACAACGTTAGGATCTAACTTAAAGGTAATTGGCGGGCCAGTGTAAGTCCCCAGGGTTGACTCAAAAACATCTGCGTATTCTTCACAAACAGTCATGAGGTCTGCTGTTTGTGTCCGGCTAATGCCTGTAATTTGAATGCCTAAAGCATCAAACCAATCAAGTCCAATAAGACTCGTTCTTTGGTCCTCTACTACTATTACATCCAGGTGCCCCCAAAACCCTTTACATTTTACCAATAATGTGGCTTCACCCTTAACTTTCACGTGAGCATTCTGAAAATCCATTAAAATAATATCTGAGGGCCTTAGTTTAGCCCAATTGTTACTGCGCCTACACACAAAGTTGAATGTGTCTTGCGAAATGATCGATACTGCCGAGCCGGAGTCCAACTCCATCTTACATGGAACTCCTTGTAGCTCTACCGAGAGCTTGAGTTTAGGCTTGAGGGTGCGACGAGCCCCGGTGCAGCAAACGCTTCTCTGGCTTCTGAAGAACCCCACACTAACTGGACCCTGGGCTCCAGTACCTCTCCTAGTCGGTTCCTCTGACTGGTGTTTCGGTGGCCTGTCTCTCTGGCGGGCTCTGCAAACCACCACGATGTGGCCGGCCCTTCTGCAAGCTCTACACGTGGCTGAGCGAAATCTGCAATTGGCACAAAGATGGTTGCCTCCGCACCCCTTACATCTAGGTAAGAGAACTGCCTTGTAATCGTTCTCTCGTTGGTGGTTGCCGTGGTTTTGCGCGTTTGGTTGCTTTTGGAGTTTGTTGATTTCGGGTTCTTCATCTTCTGACGATTCTCCGATGCATTTGGCGACCTCAAGATGGACAGAATCTTCAACCTTTGAAGGTTTGGTAGGCTGCACTGTCTGCACTGCACCCCCGGCGGCTTCGTCAGCCATGACCTCGTCCTGTGCCTCAGAGAATGTGAGATTGGGCCTAGCAAACAGTCTCTGCTGGAGGGTTCTGTCTCAAAGGCCACAGACGAGCCGGTCTCTCAGTCGTTCCTCTAAGTTCAAGAACTTGCAAAGGCGTGCGGCCTGCCTTAGGCCCGCGATAAACTCTGAAGCTGTCTCTCCGGGTAGCTGCACTCTTTGGTCGAATTTAAAATGCCACGCCATCTCAGACATCTTGGGCTGAAAATGCCCAGTCAGCTTCTTCTTAAGGTCTGCAAACGATACTGCTTCGATGGGCGTCAGCGCGAAAAGATTTTCTGCTAGGTAGAAAGTTGCTGGTCCACACATGCATAGCAACATGGTGACTTTTAGGCCTTCCTCTGCAATTTGGTTTGCTCATAGATAGTTCTCCACTTGTGAGAGGTAAGACAGCCATTCTTCTGGATGTTTTACATCGAACTCTCTGAGTTTGCCGACCTTCGGCATCTTTCCGCGATTCCTGCGTTCTTGGATCCTGCCTCTTAGGCTCAGGGAATGCGTCCGCTGAACATGTGGCCGTTAGTGTGGCTTTACTAGCCGGCCTGGGGGGGGAAATGCCTCTTCCCTCCAGCGTGTATTGCCGACCCCTCGTTAACTTCAGCCCTTTAAACGGTGAAGCAGGATCCCACCCTCGTCCAATCAGCACGGACTCAGCTACTTTTCTGCTCCGATATCTGCAGACATACAGATTGTAGCACTTCCTGGCAATCTGTGGGCAGTATAAATACAGTTTAAATGCAATGGAGATCCAATCAGATCCAATCAGCATCATCTCAGCTACTTTTCTGCTCCCCCCTCTACAACCGTACAGATTGTAGCACTTCGCAGGAACCTCTGGGTAGTTTAAATGCAGTTTAAATGCAATGGACATCCAATCAGATCCAATCAGCAGGGTCACAGCTACTTTGCTGCTCCCCCCTCCACAAACGTAGAGATTGTAGCACTTCCCAGCAAGATCTGTGCAGCCTAAATGCAGTTTAAATGAAATGGAGATCCAATCAGATCCAATCAGCAAGGTCTCAGATACTTTTCTGCTCCCCCCTCCACAAACCCATAGATTGTAGCACTTCCCAGCAAGCTCTGGGCATTTTAAATGCAATGGAGATCCAATCAGATCCAATCAGCAGGGTCTCAGTTACTTTTCTCCTCCACCCACCACAAACCTAGAAATTGTAGCACTTCCCAGCAAGCTCTGGGCAGTTTAAATGCAATGGATATCCAATCATCAGGGTTTCAGCTATTTTCTTCTCCCCCCTCCACAAATGTACAGATTGTAGCACTTCCCAGCAAGATCTTGGCAGTTTAAATACAGGTTAAATCGAATAGAGTTCCAATCAGATCCAGTCAGCAGGGTCTCAGCTACGTTTCTGATCTGCCCTCCACAAACCTACAGATTGTAGCACTTCCCAGCAATCTGTGGGCCGTATAAATGCAGTTTAAATGCAATGGAGATCCAATCAGATGAAATCAGCAGGGTCTCAGCTACTTTTCTGCTCTCCTCTCCACAAACATACAGATTGTAGCACTTCCCAGGAAGTTCTGGGCATTTAAAATACAATGGAGATCCAATCAGCAGTGTCTAAGCTACTTTTCTGCTCCCCCCTCAACAAACGTACATTTTGTAGCACTTCCCAGCAAGCTCTGTGCATCTTAAACGCTGTTTAAATGCAATGGAGATCAAATCACATCCAATCAGCAAGGTCTCAGCTACCTTTCTGGTCTCTCCTCCAAAAACAAACAGATTGTAGCACTTCCCAGCAAGCTCTGGGCAGTTTAAATTTAGTTTAAATGCAATGGAGATCCAATCAGATCCAATCAGCAGGGTCTCAGGTAGTTTTCTAATCGCCCCTCTACAAACCTACAGATTGTCGCACTTCCCAGCAAGCTCTGGGCATTTAAAATGCAATGGAGATACAATCAGATCCAATCAGCAGGGACTCAGCTACTTTTCTGCTCCAACCACCACAAATCTAGAGAATGTAGCACTTCCCAGCAAGCTCTGGGCAGTTTAAATACAATGGATATCCAATCATCAGGGTTTCAGCTATTTTTCTTCTCCCCCCTCCAAAAATGTACAGATTGTAACACTTCCCAGAAAGCTCTGGGCAGTTCAAATGCAGTTTAAATGTAATGGAGATCCCATCAGGTCCAGTCCGGAGGGTTAGGGTTAGGGTTTTTCACTCCCCCATACACAAACGTACATTTTGTAGCACTTCCAAGCAATCTCTCAGCAGCTTACATGCAGTTTTAATGCAATGGATATCCAATCAGATCCAATCGGCAGGGTCTCAGCTTCATTTCTGGTCCACCATTAACAAACGTACAGATTGTAGCACTTCCGAGCAAGCTCTTTGCAGCTTAAATGCAGTTTAAATGCAATGGAGATCCAATCAGAATCAACCAGCAGGTACTTGTTCATTTTTCCAGCATTGTGCATAGCTTATTCTTGCTGCGGTTATGATATGTAGAACCAAGTATGTATTTTGTTTATCAGTCTTTTCTGGTAATATACCTAATAAAAATAATTCGGGATTAAATGCTACATGTTCTCCTAGTATATTTTCTAGCCAAACATGTATTTTTCTCCAATAGGCTTTAGCTTTATCACATGTCCACCAAATATGGTAATATGTACCTATGTTGTGTTTACATTTCCAACATTTGCCTGATACATTTTTAAACATTTTTGCTAATCTAGCTGGAGGTAAATGCCATCTATTAAAACATTTTATATAGATTTTCTTTATATGCAGTTGACATTGTCAATTTATAATTTCTCTCCCATAGTTTTTGCCATTCTTCTAACTCTATAGTATAACCAAAATTCTCCACCCATGTTGTCATTGTCCCTTTTGATCTGGAATTTGGGCTCTGCTCGTGCTTGTTTGCTCTATTGTGAGCCCCGGGTTATGGATGGGGGGGAAGGGGACTTCGATGTCATGTTTCCCCCCCTGCCACTCGGCGAATTTGGCTCTGTGAGTGCGGTGGACCTGGTGGTGCTGTGGTGGCTGTGGGGTCTGCCACTACTGCTGTTCCTTCTTCTTGCCACCGCGGAGGTTGCAGCTGTCCCTGTCGTCGTGCTTGAACCTGTTGGCTTGGGTCTGTCGGCATTGTCATCGGGCTGCCCCCCTCTTCTGGACTTGTCATCTTTATTTCATTATGACTTTTGCTGTCGCCACCGTTGATTATTTCATTATCGTCATGATTGTGGCTTTGGGCCCTGCCACTGGCCGACTGAACTTTTCATCGATCCCATCTACTGCCACCCTCCATTGCCCGATGTCACCATTACCGTTTCACTTTATATGCCAGCACTCCATTGCCCGATGTCACCATTACCGTTTCACTTTATATGCCAGCATATACCTCTGGAGAACTTTACTCACTGCGAGATTCCCCCCTCTCGCAGGAGCGTCCATCTGTTTTAAAGATCTTTCTTGATGACGGGTTATGGGACCCTGAGAGATGGCATGCTGCAAAGAGGAGTTTGAGGGGTTTTTTACTGAGATTTTTAAACAAAATTTTAAGGGGATCCGGGAGGGGGAAGGCCCAAAGGATCCGGAATGAACTTGGGGGAGTTCGATCCGGACAGCAGTCCAGACCATCAGATGGTTGCGGGGGGGAGTAGGGGTTTGGGGGGGGACTCAGCTCCGAGTGAAGAGGGTCTTCCCATTCCAACGGTGATTGGGAGGGGCAGAGAGTGTGGGAGCAGAGGGCTTTATCGCAACTGGAGAACGGGCCACCGCTGTCTTCAAGCGGTTGCCTGTTCCTGCCCTTGTGGCTCTTCTTGCTCCCCCGGGGGCATAGGATTGCAGGACCCTGGGCTCAGGTTGGTTTATTTCAATGCCAGGTCCGTGCTGAACAAGGCTCCCCTCATACATGATCTTATCGAGGAGGAGAACGCGGACCTGGCCTGCATCACGGAGACCTGGTTAGGCCAAGAGGGGGGTGTCCCCCTCTCGGAACTATGCCCACCGGGCTTCCGGGTGCTTCACCAGCCGTGGGCCCAGGGCAGGGGTGGGGGGTGGCGGTTATTATTAGGGAGAGTCTTTGTCTGTGAGTGGCCACTGTCCCTCAGATAGGCGGGTGTGAGTCTCTCCTTTTGAAGTGGGGTCTTGGAGTTCAGTTGGGCCTATTGATTACGTACCTGTCTCCCAGCTGTGTGTCATCGGCCCTGCCCAAGCTCCTTGACATCTTGCCCGGGTTGGCGATTGAGTTCCCCAGGCTTATAGTTCTGGGGGATTTCAATCTGCCTTCCGTGGGTGAGGCATCTGAGTTGGCTTGGGAGTTCATGGCTTCCATGACAGCCATGGACCTGACTCAAATAATTCAGGACCCGACCCATAATGGAGGGCACACACTCGACCTGGTTTTTATCTCTGGGCAGTGGATTAATGGTCTGGGTAGGGGAGATTTAACCATCCAACCCCTGTCATGGTCTGATCATTTCCTTCTCCAGCTAGACTTTCAGTACGCCACCCCCCGCCGCTGGGAGGTGGAACCGACCAGGTGGTTCCGCCCCAGGTGCCTGATGGACCCTGAGAGGTTCCAGATGGAGCTTGGGACATTTCCTGCTTCCCTTGCCCACGACTCTGCCGAGGCCCTAGTGGTAGCCTGGGAGAGGGCTGCTGCTGGGGCCTTGGATCGAGTTGTGCCTTTGCGGCCTCTGACCCAGCGCAGATCCTGGGTGGCTCCCTGGTTTACCGAGGGGCTCCGAGAGATGAAGCACCGGAAAAGACACCTAGAGAGCTGTTGGAGATCCAGCAGATCCGAATCTGACCGAACACAGCTAAGAACTTGTCTTAAGTCTTACCTAGTGGCGATGGAAGCGGCAAAGCGTGTTTACTTTTCCGCTCTCATTGCGTCCGCAGATAATTGCCCAGCCGTCCTGTTTAGAGTGACCCGCTCACTGCTTAACCAGCGACCGAGGGATGACCCCTTGCAGGGTAGGGCTGAGGAATTTGTTCAGTATCTGCAGGACAAAATCGCTCAGATCCGGACTGGTTTGGACTCCGACTGGGCGGAATCCGACGGAGTGGAGAGGGCAGGTCTTGGTCATACCATTTGGGGTGAGTTTGACCCTGTGACTTTGGATGATGTGGACAGGATTATGTGTAGGCTGAGCACTGCAACTTGTTTATTGGACCCATGTCCCTCCTGGCTGGTTTCGGCCGCCTGGGAGGTGACGGGGGCTGGCTCCAGGCAGTTGTCAATTCTTCATTAACAGAGGGTGTCTTCCCCTCCGCCTTAAAAGAGGCAGTGGTAAGGCCCCTCCTCAAGAAGCCTGCTCTGGACCCAGCCTCGTTGAATAACTATCGTCCTGTCTCCAACCTTCACTTTGTAGTGAAGGTTGTCGAGAGTGTTGTGGCACGTCAGCTTCCGCAATTCCTGGATGAAGCGGACTATCTGGACCCGTACCAGTCCGGTTTCAGACCCGGTTACAGCACGGAAATGGCATTGGTCGCACTGGTAGATGATCTCTGGCGGGCCCAGGACAGGGGTTGCTCCTCTGTCCTGGTCCTACTTGACTTCTCAGCAGCTTTTGATACCATCGACCATGGTATCATGCTGCGACGGCTCAAGGGGTTGGGAGTGGGAGGCACTGTTTTACGGTGGTTCTCCTCCTACCTCTCAGGCCGTTCGCAGTTTGTAGTGGCAGTGGGGCAGAGATCCACCCTGAGGCCCCTTTCTTGTGGGGTACCTCAGGGGTTGGTTCTCTCCCCCCTCCTGTTCAACATCTATATGAAGCCGCTGGGTGAGATCATCCGTGGCTTTGGGGTGAGGTATCACCAATATGCCGATGATACCCAGTTGTTTATCTCCACCCCGAGCCAACCCAGTGATGCCCTTGACGTGATGTCCCGGTGCCTGGAGGCAGGGTCTGGATGGGAAGGAACAGGCTCAGGCTGAACCCCTCCAAGACCGAGTGGCTGTGGATATTAGCATCTCGTACTGTCCAACAGGTTCCATCTCTTCTTATGGGGGGGAGCTATTGCCCCCCTCAGAAAGGGCCCACAACTTGGGTGTCCTCCTGGATTCACGGCTTAATTTGGAAGATCATCTAACTGCTGTGACCAGGGGGGCTTTTGCACAGGTTCGCCTGGTATGCCAGTTGCGCCCCTTTTTGGACCAAGATGCCCTATGCATGGTCACCCATGCCCTTGTCACCTCTCGCCTGGATTACTGCAATGCTCTCTACATGGGGCTGCCCTTGAAGTGCACCCGGAGGCTTCAACTGGTGCAAAATGCGGCCGCGCAGGTGCTTATGGGAGTATCTCGATACTCCCATGTTACACCACTCCTGCGCGAGCTGCATTGGCTTCCGGTTGCCCTCCGGGTGCAATTCAAAGTGCTGATAATCACCTTTAAAGCCCTACATGGCTTAGGCCCGGGGTACTTGCGAGACCACCTGCTGCCAATGTCAACATCCCATCGCCCGGTTCGCTCCCACAGAGTCGACCTCCTCAGGGTGCCGTCGGCCAGGCAATGCTGGCTGGCGACCCCCAGGGGGAGAGCCTTCTCTGTGGGCACACCGACCCTCTGGAACGAACTGCCCCCGGAGCTGCGGATGGCCCCTGACCTTCAGTCCTTCCGCTGTGACCTAAAGACCTGGTTATTCGAACAAGCAGGCCTGGACAGATCATGGTTTTTAAATTTGGTTTTTTATTGGTTTAAATTGTTCTTATTTCTTATATTGTTTAATCCTCTTTTAATTTTTGGTATTTATATCTTTTAACTTTTTATTGTTGTGAGCCGCCCTGAGTCCTCAGGGAGAAGGGCGGCATATAAATTTAATAAACCTTAAACCTTTAATTTGTTCATTTTCCAACAAAAAGTTGGAAAAGTTATACAATTTTTTAATTAATTTCTTATCAGATGTTAATAATATCTTATCAAACACATTTTGTTCTTTATAAAATCCATACATTTTCATATCTTTTTCATATCTATTTTGTATTTGTAAACGTACCCACCATGACATGTTGATACCCTGATATTCCAATTCTTGCTTCGATTTCAATGTCCTATCAATATTTAAAATATCTTTATATGTCCACGTTTTTTCAAACTCTAACAAGTTTACATGTGAAAAAGCTTCGATTGTTGATAACCACCCTGGAATTTTTACATATATTTTCATTTTGATTTTTTTCCCATACAGTTATCAAAGCATTTCTAATACTGTACAGTGGTTTTGAAAATATCTATGAATTTTTTTTTCCCATACCATAAAAACACGTGCCATCCCAACTGTAAATCATGTCCCTCCAAGCATAACAACCTTTTATTCCTAAGCATTATCCATTCTTTCACCCATGTCAATACTGATGCTTGATAATAATAATAATAATTAATAAATAATAATAATAATAATAATAATAATAATAATAATAATAATAATAATAATAATAATAATAATAATAATAATAATAATAATAATAATAATTTAATTCCTATACCGCCTTTCTCCCGAAGGACTCAGGGCGGTGTACAGGGCAATACAATAAAATACAACATACAAAAATTAAAAAAATATTAAATATTACAGCCCAATTCAATACATTAATACAATAACATTAAAATACCCCTAAACCCATCAGACCAGGCCGGCTTGTTCAAATAAATATGTTTTTAGGTCACGTCGGAAGGAGCAAAGGTCGGGAGCCATCCGGAGCTCCACCGGTAAACGGTTCCACAGGTCTGGCGCGCCCACAGAGAACGCCCTCCCCCTGGGGGCTGGCAGTCGAAACTCTTTGACCGACGACACACTAATGAGGCCCTCTCTGTGGGAGCGCACTGGACGAAGGGAAGTTGATACTGGCCGCAGGTGCTCCCGTAAGTAACCCGGACCCATGCCATTTAGGGCTTTATAGGTCGTAACCAGCACCTTGAATCTTACCCGGAGGACAACCCAAAGCCAGTGCAGCTCGCGGAGTAGAGGTGTTACATGGGAGTATCGGGACACCCCCACCACAACTCGCGCGGCCGCATTCTGCACCAGTTGGAGCCTCCGAGTAGTCTTCAAGGGCAGCCCCATGTAGAGAGCGTTGCAGTAGTCCAAACAGGAGGTCACGAGCGCATGAGTGACTGTGCGCAAGGCATCCCAGTCCAGATAGGGCCGCAACTGGCGCACCAGGCGAACCTGCGCAAAGGCCCTCCTAGTCACAGCTCCTATATGATCTTCCAAAGAGAGCTGTGAGTCTAGGAGGACACCCAAGTTGTGAGCCCTATCTACGGGGGGTAATATCTCACCCCCCATAGTTAACGGTGGAACAATCTGAATTTCCCGAGACGCCGGCACACACAGCCACTCAGTCTTGTCAGGGTTGAGCCAAAGCCTGTTCCTCCCCATCCAGACCCGAACCGCCTCCAGGCATCGGGACATCACATCGAGGGCATCACTGGGGTGGATTGGGGTAGAAATAAAAAGCTGGGTATCATCCGCATATTGATGATACCCAACCCCAAAACCACGAATGATCTCACCCAGCGGCTTCATACAGATGTTGAACAGGAGAGGCGAGAGGACCGACCCCTGAGGGACTCCACAAATGAGAGGCCTCGAGGCCGACCTCTGCCCTCCTGCCAACACCGACTGCGAACGTCCCAGGAGGTAGGAGGAGAACCACCGTAAGACGGTGCCTCCCACTCCCAATCCCCGAAGACGCCGCAGTAAGATACCATGGTCGATGGTATCAAAAGCCGCTGAGAGGTCTAACAGGACTAGGACAGAGGAGCAACCCCTGTCCCGAGCCCGCCAGAGATCATTCACCAGCGCGACCAATGCCGTCTCCGTGCTGTACCCGGGCCTGAAGCCCAATTGGTACGGGTCTAGATAATCAGCTTCCTCCAGGAACAAAGGAAGCTGCTGCACCACCACACTCTCGACAACCTTCGCAAGAAAGCGAAGGTTGGAGACCAGACAATAGTTGTTTAACACAGCTGGGTCCAGGGCAGGCTTCTTGAGGAGGGGTCTCACCACCGCCTCCTTGAAGGCGGCGGGAAAACTACCCTCGCTCAAAGAAGCAGTTATCACTGCCTGGAGCCAGCCTCGTGTCCCCTCCTGAGCCGAATATACCAGCCAGGAGGGGCAGGGGTCCAATAAACACGTGGTGGAGCTCAGCCTCCCCATAATCCTGTCCACCTCTTCTGGAGTCACAAGATCAAACTCCTCCCAGATGACATCGACAAGACCGCCCATGTTCTCACCGTCAGACTCTGCCCAGTCGGAGTCCAAACCGGTCCGGATCCGAGCGATTTTGTCCGACAGATGCTGGCTAAACTCCTCGGCACGACCCTGCAAGGGCTCCTCCCTCACCTCCCGATTCAGGAGGGAGCGAGTCACGCTGAACAGGGCGGCCGGGCGATTCTCTGCGGATGCGATGAGGGTGGCAAAGTAGTTAGACCTCACCATCCTCATCGCCACGAGATAAAACCTTGTGAAGGATCTTAATTGCAATCGGTCGGATTCAGACCGGCTGGACCTCCAACAGCTCTCTAGGCCCCGTCTCCGACGCTTCATTTCCTGGAGCTCCACGGAAAACCACGGAGCCCACTGGGATCTGCACCGGGTCAGGGGCCGCATGGGTACAACTTGGTCGAGTGCCTCCGTGGCGGCCTTTTCCCAGGCCTCCACTAAGGCCTCGGCCGAGCTGTGAACTAGGGCGGCAGGTGGGGACCCAAGCGCTGCCTGGAACCGCTCAGGGTCCATTAAGCGCCTGGGACGGAACCATCTAGTTGGTTTAACAACCCCACGACGGGGATTGGCAAAATGGAAGACCAGCCGCAGGAGATGATGATCGGTCCATGACAGGGGCGTAACAGTTGGAGAACCTCCACCCAGATCATCTAACCACCGGCCAGATAAAAAAATCAAATCGAGCGTGTGACCCCCCCCATGAGTCGGATCCTGAATTACTTGCGTCAGGTCCATGGCCGTCATGGAAGCCATGAACTCCCGAGCTAACTCAGATGATCCCCCCAGGGATGGTAGATTAAAGTCACCCAAAATTATAAATCTGGGGAACTCAATCACCAACCCCGAGAGGATGTCAAGAAGCTCAGGCAGGGCTGCTGCTATGCGACTAGGCAAAAGGTACACCAGCAGCAAGCCCAACTGAGCATTAGGGCCACATCTCATGAGGAGAGACTCACACCTCGCTATTTGGACAACGGTGGCCTCCCGCGGACATAAGGTCTCCCTCACAACTACCGCCACACCCCCGCCCCTACCCTGAGCCCGAGGCCGGTGAAGCACCCGGAAACCCGGAGGGCAAATGTCAACCAGAGGGACACCTCCCTCTGGGCCCAACCAGGTCTCCGTAATGCAAGCCAGGTCCGCACGCTCCTCCTCAACCAAATCACGGATGAGAGCAGCCTTATTAACTACGGACCTGGCATTAAAATACACCAGCCTGAGCTCAGGTGGCTGCACATCCCCGTTCCCGGGACCACGGGACAAAACCAGAGGGTCGGAGCACATCACCGCTTGGAGACAGCGGGGACGCACTCCCGAATGTTGATACGGCCCTCTGTTCGAACACCTGCTGCCATGCCCTAACATCGTGGGAATAGGTAGTCCCACACCCCGCTCCGGGGCCCCGGAGGCAACCCGCCCAAGCCCTGTCCGACCGTGATCTATTCCAGGCCTGGCCTGACCAGCGGATGGTGGACACCCCCCAGAATTCAACCAAAACCGTAAACCCTCCCACCTCCCTAACCCTATAAAATATTTCGATAAAAAACAAACCAGGAACCTCTTCTTAAATTTATACAAGAGGTTCCTGTCCCTACCCAACCATCTCTCAGGGTCCCAACAATTGGGCCCGTCATCAAGAGGAGAAATCAAAAAACAGGCGGGTTGCTCCCAGGAAGGGGGGGCACCCCTGAGAGCAAATAAATCCGTGCTGGAGTAGTGTAAACGAGCCATAGTTGTCTATGAGAGTCCAGCAGAGGCAGACCCATGATTAATAGGAGGATCTTGAATCAGAAGAGGATAGATGTCCAGACCGCCAAGCCAACTCCACTGCCACTAGAGTTGGATAACCTCTGAACAGGCCGGCCACCATCCTCTCACGACGGTCACAGGCCTGAACCAGGAAGCGGAATGGAGAATACATCCAGGGTAAGGCCTACCCCCCATAGAGCTCACACCTCAAGGGGGATAGCAGATGGTAGTTCCGAGCCACTCTCTCACAGTGGCTCAGCACCTGGGTCCTTCTGAGTCTTTAAAGGGGACGGAAGTCAAAGAGACAGTTACTGGCATAGATATAAAAGCCTGCTGGATGGTAAAATAAGCAGGTGTCCCGAGTACAAAAGTTCTAGTCCATATCCAGGGAAATTGGGCGATAGGTGGGTAAAGCACTGGCTGATGGAGTACAAAGGAGCTATAAAGCCCTCTCTGCCAGTCACAATAGATATTATTGCTGTTCCTCACCATTCCGCCATTCCGCAAGTCGCTCTACACACCGGTTTTCCACACACCGTACCAAGCCGCAGCTCCACCGGCTCCGAAAGTCAGCTGGTCGAAGCCATTATGCGCCAAAACCAGCTGGTCGGAGCCAACCCAAGCCGCGGCTCTTCTGGGGTCCTCCGGGCCGAACCGACAATCTCACGGAACCAATTTCACGTATGGAAAGTGATTATCCAGTTATCTCGTTCCGGCACCCAACACAGAGGGCAAAGCCTCTCTGCAAACTCCCAGGGTTGCCAAAAAAGCCGGAGCCCCTCACGGAGCTCAATCAAGCACGTCCGCCATCTTGGGCATGCACAAAATACAAAGTCCACTCAGGTAAACCAAAACCCCCATTTTCTTTAGTATATTACAAAGTTTTCTTTTTTATTCTAGCTTTTTTCCCCTGCCATATAAACTTTAAAACTAAAGAATCCAACTCTTTAAAAAAAAGTCCCCCAAGTTTTATCGGGATTGTCTGGAACAAAAATAGAATCTTAGGCAATATATTCATCTTAATTGTAGCTATACTTCCTAGTAAGGACAATTTCAAATTCTTCCACTTTTCCAGGTCTAACTTTATTTGTTTCAATAGTCTTATATAATTGTCTTCTTTTAATGTTGAACATTTAGCTGATAAATATATACCGAAATATTTTACCTTTTTCACTATCTGTACCTCTATCACCTCTGATATTCGATTTTTTTGCTTATCCGTAACATTTTTCACTATTATTTTAGTTTTTTCCTTATTAATTTTTAATCCCGCTACTTCACCATATTGTTCCAATTTCTTCCACAATTTTGGAATCATCTTCAAAGGATCTTCCAAAATGAATACCAAATCATCAGCAAATGCTTGTAATTTATAAGTTTCACCTTTTAATTCCAAACTCTAATTTCTGTATCTTGTCTTATATTTTGATTTAAAACTTCCAAAGTAAAAATGAATAGCAGAGGAGACAGAGGACATCCTTGCCTTGTGCCTTTCCTTATTTCAAAGCTTTCAGTACAATCTCCATTCACAATTACTTTGGCAGTTCGTTTGCTATATATTGTTTTTACCATATTTACAAAGTTCTGTCCGAAATCCATTGCTTGTAATTGATAAATTAAAAACTGCCATGAAAGATTGTCAAATGCCTTTTGAGCATCTAAAAATACTAATGCCATTTGTTTCCCTGGATGTAATTCGTAGTATTCCAGTATATCTATTATCATTCTTAAATTGTTTTTAATTTGTCTCTTTGGTAAAAAGCCATTTTGGTCCGGATGTATAAATTCAACCAAATATTTCTTCAATCTCTCCGCCATTATTGAAGTAAAAATTTTATAATACACATTAAGTAGTGAAATCGGTCTGTAATTCTTGATCTGGGTCAGATCTGAATCGTCTTTTGGTATTAAAGAAATATTTGCTTCGACCCACATCATTGGCATTTTAGCTTCTATTAAAAGTCCATTACAAACATCTTTCAACGGATCACTTAGTATCTCTTGGAAACTTTTATATAGTTCTGCCGGAAGTCCATCTGGGCCAGGAGCTTTACCATTTTTTTGTCTCTTTATAGCCTCTGTTATTTCCATCATTGTAACTCCTTCGTCTAACATATTTTTAAATGTCTCTGAAATCTTTGGAAGATTACTATTTTCTAAATATTTTACAATCTTCTCTCTAGGAATCTCCTTGTTATCATATAAGTCTTTATAAAATTCTTTAACTATCTTTTTATTTCTTCATTTTTATATTGTAAATAACCTTTCTCATCCAGCAAATTGTATATCATTGTTTTTTCTTTCTGTTTTCTAAGTTTATAAGCTAACCATCTTCCTGGTTTGTTGGTGTTTTCAAAAAAAAATTTGCTTCGCTCTTTTAATCTGTTCTGCCATTTTTTCTGAGTCTAACAAGTTTAGTTTATGTTTTATCATATCCATATCTCTTTTTAAAGTCTTTTTTGCGGATTTTTTTGCAATTCTAATTCTAATCTTCCAAACTCCTCTCTTAGTAATGTATATTGCTGTTTTCTCTATTTATTTTTCTTTGCCATGTACGATATTGCTATACCTCTGAAATATGCTTTAGCTGTGTCCCATAAATTTTGTATCTTAGTATCTTCTTTTTTATTTTCTTTAAAAAAAATTCCATTTCTTTTTTTGTTAATTCTATAAATTCTTTTTCTTTTAATATAGAAAGGTTTAAAGTCCATCTTAGCCTTTTTTGTATCTCTTTCCAAGTCATTTTCAAGGGGTTATGATCTGCCCATGTACCTATTTCTATTTCAATGTCCTGCACATTCATTCTCAGATCCGTGGTCATCCAAATCATATCAATTCTTGACCAGGATTTCTGGTTATTTGAGTAAAAAGTATATTGTAATTTTTGTGGGTTTATTTCCCTCCAAACATATTGAATTCAAATTTCCTCTGCCATATCAAAAAATGTCTTAGGTAGTCTTCCTCTACCATTTTTCTTTGTTTTGTTACTTTTGTAGTCAATTTTTCCATCTATTATTGCATTAAAGTCTCCTAGTAAACAAATATTTTGATAGTCCATTTCTATTATTTTTTTAATGTAGATTTTTATAAAATTTGCCCTGATTGTTATTCGGTGCGTATATTGCCACTAATAATATTTGTTTTTGATGCAAATAAATCTCTACCATTAATATTCTTCCTTCTTCATCTGAATACACCATTTTCGAATTTATTGTCTCTTTAATATATACAGCTACTCCTCTTTTTTTTTGTTGTGTCGATGCATAATAAAGTTTTCCAATTTTTGGATATTCCAATAGTTTATAATGTTGTGCTTTTATATGTGTTTCTTGCAAACAAATTATGTCCAAATTTAGTTTCCATAAATTCCTAAAAATCTTGTTTCTTTTAATTGGGGAATTCAATCCATTTATATTTACTGAAAAAATTCCACTTTCTTTATCCATTTCCATTACTTATATTTTGGTCTAACCGACCTGGTAGTTCTTTGTTCTCTAACAAGTCTTTCATCTTCCCCCTTTTGGAGACCTTCCTCTTTCTGTTCTTTTGTTTGTGCGGTTGCTCCTTGGATCTCCTCCTCTGTTTGTTTCTGTTCTTTAGTTTCTTCTTGACCTCTTTTTATTCCTTCATCCAGAGTTGATCTATTCTTCTCTTCAAAGTCTTCTGCTTTCCAAATTGAGTCAAGTCTGTATCTTGTATTATTCCAGTTTATTAAGACGCCTTCTGGCATCAGCCATCTCAAGTTTATGCCATTAGCCATAAGTTTCGTGGTCAAAAAATGGTATTGTCTTTGAGAATCTCTAACTCTCTTGGGTATCTGTTTTAAAACCACAATTTCTTTATTTTTATATTGGAATGTGCAGAGATGGACAGACTAACTATGAGACTAAAAGACAAAGAAGAAACAGAATATTATGAAAGCTGGAATTTATTTTATAAATGGTTGGAAAAAAGAACCAAAGAGTGAGATTTGTATATGTACTAATGAATTATAAACTCAGTTCACACGTTGTTTGGAAAATTAACATATGTATGTAAAGAATAAAAATAATATATATATATACAGAATCAACCAGCAGGGTCTCAGCTACTTTTCTGCTCCCCCCTCCACAAACCTACAGATAGTCGAACTTCCCTGCAAGCTCTGTGCAGCTAAAATGCAGTTTAAAAGAAATGGAGATCCGACTTCCGGTGGCGCCGCGGCGCCGAAGACAGCCGTCTCCGGGCTGTCCGCTCCGCAGCTGTGTTTATTCCATCGAAAACAGCGACGATCAGCTGTTTAGGTGGAATTGAAGCCCCCTCCTCGGGAGAAGAGGAGGGGGTGAGGCCCCAGGTAGGGGTTGAGCTCTCCGGGGCCGCCTGAGCTGAAAGTTTGGGCGGCTGAAGGATTGAGCCCCCCCGAAGCCTGGGTTAGCTCCGAGCTGCGCAGCGTCTCTGCTCCGTGATTTTTGGAGCAGAGCCAGGCGTTAGCAACCACCCCTGCCAGAAGGAAAGACTCTTGAATATTAAGGTGCAGGCAGAGCGGTACAGGAGGTCAAGGTGAAGTGGACTTTTATCTTTACTCTCTAGCTCAATGGATTTTATAGCTTTAAAGTGAAAGTACGCAACAAGTGAAAGTGGGGAAAGATGGCGGCTAAAACTTCTAAAGCTCTTCGGAGTGCGGGAACTTCCCCGGTGCAACAGACTTCGTTGCAAGCTTTGCTTCCTCCTGCACCTCCTCTGGCATTGACGCTTAAGGACTTACAAGATGCCTTTGCAAAGCAATCGCAAGTAATGTCAGATATGATGGATGATAAGATGGAAAAGCTGGAGGCAAAGCTGGAGGAGAAATTGGAGAAACTGGAGGAGAAGGTGGAAGAGAAGTTTAGTGCAATGAGGGTAGACATTTTGTCTACAATTGAAAGTGTGGCTGAATGTGTGCAACGTTTGGATGAAAAAGTGGAGGATCTTAGTCAAAAGAACTCTATATTAGAAGTAAAGATACTGGAGAATGAAAATATAAGGGACAAAATGGACGGAGAATTGAGCCTTGTCCAGTACCATCAGATGCAGTATGCTATTAGAATCAGGGGCTTAAAAGAGAATCCTAAAGAAGACTTAAAGCAGCTGATTTCTGAGGCTTTGGAAGCAGTACTGGGCCAGCCAGCATCGGAAATAGAGGGAAGTATGGATAAAATCTTTTGCGTAAATTCATGGATTGCAAGGCAGAGGAAGTTACCTAGAGATGTGGTGGTCTACTTTACAAAGAGAGCAACTAGAGATGAAGTTATTCAAGCTGCTTACAATACTAAATTTGTGGTTGCTGAGCAAGAAGTCCTGGTTTTAAAAGAGATTCCTCCAAAGATTTTAAGGAGAAGGAAAGATTTTGCATTCCTTGCACAGGAACTTAAGAAATGTGATATCAAGTTTAGATGGGAGATTCCAGTCGGAATGGTGGTGATGCATGAAGGTAAAAGACATCGTCTGGTTACTGTGACTCAGGCACGTGATTTTTACAGCAATGTGTTAAAAGCAACCCCTCTATCACTTCTGGAAGCTGAAAAGGGATTTGGAGAGGGAAAGCCTCAAGACGCTCAAGGCAGACAGACAGAGGAGAATGGTGCTGGAGGGGATCAAGTTACAGTCTCATCAGCTGCTGCTGGAGAGCAGAGGATGATGCGTGCCGCCTTAAGACGAGCGAGACAAGAGCAAGAGCAAGACCAGCAGAAAGTTATGGAACTTCCAAAGCGTACTTATAGTGAAGCTGTGGGAGGGGCGCGGCCCAAGGAAGTTACAGGGGTCATTGTAGACGTGCTCCAAAAGCTTCGGGACGCCAAGAATGGCGACTAAATTTCTAACTTGGAATGTTAATGGACTAAACTCACCACAGAAGAGAAGGAAAGTTTTTCAATATTTAAAACAATTTAAGACTGATGTTATTTGTTTGCAAGAAACGCATATTAGGGTTATGGACCAAAAGTACTTATCGAACTCAAGGTTGGGCACGCAATTTGTTGCTTCTGCGATGAACAAGAAAAATGGAGTGGTTGTCTACGTTAAAAGTACTCTAACAGCGGAACTAATTGAAGTAGATAAGCAAGGAAGATATGTTATGATAGATTTGCTGTTAGAAGGTAAAAAAACGCTTCTAATTGGACTGTATGCTCCTAATCAACAACAAGCTGACTTTTTTAACTTACTACACACAAAGGTTACCCAATTGGATTATAAATCTTTTATTTTTATGGGAGACTGGAATGGTGTCCTAGATGTACAGATGGATAAAGCTGGTTCTTTTAAGCGTGTCCCGAGCCATGCTAGACTGCCTAAATCTTTTTTTGAAATGAAGGACGATTTGGAATTACGAGATATTTGGCGTGATACACATCTACATGAAAAGGATTATACTTTTTTTTCTGATAGACATCAATCTTTTTCCAGGATCGATTTTATTTTGCTGACTAATGACTTTTTTTCTAGGATTAACAAGGTAAAGATCTGTGCAAGAACTATCTCTGACCATAGCCCAGTTTGGTTAGAGATCAATAAGGACAATAGGGATAGGCGCTCTTGGCGCGTAAATGAGAATTTGTTTAGAAATCAGAGAAATGTGGAAGAATGTAAACAGCAGATGAAGGATTTCTTTGAAATTAATATGAATAAGGATACCTCTATGGACATGGTTTGGGATGCTAGCAAGGCCTACATGAGAGGGGTGTTGATATATATGAATAATAAATACAGACGTACCTTGGAAGTTAGAAGGAAAGAACTGGAGAATGAAATTAGGGAAAAAGAAAAGGCCTTAATTTTGAACCCATTGGATATGAAGATTAAGGAGGTTATTAACCTATTAAGGGGACAATTTGATAAGTTAATAGCTGATCAAGTGGCAACTAATTTACGGTTTGCTAGGCATAATACTTTTTGCAATGCTAATAAGCCAGGTAGATGGCTAGCTTACAGGTTAAGGAAAAAGCAAAGGGCTTCCAATATAGATAAAATTGAATATAAGGGAAAGGTTGTGTTTCAACAGGATCTTATTAAGGAAGCCTTTGTGGATTTTTATTCTAAATTATATGCTAAGGAGAAGATTAATGAAAAAGACATTGATGTATATTTGAAGAATGCTAGCATCCCGGTTCTCACGCAAGCACAAAAGGAGGAGATTAATCAATTGATAACAGAAGAAGAAATTCTTATAGCAATTAAGGAACTGAAGGTGGATAAAGCGCCAGGCACGGATGGTCTGACTGCGGCTTACTACAAAAATTTACAATTGGAGTTGATAAAGCCGTTAAAGGGATTGTTTCAGACAATTCAGAGGGGGGGAAAGGTGCCTCCGTCTTGGAGAACTGCTTTTATCTCTTTGATTCCGAAGGAAGATCAAGATGCTACTCAAGTAAAAAACTATAGACCGATATCACTTTTAAATACAGATTACAAGATATTTGCCAAGGTGTTAGCTAACAGATTGATGAGGGTTCTGCAACAGGTGATTCATGGGGATCAAACTGGGTTTATTAGTGGTAGACAAATGAAAAATAATGTGAGGCATATAGTTGATGTGGTGGAGTTTTTGGAAAGGAACAACCAGATCCCTGCGGCGCTAATTTTTTTAGATGCTGAAAAAGCTTTTGATCAATTGAATTGGAAATTTTTGATGAAAGTTTTAGATAAAATGAATTTCGGGGATAAATTTTTGCAACCAATTAGGGCATTATATCAAAAACAAACTGCCCGAATAATAGTTAACAATAGTTTGACTGAAGAATGTAATATTGAGAAGGGCACAAGACAAGGGTGTCCATTATCACCTTTATTATTTGTCTTAACATTGGAGATATTATTGGTAAAAATACGGAATTCGGAAAGAATTAAGGGTATTCAAATTAGAGATCAGGATTATAGACTGAGAGCGTTTGCAGACGATCTGGTTGTTATGGTGACCCAGCCAGAAAACTCTGTTGTGGACCTGATGGAGATAATAATGCAATATGGGAAGGTTTCTGGATTTAAGGTTAATGCACAAAAAACTAAAATCTTGGCCAAAAATATGACAGTATCGCAAAAGGCCCTTTTAGAAGGATTAACTGGATTTGAGATTGTTAAAAGGGTCAAATATTTGGGGGTGTTTTTGTCACCCTCTAATACAAAGTTATATAAAAATAATTATGAAAAGTTATGGGGAAAAATTCAAAAAGAATTGGAGAGCTGGGAAAAACTGCAACTGTCTTTGCTGGGAAGAATTGCAGCAGTGAAAATGAATGTCCTGCCTAAATTTTTATTTTTATTTCAAATGATACCGGTCCTTAAAAAAGATTCTAATTTGGAAGAATGGCAACGGGGTATCAATAAATTTGTTTGGGCAGGGAAAAGGCCACGAGTTAAACTTAAGATTATGCAGGATACTCGTGAAAGAGGTGGTCTTAAAATGCCTAATCTTAAATTATATTATGAAGCTGCTGCGTTATCAGGAATAAGTGATTGGATTAATTTGACACAAGAGAGATTATTAAATCTTGAGGGCCATGACTTGTTATTTGGCTGGCATGCATATTTGTTGTATGATAAGAAGGTAGATAATGTGTTTAAAGTGCATATTTTAAGACAGGCATTGTTGAGAGTTTGGAAGAAGTATAGACATAAGTTAGATTACAAGATGCCGTTGTGGGCAATTCCAAAACACGCAATAGAAAACATAAATGTTGACTTCAAACATGATGTGACTACGTATAAGGAGATTTTAAGCTTGGAAAGAAATGTCTGGTGTTTGAAGCCGTACAACCTCTTGCGAGATGAGAAGATTGTTCAAACTTGGTTTCAATATACTCAGTTACGGGCCAGGTGGAAAGAAGATCAGAAAACTGGTTTTGCAATGACTGATGAAAATTTGATAAAGCAAATTAGAAATCAGGGTCCAGCACATATCAAACGGATATATCTTGCATTGATAGAAATTGACTCAGAAACAGAACTTGTTAAAGATTGTATGATAAAATGGGCCCAGAATATTCAAGAAGTTATTACAATGGACACGTGGGAAAAGATTTGGGTGAGGAACGTAAAATTCACGCAAGCCCAAAACCTAAGAGAGAACTTTTATAAAATGTTTTATAGATGGCATTTAGATCCTAAAAAGCTTGCAAGTATGTATCCGAACTATCAGCCAAAATGTTGGAGGTGTGGTGGCGAAGATGCAACATATTTTCATATATGGTGGACCTGCAAAAAGGTTAAGGCTTTTTGGATAAAAATTTGGTGGAATATGCAGAAGATCTTTAAGCAAAGGATAAAGTTTTGTCCGCAATTGTTTTTGTTGGGCATAATTACAGATGCTACTGTTGTGGACATTAAGTTGATGTTGAATTTAATTACGGCAGCAAGACTCTTAGTAGGTCAATATTGGAAGAAGGAGGAACTGCCGACTATAGAAGAATGGACTTTAAATGTTTCTGACCTGGCGGAAATGGCAAAGATTTCGGCTTACTTGAAAGATCATTCGCAAGAACGTTATATTATGGAGTGGAAAAAATGGATTGATTATATCCAGAACAAATATGGGACTAAAAAATTTCATTTAGCATTTGAATAAGTTTTCTTTTCTTTTTTCTTTTCTTTTTCTTTTTATATGTAATATTAATATTGCTTGTAGTTATCTTATATGAGCTAGAGGGCGATAGAATTAATATTTTATTGTTGTTAGCTTATGGATGTTTATGATTGTTCTTTGTTTTTATACCTTGTACTTAGCTCTGGGAAGTCGGGGGGGGGAGGGGGGAATGGGGGGGAGGGATAGGGAGGGATAGGTAGGGGTGGGGGGAGGGGGGGATTGTTAAAGATAAAATGTACTGTAAAACTTTTCAATAAAAAAAAAGAAATGGAGATCCAATCAGATCCAATCAGCAGGACCTCAGCAACTTTCTGCCCCCCCCCCTCTCCACAAAGCTAGAGATATCAGTATTTCTCAGCAATCTCTGGGCAGTTTAAATGCAATGGAGATCCAATTAGATCCAATCGGCAGTGTCTGAGCTACTTTTCTGCTCCACCATCCACGAACGTACAGATTATAGCACTTCCCAGCAAGCTCTGTGAAGCTTAAATGCAGTTTAAATGCAATGGAGATCCAATCGGCAGGGTCTGAGCTAATTTTCTTCTCCACCATCCAGAAACGTACAGATTGTAGCACTTCCCAGGAAGCTCTGGGCAGTTTAAATGCATTTTAAATGCAATGGAGATCCAAGCAGATCGAATCAGCAGGGTCTCAGTTACTACTCTGCTCCCCCCCTCCACAAACCTACAGATGGTAGCACTTCCCAGCAATCTCTGGGCAGCTTAAATGCAGTTTAAATGCAATGGAGATCCAATCAGATCCAATCAGCAGGGTCTCAGCTACTTTTTTGCTCCCCCCTCTACAACTGTACAAATTGAAGCACTTCCCAGTAAGCTCTGGGTAGTTTAAATGCAGTTTAAATGCAATGGAGATCCAATCAGATCCAATCAGCAGGGTCCCAGCTACTTTTCTGCTCCCCCCTCTACCGATTGTAGCTCGTTCCAGCAATCTCTGGGCAATTTAAATGCAGTTTAAATGCAATGGAGATCTAATCAGATGCAATCAGTAGAGTCTCAGCTACTATCTGCTCCCCCCTCTACAACCCTAAAAATTGTATCACTTATGAGTAAGCTCTGGGCATTTTAAATGCAATGGAGATCCAATCAACAGTGTCTGAGCTACTTTTCTGCTCCCCCCTCTACAACGGTACATATTGTAGCACTTCCCAGACACCTGTGGGTAGTTTAAATGCAGTGTAAATGCAATGCAGATCCAATCAGATCCAATCAACAGGATCCCACAAACTTTTCTGCTCTCCTCCACAAACGTACAGATTGTAGCATTTCCCAGGAAGCTCTGTGCAGTTTAAATACAGTTTAAATACAGTGAAGATTGAATCAGATCCAATCAGCAGGGTCTCAGCTAATTTGCTGTTCCTTCCTCCACAAACATACAGATTGTAGAACTTCCCAGCAAGCTCTGGGCAGTTTAAATGCAATGGAGAAACAAGAAGATCCAATCAGCAGGGTTTCAGATACTTTGCTGCTCCCCACTCCACAAACCTACAGTTTGTACCAGTTCCCAGCAAACTCTGTGCAGCTTTACTGCAGTTTAAATGAGATGGAGATCCAATCAACAGGGTCCAAGCTATTTTTCTGCTCCCCCCTCCACAAACCTACAGATTGTTGCACTTCCCAACAAGCTCTGGGCAATTTAAATGCAGGTTAAATGCAATGGAGATTAAATCAGATCTAATCAGCATGGTCTCAGATACTTTGCTACTCCGCCCTCCACAAATGTAAAAGATTGTAGCACTTCCCAGCAAGATATAGGCATTTTAAATGCAATGTATCCAATCAGCTAGGTCTAAGCTACTTTTCTGCTCTCCCCTCCACAAACATACAGATTGTAGCACTTCCCAGCAGGCTCTGGGCATTTTAAATGCAATGGAGATCCAATCAGCAGTGTCTCAGCTTCTTTTCTCTTCCCCCCTCCACAAACATACAGATTGTAGCACTTTCAAGCAAGCTCTGTGCATCTGAAATGCAGTTTAAATGCAATGGAGATCGAATCAGAACCAATCAACAGGGTGTCAACTAAGTTGCTGCTCCCCCATCCACAAACGTACAGATTGGACCACTTCCCAGCAAGCTCTGGGCACTTTAAATGCAATGGAGATCAAATCAGATCCAATCAGCAGGATCCCAGCAAATTTTCTGCTGCACTGTCCACAAACTTATAGATTGTACCACTTCCCAGCAATCTCTGGGCAGCTTATATATAGTTTAAATGCAATGGAGATCCAATCAGATCCAATCAGCAGGGTCTCAGCTAATTTGCTGCTCCCCCCTCCACAAACGTAGAGATTGTAGCACTTCCCAGCAAGCCCTGGGCAGTTTAAATGCAATGGAGATCCAAGCAGATCCAATCAGAAGGGTCTCAGCTAGTTTTCTGCTCCCCCCTCCACAAACCTACAGATGGTAGCACTTCCCAGCAAGTTCTGGGCACTTCCCAGCAATCTCTGGGCAGCTTAAATACACTTTAAGTGCAATGGAGATCCAATCAGATCCAATAAGCATCATCTCAGCTACTTTTTTGCTCCCCCCTCTACAACCGTACAAACTGAAGCACTTACCAGTAAGCTCTGGATAGTTTAAATGCAGTTTAAATGCAATGGAGATCCAATCAGATCCAATCAGCAGGGTCCCAGCTACTTTTCTGCTGCCCCCTCCACAAACCTACCAATTGTAGCTCGTTCCAGCAAGCTCTGGGCAGTTTAAATGCAGTTTAAATGCAATGGAGATCTAATCAGATGCAATCAGCATGGTCTCAGCTAATTTGCTGCTCCTTCCTCCACAAACATACAGATTATAGAACTTCCCAGCAAGCTCTGGGCAGTTTAAATGCAATGGAGATCGAATCAGATCCAATCAGCATGGTCTCAGCTACTTTTCTACTCCCCGCTCCACAAATGTAAAAGATTGTAGCACTTCCCAGCAGGCTCTGGGCATTTAAAATGCAATGGAGATCCAATCAGCAGTGTCTCAGCTCCTTTTCTCTTCCCGCCTCCACAAACATACAGATTGTAGCACTTCCAAGCAAGCTCTGTGCATCTGAAATGCAGTTTAAATGCAATGGAGATCGAATCAGATCCAATCAGCAGGGTCTCAGCAACTTTTCTGCTGCACTGTCCACAAACCTACATATTGTAGCACTTCCCAGCAATCTCTGGAGACTTTAAATGCAGTGTAAATGCAATGTAGATCCAATCAGATCCAATCGGCATCATCTCAGCTACTTCTGTGCTCTCCCCTATACAACCATATAGTTTGTAGCACTTCCCAGCAATCTCTGGGTAGTTTAAATGCAGTTTAAATGCAATGCAGATACAATCACATCCAATCAGGCTCTTTGATTGTGCCCGCTAGGTATGTACCGAACTCGGAAGTCGAACCTCGGAAAGAAAAGAGACCACCGGATCTGGCGTTGGTTCAAATTCCGAGCGGTCTGCAGGCTTTCCAAATTCTTATGGTCCGTCCGGACCTCGATTTGATGCCGCGCTCCCTCCAGATGATGCCTCCAGGCCTCGAGCACCACTTTGATGGCCAGCAGCTCCTTCTTCCAGATTGTATAATTGCGCTCCGAAGGGTTCAGTTTTCGTGAATGGTACGCGCAAGGGAAGAGGGTACCGCTGGGCGTCGTTGCCTGGAGTAACACTGCCCCAATGGCAATGTTGGAGGCGTCCGCCTCCACGACAAATGGCCGTTGTAGGTCAGGATGCTTCAAGATGGGCTCCTTCATGAAGGCTTCCTTCAAAGTCTGGAAAGCCCGTTGTTCTGGAGCGTTCCACTGAAACCGAGTCTTCTTCTGCAGGAGCCGGGTGAGGGGGGCTGTCAAAGCAGCAAACCCAGGGATGAAAGCTCGGTAATAGTTGGCGAACCCAAGAAGTCGCTGAACATCCTTCACACGACGTGGGGGTTGCCAACTCTGCAAAGACTCAACCTTACTCGGCTCCATGGCGATGCCCTCAGGAGAAATGCGGTGACCCAGGAAATCGATGGTCACCCGGTAGAACTGGCACTTCTCCAACTTGGCAAACAGCTGATGTTCTCGGAGTGGCTGCAGGACCTGATGGAGATGCTGATGGTGCACCTCTCATGACGGGGAGTAGATCAGGATGTCGTCCAAGTAGATCACGACAAACTGATCCAACAAATCCCGGAAAATGTCGTTCATGAAATGCTGAAACATGGCGGGGGCGTTGGTCAGGCCAAACGGCATCACCGTGTACTCAAAATGTCCATAACGAGTACCAAATGCCATCTTCCACTCATCACCCGGCCGAACCCTGACGAGGTTGTAAGCTCCACGCAGGTCCAGTTTCGTGAAGATCTTAGCCTCCCGGAGTCGGTCCAAGAGTTCGGGGATGAGGGGCAGCGGGTAATGATTGCGCACCGTGATGGCGTTGAGTTTCCTATAATCGCAGCAAAGCCGCAATTCGCCCGACTTCTTTTTGACGAAGAGCACGGGTGCAGACACTGGCGAGGACGAGGGCCGGATGAAACCGTGAGCCAAATTCTTCTCCAGAAAGTCCCGCAATGCAGCCAACTCGGGGTCTGACATGGAGTACAAACGCCCCATTGGGAGAGGCGCATCAGGGACTAAATCAATGGGGCAGTCATAGGGCCTGTGCGGGGGTAGTTGATCCGCCTCTGTCTCGCTGAACACATCAGCAATGTTGGACAGTTTGGGAGGCAAGGAAACCCCTGGGGAACCCTCCACCTGGCCGGCACAGATATGGCGGGAGTGGTCCACACACTGCAAGCTTGGGAAGGTGACCAAGTTCTGTGACCAATAGATCTGTGGGTCATGTGCCCGGAGCCACGCCAGTCCCAAGACCACGGGGAAATGCAGATCTGAAGTGATATACAACTGGATGGCCTCCACATGGGAACTGATGGCCATACATAATGGTTGCGTGGCGGCCGTAATTGGCCCAGACAGGAGCACTCGACCATCGATAGTCTCCACTAACATGGGCGGTTCCACCAGGCACTGGGGAACAGCCCATTTGGCCACAAATGCTGAGTCCATAATGTGGTGGCCCCAGAGTCAATTAAGGCATGGACTGGAATCCCCTCTGGCTTGCCAGGAAGGATCAAATGAGCCTCCAATATCAGATGCCGTGGAGGTCCACAGGCAGCATCGGAAAGACGTCGCTCAGTGTTGTTGTGGGACGCCCGATCTATCACACCGTCTAGATCGGGCTCGGGCCATTTCCCGACAGAAAAGTAGGGGACTTTCTCGGGGCAGACTCGGTCACTGATGCCCGCTGTCGCTTCTTTGGGCAAAAAGCAGCCAAATGCCCAGGGTCCCCACAGTAAAAACACAACCCCCCCGATCGTCGTCTGTTCATTTCAGTCACCGATAGACGAGACCTGGCGGCACCCAGCTCCATTGGCTCCTCCCTTTGAACTGGGGGCTAAACGCACAACAGGGGCTGCAGGGGTCTGTGGGGTGGCACGGCGACTCCTTCGCTGCTGCAACCGAGCATCGATCCACAGGCAGAGATGGATCAGCCCATTCAGGTCGGAGGGAATATCCACATGGGCCAGCTCATCCAACATCTCCTCCGACAATCCATCCTGGAAGGCATCCACAAGTGCAGCCTCATTCCAGGCGGAATCCTGGCTAAGCTGCCAAAAATCGCTGATATAGCCCTGTAGGGGGCGTTGACCCTGCCTCAGAGCTTTCAGGCGTCGAGTAGCAGTCTGCGTCTTTATAGGGTCCTCATACATCAGACGCATATGATCACAAAACCCCACAAAGTTGTCCAACAATGGACTAGGTAGAGCCAGCAGAGGCGTGCCCCAACGAGCTGCATCACCCGAAAGAAGGCTTAACACAAACCCCACCTTATCCCGGTCAGTGGGGAAATCAGCTGCTCTCACACAGGAAAGCAGGAAACAGTTCTGGATTGCCAGTAAATTTATCCGGCATCGCAACTTGCATTTTCTCCTGGGTGGGGGTGATGGTGGGGGTGCAGCATGGACCTGAGCTTGCAATTGAGCCACCTGAGCTGCCAACAAAGTGAGTTGCTGGGCGAGCTGGGCAGTCTCAGTACGTAGCTGCTCCATAATAATAGTAAGGGGTGGGAGGCTGAAGGCAAACTGTTCTGTACCAGCCTACTACCGGCCCTGCAGATAAGGCAGGGACAACCCCTTTACAAGAAGGCAAGAGGCTGGAACTAAGCCTGCCAAATTTATGGACACAAAAGCAAACAGAGCAAAAACAAGACACGAAGCATGAAACAGGAGCTATTCAAACAGTTGCCTTCAGCAAACCAGCCCTCCCACGCATTCCCCTTTTAAACAGTTCAGGGCGTGGCTGCTCTCTGCCTCCTTCCGAGGTGCCCCATTGCCTTCCTCTGTTTACTCCTGATTGACTGCCTCCTGCGTCGGGCGTCCTTTTTTTATTGAAAAGTTTTACAATACATTTTTTAAAAAGACAAAACACCTCCCAACCCCCTCCCCTCTCCCCAACCCTCCCCAACACCTCCCTCCTTTCCCCCTCCCCCCTCCCCAACTTCCCAGAGCTCAATACAGGGTTTAAAAATACAAGCAATCATAGTCTACCTTATGCAAACAACAATAAAATATTAAATCTATCGCACTTTAACTCTTATAAAATAACTACAAGCAATATAAATATCACATCAGTACTTATTCAAATGCTAGATGAAACTTTTTAGTCCCATATTTATTCTGGATATAATCAATCCATCTTCTCTACTCCACAATATATTTCTGTTGCGATTGATCTTTCAAGTACGGGGCGTCCTTGAACAGGGCCAGCTGTGGGTCATCTTCATCCACGCTGTCAGGCTCACACAGCTGGGTCTGCATCGTAACCAGGTGGGAGGGGCCTGGCTGAGGGCTCTCATCAGCAAGCTCTCCAACACCCTCAGCAACCTCTCCAACACCCCCCTCCTCCTCCTCTGAATCGTCCGACCCAACTGCCGAACCCACAGGCTGACCCTGAATCACAACACTGGGTCTCAGCTACTTTCTGCTCCCCCCTCCACAAAACTAGAGATTGCAGTATTTCCCAGCAAGCTCTGTGCACTTTAAATACAATGGAGATCCAATTAGTTACAATCAGCAAGGTCTCAGCTACTTTTCTGCTCCCCCCTGCAAAAACCTAAAGATTGGAGCACTTCCCAGCAAGCTCTGGGTAGTTTAAATGCATTTTAAATGCAATGGAGATCCAAGCAGATGCAAACAGCATGGTCTCAGCTACCTTTCTGCTCCCCACTCCACAAACCTACAGATTGTGTTAGATCATGAGCTCTGGACCGCATGGCCAAAATGGACGACGCAGGACAACAGGGTTCAGCATAACATTCTTTATTGATGAAGCACAGACTTGGCCAACAAAGGGCCAACTGCCCCACTTATATACCTAGCCAGGTATACTTGGAACCAATCCTATTGTCCGGATTTCCCGCCAAAGACTGCCCTGCCAATCCTGACAGGGCACCCTGCCACCTGGTGGTGTCAGTGGCTATCTCTGTGAACATCCCCTATATACATACATACATAAGACCCCTTCCCCCATACAAAGAAAACAAAACAAATAATAATGGCAACAATAAACAAACTAATGGAAAAAACCCTGCTGTGTGGAGCTTGATTTATCACATAATAACCCTAGCCTCAGGACCTTACATAGTCCTTGAGATACGCCGGTGGCCTATGGATCCTTGTTGACCGTTTCACTGTTTGCCCTGCATTCTGGTCACCCGGGTCAGCAAGGGCAACTTCGTCTGCAATGTAGTCATCAATTGGGACGCCATCTGGGTCCTGATTACCAGCCAGATGTTGCTCTGGAATCACATTTTGTGGCTTTTCGGGTTGTCTCTTCCTCAACTGGTCAATGTGTTTTCTCACCTCGCGACCCTCCTCCACCTCTACAATGTAAGATACAGGCCCCGTTTTGTCCACTACCACCCTCTGAATCCAGGTATGCCCTAGACCATAGTTCCGGGCCCAAACCTTTTCACCAATGTGCACTTCTCTGGTGGTGTCTGGTTGCTCCTGTTGAGCTGCCACTCTGTCTGTGTGTAGTCTGTCCAACTTAGTAATGAGTCGCCGTCCCCAACGCAACTCAGCAGGGCTCTTGCCCGTAGTTGTGCATGGAGTGGTATGTTGCGCCAAAAGAAACTGAGCTAACCGGTGATGCCAATCTCCACTGATGATGCGCCTCAATGCGTCCTTGGTTGTCCTCACCATTCGTTCTGCCAAACCGTTAGTCAACAGGTGGAAAGGCACTGATGTGACGTGTCTACTCGAGTTGGCTCTGGTAAATGCCTGGAAATCAGCAGATGTGAATTGTGGGCCATTATCAGAGACCAAGACATCAGGCAACCCATGAGTGGCAAATAGACCCCGAAGCACTTGAATTGTCTTTGCAGTGGTCATGCTAGAGACTGGAACTACTTCTAGCCATTTAGAGTGACTGTCAACTACTACCAGGAACGATTGTCCCTGAAAGGGCCCAGCGTAATCGATGTGTAACCTAGACCATGGGGTGTGGGTTGCTTCCCATTTGTGAATGGGAGCCTGTGGCTGTTCTGGCCTTGACCTTTGACACATGTGGCACCCCGCTACCTGCTCCTCTATGGCTTTGTCAAGACCAGGCCACCATAAGTAGCTCCTAGCTAGTGCCTTCGTCCTTACTATGCCAGGATGCCCCTCGTGTAACGATTGTAAGACTCTTTCCCTCAATTTCTCTGGAATAATAACTCTATTACCCCACAGTAAACATCCTTTATGAGAAGACAACTCATGCCTTCTCATAAAATATGCCTGGAATTCCGGACCCGGGCTCTTGTCCTGCCACCCAGATGCTACCCATGAGCTGACCCTGCTCAGTACCTTGTCTGCTGTGGTGCCAGCAGCAATATCCTTCAACTGTAGAGGACAATCTGGAAGATCTTGGATGAGTAGGATCTGCTCCGCCGGTGCTGGGTCAGGGTCATTGTTCAACATTGGCAATCTGCTTAATGTATCTGCATGGCCCATGTCCTTTCCCGGTTCATGGACTAGTTTGCAAGCATAGGCGGATAGAAAAATAGACCACCTAGGCATTCTTGGGGAAAGAATTTGTGGTGTTTTGTTTGTCAGTTGTGAACAACCCCAACAATGGTTTGTGATCAGTAAAAATAGTGAACTCCCTGCCATATAGGTAATCATGGAATTTTTTTACTCCTGACACAATTGCCAGTGCTTCCTTGTCAATTTGTGCATAATTCCTTTCTGCTTTGGACAGAGTTCGGGAGTAATATGCAGTAGGCCTTTGCTCCCCATTTTCCTCTATATGACTTAATACAGCACCCACCCCATAAGGGGATGCATCACATGCGATGCAGATAGGCTTATTTTCTATAAAATGTGTTATGGTTGACTCACTAGATAAGAGTTGTTTAAGATTTCTAAAACTCTGTTCGTGGACCTTGGTCCAGATCCATGGAGTTTTCTTATCTAGTAGTCTATGTAAAGGTTCTGCAATTGCTGCTTTGTGGGGTAAAAACGCGTGATAGAAGTTAAGTAACCCCAGAAAAGCTTGCAATTCAGCCTTATTTGTTGGGGTTGGAGCCAACTTAATTGCTTTTACCTTAGAGTCAGTGGGGTGAATACCTTTGGCATCAATCCTGAACCCTAAGAACTCAGTGGATGCCACACCAATGCTGCACTTACTTTTTTTAAGTTTAAGCCCAGCAGAGCGAAATCTGCTTAAGACAGCTTGCAGCCTGTCAGCCAAGATCTCTTCAGATTCCCCAGTGATGAGGACATCGTCAAAATAGGGACATACACTGGGAATGCCCTTCAGAGTCCTCTCCATCACTTCTTGAAAAATCCCAGGAGCTACTGAGATACCAAACTGTAACCAGTTAACTCGGAAAGCTCCTCTATGTGTCACTATTGTTTGAGCATCAGCCGCTTCCTTATTAACTGACAGCTGCTGATACGCTTGCGCCAAATCAAGTTTTGCAAAGAGAGTGCCACCTTGGACAGCGGCGAGGACTTGCTGGACCAACGGAACCGGGTAAGCGTGCGGATTTAAGGCTCGGTTTACCGTAGCCTTATAATCAGCACATATTCTAATTTCTCCATTTGCCTTTAGCGGTGTCACAATTGGGGTTTCCCAGTCTCCCCCATCCACCGGTTCTAACTCTCCCTGTTCCACCAGTTTGTCCAGTTCGCTCTCAATCTTATGTTTGAGAGCGAATGGGACTCTTTGGGGCTTGATACGGATCAGTGGAACGTTCAGGTTTAGCTTAAATTTAATGGGAGGGCCCGTGTACTTTCCCAGCCTGTCATCGAATACGTCTGCAAATTCATTACAAACGGATTCAAGACGTTTGTGCTGGATGCTATTCACTCCCCCCAGCCAAATGCCCAGGGCATCAAACCAATCCAGCCCTACTAAACTAGTTCTCTGCCCATCGGTCACCAAAATATCTAAGGGACCCTGAAAATCCTTAAACCCCACAAGCACAGTGGCCTTTCCCCTGATTTTAATAGGGGTGTGCTGAAAATCTGACAGCTGTAAACTGGTGGGCTTTAAAGAAACCCTCTGCCTACTCCGATCACAAATTCTTTTAAATGTCTCAAAGGAGATTATTGAGACTGCAGAGCTGGAGTCTAGCTCCATCGTGCAAGGTGCTGGCCTCAGTCGTTGTCCCTCCGTGGTGGATGCTTTCCGGGTCTATGCTGTACCACATCTACCTCTGCCTCTCTGTCCAGGTCACCGCTTCCACCGCTCGAAGCACACTTGTGATGTATGGTCGCTCCTGAGCTGCTGCTATTGTGGGGTGTGTGTTTGCCAGAGTCATTGGCTGCCTCGTAAGCCATCACCTCATCTAAAACCTCTGGCAGAATCATCGGCGGCTTTGCGAGGATCCTTTGTCAGCATTGCTGGTCTCTTACTCCAAACACCATTCGATCCCTGATCCTGTCTTCAAGATCAGGAAATTTACACTGGTGAGCAGCCTGTCTCAGCGCCGAGACGAATTGCAAGGTTGGCTCACCCGGTTGCTGGTTGCGCTGGATGAATTGATGCCACCAATAGATTGGAGCTCTCGACGGCATGAAATGCTCCTCCAGCTTCTTTTTTAAATCAGCATAAGAGACGTTTGTGATGGGCGTCGGTGAGCACAGACCAACTGCCACATCATACACGTCCTGTCCGCTTAAGCACAAAAGTGCCGCTACTTTCATCTTATCCTCTGTGATCTTGTTGATCATCAGGAACCCTTTGACTCGTCCCACATGCGCTTCCCATCGCTCTGGCTCATCGATGTTGAAACGAAATTCACTGGTCGCTCCGAATTTAACCATGTTGCAGCGGTCCTTGAATGCTGCTTCGTTAGGAAGGTCTCAGAAATTTTTTTCTGCCTTTTCCGCTTCCGAGTGACTTCAGCTCTGATTGAAACAGCATCCCATCCTCGTCGCCACTGTTAGATCGTGAGCTCTGGACCGCATGGCCAAAATGGACGACACAGGACAACAGGGTTCAGCATAACATTCTTTATTGATGTAGCACAGACTTGGCCAACAAAGGGGCAACTGCCCCACTTATATACCTAGCCAGGTATACTTGGAACCAATCCCATTGTCCGGATTTCCCGCCAAAGACTGCCCTGCCAATCCTGACAGGGCACCCTGCCACCTCGTGGTGTCAGTGGCTATCTCTGTGAACATCCCCTATATACATATATACATAACAGATTGTAGCAATTCCCATCAACCTCTGTGCAGCTTTAATGCAGTTTAAATGCCATGGAGATCCAATCAGCATCATCTCAGCTACTTTGCTGCTCCCCCCTTCACAAACCTACAGATTGTAGCACTTCTCAGCAATCTGTGGCCAGTTTCAATGCAATGGAGTTCCAAAAAGCATTGTCTGAGCAACTTTTCTGCTCCCCCCTCTAGAAACGTACATTTTGTAGCACTTCCAAGCAAGCTCTGTGCATCTTAAATGTAGTTTAAATGCAATGGATGTCGAATCAGATCCAATAAGCAGGGTCTCAGCTATTTAGCTGCTCCCCCCTCCACAAATATATATTATATTTTATATATTATATTTATTAAATTTTTATACCGCCCTTCTCCCGAAGGACTCAGGGCGGTGTACAGGGCAATAAGTATTAAAAGACAAAGTACAAAAGTTAAAAAACAATTAAATATTATGCCCGATAAATACAATAATTAAAAACCATGTTAAAACCCCAACCCCCAACCCCATCAAACCAGGCCGGATTGCTCAAATAAGTACGTTTTTAGATCCCGCCGGAAGGAGCGAAGGTCAGGGGCCATCCGGAGCTCAACCGGCAAGCGGTTCCACAGGTCTGGCGCGCCCACAGAGAACGCCCTCCCCCTGGGGGCCACCAGTCGACATTCTTTGATCAGAGGCAGCCTGAGGAGGCCGTCTCTGTGGGAGCGCACTGGACGGAGGGAAGTTGACACCGGCCGCAGGTGTTGCCGTAGGTAATCCGGACCCATGCCATGTAGGGCTTTGTAAGTCATTACCAACACCTTGAATCTCACCCGGAGGGCAACTGGAAGCCAATGCAGCTCGCGGAGCAAAGATGTAACATGGGAGTATCGGGAGACTCCCAACACAACTCGCGCGGCTGCATTCTGCACCAGTTGGAGCCTCTGAGTGGTCTTCAAGGGCAGCCCCATGTAGAGAGCATTACAGCAGTCCAAACGAGAGGTCATGAGCGCATGAGTGACTGTACGCAAGGCATCCCGGTCCAGATAGGGCCGCAACTGGCGTGCCGGGCGGACCTGGGCAAAGGCCCCCCTAGTCACAGCTTCAATATGATCTTCTAAAGAGAGCTGTGAGTCTAGGAGGACCCCCAAGTTGCGCGCCCTATCTACGGGGGGCAATAGCTCACCCCCCATGGCAAGAGATGGAGTAATCTGAATTTCCCGGGATGCCGGCACGAACAGCCACTCAGTCTTGTCAGGGTTGAGCTGAAGCCTGTTCCTCCCCATCCAGACCCGGACCGCCTCCAGGCAACGGGACATCACGTCGAGGGCATCACTGGGGTGGTTTGGGGTCGAAATAAAAAGCTGGGTATCATCAGCATACTGATGATACCCAACTCCAAAACCACGAATGATCTCACCCAGCGGCTTCATATAGATGTTGAACAGGAGAGGCGAGAGGACCGATCCCTGGGGGACTCCACAAATGAGAGGCCTCAAGGTCGACCTCTGCCCCCCTGCCAACACCGACTGTGAACGTCCCAGAAGGTAGGAGGAGAACCACTGAAAAACTGTGCCTCCTACTCCCAACCCCCTGAGACGCCGCAGCAGGATACCATGGTCGATGGTATCAAAAGCCGCTGAGAGGTCTAACAGGACTAGGACAGAGGAACAACCCCTGTCCCGAGCCCACCAGAGATCATTCACCAGTGCGACCAATGCCGTCTCCGTGCTGTATCCGGGCCTGAAGCCCGATTGGTACAGGTCTAGATAATCAGCTTCATCCAAGAACAAAGGGAGCTGATGCGCCACCACGCTCTCAACAACCTTCGCAAGGAAGCGAAGGTTGGAGACCGGACGAAAGTTGTTTAATATTGCTGGGTCCAAGGCAGGCTTCTTGAGGAGGGGTCTCACCACCGCCTCCTTCAAGGCGGTGGGAAAATTACCCTCACTCAAAGAAGCAGTTATCACTGCCTGGAGCCAGCCTCGTGTCCCATCCCGGGCCGCATAAATTAGCCAGGAGGGACACGGGTCCAACAAACACGTGGTGGAGCTCAGCTTCCCCATGATCCTGTCCACGTCTTCAGGAGTCACAGGGTCGAACTCCTCCCAGATAACATCGACAAGACTGCCCGTGTCCTCATCATCAGACTCTGCCCATATAGAGATTGTAGCACTTCCCAGCAACATCATGGTAGTTTAAATGCAGTTTAAATGCAATAGATATCCAATCAGATCCAATAAGCAGGGTGTCAGCTATTTTTCTGTTCCCCCCGTCCACAAACCTACAGATTGTAGCACTTCCCAGCAATCTCTGGGCAGTTTAAATGCAGTTTAAATGCAGTGGAGATACAATCAGATCCAATCAGCAGGGTCCCAGCTACTTTTCTGCTGCCCCCTCCACAAACCATCCTCCCTTAAATGGCTGAGGACTGCCCCAATCCCATAAGGGGATGCATCGCATGCAAGGCAGATTGGCTGGTCTTCCCTGAAGTGCGTGACTGTAGCATTCCCTGCTAACAGGTTCTTCAGTGTTTTGAACGTGTTTGTGTGTGTGTCAGTCCAGTCCCAGGATGCTTGCTTGTCAAGCAACCTGTGTAGAGGTTCTGCAATTGTTGCTTTGTGTGGCAGGAATGCGTGATAAAAATTGAGGAGGCCCAGGAATGCCTGCAACTCAGACTTGTTTTTGGGAGTTGGGGCTTCTTTGATTGCCCTGACTTTGGATTCAGATGGGTGGATGCCTTGAGCATCAATCCTGAACCCCAGGAATTCTGTCTCAGTGACCCCCAATCTTGCATTTTTCCCTTTTGAGTTTCAGCCCTGCATCCCTGAAACTCTCTAGCACTATCGGGTTGCCAAAACGTCCTCGGAACTGGCTGCAATTAGGACGTCGTTGAAGTGAGGGCAAACCCCTGGTATTCCCTTGAGGGTCCTTTCCATCACCTCCTGGAAGATTCCAGGAGCTATGCTAACCCCAAACTGCAACCGGTCTACCCGGAACGCCCCTTTGTGCGTGATTATTGTCTGTGCTTTAGCAGCCTCTGGGTCTACCGGCAGCTGTTGGTAAGCTTGTGCAAGATCCAGTTTTGCGAACACCGCCCCGTCTTGCAGGGACGCCAGGATGCTGCTTACCGCGGGGACTGGGTAGGAATGGGCACTCAAAGCTCGGTTAATGGTCCCCTTATAGTCGGCGCAGATCCTAATCTCGCCGTTCGCCTTGAGCGGCGTTACGATGGGGGTTTCCCATTCTGCTCCATCGACTGGCGTTAACACCCCCTGGTCTACCAGCTTATCCAATTCCTGCTCTATCTTGTGTTTTAGCGCAAACGGGACTCTCCTAGCCTTCATTCGGATGGGTTGAACCTGGGGGTTTAATTTAAATGAAATGCAATGGAGTTTCAATGCAATGGAGTTCCAAACAGCAGTGTGTGAGCTACTTTTCTGCTCCCCCCTCTAGAAACATACATTTTGTAGCCCTTCTAAGCAAGCTCTGTGCATCTTAAATGCAGTTTAAATGCAATGGAGATCGAATCAGATCCAATCAGCAGGGTCTCAGCTACTTTTCTGCTCCCCCCTCCACAAACCTACAAATTGTACCACTTCCCAGCAATCTCTGTCCATCTTAAATGCAGTTTAAATGCAATGGAGATCCAATCAGATCCAATCAGCAGGGTCTCAGCTACTTTCTGCTCCCCCCTCCACAAAGCTAGAGATTGTAGTATTTCCCAGCAAGGTCTGTACAGTTTAAATACAATGGAGATCCAATTAGTTACAATCAGCAAGGTCTCAGCTACTTTTCTGCTCCCCCCTGCAAAAACCTAAAGATTGGAGCACTTGAAAGCAAGCTCTGTGCAGCTTAAATGCAGTTTAAATGCAATGGAGATCCAATCGGCACAAACTTACAAATTGAAGCACTTCCCCGGAAGTGTCTATCTTACAAAACCACTAGGAGTAAACACAGATCGGACAACTGATTGTTGGAAACTAAAGAAGAGTCTTTATGGCTTGAAACAATCAGGATATGAATGGAACAAGTGTACTGTTAATTCGCTAATAGGATGGAAATCCATTAGGCAGAAACATATCAGTCTGTCCACAAGGGAAGCTGAATTTTCCTGTTTGTCTGTTTTGTGTACTGAACTACTATGTTATAAACAGGTTTTAATGGACATGGGACTAACTGTAGAGAGTCCAATCCTCATTAATCAGGATAATCAATCCGCAATCAAGATGGCAACGAACGCGGCCTAACGGACTTCCGGTGGTGCCTGCCACGCCGAATGGCGGCTATCTCCTGGCTGCCCGCCCTGAGGCTTTGTTGGAGCCGTGGAGACAGTGACAATCAGCTGTTCTGCGGCTTGTAAACTTCCCCTTCGGGAGAAGAGGGGGAGGTGAGCTTTCTCGGATAGTGGTAGAGCTCCCCAAGACCTCCCAGAATTATCTGGGGGTCGGAGGGTGAGAGCTCCCATGGAGTCCGAGGCTTTCTCCAAGTCCAGGACGCCTTTGCTCCGTGTAGGAGCGAAGCCAGACGCTGCATCCACATCTGCGGATTATAGTGATTTATGTATGCCTTTAAAGCAGACAGAGCTGACCAGGAGGAGTAAAGTTGCAAGTATTCAGAATTTTAACTCGAGGTGCTTTAATCTTCTCCACTCATAAATCAGACTTTGAAGAAAGAAAAAAAATGGTGCCGAAATGTTTTTTCTTTTTAAAAGAATAAATTATGAGGACTTTGTTAAAATGTAAATAATATACTGGACTTTTTTCTCTTTTTTATTGCTATTAAGAGTTTATTTTCTTTTCTTTTTTGGATTTTATTTTTATTTTTTTCCCCTCTGGAGTGCAGAGGGAAAGTGAAAGTGACAAGAGAAAGTGATTTGTAGCAAGTGAAAATGGCTTCAAGACGGCAGGCAGTTCCTGCTGTTTCTAAAACCTCAATCTCATCTCCTGTCATTCAGCCTACTGTAAAACCCAGATCCCCTCCACCCTCTCCTCCACCACCAGCACTTACACTTAAAGACCTGCAGGATGCTTTGAAAGAAATGACTTTACAAATAAAGGAAGAGGTAGCTGATCTTCTTGAACTTAAAAATAGAGAGATGAGAGAAGACATTTTGTTTGCATTTCAAGGGCTGGCTGCACATGTTGAACGTTTAGATGACCGCGTGGATGAGGTTGTGGAAAATAATGACAGACTTGAAAATAGAATTGCTAAAGCAGAAAATAAAATTGACAAAACTGAGGACGAGCTGATGATTTCACAATTTAAAGAAATGGAATTTTCTCTGAGAATAAGAGGGTTGAGAGAAAACCCCCGTGAGGATTTATCGGAAGAGGTGATTAAGGTCATTGCTCCCATCTTGGGATGGGATCCTAAGGAGTTATCAAGGGAGGTGGAAAAAAATTTCAGGGTCAATTCCTGGATAGCGAGGCAGAAGAATTTACCTACAGATGTGGTGATTTATTTCTCTAAGAGGTCATTTCGAAATGAGATTATCCAGGCCTTTTATCAACAGAAATTTCAAATTGCAGGTCAAGATATTATAATTTTGAAAGAAATACCTCCTAAGATGTTGAGAAAAAGGAAGGACTTTGGTTTTTTGTCTGACGAACTTAAAAATCGACAAATTCAGTTCAGATGGGAGATCCCTATTGGAATAGTGGTGAGTCATGCAGGGACACGATACAGGCTTAATATGATTGCTAAGGCTAAAGAATTTTATACTTATGTCCTGAAAGCAGGTTCACCACCATCTCCATTGCCTAAGAGAGTGGAAGAAGATAAACAACAAGTTGAAGGTGCATCAGCATAGTTTGTTGGAGAGGCACAATTGGCTGAACCCACTGAACAGAGTTTGATGATAAAGGCTGACCCAAAAGATCAGAGAATGACACGTGCGGCACATAAGCGGAGAGAAAAGGAACAACAGAAACAGAAGATGGATTCTGGGCCTATGATAGAAGGCCCTGTTATTACGGAGCCGGTGGGAGGGGCGCGACCAAAGAGACCAACTGCGGATCTCCAGGTGGCGTTCCAGAGGTTCCATGTCGCTGAGGATGGCGATAAAGCTTTTGACATGGAATGTTAATGGCTTAAATTCACCACAAAAAAGAAAGAAAGTGTTTCATTATTTGAAGCAACATAAAAATGATATTGTTTGCCTACAAGAAACTCATATTTGTGCAAAAGATAAAAAATACTTGATTAATTCTCAGTTGGGACTTCATTTTATAGCATCTGCTCCAGATAAAAAGAATGGAGTGGTTATCTATTTTAGAAGAGATTTATCTGCTATGTTAATTGAATCTGATCCACAGGGAAGATATGTTATTATTGAATTATTGTTACAAGGCAAGAAGATTCTCATTATTGGATTATATGCTCCTAATCAACAGCAAGGAAAGTTTTACAAGTTTTTACATGATAGGCTAACTCAATTGGATTATGTTTATGTTTATGTTTATGTTTTATTTAATTTATATACCGCCCTTCTCCCTGGGGACTCAGGGCGGTTCACAGGGCATATAAATAAAAATACAATACTATACAAAAGTTAAAACAAAGATTAAATCAGTGCCCAATTAAAAAACAATAATGCAATCTAAAATGACAATTTAAAACACAGCTCCCCCATCAGGCCAGACCGGCCAATTCAAACAAATGGGTCTTCAGACCACGACGGAAAGTTCGGAGGTCCGATGCCGTCCGGAGCTCCACCGGCAGTTGGTTCCACAAAGCCGGGGCACCCACAGAGAAGGCTCTCCCCCTGGGGGCCGCCAGTCGACATTCCCTGACCGGAGGCACCCTGAGGAGGCCCTCTCTGTGGGAACGCACAGGGCGGAGGGGAGTTGAAGCCGGCAGCAGGTGGTCCCCGAGGTACCCCGGACCCATGCCATGTTATCTGTTATCTTGATGGGTGATTGGAATGGTGTTTTGGACTCAAATAAGGACAAGAAGAGGTCATCTAAAGACTCTCCTATCTATTCTAGATTGCCTAAAAGTTTTTTTGATTTGAAAGAAGACTTGGAACTAAGAGATATCTGGCGGGAGCAGAACTTGGAGGATACAGATTTTACTTTCTTTTCAGATAGGCATCAATCGTTTTCTAGAATTGATTTTTTTTTAGTTACTGGTGATCTTATTTCCAGGGTCAAGAATGTCAAGATTTTTCCTAGAATGTTATCGGACCATAGTCCTGTATGGATGGAATTATTTAGTGAAGATGGAATAAGAAGATCTTGGAGATTGAATGAAAATTTATTTAGATATTTATTTAGATAGAAAATATACATGCTGGTTTCAAACATGATGAGACTACTTACAAGGAAATTTTAAGTTTGGAAAGGAATATTTGGTGCTTGAAATCATATAGTTTCTTGCGAGAAGAGAAGGTTGTTCAGACTTGGTTTCAATATATTCAGTTACAGGCCAGGTGGAAAGAAGACCAAAAAAATGGATTTGCAACGACTGATGAAAATTTGATAAAGCAAATTAGAAATCAAGGACCAGCACATATTAAACGGATATATCTTGCATTGATAGAGATCGATTCAGAAACAGAGCTTGTTAAGGATTGTATGATAAAATGGGCCCAAAACATTCAGGAAGTTATTACAATGGACACGTGGGAAAAGATCTGGGTGAGGAATGTAAAATTCACTCAAGCTCAAAGTTTAAGAGAGAACTTTTACAAAATGTTTTATAGATGGCATCTAGATCCTAAAAAGCTTGCAAGTATGTATCCGAATTATCAGCCTAAATGTTGGAGGTGTGGTGATGAAGAGGCAACATATTTTCACATATGGTGGACATGTAAAAAGGTCAAGGCTTTTTGGATAAAAGTCTGGTGGAATATGCAGAAGATTTTTAAACGGAGGATAAAGTTTTGTCCGCAATTTTTTTTGTTGGGAATAATTGTTGACGCTACAGTTGTGGACTCTAAGTTGATGTTGAATTTAGTTACGGCAGCAAGACTTTTGATAGGTCAATATTGGAAGAAAGAGGAACTGCCGACTATACAAGAGTGGATTTTAAAGGTTTCCGACTTGGCAGAGATGGCGAAGATTTCGGCCTATTTGAAACATTACTCGCAAGAACATTATATTATGGAATGGAGAAAATGGATTGAGTTTATCCAGAATAAGTATAGGGTCAAGAAGTTTTATCTAGCATTTGAATAAGTCTTCTTTCGTTTTCTTTTTTCTTTTTTTATTTTGTCTTCTATATATATTTAATAATGCTAAGTTTTGTTTGATCCTATATAAGTTAGAGAGTGAGGGATTTTAGAATTTATAGTTGTTAGTATATGGTTGTTTATGATTGCTTTTTTATATATATATACCTTGTATTTAGCTCTGGGAAGTCCGGGGGGGGGGGAGGGGGGTTAGGGGGAGGTGGGGGGGGAGGAGGGAGGGGGGGAGGGGGGGGAAGGGGGGAGGTAGGGAGGGGAGGAGGGAGGGGGAAGGGGGTTTTTTAAAGGAAAACTGTATTTTTAAAACTTTTCAATAAAAAAAAAAAGAAAATTTATTTAGATATGATGTACTTTCAGAAAAATGTAAAGATTATTTGAAAGAGTTTTTTGTTCTGAATATGCATAAAGGAACACCGATTGATATGGTTTGGGATGCCAGTAAAGCTTATATGAGGGGGATTTTGATTCATATGAACAATGGTTATAAACGTAAGCAGATGCAAAAATGTAAAGAATTGGAAGAAGAGATTAAATTGAAGGGGAAAGCTTTTATTTTGAATCCATTAGATAAGAGATTAAGGATTTCAATAAATTTGTTGAAAGAGCAATTTAATATGTTAATGGCGGATCAGGTTGCAACTAATTTGAGATATGTGAAGCATAATACTTTTTGTAATGCAAATAAGCCTTGTATGTGGTTAGCTTATCAATTAAGGAAAAAACAGAGGTTACGTACAATAGAGAAAATAGAATATAAGGGTAAAGAAACATATCAACAAAATTTTATCAAAAAGGGTTTTTTGGATTTTTATCAAAAGTTATATGCTAGTGAGAATGTACAAACTTTAGATATAGATAAATATCTACAGGAAGCGAATATTCCTAAGCTTTCATATGAACAAAGGGTAGGGATAAATTGTTTAATTACTTCTGAAGAAATTATTTCAGCAATTAAACAGTTAAAAGTGGGTAAGGCTCCGGGTACAGATGGCTTAACAGCAATTTATTATAAAACTTTACTTACAGAGATGGTAGAACCTTTAAAGGAACTATTTAATAATATCCAGGTTGGAGGAGAGGTGCCTCCATCTTGGAGAAGGGCTTTTATATCATTGATCCCAAAGGAGGATCAAGATCTTACTCAGCCTAAGAATTATAGACCTATATCGCTTTTAAATACAGATTATAAGATTTTTGCAAAAATATTGGCAAATAGATTAATGTTAGTTTTGAAACAGATGGTTCATACAGATCAGTCTGGATTTATAACTGGAAGGTATATGAAATATAATGTAAGACAATTAGTTAACTTAATTGAGTATTTAGATAAGAATAACCAAGTCCCTGCGGCATTGATATTCTTGGATGCTGAAAAAGCCTTTGATCAATTGAATTGGCAATTTTTATTGAAAGTTGTGGAAAAGATGAACTTTGGGGATGAATTTTTCCAATCTATTAAGGCTATATATTAACAACAATCAGCGCAAATTATAATTAATGGGGGATTAACAGATGCTTTTAAAATTGAAAAAGGTACAAGACAAGGGTGTCCTTTGTCACCATTATTGTTTGTTTTAACACTGGAGATTTTATTGATTAAAATTCGGGAATCAACTAAAATTCAGGGAATAAAAATAAAACAGAATGATTATAGATTAAGAGCGTTTGCAGATGACTTGGTTGTTACATTATCTCAACCGATTCAATCGGTTATAGATTTGATGGAAATTATAAAACAATATGGGAAAGTTTCGGGCTTTAAGGTGAATAATAATAAGACTAAAATATTATCTAAAAATATGACTATGAATGAGAAGGATACATTAGTAAAACTGACAGGTTATGAAATGGTGGAAAAGGTTAAATATTTGGGGGTATATATTACAGCTTCTAATGTGAAATTATATAAGAATAATTATGAGACGTTATGGTTAAAAGTACAAAAGGATTTAAATAATTGGAAAAAACTACAATTATCTTTGTTGGGAAAAATTGCAGCTGTTAAAATGAATGTTTTACCAAAGTTTCTTTTTCTGTTTCAAATGATACCTATTTTGAAAAAAGATGCTAATTTGGATGAGTGGCAGAAGGGTATTAATAACTTTATCTGGGCGGGGGAAAAACCGAGAGTTAAACTTAAGATTTTACAAGACGCTCGGGAAAGAGGAGGACTTAAGGTGCCTAATTTGAAATTATATTATGATGCAGTGGTTTTAACATTGGTTAGTGATTGGCTTAATTTAACTAATAAAAGTATACTTTATCTTGAGGGATGGGATTTATTATATGGGTGGCATGCATATTTGATTTATGACAAAAAAGTTGATAAGACTTTTAAATCTCACATCTTAAGAAGTGCTTTATTGCGTGTTTGGAAAAAGTATTATTATAAGTTAAATTATAAAATACCAATTTGGGGGATTCCTGGACACGCAATAGAGGGGATATCTATGGGTGTGAATTTGGATATGATTTCTTATAAGCAATTACTTAGATTGGAAGGGAGTGACTGGCAATTAAGGTCGCTAGTCGAGTTAAAACAAGAAAATATTGTACAATCTTGGTTTCAGTATACTCAATTGCAAGCCAGGTGGAAGTCAGACCAGAAGGTTGGTTTGACGCTGATGGATGAAAATTTGGTAAAACAGATTAAAGATCAAACTCGAGCGCACATAAAGAGAATTTATAATGCTTTAATAGAATTGGACTCGGAAATGGAATTGGTTAAAGATTGCATGGTAAAGTGGGCTCAAAATATTCAAGAACCGATTCCATTGGATGTGTGGGAGGTAATTTGGGTTAGAAATGTAAAATTTACTCAAGCCCAAAATTTAAGAGAAAATTTTTATAAAATGTTTTATAGATGGCATTTGGACCCTAAAAAGCTGTCTTGTATGTATTCTAATTTACAGCCCAAATGTTGGAGATGTGGTAGTTTGGATGCTACCTATTTTCATATTTGGTGGACTTGTAGAAATATAAAAGCTTTTTGGATTAAAATTTGGTGGAACATTCAAAAGATTTTTAAGAGAAAGATAAAGTTTACCCCACAATTATTTTTATTGGGTGTTCTTACAGATGGTGATACTAAAGAAATTAACTTGATGTTGAATTTGATAACAGCTGCGAGGTTATTGGTAGGGCAATATTGGAAGAAGGATTGCCTGCCTACTATAGAGGAATGGACGCTTAAAGTGTCAAATTTAGCAGAAATGGCTAAGATTTCTGCTTACTTGAAGGATCATTCACAAGAAAGATACATTTCGGTTTGGAGAAGATGGATAGATTATATTCAGAAAAAATATGGGACCAAAAAGTTCCATTTAGCTGATGAGTAAATTATAGATTGTTAAGTTTTTTTATTATTATTATTAGTTATAATAATATATATATTATACGGTATTATTGTATTAGTATAAGTTGGATACTTTTAGATTGTTTGTAATTATGTTATAGACGGGTTAAAGTGCATTATGTATTTGGTTATTTATATAGTTGGTTAATGTTAGTTAGATTATGATTATTTTATATTTGTAACCCTGTAATCAGCTTTGGGAAGTGGGGGAGGGGGAGGGGGGTTTAGGGGTGGGTTGGGGATGGGATAATATTGTAACTTTTATAAAACTTTTCAATAAAAAAAAAGATGGCAATGAACGCAGCCATCAGAACACGATCTAAGCATACTGACCTACAATACTTAAACGTCAGACAGTGTGTAAAAGATAAACTAATACAGTTGGAATACTGTGCAACCGACGATAACATTGCAGATCATTTTACCAAAGCTCAGGGTGCAGTTAAGCACAAAGCTTGTTGTGAAAGTTATGGCCTAAGGTTGTAAAGAGTAATATATTGTCCTACCCAAAGGGGAGAATGTTAGGTAGATGACTATGGCCTAACTGGTTGGGTTGGCAATATATATAAACTATGAATGTATTGCTGTAATAGAAACTGTATTGTATCACTTTAAATGTGTGATGATTGGCCAACGCTGTTTTTCCAACGGCCATAAGAGGGAGCTAGAGACATAGCTTCTTTCTCTCTGTTATTCTCTCTGTTACGTTTGCTGTTACTTGCTGATTATTGTGGTTTGTGGGTTTGCTACTGTTTGCTGAACATGAAGAACTGTGTTTTGACTTATGGACTGGTAAGAAGACTCTGTATTGGATAATCCTTGGACTATTGTTATTTGCTATCATCTCTTTACTTGTGTATGACCTGGACTGATTTTTCTTGGACTGTGCTATTGTATTATTCCACAAGTAAAACTTTTTACACACCTCAGTGTATCTGTGTGGTTGCTGCGTAAACTTGACTACTCTCAGTATACTCTTTTTCTGTGCAAGCTCTTGTTAGCTCAAAAGTTACTCTGCACATCCTTATCACCCCCTCCACAAACCTACAGATAGTAGCAGTTCTCAGCAATCTCTGGGCAGTTTAAATGCAGTTTAAATGTAATGGAGATCCAATCAGATCCAATCAGCAGGATCCCAGCAACTTCTCTGCTTCCCCCTCCACAAGGTTACAGATTGTGGCACTTCCCAGCAATCTCTAGGCACTTTAAATGTAGTTTAAATGCAATGGAGATCCAATCAGATCCAATTGGCATCATCTCAGCTACTTTTCTGATCCCCCCTCCACAAACTTACAAATTGAAGCACTTCCCAGGAAGCTCTGTGCAGCTTAAATGCAGTTTAAATGCAATGGAGATCAAATCAGATCCAATCAGCAGGGTCTCAGCTACTTTTTTGCTCCCGCTCCAGAAACCTACAGATTTCAGCACTTCCTAGCAAGCTCTGGTCAGTTTAAATGCAGTTTAAATGTGATGGAGATCCAATTACATCCACTCAGCAGGGTGTCAGCTACTTTCTGCTCAACCGTCCACAAACCTAGAGATTGTAGCACTTCCCAGCAGTGTCTGGGAAGTTTAAATACACGTTAAATGCAATAGAGATCCAATCAGAGCCATTCAGTACATTCCCAGCTACTTTTCTGATTCCGTCACACACACACACATACACACCGTGTCTACAAACGTACAGATTGTAGCACTTCCCATCAAGCTGTCGGCAGTATAAATGCAGTTTAAATGCAATGGAGATCCAATCAGATCAAATCAGCAGGGTCTCAGCTACTTTGCTGCTCCCCCCTCCACAAAATTACAAATTGAAGCAATTCCCAGGAAGCTCTGGGCAGTTTAATTGCATCTTAAATGCAATGGACATACACGCAGATCCAATCAACAGGGTCTCAGCTACTTTTTTTCTCCCGCTCCAGAAACGTACAGATTTCAGCACTTCCTAGCAAGATCTGGTCAGTTTACATGCAGCTGAGCACCTGGGAAAATTGAAGGCGCTCAGGGCAGAACTGATGTTCAGAGACTACCTTGTACCTGAGGCGAACATGGTCGCCGTCATTCTGGCTTCCCTGGACAAAAATTGGAGCAGTTTCATTGTTTCACTGGAGGGGACAACGAAGGAAGTCATGACTCTGTCCTACCTCACAGGGAGGCTCATTGAAGAAGACAGGAGGCGAAGAGATGCAGGAGAATACGCCAGAGCCACCACCCACCGAGCCAGCAGGAGGCACCACAACTCAGAGCAGGTTAATACTCTACTTAAGTGTTTCATCTGTGGCTCTGAGGGACATCTGAAGAAGGACTGCCCCCATCACCAACAAGGCCCCAAGCGTGGTCCCAATCAAGGAAGGGGCAAGGGGCAAGGAAGGGGGCGTGGCGGGGGCAAGGGTAGTACCAAGGGCAATTTTGTGCATACTTGTGCTCTCACCCCCACCACAAAGGCTGATAGCCCCACTGACTTATGGTTACTGGACTCTGGAGCTTCATCTCACATTACCAATATGAAACAAGGGTTTAAAAGGTTAAAGAAAATTAACTCATCTGTCAAGGTGGCCAATGGTGATAAGGCTTTGATTGTTGGGGAGGGCACTGTCTCTGTACCCGGACTAGGAAATGTTGAAGGGGTATTACATGCTCCCTCCATTGCCAACAATCTGTTAAGCATTATCAAATTATGTGACGATGACAGGGTGGAAGTTTTATTTCGCAAAGGGGGAGGTCATGTCACCCGGAACCAGAGGGTCATTGGAAGTATTGCCATCATAAATGGTTTGCCATACTTCTCCCCCGAGAACCCAGCCATAAAGGACAGTCCACCGGGTGCCACCTCAGAAGGGGCCTGCGCACGGAAAGAGAGAAAACAGCCAGCCCCAAGGCTGTCTAAGGAGCGCAAGGCCGAAGCGGTTGCACCCAAGCCACCTCAGCCAGCCCCACAACTTTCCAAGGGCAGTGTGGACAAGAAACCCGAATCTCAGCAGGCACCTACAGCACCGCTCAAGGCAACCAGAGCCAAGAGGGTGTCAAGTGGGGAAGCCGCTCCACGATAAGTGTGCCCATCTCTTACACCGAAGATTAGGTCATGCGAGCTTCCCTGTGGTTAAAAAGATGGGAGAGTTTGCTGAGGGAGTCCAGCTCAAGGATTGTGAGGTGTTCCTGGACTGTGCCATCTGTAAGAGGACAAAGAGGAAGGCTGCCCCCATCCCTAAGGTGTCACTGCGTAAGACCCAATACCCGTACCAACTAGTACATGTTGATTTGGTTGGGCCATTCACACCATCCCTAGGGAAAAGACAGTATTTTCTCACTGCCGTTGACGATTTTTCATGGTACAGCCATGTGTATACCCTCAAAGAAAAATCCGAAGCTTTTGACACCATAAGATCACTGTACAACTTTGTAGAGACCCAGTATAAGACCAAGATCGCACAACTGCAGAGTGACCGCGGGGCTGAGTTCATGTCCTGAAAATTCCAGGACTGGGTAAGGCGTAAGGGCATCCGACATTTTCTTACAGCGCCCTTCACTCCTGCTCAGAACAGCGTGGCAGAGAAAAGAAATGGAATCCTGCAAACTATGATACGTAGTCTGATTGTGGACGCTGGGGTCGCAGAATCATACTGGGCAGAGGCGGTGCACTACGCCAATTACACCTTAAACCGCACCTGGAGCAGTGTTGTGGACCAGACCCCATATTTCCTGGTCCATGGTAGGAAGCCAAGTCTGGGACACTTGCGTGTGTTTGGCTCCTATGCGTGGGTGCACATCCCCAAGCAGCTGCGGAAGAAGGGGAGATCTGTCTCACAGAGACTAAGGTTCTTGGGCTATGCTCCTGGCTCCAAGGCCTACCGGTTCCTGGGAGAGGGGGGCAGGACTGTGACTTCCCAATCTGCCTCCTTCGAAGAGGACTCCAATTGGACCCAGATTCACTCAAATGATCTGAGCCCATATGTCAACCAACCCAGCAAGGACACACCGACCACGACATCACCTGAGATGACCACATACCCTGCCACCGACAAAAGTGAGGAACAAGACAAAGATGTCATCCTACCTGGTTCAGATGGGGAGGATGAGCCGTCCAGTCCAAAGGGGGAAGACACGCCGTCTTCACCCCCAGCAATGCCTCAAAGACCCATGATGCCCAGCACCTGGGACCGAGTGTCTACACGTCCCAATTATGAAATGCCGGCGGACGTGGAACCCACAGAAGAAAAGGGCGGTGAGTGGCAGAAGGTCAGGAGATCAAAGCGGTCCAACAAAGGGATCCCGCCAAAGAGAATCGACATTGGGCACATTGCATCCGTCAACAGCGTTGTAGTCACCCCAAAATCCTTCTCTGACATCCAGGAGCTGCCCATCAAAGAACAGGAGAAATGGCAGCTCGCGATGGAGCAGGATATGGCGAGCCTGAAAAAGCTCAAGGTCTTCACCCCCCAGCAACCACCAAAGGAGAGGAAAATCATTGGCAGAAGGTGGGTTTTCAAAGCCAAACCACTTGCCAATGGCCTCTACCTGTATAAGGCCCGTTTGGTAGCTCAGGGATTCGCCCAGCGCTACATGGAGGACTACGGGGAGACCTACTCTCCAACCATCCGGGCAGAGACCGTCAAGGCTGCCCTCGTAACTGCAGCCGCTCTGGGGGAGGAAGTCTTCCAATTCGACATCCAGACGGCTTACCTCCACGCCAACCTGGACCGGCAGATCTACGTGAGGGCCCCTCCTGGCTACCAGCAGGAGGGGGGAAACACATGGCTGCTCCGAAAAGGGTTATATGGCCTCAAGCAGTCGGGGAAACTATGGTACGACTGCCTTAGAAAAAGTTTAGAGCGAGTTGGTTTCAGTGCATCCCATGCAGATGAATGTGTTTTCACACGCAACTCCAAGGGTACCACAGAACGGGTGTTAGTTTATGTGGATGACCTACTATATATAGGGCCTGACAAGGAAGGGTGTGATAAATTTGCCAAGGCCCTGGGGGAAAAGTTTACCCTGAAGTCTTTGGGGCGGGTTGACAAGTACTTGGGTGTGCACATCTTGGCCACTAAGGGGGGGTTCGCCCTATCTCAGAAAGAAAAGATAGAGGAGTTATTGGCCAAATGCAAAATGGCAGAATCTAAACCAACGCATAGCCCGATCCAAAGTGACTATTAAAATCACACTCACAAGGACGGTCCTGAGTTCACAGATAATAAGCTTTACAGATCTGTGATTGGCTCCTTGCTATATATCAGCAATTGGAGCAGGCCTGACATAGCTTTAGCTGTGAATCTACTGTCCAGGCATGTGGAACACCCAAAGGAATTCCACTGGACTGCTGTTAAGAGGGTACTTAGGTACCTCAGGGGCACGACCGATGCTCTCCTTGTGCTGGAGCCAGAGAAGGGGAAGACGGCCCAGCTCTCCGCTTACTCAGACGCAGACTGGGCTGGTGACACCAAGAGTAGACAGAGCACCTCTGGTTTCCTCATATTGCTAAATGGCTGTCCTATCCATTGGCATGTTAGGCAGCAAAAATTTGTTTCTTGCTCCACGGCCGAGGCGGAATATGCCAGCCTGTCGGACACGGCCAATGATTTGATTTGGTTCGATGCTCTGATAACGAGCATCTGGGCACCTCCTCCTCTGCCCATCCAAATTCAAGAGGATAATACGGCTGCAATTGCAATCTCGGGGGCATATGCAGTGGGCTCTAGGTCCCGCCACATAGACATACGCTATAAAAATGTCAGGCAGCTTGCCAAAATGGGGTTTATACATGTTGAGCATTGTAATACAACTGACCAGATAGCTGACTTGTTCACCAAACCTGTTCCCATTGACCGGCACAACCTTCTGTGTAAGCGTTTGTGTTTGGTCTTCTGAACGTGTATATGCATGTCTATGACACCTGCTCGCCCCCTCACATACATTCACTGGTCCCTGTCATTGGCTGGCAAGAAGGGGAATTGTTAGATGTTTTTGTGCCAGCCATGGCAGTTCCCCCCAAAAAAGGTAATCAGATGGGAGCAAAGAGGCATCTTTGCTCCCACTGGTGGGTCAGGGGTCCCCGGCCCCTGCAGCCCCGTTGGAGAGAGTTAATTGGTAAGGGAGGGGCTGAGGACCCGCATAAAAACCTCTGCTCAGGGGCTGCTCTCTCTCTCTCTGCTCTCTTTGTTCTCTCTTCTTGCTTGCTTGCTGATCCATGAGCTCAACCCAGGCATGGATGCCTCCATGCCAGGGAACTCTTTCTATTTACTTTATCGTTAAATAAAGCTTTGTCTGATTGCATCCCTGCGTGCTGCCTTTTACTTGGAAGCACCTTAACGAACCATCGGTCTCGTGAGGCCATCTCACAGGATAGATGGGGAACTCATCAAATTTGCAGATGACACCAAGCTGGCAGGAATAGCCAATACTCCAGAAGATAGGCTTAAGATACAGGAGGATCTGGACAGACTCGAACACTGGGCACTATCTAACAAAATGAAATTCAATTGTGAAAAAAGTAAGGTTCTGCATTTAGGCAGGAAAAATCAAATCCACAGGTATAGTATAGGTGGTACCTTGCTTGATCGTAGTAACTGTGAGAGGGATCTCGGAGTCCTAGTGGACAATCACTTAAATATGAGCCAGCAGTGTGCTGCAGCTGCCAAAAAAGCCAACACAGTGCTAGGCTGCATTAACAGAGGGATAGAATCAAGATCACGTGAAGTACTGATACCACTTTACAATGCCTTGGTAAGGCCACACCTGGAATACTGCATCCAGTTTTGGTCACCATGATGTAAAAAAGATGTCGAGACTCTAGAAAGAGTACAGAGAAGAGCAACAAAGATGATTGGGGGACTGGAGGCTAAAACATATAGGGAACGGTTGCTGGAATTGGATATGTGTAGTTTAATGAAGAGAAGGGTGAGGGGTGACATGATAGCAGTGTTCCAATATCTCAGGGGCTGCCACAAAGAAGAGGGAGCCAGGCTGTTCTCCAGAGCACCTGAGAACAGGACAAGAAGCAATCGATGGAGACTAGTCAAGGAGAGAAGCAACCTAGAACTAAGGAGAAATTTCCTGACAGTTAGAACAATTAATCAGTGGAACAACCTGCCTCCAGAAGTGGTGAATGCTCCAACACTGGAAGTTTTTAAGAAGAGACTGGACAGCCATTTGTCTGAAATGGTATAGGGTTTCCTGCCTTAGCAGGGGGTTGGACTAGATGACCTACAAGGTCCCTTCCAACTTATTATTATTATTATTATTATTATTATTATTATTATTATTATTATTATTATTATTATTATTATTATTATTATTATTATTATTATTATTATTATTATTATTATTATTAAATGCAATGGAGATCCACGCAGATCCAATCAGCAGGGTCTCAGCTACTTTTTTCCTCCCGCTCCAGAAACCTACAGATTTCAGCACTTCCTAGCAAGCTCTGGTCAGTTTACATGCAGTTTAAATGTGATGGAGGTCCAATTACATCCACTCAGCAGGGTGTCAACTACTTTCTGCTCTCCGGTTCACAAACTGAGAGATTGCAGCACTTTCCAGCAGTCTCTGGGAAGTTTAAATGCACGTTAAATGCAATGAAGATCCAATCAGAGCCATTCAGCACATTTCCAGCTACTTTTCTGATTTCCTCACACACACACACACACACCCCGTCTAGAAATGTAAAGATTGTAGCACTTCCCACCAAGCTGTCAGCAGTATAAATGCAGTTTAAATGCAATGGAGATCCAATCAGATCCAATCAGCGGGGTGTCAGCTACTTTGCTGCTCCCCCCTCCACAGTCCTACAGTTTGTACCACTTCCCAGCAAGCTCTGTGCAGCTTTAATGCAGTTTAAATGCAATGGAGATCCAATCAGAAGGGTCCAAGCTATTTTTCTGCTCACCCTTCCACAAACCTACAGATTGTAGCACTTCCCTGCAAGCTCTGTCCATCTTAAATGCAGTTTAAATGCAATGGAGATCGAATCAGATCCAATCAGCAGTGTCTCAGCTCCTTTTCTCCTCCCCCCTCCAGAAACATACAGATTGTAGCATTTCCCAGGAAGCTCTGTGCAGCTTAAATACAGTTTAAATACAGTGGAGATTGAATCATATCCAATCAGCAGAGTCTCAGCTAATTTGCTGATCCCCCCTCCACAAAATTACAAATTGAAGCAATTCCCAGGAAGCTCTGGGCAGTTTAATTGCATCTTAAATGCAATGGACATCCACGCAGTTCCAATCAGCAGGGTCTCAGCTACTTTTTTGTTCCTGCTCCAGAAACCTACAGCTTTCAGCACTTCCTAGCAAGCTCTGGTCAGTTTACATGCAGTTTAAATGCGATGGAGATCCAATTACATCCACTCAGCAGGGTGTCAGCTACTTTCTGCTCTCCCGACCAAAAACCTAGAGATTGCAGCAATTCCCAGCACTCTCTGGGAAGTTTAAATACACGTTAAATGCAATGGAGATCCAATCAGAGCCATTCAGCACATTCCCAGCTACTTTTCTGATTCCCTCACACACAAACACATACCCCGTCTACAAACGTACAGATTGTAGCACTTCCCATCAAGCTGCCGGCAGTATAAATGCAGTTTAAATGCAATGGAGATCCAATCAGATCTAATCAGTGGGGTCTCAGCTACTTTGCTGCTCCCCCCTCCACAAACCTACAGTTCGTACCACTTCCCAGCAAGCTCTGGGAATTTAACGTGCATGTGAGATGGTCTCACGAGGTCGATGTTCGTTAAGGTGCTTCCAAGTAAAAGGCATCACACAGGAATGCAATCATTCAAAGCTTTATTTAACGATAAAGTAAATAGAAAGAGTTCCCTGGCATGGAGGCATCCATGCCTGGGTTGAGCTCATGGATAAGCAAGCAAGCAAAAGAAAGAACAAAGAGAACAGAGAGCAAGCAGAGAGCAGCCCCTTGAGCAGAGGTATTTATGGGGGGACTCGGCCCCTCCCTTACCATAAAACTCTCTCACCAATGGGGCTGCAGGGGCCGGGGACCCCTGACCCACCAGTGGGAGCAAGGAAGCCTCTTTGCTCCCATCTGATGACCTTTTTGGGGAACTGCCATGGCTGGCACAAAACATCTAACAATTCCCCTTCTTGCCAGCCAATGACAGGGACCAGTGAATGTGTGTGAGGGGGCGAGCAGGTGTCATAGACATGCATATACACGTTCAGAAGACCAAACACAAACGCTTACACAGAAGGTTGTGCCGGTCAATGGGAACAGGTTTGCTGAACAGATCAGCTATCTGGTCAGTTGTGGTACAATGCTCAACATGTATAAACCCCTCTTTGGTAAGCTGCCTGACATTTTTATAGCGTATGTCTATGTGGCGGGACCTAGAGCCCACTACATATGCCCCCGAGATTGCAATTGCAGCCGTATTATCCTCTTGAATTTGGATGGGCAGAGGGGGAGATGCCCAGATGCTTGTTATCAGAGCATTGAACCAAATCAAATCATTGGCCGTGTCTGACAGGCTGGCATATTCAGCCTCGGCCGTGGAGCAAGAAACAAAATTTTGCTGCCTAACATGCCAATGGATAGGACAGCCATTTAGCAATATGAGGAAACCAGAGGTGCTCCGTCTACTCTTGGTGTCGCCAGCCCAGTCTGCGTCTGAGTAAGCGGAGAGCTGGGCCGTCTTCCCCTTCTCTGGTTCCAGCACAAGGAGAGCATCGGTCGTGTCCCTGAGGTACCTAAGTACCCTTTTAACAGCAGTCCAGTGGAATTCCTTTGGGTGTTCCACATGCCTGGACAGTAGATTCACAGCTAAAGCTATGTCAGGCCTGCTCCAATTGCTGATATATAGCAAGGAGCCGATCACAGATCTGTAAAGCGTATTATCTGTGAACTCAGGACCGTCCTTGTGAGTGTGATTTTAATAGTCACTTTGTATCGGGCTACGCGTTGGGTTAGATTCTGCCATTTTGCATTTGGCCAATAATTCCTCTATCTTTTCTGGGGGGTGAAGACCTTAAGTTTTTTCAGGCTCTCCATTTCCTTCTCCATCGCGAGCTGCCATTTCTCCTGTTCTTCGATGGGCAGCTCCTGGATGTCAGAGAAGGATTTTGGGGTGACCACAATGCTGTTGACAGACGCGATGTGCCCAATGTCGATTCTCTTTGGCGGGATCCCTTTGTTGGCCCGCTTTGATCTCCTGACCTTCTGCCACTCACCGCTCTTTTCTTCCGCGGGTCTCTGAGGCGTCGCTGGGGGTGAAGACGGCGTGTCTTCCCCCTTGGGACTGGACGGCTCATCCTCCCCATCTGATCCAGGTAGGATGAGATCTTCGTCATGTTCCTCACTTTCGTCGGTGGCAGGGTATGTGGTCGTCTCAGGTGATGTCGTGGTCGGTGTGTCCTTGCTGGGTCGGTTGACATATGGGCTCAGATCATTCAAATGGATCTGGGTCCAATTGGAGTCCTCTTCGAAGGAGGCAGATTGGGAAGTCACAGTCCTGCCCCCTTCTCCCAGGAAACGGTAGGCCTTGGAGCCAGGAGCATAGCCCAAGAACCTCAGTCTCTGGGAGAGAGATCTCCCCTTCTTCCGCAGCTGCTTGGGAATGTGCACCCAAGCGTAGGAGCCAAACACACGCAAGTGTCCCAGACTTGGTTTCCTACCGTGGACCAGGAAATATGGGGTCTGGTCCACAACACTGCTCCAGGTGCGGTTTAAGGTGTAATTGGCGTAGTGCACCACCTCTGCCCAGTATTATTCTGCGACCCCAGCTGTGGTGCCTCCTGCTGGTTTGCTGGGTGGTAACTCTGGCGTATTCTCCTGCATCTCTTCATCTCCTATCTTCCTCAATGAGCCTCCCTGTGAGGTAGGACAGAGTCATGGCTTCCTTCGTTGTCCCCTCCAGTGAAACAATGAAACTGCTCCAATTTTTGTCCAGGGAAGCCAGAATGACAGCGACCATGTTAGCCTCAGGTACAAGGTAGTCTCTGGACATCAGTTCTGCCCTGAGTGCTTTCAATTTTCCCAGGTGCTCTGCCATGTTAGATCCAAATCTGAGTCTGGTGGTGCAAAACTCAGTTGTGAGTCTGGTGATCGAACCGATGCTGTCGCTGTTGAATAAATTGTATAATAACCGCCAAACTTCACCAGCTGTGAGCCCATCTGGAATGCTGGAGTACAAGTTAGTATCCAGTGAACTCAGTAGAGTGGTATATGCTTTCCTATGATACCACTCTTCTTGGGGTCCCCAGGAAAGAGGTGGGGGGTCCAGAACCATCTCTAGAGTCCCTTGCTCTAATAGATACATCTGCACTTCTTTACTCCATCTGCTGAAATTTCCCCCCCCAAGTTGCAGTTTTTCAAATTTATTTAAGAATGCAGGAGCAGATGGAGAAAAAATCTCCTTGGCTCTAAATCCATTTATAAAGTTCTGTGAATTTTCCATTGAAGTGAATGGAAGAGGGACCCCTCTGCTGGTAGATGGTGGTATTTTTCTCTGATTTTTGGATGGCCTCGACTGGGCATGCTCAGAGTTGGATGGCCCCGACTGGGCATGCTCAGAATTCATTTGAGCCCATGAGGCAGAGGGAGGGCCTGGCCCAGGTCTGCAGGCCGGGATTTGGGCCTGAAGAGGGGCTGAAGGCCGCAGCAGCCCCGAAGATTCCTCCTGAAGCCCCCCCGGCACTGGAACACTCACCGGGGGGCGAAGATCGCAGGATGGGGCTTGGATGGCACATGGATTGCCCGGATTGCCTGGATTGCCCTGAGAAGCCCATCGCTGGCCCTGAAGACCCTGGAGGCGGCTGAAGACGGTGCTGGAGGAGGGGGCCTCATCCGGAGCCCCCCCAAAGACCATCTGGCAAGCAGGGCGTCTGGGCGGCAGCAAAAAGTAGGCTGGAGGGCCCGGGGGTTCACTGGGGGCCCTCTGGGGTTGCAGGACGTAGTTGGGAGGCTCCAGGCCGGACGCCTCCCGGCAGTTAGGCCACGGGGAGAGGGTTGGAGGCCTCTGGGGGTAGCGAGGGAGGCTGGCTACCCCCGATGTCGAGGCCGCGGTCCTTTTGGCTTCCAGGGCCGCAATCAGGGCCTGGATGGCTGCTTCAAGCCCTGCTGTAGCAGTCTCGGCTGGGCAGGCTTTGAGGCCATCATAGGCCTTGAGGCTTTCCGGTGGGGAGGACCAGGGGGTTTCCATGCTGCTTCGGCTGGTTGCTACCGATTGCTGGGCCTCGAGGCTTGGCTGAGGCCTATCAATATCAGGCCATGTGGGTGTCCTGGGGGCCGCCATCTTGCTTCCGGTTGCCCCCGGAAGCTGTAGGTCACAGTTTGGCGGGAAATTTCGCGCCAAAAGCTCCGGGGTGCCGGGGTCACTCAGGGTGGCCGGCGCCATGTTAGGGGGCCTCGTGGGCGCTAGGGAAGGACTTACCCGGTGTCCAGAGGCCTCCTGCGCTGGCATCTCCTGTGGAGAGTCTTGTGACGTCCTTTGTGCTGCAAGAAACGTTAGGAGCAGCTCTTCGCGTTCCTGTTCAGTCATCTGGCCCACGCGGCACTTGTCTTGGGCCCGGGCCGCTTCCGCTGCGTCTGGGCAGTCTTGGGTAGACTGTAAGCCTTCCATGCTTCCCTCTGTGGCTTGCAGCTGTAGGGAGGCATGCGAAGGGGTCCCTGGCGCTGAGCTTGCGTCAGGGGCTGGATGCAGGGCTGCCGTCCTGGGTTGAAGACTCCTGGTCACAATCGGGGATCTCCTGCCATCCATTTCAAATGGGTTCTTTGAACCTCCAGGCATCTTGTATGACTTGGAAGCGTTGCCTTAAACCATCCTCTTGCTACCAATTTGTGAGATGGTCTCACGAGGTCGATGTTCGTTAAGGTGCTTCCAAGTAAAAGGCATCACACAGGAATGCAATCATTCAAAGCTTTATTTAACGATAAAGTAAATAGAAAGAGTTCCCTGGCATGGAGGCATCCATGCCTGGGTTGAGCTCATGGATAAGCAAGCAAGCAAAAGAAAGAACAAAGAGAACAGAGAGCAAGCAGAGAGCAGCCCCTTGAGCAGAGGTATTTAGGGGGGGTCTCGGCCCCTCCCTTACCATAAAACTCTCTCGCCAATGGGGCTGCAGGGGCCGGGGACCCCTGACCCACCAGTGGGAGCAATTCTTTGCTCCCATCTGATGACCCTTTTGGGGAACTGCCATGGCTCGCACAAAACATCTAACAGTGCATTATACTGTCGGCAGTATAAATGCAGTTTTAATGCAATGGAGATCCAATCAGATCCAATCAGCAGGGTCTCAGCTACTTTGCTGCTCCCCCTCCACAAACCTATAGATTTTCTACTTCCCAGCAAGCTCTGGGTACTTTAAATGCGATGGAGATCTAACCAGATCCAATCAGCAGGGTCTCAGCTATTTTTCTGCTCCCCTCTCCAGAAACCTACAGATTGTAGCACTTCCCAGGACGTTCTGGCCAGTTTAAATGCAGTTTAAATGCAGTTTAAATGCAATGGAGAGCCAATCAGATCCAATTAGCAGGATCCCAGCAACCTTTCTGTTCCCCCCTCCACAAATGTAGATTTTACAGCACTTCCAAGCAAGCTCTGTGCATCTTAAATGCAGTTTAAATGCAATGGAGATCGAATCTTTCAAATCAGCAGGGTCTCAGCTACTTTGCTGCTCCCCCCTCCACAAACCTATAGATTTTGTACTTCCCAGCAAGCTCTGGGCAGTTTAAATGCAATGGAGATCCCAGCAGATCCAATCAGCAGGGTCTCAGCTATTTTTCTGATCCCCCCTCTACAACCGTACAGATTGTAGCCCTTCCTAGCAACATCTGGGTAGTTTAAATGCAGTTTAAATGCAATGGAGATGCAATCAGATCCAATCAGAAGAGTCCAAGTTATTTTTCTGCTCCCCACTCCTCAAACCTACATTTTGTAGCTCTTCCCAGCAAGCTCTGGGCAGTTTAAATGCAGTTTAAATGCAATGTAGATCCAATCATATCCAATCAGCAATGTTTCAGCTACTTTTCTGGTCCACCATCCACAAACGTACAGATTGTAGCACTTCCCGGCAATCTGTGGGGAGTATGAATGCAGTTTAAATGCAATGGATATCCAGTCATATCCAATCCTCAGGGTTTCAAGTATTTTTCTTCTCCCCCCCCTCCACAAATGTAAAGAAAGCTCTGGGCATTTTAAATACAGGTTAAATGCAATGGAGGTTCAATCAGATCCAATCAGCAAGGTCTCAGTTACTTTTCTGCTCCCCTCTGCAAAAACCTACAGATTGTAGCACTTCCCAGCAAGCTCTGTGCAGTTTGAATGTAGTTTAAATGCAATGTAGATCCAATCATATCCAATCAGCAGTGTTTCAGCTACTTTTCTTCTCCCTTCTCCACAAATGTACAGATTTTAGCACTTTCCAGAAAGGTCTGGGCAGTTTAAATGCAGTTTAAATGTAATGGAGATCCAATCAGGTCCAATCAGGAGGGTCTCAGCCAGTTTTCTGCTCCCCCGTACACAAACCTACAGATTGTAGCTCCTCCAACCAAACTCTTGGCAGCTTAAATGCATTTTAAATGCAATGGAGATCCAATCAGATCCAATCGGCAGGGTCTCAGCCACTTTTCTGGTCTACCATCCACAAATGTACGGATTGTAGCACTTCCCGGCAATATGTGGGCAGTATAAATGCATTTTAAATGCAATGGAGATCCAATCAGATCCAATCGGCATCATCTCAGCTACTTTTCTGCTCCCCCCTCTACAACCGTATAGTTTGTAGCACTTCCCAGCAACAACTGGGTAGTTTAAATGCAGTTTAAATGCAATGCAGATCCAATCAGATCCAATCAGCAGGGTCTCAGCTACTTTCGGCCCCCCTCTCCACAAAGCTAGAGATTGCAGTATTTCCCAGCAAGCTCTGTGCAGTTTAAATACAAGGGAGATCCAATTAGTTACAATCGGCAAGGTCTCAGCTACTTTTCTGCTCCCCCCTGCAAAAACCTACAGATTGGAGCACTTCCCAGCAGGCTCTGTGAGGCTTAAATGCAGTTTAAATGCAATGGAGATCCAGTGAGATCCAATCAGCATCATCTCAGCTACTTTTCTGCTCCCCCCTCTACAAACTTACAGATTGTAGCACTTCCCATCAAGCTGTGGGCAGTATAAATGCAGCTTAAATTCAATGGAGATCCAATCAGATCCAATCAGCAGTGTCTCAGCTCCTTTTCTCCTCCGCCCTCCACAAACATACAGATTGAAGCATTTCCCAGGAAGCTCTGTGCAGCTTAAATACAGTTTAAATACAGTGGAGATTGAATCAGATCCAATCAGCAGGGTCTCAGCTAATTTGCTGCTCCCCCTCCACCAAATAACAAATTGAAGCACTTCCCAGGAAGCTCTGGGCAGTTTAATTGCATCTTAAATGCAATGGAGATCCACGCAGATCCAATCAGCAGGGTCTCAGCTACTTTTTTGCTCCCGCTCCAGAAACCTACAGATTTCAGCACTTCCTAGCAAGCTCTGGTCAGTTTACATGCAGTTTAAATGCGATGGAGATCCAATTACATCCACTCAGCAGGGTGTCAGCTAGTTTCTGCTCTCCCATCCAGAAACCTAGAGATTGCAGCACTTTCCAGCAGTCTCTGGGAAGTTTAAATACAAGGTAAATGCAATGGAGATCCAATCAGAGCCATTCAGCACATTCCCAGCTACTTTTCTGATTCCCTCACACACACACACACACACACACACACACACACACACACACACACACACCCCGTCTACAAACGTAGAGATTGTAGCCCTTCCCAGCAAGCTCTGGGCAGTTTAAATGCAATGGAGAAACAAGCAGATACAATCAGCAGGGTCTCAGTTACTTTTCTGCTCCCCCCTCCACAAAACAACAGATTGTAGAACTTCCCAGCAATCTCTGGGCAGTTTAAATGCAGTTTAAATGGAAAGGAGATCCAATCAGATGCAATTAGGAGGGTCCCAGAAACTTTTCTGCTCCCCTCTCCTGAAACATACAGATTGTAGCACTTCCCAGCAACATCTGGGTAGTTTAAATGCACTTTAAATGCAATGCAGATCCAATCAGATCCAATCGGCATCATCTCAGCTACTTTCTGCCCCCCCCTCCACAAAGCTAGAGATTGCAGTATTTCTCAGCAAGCTCTGGGCAGTTTAAATACAATGGAGATCCAATTTGTTACAGTCAGCAAGGTCTCAGCTACATTTCTGCTCCCCCCTGCAAAAAGCTACAGATTGGAGCACTTCCCAGCAAGCTCTGTGAGGCTTAAATGCAGTTTAAATGCAATGGGGATCCAGTCAGATCCAATCAGCACCATCTCAGCTACTTTTCTACTCCCCCCGCTACAAACTTACAGATTGTAGCACTTCCCATCAAGCTGTGGGCAGTATAAATGCAGCTTAAATGCAATGGAAATCCAATCAGATCCAATCAGCAGTGTCTCAGCTACTTTTCTCCTCCGCCCTCCACAAACATACAGACTGTAGCATTTCCCAGGAAGCTCTGTGCAACTTAAATACAGTTTAAATACAGTGGAGATTGAATCAGATCCAATCAGCAGGGTCTCAGCTAATTTGCTGATCCCCCCTCCACAAAATTACAAATTGAAGCACTTCCCAGGAAGCTCTGGGCAGTTTAATTGCATCTTAAATGCAATGGGACGCGGTGGCTCAGTGGGTTGGGACACTGAGCTTGTCGATCAGAAGGTTGGCAGTTTGGCAGGTTGAATCCTGAGTGCCGTGTAACAGAGTGAGCGCCTATTACTCATCCCAGCTTCTGCCAACCTAGCAGTTTGAAAGCACGTAAAAATGCAAGTGGAAAAATAGGGCCCACTACAGTGGGAAGGTAACAGTGTTCCGTGCGCCTTTGGTGTCTAGTCATGCCGGCCACATGACCATGGAGACGTCCTTGGACAAGCGCTGGCTCTTCGGCTTTGAAACGGAGATGAGCACCCGCCCCTAGAGTCAGAAATGACTAGCACGCATGTGTGGGGGAACCTTTACCTTTACTTTTAAATGCAATGGAGATCCACGCAGATCCAATCAGCAGGGTCTCAGCTACTTTTTTCCTCCCGCTCCAGAAACCTACAGATTTCAGCACTTCCTAGCAAGCTCTGGTCAGTTTACATGCAGTTTAAATGCGATGGAGATCCAATTACATCCACTCAGTAGGGTGTCAGCTAGTTTCTGCTCTCCCGTCCACAAACCTAGAGATTGCAGCAATTCCCAGCAGTCTCTGGGAAGTTTAAATACACAATAAATGCAATGGAGATCCAATCAGAGCCATTCAGCACATTTCCAGCTACTTTTCTGATTCCCTCACACACACACACACACACACCGTCTACAAACGTACTGATTGTAGCACTTCCCATCAAGCTGTCGGCAGTATAAATGCAGTATAAATGCAATGAAGACCCAATCAGATCCAATCAGCAGGAGTAGTATAAGTACATACAAACTTTTAATGGATCTTATCAGTAGTTTTGATCAGTGACGTCATCAAAGTAAACAAAGCCACGTGCTGATTACGTCACCAGGCCATGCCCATAAATGGAAGTGACGTTCGCACCCCTCCTCCCCGGAAGTGACGTGCATAATCCACACCCCACCCCTCATGGTACAGGACTCACAAGGCCATAACCCTAGCCGGATATGACGTGTCTGCCCAACCCCATCAAAATAAGCATGGGTAACCCTAGCAGATAAGGTGTGATATAAGGTGATAGCCCTATTTCCAGATGGTGCTTGCCAAACCTAATCCCATCAACAAACATGTGGCGGTCAAGCTTCTGTGTACTTGATTACATTAGCCCTAGACTAATTCCATGGACGTGCAAATCCAAAAGAAACACAGAGACCTGTGTTTTTGGGAAACAAAACCCTGCTTTTGGGGGGGTGATAATTAAAAAAAGCTTTTTATTTCTAATCATTCTAGCCTAATGATGCTTTTAATTTTTGTGGAGTTTTAAAAATCAATACCTCAAAAGCTGGGGGTGGGGGGGAAAAAGGATCACCTAAAAGGCTTCCAGGGTTTGCATTTAAACCAGGCAATTTTAAAAACATTTTCCCTGAATGTAGGGGGAAAAAACCACAGGCCTTTTAAAGCCCACAGCTGGTTTTTTACCTTTGTAAAAATCTAAAGACTTATATTTTGGCATTTGCAACTCCCTCGAATTCATATGTACGCGTAACCGTTCATAGCAGAGATTTAATAAAATTTATTCTAACCTTACAGCAAAAGCGAAGCGTTTCTGAATGGCCAGAACAGATTGATGTATTAGGTATGTGTATTGTGGGCATGTCTGGACATGTCATTCCCCGTGATTCTGGACAGGCACAAGGCTCAAGGACGTGTCATAGCATGCGTGAGGATGTTGTACAGGCAGGTCTGAACAGCTAGCAAATTAATTCCAGCAGTCTTTTGAAGATGGCAAATATTGATGGTGATTTGTTTGATGTAAATTTGACCCCCAAACCTCCCAAGCGTAGACGTAGAATAAGAAAAGGACCTGACCTACGCGGCGTCGTGGAAGACAACAAATTTATAAAACCTTGTTGTTGCAGATTCTGCAAAACATCAAATGGTAAGTAAATATAAAAATTAAGAAAACAGTATTTTGATTAGTTGAAACAGCTAGACTAATTCTACCTTATTTCCTGTTTTAGAAACGCCGGAATCTCAAAATGCCAGCATGCCTCAGATTCTGAAAGCGTGTATCATTAAAATATTACACCATTGTTTAATGGGCTGCCTACAATCAGATGAAGACCATACGGATGGAACCAGTGAAACAGAGCTTATTAGCAGCTTATGCTTTAGACTTTCTATGCCTCATGTTCTCTGGGTCATCATCAGTATTTCTGACAAAGTGAATAACTTATATTTCACCAGGGATTCCCTTGGGGAGCTCAAGAAATTTATATATCGTATAGCTCTTATGCGTGAACCACTGTCATTAATGTCAAAGATTGAAGCCAAATTGCCATTGTCTCTGAAGAGGATCATATGTCAGAATGTAACAGAAATAGATTACAAGAAACTGTTAACGCTATGAAATTTATAATAAAAGGTGCTTTACAAATCACATGAAAGTTGTATTATATTTTTTTCTTGATATGAGGGTGTACTGGTCAAAAGGGGTGAAAAACTCAGCAGAATTAATTACAAGAAACTATTAACACTATGAAGTTTACATTTGCTGGTCTCATGTTTAAGCCTATCAGGTGCTAGACACAGATGTATAATCTAATCATTTGGCGGGGGGTTACCTGATTGGTGGGCGATGTGATTTTTGAGATAGCCAGAGTGTACAAAAAGTAGGATTCATACTGACCCCAGACACGTTTGTCAGTTTCTGACATATTCATACCTCTGGATCCCTGTTATCTGCTAAGAAGACCCTCTTTACAGAATGGATGCTACAAATGTAAGTAATTTTATTGCTAATTTTTGAAACATTGTTCCTCTTAGCTATAAAAAATGTGTTTATAATATTCATGGCCTGTTTGTTTTCTTTTACTAGATGGAATTAACTGATTCTGAATGTGTAAGGGGTGCAGATCTTGTAAGTAGTTTTGTTGCTAAAATTTTGAAACACGGCCCCTCTTAGATATAAAAAAAAAAGAATGTATTTATAATATTCATGGCCTGTTTGTTTTCTTTTACTAGATGGAATTAACTGATTCTGAATGTGTAAGGGGCGCAGATCTTGTAAGTAGTTTTGTTGCTAAAATTTTGAAACACGGCCCCTCTTAGATATAAAAAAGAATGTATTTATAATATTCATGGCCTGTTTGTTTTCTTTTACTAGATGGAATTAACTGATTTTGAATGTGTAAGGGGTTCGGATCTTGTAAGTAGTTTTATTGCTAAATTTTGAAACACTGTCCATCTTAGATATAAAAAAAGAATGTGATTATAATATTCTTGGCATGTTTGTTTTCTTTTACTAGATGGAACTGACTGATTCCGAATGTCTGAGGTTTTATAATGGTATTTGTTTTTCATACCTTCATACATTCAGATTCTTACAAAAATTTCTGCAACATTTCTGACCATTGGGTTTTTCTTTTCCTTCAGAATGGGAAGATGATCAACCATTTGTGGATCTCACTATACCCACAGAGCAGGAAGGACCCCGGCATGGCATGACCCCTCAACCATGCACAAGCCACACAGCACAAGAGTTAGCAGGTATAACATCTAGCATTTTATCCAACTACAAAACCATTAGTATTATTTTATAATCTAAAAAAGGGGTGTGTTTGTATTACATTATTAGGAATGTAGGTGACAACATTTTGTTTGTTTGATTAACCAGGGCCGCCCTGCAAAAAAGCAAAAATGCATGGAGGCGAACTCCCCGCACCCCCAGCAGACAGTGATAGTAGTGAACCTACGCCTGAATCTCAACAAGAAGAGGAGATAAATCATTCTATGCCCCAGCTACAAAGCACTAACTCTGCAAACTCTCAGAATTCGAACAATGTTTATCTGGATTTGGTGCAAGAGTGGGAGCATCCTATCCGAAATTTCATGGCTGTGGAATACTACCGGCGATATAGATTCGTTAATGTTGACCAAATACAGTCTTTTGTACATGCTATAGATGCTATTCATAATGCTATACAGCATATATTGAATAATGTTGCTAGAGACATAGGTGCAAATGATTTTGTTCAACTCCGGTTGGATGCAGATGGGTTAAATCATCCTCTCTTTTCTCTGAGGAGGAATATGGATGGTTTAAATGCTGATGAATTTCTGACCAGTATTGAAAATCTGCTTCAAAGTAAAGCAGAGATATTGTGGGGGGGGGGAGATTTACAATTAGTGGTTACCATTGAGAGGAACAATGAGGGGGGAGGGCTTAGGAAGTTAAGCACTGTACTGCTCACCAAAGTACTGGAGAAAAAAAGACGTCACCTAGTAGATTTCAATGTGGAAGGCGCATTTCTGTGTTTTGCTAGCTGCTTGCTCTGGCTCATTGGCGGGGGTCTTAGTAATGAAGAAATTATTACCAGGGCCAGGGAACTTCACATCAGACTGGGTATTTCCACAGAAAACATGGTTAACTTTTCACAGATACACCTCTTTGAAAAAGCTCTAGGGGTTACTATAAAGATATTGTTTTATCTGCAGGATGGATGGAGATTTTTTGTTACAGGCCTCCCACAGCAAGAAAAAATAGTGTTTATATTGTTACACGACAATCATTACTATGCCATCAAAAATATAAAGGGTTTCCTGGGCGAACGCTATTTCTGTAAATTTTGCCACACTCACTATCACCATAAATTTAGTCATGGTTGTCAATATATCTGCAGATCATGTCTCAAGCAGGAATGCAAGCAGGTAGAGAAGGAAAAGATGCGCTGCTATAGGTGCAAAGTGGTTTGTCATTCTAAGGTATGTTTTGAAACTCACGCACAGCTAGCTACGGAGGGAAAAGTTGACTGTAAGAGTAAAGAATATTGTGAAAAGTGTGGGGTTTACGTCTTTACTCCCCACATGAAATGCAAGGAACCCAAGTGTGGGCAGTGTTCCGAGAAGGTTGAAAGTTTGGAATATCATTTATGTTTTCTAAAAGAGCTGGTCCGGCCACGAATTGGCCAAAGGTACATTATTTATGATTTCGAATGCTGCCAAGAAACTGGCACACATATACCTAATTATGCATGCGCCAGGGATATGTTGAAGGATGATGATGACGAAGATGTTGTGATGTGGGATTGTTACGGTGTTAGATGTCTGGATCAGTTTGTAAAGACATTTATAAATGATAAGTTTAAAGGATGCACTTTTATCGCTCACAATGCCAAAGGTTTTGATGGGTACCTAGTACTGAGGCAGTTGATCCGGGAAAAGGTTAGGGTTCAGCTTATAAGCCTGGGAGGGAAACTTCTGTGTATCACCCTGCCAGCTTACAAGATCCGTTTTATTGATAGCCTCTCATTTTTGCCCCTTAAATTAAGTAAATTACCCAAAGCTATGGGGTTTCAAGGCTGCAAAGGATATTTCCCCCATTTGTTTAATACAATGGCCAATCAGGACTACGTTGGGCCGCTCCCTGAAGCCAAGTATTATAGTCCTGAAACCATGATGCCCGGTGAGAGAGAAGAATTCCTGAAATGGCACGCTGCTAATAGAGGTACTGTATTTAAACTAAAGAAGGCTCTGGCTTACTATTGCAGGCAGGATGTTGATATACTAAGAGAAGCATGTATTCGATTTAGGGAACAGGTAATGGAAATGACTGAGCGTGAGTTCGTCAAGAGGGGCGGTGGGGATATTGTTGAGGAGATAGTGATTCGTTGCATTGACCCCTTCCAATATATCACACTGGCGTCTGTCTGTATGGCACAGTACCGGTTCATGTATTTGAAAAACAACTCCATTGCTTTGGCTCCTATGGATAATTATCACAAGACCCAGAAAAGGTATTCAGCACCTGCGATACAATGGTTGATGTACATAGAGCACACTGAGAACGTCAATATCCAGCATGCCCTGAAGGGGGGTGAAAAACAAGTAGGCAAATATTTTTTGGATGGTTTTGCTGTCATAAATGACACCCCCACAGCTTTTGAATTTTATGGTTGTTTTTTTCATGGGTGCCCTGTCTGCTACTCTGAAAGAGACTTCAACAACTTACTTGGTTCAACATATGGCACCCTGCACAGCCGTACTAGGATTAAAGAAGAGGACCTCAGGAGCCAGGGTTATGCTGTGCGCTGCATCTGGGAACACGAATGGAGGGCCTTGGTGGAGGCTGACACCTCTTTGAAGCAGTTTCTGGTTGAGAATAAGCTCCCAATACCTTTGATACCTCGAGATGCCTTTTTTGGTGGTAGAACAAATGCTACATGTCTTTACTATAAACCAAAACCTGGTGAACAAATCTTATATTACGATTTCACCAGTTTGTACCCCTTTGTGAATAAGACCAAGGAGTACCCAATTGGCCATCCACAAATTATCTACCAAGATTTTGGGGACATAAAACAATATTTTGGGTTAGCCAAAGTCAAAGTGTACCCGGCAAGGAATCTCTATTTTCCTGTACTACCCCACAAATCAGGGGGCAAATTAATGTTTAGTTTGTGTGCAACCTGCACAGAAAAACTGCAAACTACCCCCTGTAAACACAGTGATGAGGAAAGAGCTCTGACTGGAACATGGTGTACTGTTGAATTGAATGTAGCTTTAGAAAAAGGTTACAGAATTGTTGAAATCTATGAGATCTGGCATTTTGAAAGTACATCAAAGGGGCTATTTTCAGATTATATTAACGCACATCTCAGACAGAAACAGGAGGCCAGCGGTTACCCTGACTGGTGCAAAACAGAACAGGATAAAGAGCAATATATTCGTGATTATGAAAAGATGGAAGGCGTCCGCTTACGCCGTGAACACATTGAGGTAAATCCTGCAAAAAGGCAGATTGCCAAACTTTTTTTAAACTCGCTGTGGGGCAAGTTTGGTCAGAGCACCAATCACCTGACAACATCTGTGGTGACAAACCCTGAAGAATTATTCAAATACCTTTTTGTGCCCTATTATGATGTTTCCTCCTGTGAGTTTGTGGATAGTGAGACAGCCGTTGTGACGTGGAAAACTGCCAAGAACCATCCCACCAAAGCCTCATGTACTAACGTATTCATTGCCAGCTTTACAACAGCGTATGCACGACTGGAATTATACAGGCTGCTGGATGGGCTGGGCGATAGATGCCTGTATCATGACACCGATTCAGTCATTTTTGTAAGTAGAGAGGGGGCGTGGACTCCACCTTTGGGTGATTATTTAGGACAGCTGACAAGTGAGATTCCTCCAAACACTACGATAACAGAGTTTGTTGCGGCTGGCCCCAAAACGTATGCCTATGCTTTGTCCAACGGTGAAGCGGTGCTAAAGGTGAAGGGAATCACACTGAACTGCGGTAACAGCAAAAAGGTTAATTTTGACAGCTTGAAAGATTTGGTAGATGATTATTGTCTGTCTGGTGCAGAGAGAAAAAAAGAGATCAGGGTAGAACAGTTGGGGATTGTTAGGGTTAAGAAACAGTGGTCCCTTGAAACGCGGGTCCTCCGAAAAACTCTAAAAGTAGTGTATAATAAAAGGTTATTAAAGAGCGAAGATTACTGTACGCTACCTTACGGTTATTAAGGATGGCAGAAAATATTGCACAATTTGTACACCCTTTCTCGTGTATTATAAGCGGTCCGTCCAATTCTGGCAAATCTTTTTTTATCAAACAAATGTTAGAACATGGTGATGTTGTGTTGTCTCAATTGCCTCAAAATATTGTATGGTTTTATAGCTGTTGGCAACCTCTGTACAAAGAACTGCTTAATAAATTCCCTTATATTAAGTTTATTGAGGGGCTTCCGTCTTCTTTTGAAGATGATGATTTGTTTCCGCCAAATCAAATTACTCTAGCTGTGATAGATGATCTCATGACATCGGCCAGTGAGAGCGATCAAATAGAGAAGGCATTTACACAGTACGTTCATCACAGAAACCTGAGCATTATTCTCATACTACAAAACCTGTTCTTTCAAGGCAAGAAAATGAGAACAATAGCTCTGAATTCCAAATATTTGGTTTTATTCAGCAACCCCCGTGATCAGATGCAAATTGTCACACTGGCCAGGCAGATGTACCCCACTAACACAAAGTATTTTTTAGAAGTATTCCAAGATGCCACTCACAAACCACACGGGTACCTTTTGGTAGATTTGGCAGCCACCACTCCAGAATCCTACAGGTTGAGAACAGGTCTCTTTCCACCTGATTGGCCTGCTGTTTACACAATGAAAAAGAAGTGTAAAAAGCAGTAGCCCGGCTGCCTTAGCACTAGTTCATTTAAGATGTCAGAGAGGGTACGTAGAAATTGGGGGCTTTTAAAAATCTTAGTAAAGGCCGGACCAAGACAGAGAAAAGCCATCTTATGCAATGCTAATAATGACCTGGTGGGGGCTATAGCAGAAATAGCTTTGAACACCCTAAAAGGAAACCTTCCTCTGAAACCTTCACAATTCCGGTCTCTGAAGAGAAAGAAAGGTGTCATTAAAAAGTTGAGCGATAGAAAGGTCTCACTCAAAAAGAAGAAGCAGGCCATACTTCAGTCGGGTGGTTTTATTGGTCCCTTACTAGGGGCAGCTATTCCGCTGTTGACTAGCCTGTTAGCTGGATAAACCATGGATCATGCTGAGAAAATGTATCTGGTATCGCGTCATCAGATGGAGCAACTACAGGGCAGGCCCCCTACTATGGGGGCTACAGTCACTAACCGGTTGGATGCTGAGATGCGTTCCATTCTTCAGAGAGCTGATTTGTCTGAGGATGACAAGATTAAGCTCTACAGTTCTGCATTGCAGAGGTATCTAAGACTAACCAGGCAAAATGAGTCTGAAAAGGACAGACTGAATCTCATTTACCCACCGGAAGAACCTCGGCCACTTCCAACATTACCAGAGCAGCCACCACAGCCATCTCCGCAGGACACAGCGATGGACGAAATCCTAAGCGGTGTGAGCACCCGTTACAGGAAAAATGCGGAACTTTTGCTGAACAAAATGAAACAGCATCAGGACGTCTCAACCTGGGATGATCGCGGTACCTTTTTATACAAAGGGGTCCCTATTCCTGGGACTAATATTTTAGACTTGGTGAAAGGAGCTTCGCAGCACCGAGCCCCTACTGAGAAGCGGAAACCTAAAGGCTGGGATGACTTTATGAATGCTATGGCTGAGGTGAATGTCCTGACCTCTGTGTTGGGGTCTACAGCTGTTAAAGAGCAAGTAGAAAAGTTGAAAGATTCTCTGGTTGTTAAGGATGAAACTGCTACTAGCCCCGACTCTGTTATGACAGCCCCTTTTGGGGCTCAGAAGCCTCTGTTTTCCAGTGCCCCTTCTAGCCCTTGGACATTAAACCCTAGAAGTAGGTTCAGGTTTGGTGACTGGCTCAATTTGTAAAATGAATAAAAACACAGTGAAACAAGTAAAAACGTTTAAGTATTTTTCTTTATTTTACAGTAAGGCAGGCATGTCTGCATGCACTGGTGACGGTTACAGGTTCCAAGCCCCCTTCCCACCTTTATAGTTTTTACAAACAGCTTTACCATTTGATCATTTTTAATATCAACATTGGAGTACATCTTTAAAATGTTTTCATAGTCTACTCCTTTAGTCCGGTTCAGTAGAAAAAATGCACAGTGTTGCCCGCAGGTCACAGCGCTGGGGTGCTGCAGTTGGCGTTGGTGAAATGTGTACTTCTCAGCTTGCTGCTCTAAAAACGTCGCTATGGAGCCAGGAAAGTCAGGGCTATCCGGCGGTCTTCCATAAGAATCAAAAAATTCGCCATATCCGGGAGATGGGAAGTAGAGGGCCAGCCAGTGTTCACCAGGCAGAGTGTGAGGGTGGGTATTTACAATTAATCCAAAAGGTCTTTTGGAGATCTGTCTCTGGGGTAACAGGTCGCAAGGGTAGACCCCTAGAAAGGCTTTATTTCCAGAGAACAAGTGGCGGAGTTGCAGTGTGTCCATACTCACATATAATCAAAGAGCACATTCCTTGTGTGACTTATTTCAATAAGGTTTTCGAAGATTGCATAGAGAATCATGTTGACGGTGTTGGGGAGGGGTTGCGCAAATCTAATTTCGGCTCTGAGGTTACCGTTCCTGATCAAAGAATAGTGCTCAGAGCACCCCTGATCAGGACTCAAGTCAAAACAATACAAAGTATACCCTCGGTTAAACTCTTCCCTACTGATTAACAGCGGTCTGTCTTTCATGCCTTTGCCTGTGGCCTGCACCATCTGCATGTACTCTCTCACAAAAAGACCGTGCTCATAATCAGGCTGAAGAGGCTTTGCAGGGATCTGCTCGCCATCACAATGCAAGGCGCAAAAATTGACATTGCAGTGTAGAAAATTGAACGGATTTCTTTCATAATCCCCACTAAAAGATGCATTGTCCACAAACCCAATCACTAATTGTTTAGGTAGCTGGCCCAGAAATAGATTTTCCTGATTACACACAAGGCTACCTGCAGGAATGCTGTAAACCTTCATTCCCACTCGATCAATGGGGTATTTAGCATTGGAGGAGAGCAAAGCTTCTGCATGACCGAGGCGCACTCCCGGGGCTACTTTTACACGCTTTACAAAGAGAGATGCCTCCAAGAGTTGTACTTTGTAATTCTCGTTGCCATCCTTCATCACGCAAAATTCATTTCTGCTTCTTGTGAGTTTGACTTTCACATCGACACCGTTAATTAGCAGTCTGTCTTGAAAAAACAGATCGCTATGCAGAGGCCCTAGCAGGTCCCATTTACGGCTACCGGCCGTCTGTCTTGCTCTCACTTTGAAACCGGAGTTCCCAGCGGCTGTCAGTAGAGTACTCTCCATGAGGTCCGAGTCATCTTTGTAAAAACCGCCAGCTGTAAATTGAGTACCCAGCGCATCACCACCAAAGTTCAGAATCAGTTCAATCATGGCCCGGTAAGAATAGCAATGATGGCTCTGTGTAATGAGCCGATCTCCCAAGGTAACATCCAGCTGATTAAACAGTGATGCTATGGGGTAGTTGGTCAGGGCCACCCTAGCCCCGTCATCAATATCCGTACCGTCAGCCTTTACAATCTTGCAACTCACATACAACAGGGTGTTGTTTAAATCCGTGTAATGTTCACCATGCCCCGTGATAAAAAATTCCAGGGGAGCATTGGGTGTCAGCGCTGATAAAGGTGGGATCTCGACATAAGTACTGCTTTCAATACTGGTCTGTGTAGGTGCCAGTTGAAAAAGATCCAGTTCTGATTTAACACATTCCTCTGAAGCAGAATGAATAAATGCCATATCGTATTAGAATATGTCTTCCTTGTCACAGGGCTTCCTCTTCTGTGCACGTCTCCTCTTGGTATGGCGGGTCTTTTTCACAAGTCTTCTCTTTTTAAACGGAATAGGCGGGCCCAATGCGTAATTCTTCTTGGTTATGATCATCCCTGATCCATCCTGCCCCCTCTCAACAACACGGGATACAAGATGACCCGCGACATCTCTGGCAATGTTTTTGGCAGCAGATTTCACATGCGGCTTAATGATTTCTAATCCTCGCCTCAAAAACGGCATTGCTTTTCGAAAAAGCCCACGGAACAGGCCCCCTAAACCTGTCCCGTACATAATGGGGGCTCCTCGAAAGCCTGGAAGGCCCCCGCCAGCTTGTGCCCTGTAGTAAGCCACGTAGTCTTGAGGGTTCCCGTGCTCCTTGATTACAACCATCCTTCACTTTTCCGAGGCCTAAAATGAAGCTTGACAATCACCTTCCCGTGATAAAAATGCACATTTTTGTCCTGATCGGTTTTGATTTCTATGGTAATGGTATCGATGTGATGTTTGCTGACCGGTACATAATGCGGGCGGTCATAGGTAATTGTGATGACATCATTGTCTTGCCCTCGCACAGGCACACAGCGCAGTAACGGCACATAGAAGTCGCCCACTATCTGGAGCTCTACAATGTCTGTGTAAACATATAATGTACTGAATCCAGGGAACATCCCTAACAAATGTCCGAGATCTCCGCTAACTAGAATGGTGTGCGGTTCGTCTCCGAACCAGGGGGAGATCCTTCTCTGTGGGCGCTCCGGAGCTGTGGAACCAGCTACCGGTAGAGCTCCGGATGGCGCCCGATCTTCGCTCCTTTCGTCGCGATCTCAAGACCTTTCTGTTTGTACAAGCCGGCCTAGCCTGATGGGGATTGGTGGGGTTTTTTATTTTTGGTGGTTTAGTTTTTAACTTGGTGTTTTAGAATTCTATTTTAACTGTTTTAATATGGGCAACTATTTAATCTCTTTTTAACGTTTGTATTTAGTATTTTATTCTGCCCTGTGAACCGCCCTGAGTCCTCAGGGAGAAGGGCGGTATACAAATATTATTAAATTAAATTAAATTAAATTAAATTAATTAAATTAAATTCCTTTAAGATTAATTTTTCGTCCCACCGAATCATAATGTAGGGTTGTCTTAGGTCCATCCTTGGCGTTTGATATAAGCTTGTTCATATTTTCTAACAGGTGACGGATGCTGTTATAGTACCCGCTTCTCAAAGAAAAATGCCATCTCTTTCTCTCGTTAGCAATTTCAAAATATCCAGGTGAAGTTAATGTGTACCAACTATGCGGATACTGTATCTCTGCTAGCGCTACTTCCCACGCTCCTGGAAGATCCAGCGCTCTCGCTAATTGTATGGTAAAATTAGAATTTTTGTTTTGGGGGAAAATTGCTGCTGATGCATTGCTGGGTAGGGTGATGTAAAACTCCTCCATATCAAAGATGTTGTACTTCAGACTCCTTAATCCAACTGTTGAACTTTTCTGGCCACCCCTGCCATTTAACCAGGAATTCTCTTTGTTTACCCCTCCCTCTTTTCCGTAATATTTTTTCAATTCTGTAGATGCGTTCTTGATCACTAGGAATTTTTTGCAGCTCTTCTGGGTAAAAAGACCCTTGTACCGGCTCTTCTGCATAATCCATTAATCTATATACATCCCTTTCTCTCCGCCTAACCCTTTCTTTGACGATAAATATTTCATCTGTAAAGGTTTGCTGATACCCCTTTTCAAACTTCCCCTTTAGCCTGGATATCCTAACGTGATCCCCCACATTAAAGTTTTCTGCCTTTCTGTCCGATTTTAAAATATTCCCATATAGACGCATCCACACATCTTTTTCATTAGAGTGTTTCACCATGTTGGGGGCTGTCCGGATACTGCGATGGTAAGCGCTATTGTAACTCCGCATGAGGGCTGGTAATACATCCACATACCTGTGCGTATTTTTAGCTGTGAAAAATCTCCACAGCTTGTTTTTCAGAGTTCTATTAAACCTCTCTATAACCGCTGCTTTAGTTTCACTATGTGTGACAAAGTGATGTATGCCATAGCGTTCAAAAAGCTTCTTTACAGGCTTGTTTAAAAACTCTTTCCCGGCATCTGACTGCAGCTTTCTGGGCGCCCTTCCTGATTGGAATATACTTTGGAAAGCACCGGCAACCCCTCGTCCAGACTTATCGGTTAAACAGACTGCCCAAGCATATTTGGAAAGTACATCGATTACCGTTAAAATAAATTTTGTGCCGCTGTTTTCAGAGGCAAATCCTGATAAATCCACAAGGTCAGCCTGCCATTGGCAATCTATGCAGGAAACTATTGTAGCGTTCCTGGAGAATTTTATTCTTGCAGGCTTATGCAGGGTATAAGCTTCTTGACCGGAAAGCCATGTCTTGACTTGCCTCAAGGTTAAGTTTTTAAAGCGTTTCCTCCCAGCCTCAAATAGGGGTTTTACTCCACCATAGCTACCTGGACCTTCCGGCGTATAATACAGTTCCTTTAGTACATTTTCACACTTCATTCTGCACCGTTCAAACCTTACAATAAACACACTGCGGTTTAGCACAAACCTTTTATTTGTAATTTAGACGCAATTATCATCACGTTCATTTACAGAATAATATCCTTCATCATTACTATCATTACCGGGGTCATCTGTATCATCAGTATCTTCATTCTCTGTAGGCATTGTACATATACAATTCGATGCGCCACAATCACATTCTATATAGCAGTCATTTGGAGTATCTCTTTTGAGATCAATCTGTAGACAGCATGGACAATCAGACAGAGACGGGGCTAGGTAATATCCGGGGTACCCACCTGTTTAAAAATGCAAAAATAATCCATTAGTAAAACCCTCTTTAACTCTCCTTTTATTATATAATATTAATGGCAGCATGCATAGTAAAAAGACAATTCATTTACCTAGATCGACCTCTGCATCCTCTTCATCACTTGAGACGTTTGTTATTAAGGAGGCGCCGGCATTATAGCTATACCCCGGAACAGAACCTGGAAAATGTATTTAGCCATTAGCAATCACATTGTTAACGGTGGGGTTATTGCGCTTTACACATTTGAACACATAACAGGTTTTTACTTACGCGGTATGGCCTCATCTTCACGACACGCCATCTCCCGCACGTTACAACAGGGCAAGCGACATTCAGACAAGGTAGACCAGGAGTAGTCCGGGGTTTCATCACGAACATCACAGCTCATCTTATGGAAATCTTTCCAAAGAGATTGTGTCGCCAACCAAGATGCAGCAGGTTCTACACCCTTTTTATTATTTCCTTCACAAGTTCCCATGACGCTGTTAAAATAGATCTACGCTTTAAAGTTTCCGAGTTGTCTGTGGCCACGCGCATGCTCTATAGCACGAGCTTACAGGTCATGTCCAGACATGCCCACAATACACATACCTAATACATCAATCTGTTCTGGCCAGTCAGAAACGCTTCGCTTTTGCTGTAAGGTTAGAATAAATTTTATTAAATCTCTGCTATGAACGGTTACGCGTACATATGAATTCGAGGGAGTTGCAAATGCCAAAATATAAGTCTTTAGATTTTTACAAAGGTAAAAAACCAGCTGTGGGCTTTAAAAGGCCTGTGGTTTTTCCCCCCTACATTCAGGGAAAATGTTTTTAAAATTGCCTGGTTTAAATGCAAACCCTGGAAGCCTTTTAGGTGATCCTTTTTCCCCCCCACCCCCAGCTTTTGAGGTATTGATTTTTAAAACTCCACAAAAATTAAAAGCATCATTAGGCTAGAATGATTAGAAATAAAAAGCTTTTTTTAATTATCACCCCCCCAAAAGCAGGGTTTTGTTTCCCAAAAACACAGGTCTCTGTGTTTCTTTTGGATTTGCACGTCCATGGAATTAGTCTAGGGCTAATGTAATCAAGTACACAGAAGCTTGACCGCCACATGTTTGTTGATGGGATTAGGTTTGGCAAGCACCATCTGGAAATAGGGCTATCACCTTATATCACACCTTATCTGCTAGGGTTACCCATGCTTATTTTGATGGGGTTGGGCAGACACGTCATATCCGGCTAGGGTTATGGCCTTGTGAGTCCTGTACCATGAGGGGTGGGGTGTGGATTATGCAACGTCACTTCCATTTATGGGCATGGCCTGGTGACGTAATCAGCACGTGGCTTTGTTTACTTTGATGACGTCACTGATCAAAACTACTGATAAGATCCATTAAAAGTTTGTATGTACTTATACTACTAGCAGGGTCTCAGCTACTTTGCCGCTCCTCACTCCACAAACCTACAGTTTGTACCAGTTCCCAGCAAACTCTGTGCAGCTTTAATGCAGTTTAAATGCAATGGAGATCCAATCAACAGGGTCCAAGCTATTTTTCTGCTCCCCCCTCCACAAACCTACAGATTGTAGCACTTCCCTGCAAGCTCTGTCCATCTTAAATGCAGTTTAAATGCAATGGATATCCAGTCATATTCAATCCTCAGGGCTTCAGGTATTTTTCTTCTACCCCCCCTCCACAAATGTAAAGATTGTAACACTTCCCAGAAAGCTCTGGGCATTTTAAATACAGGTTAAATGCAATGGAGGTCCAATCAGATCCAATCAGCAAGGTCTCAGCTAATTTGCTGATCCCCTCTGCAAAAACCTACAGATTGTAGCACTTCCCAGCAAGCTCTGTGCAGTTTGAATGTAGTTTAAATGCAATGTAGATCCAATCATATCCAATCAGCAGTTTTTCAGCTACTTTTCTTCTCCCTCCTCCACAAATGTACAGATTTTAGCACTTTCCAGAAAGGTCTGGGCAGTTTAAATGCAGTTTAAATGTAATGGAGATCCAATCAGGTCCAATCAGGAGGGTCTCAGCCAGTTTTCTGCTCCCCCATACACAAACCTACAGATTGTAGCACTTCCAAGCAATCTCTCGGCAGCTTAAATGCATTTTAAATGCAATGGAGATCCAATCAGATCCAATCGGCAGGGTCTCAGCTACTTTTCTGGTCCACCATCCACAAATGTACAGATTGTAGCACTTCCTGGCAATCTGTGGGCAGTATAAATGCATTTTAAGTGCAATGGAGATCCAATCAGATGCAATCAGTGGGGTCTCAGCTAATTTGCTGCTCCCCCCTCCACAAAATTACAAATTGAAGCACTTCCCAGGAAGCTCTGGGCAGTTTAATTGCATCTTAAATGCAATGGAGATCCACACAGATCCAATCAGCAGGGTCTCAGCTACTTTTTTTCTCCCGCTCCAGAAACCTACAGATTTCAGCACTTCCTAGCAAGCTCTGGTCAGTTTAAATCCAGTTTAAATGCGATGGAGATCCAATTACATCCACTCAGCAGGGTGTCAGCTACTTTCTGCTTTCCCGTCCACAAACCTAGAGATTACAGCACTTTCCAGCAGTCTCTGGGAAGTTTAAATGCACGTTAAATGCAATGAAGATCCAATCAGAGCCATTCAGCACATTCCTAGCTACTTTTCTGATTCCCTCACACACAGACACACACACCCCATCTACAAACATACAGATTATAGCACTTCCCATCAAGCTGTCGGCAGTATAAATGCAGTTTAAATGCAATGGAGATCCAATCAGATCCAATCAGCAGGGTCTCAGCTACTTTGCTGCTCCCCCCTCCACAAACCTACAGTTGGTACCACTTCCCAGCAAGCTCTGTGCAGCTTTAATGCAGTTTAAATGCAATGGAGTTCCAATCAGCAGGGTCTCAGCTATTTTTCTGCTCCCCTCTCCACAAACCTAAAGATTGTAGCACTTCCCGGGACGTTCTGGCCAGTTTAAATGCAATTTAAATGCAATGGAGATCCAATCAGATCCTTTCAGCAGGATCCTGGAATCTTTTCTGCTCCTCCCTCCACAAACTTACAAATTGTGTTGTTGTTAGTTGCGAAGTCGTGTCCGACCCATCGTGACCCTATGGACAATGTTCCTCCAGGCCTTCCTGTCCTCTACCATCTTCTGGAGTCCAGTTAAGCTCACGCCTACTGCTTCAGTGACTCCATCCAGCCACCTCATTCTCTGTCGTCCCCTTCTTCTATTGCCCTCAATCTTTCCCAGCATTAGGCTCTTCTCCAGTGAGTCCTTCCTCCTCATTAGGTGGCCAAAGTATTTGAGTTTTAGCTTCAGGATCTGGCCTTCTAAAGAGCAGTCAGGGTTGATCTCCTCTAGGACTGACCGGTTTGATCGCCTTGCAGTCCAAGGGACTCGCAGGAGTCTTCTCCAGCACCAGAGTTCAAAGGCCTCAATTCTTTTGCGCTCAGCCTTTCTTATGGTCCAACTTTCACTGCCATACATTGCAACTGGGAAGACCATAGCCTTGACTATACGCACTTTTGTTGACAGGGTGATGTCTCTGCTTTTTAGTGTGCTGTCTAGATTTGCCATGGCTTTCCTCCCTAGGAGCAAGCGTCTTTTAATTTCTTGACTACAGTCCCCATCTGCAGTGATCTTGGAGCCCAGGAAAATAAAATCTGTCACTACCTCCATTTCTTCCCCATCTATTTGCCAGGAATTAAGAGGGCCGGATGCCATGATCTTAGTTTTCTTAATGTTTAGTTTCAACCCAACTTTTGCACTCTCCTTCTTCACTCGCAACAAGAGACTCTTCAGTTCCTCTTCACTTTCTGCCATTAGAGTGGTATCATCTGCATATCTTAGGTTGTTGATATTTCTTCCAGCAATCTTAATTCCAACTTTTGATTCATCTAGCCCTGCCTTTCTCATGATGTGCTCTGCATATAAGTTAAATAGGCAAGGCGACAGTATACAGCCTTGCCGGACTCCTTTCCCAATTTTGAACCAATCAGTGGTTCCGTGTCCAGTTCTCACTGTTGCTTCTTGGCCCGCATATAGGTTTCTCAAGAGACAAATAAGATGTTCTGGTACTCCCATCTCTTTAAGAACTTGCCACAGTTTGTTATGATCCACACAATCAAAGGCTTTAGCATAGTCAATGAAGCAGAAGTAGATGTTTTTCTGGAACTCTCTAGCTTTTTCCATGATCCAGCGTATGTTGGCAATTTGATCTCTAGTTCCTCTGCCTCTTCGAAATCCTGCCTGTACTTCTGGTAGTTCTCGATCCACATACTGCTGGAGTCTAGCTTGTAGGATTTTAAGCATAACTTTACTATCATGAGAAATGAGTGCAATGGTGCGATAGTTTGAACATTCTTTGGCACTGCCTTTCTTTGGAATTGGAATGTAAACTGATCTTTTCCAATCCTGTGGCCACTGTTGAGTTTTCCAAATTTGCTGGCAAATTGAGTGTAGCACTTTTACTGCATCGTCTTTTAAGATTTTGAATAGCTCAGCTGGAATACTGTCACCTCCACTAGCTTTGTTGTTGCTCAGCTTTTCTAAGGCCCACTTCACTTCACATTCTAGGATGTCTGGCTCGAGGTCAGTGACCACCTCATTGTGATTATCAGGGACGTTAAGCTCATTCTTGTATAGTTCTTCTGTGTAATTTTGCCATCTCTTCTTAATCTCTTCTGTCTCTGTTAGGTCCCTGCCATTTTGGTCCTTTATCATGCCCATTTTTGCATTGAACGTTCCCTTCATCTCTCCAATTTTCTTGAAAAGATCTCTGGTCCTCCCTATTCTATTGTTTTCTTCTATTTCTTTGCACTGTTCATTTAAGAAGTCATTCTTATCTCTTCTAGCTATTCTCTGGAATTCTGCATTCAATTGGGCGTATCTTTCTTTTTCTCCCTTGCCTTTTGCTTCCCTCCTTTCCTCAGCTATTTGCAAAGCTTCCTCAGACAGCCATTTTGCTTTCTTGCATTTCTTTTTCTTTGGGATGGTTTTGGTTGCTACCTCTTGTACAATGTTGCGAACCTCTGTCCATAGTTCTTCAGGCACCCTGTCTATCAGATCTAATTCCTTAAATCTATTTGTCACCTCTACTGTATATTCAACAGGGATATGATTTAATTCATACCTGACTGGCCTAGTGCTTTTCCCTACTTTCTTCAGTTTAAGCTTAACTTTGCAACAAGAAGCTCATGGTCTGAGCCACAGTCAGCTCCTGGTCTTGTTTTTATTGACTGTATAGAGCTTCTCCATCTTTGGCTGCAGAGTACATAGTCAATCTGATTTCTGTGTTGACCGTCTGGTGATGTCCATGTGTAGAGCCGTCTCTTGGGTTGTTGGAAAAGGGTGTTTGCTATGACCATCGTATTCTCTTGACAAAATTCTATCAGCCTGTGCCCTGCTTCATTTTGTACTCCAAGGCCAAACTTGCCTGTTATTCCGGTTATCTTTTGGCTTCCTACTTTAGCATTCCAATCCCCCATGATGATAAGGACATCATTTTTTGGTGTTAGTTCTATAAGGTGCTGTAGGGCTTCATAGAACCGGTCAATTTCATCCTCTTCAGCACCGGTGGTTGGGGCATAGACTTGGACTATTGTGATATTGAATGGTTTGCCTTGGATTCGAACTGAGATCATTCTGTCATTTTGAGGATTGTATCCCAGTATTGCTTTTCCTACTCTTTTATTGACTATGAAGGCTACTCCATTTCTTCTGAGGGATTCTTGCCCGCAGTAGTATACCTGATGGTCATCTGAATTAAATTCACCCATTCCTGTCCATTTTAGTTCGCTGATACCTAAGATGTCGATGTTCAGTCTTGTCATCTCTTGTTTGACCACGTCCAGCTTTCCTTGATTCATGGATCTTACATTCCAGGTTCCTATGGAGAAAAAATCTTTACAGCATCGGACTTTCCTTTCACTACCAGACATATCCACAGCTGAGCGTCCTTTCGGCTTTGGCCCAGTCGCTTCATTCTTTCTGGCGCTACTAGTACTAGCCCTCTGCTCTTCCCCAGTAGCATATTGGACGCCTTCCGACCTGAGGGGCTCATCTTCCAGCGTCATATCGTTTTGCCTTTTGGTACTGTCCATAGGGTTTTCATGGCAAAGATACTGGAGTGGGTTGCCATTTCCTTCTCCAGTGGATCACGTTTTGTCAGAACTCTCTGCTATGACCTGTCCGTCTTGGGTGGCCCTGCACGGCATAGCTCATAGCTTCATTGAATTACGCAAGCCCCTTCGCCACGACAAGGCAGTAATCCATGAAGGGGATTGTAAGGGGCAGTAATCCATGAAGGGGAAGTGCTACAAATTGTAGCACTTCCCAGTAAGCTCTGGGCAGTTTAAGTGCACTTTAAATGCAATGCAGATCCAATGCAGATCCAATCAGGACGATCCCAGCTACTTGTCTGATCCCCCCTCCACAAACTTACAAATTGTAGCAGTTCCCAGTAAGCTCTGGGCAGTTTAAATGTAGTTTAAATGCAATGGAGATCGAATCTTTCAAATCAGCAGGGTCTCAGCTACTTTATTTATTATTTATTTATTAATTTAATTTGTATACCGCCCTTCTCCCGAAGGACTCAGGGCGGTGAACAGGGCAATACATATTAAAAAACGAGATACAAAAATTAAAAGTGATTAAACAACAATGCCCATGAATAAGTTAGTACACATTAAAAAGTTAAAACAGATTTATAAAACCAACCCCATCCCATCAGGCCAGGCCAGCTTGTACAAAAAGGTAGGTTTTGAGATCGTGCCGGAAGGAGCGGAGGTCAGGCGCCATCCGGAGCTCGACCGGAAGATGGTTCCATAAATCCGGCGCGCCCACAGAGAACGCCCTCCCCCTGGGGGCCACCAGTCGACATTCTTTGACCGGTGGCACCCTGAGGAGGCCCTCTCTGTGGGAGCGTACTGGGCGGAGGGAAGTTGACGCCGGCTGCAGGTGCTCCCCAAGGTATTCCGGACCCATGCCATGTAGCGCTTTGTAGGTCATTACCAACATCTTGAATCTCACCCGGAAGACAACTGGAAGTCAATGCAGCTCGCGGAGCAGAGGTGTAACATGGGAGTGTCAGGAAACTCCCAACACAACTCTCGCGGCTGCATTCTGTACCAGTTGGAGCCTCCGAGTGGTCTTCAAGGGTAGCCCCATGTAGAGAGCGCTGCAGTAGTCCAGACGAGAGGTCACGAGCGCGTGAGTGACCGTACGTAAGGCATCTTCCCCTTCCACAAACCTATAGATTTTGTACTTCCCACCAAGCTCTGGGCAGTTTAAATGCAATGGAGATCCCAGCAGATCCAATCAGCAGGGTCTCAGCTATTTTTCTACTCCCTCCTCCACAAACCTACAGACTGCACTTCCCAGCAATCTCTGGGGAGCTTAAAGGCACTTTAAATGCAATGGAGATCCAATCAGATCCTTTCAGCAGGATCCCAGAAACTTTTCTGCTACTCCCTACACAAACGTACAGATTCTAGCTCTTCCCAGCAACCTCTGGGTACTTTAAATGCACTTTAAATGCAATGGAGAGCCAATCAAATCCAATCAGCAGGATCCCAGCAACTTTTCTGTTCCCCCCTCACAAACGTAGATTTTTCAGCACTTCCAAGCAAGCTCTGTGCATTTTAAATGCAGTTTAAATGCAATGGAGATCGAATCTTTCAAATCAGCAGGGTCTCAGCTACTTTGCTGCTCCCCCCTCCACAAACCTCTGGGCAGTTTAAATGCAATGGGGATCCCAGCAGATCCAATCAGGAGGATCCCAGCTACTTGTCTGATCCCCCCTCTACAACCATACAGATTGTAGCCCTTCCTAGCAACATCTGGGTAGTTTAAATGCAGTTTAAATGCAATGGAGATCCAATCAGATCCAATCAGAAGAGTCCAAGTTATTTTTCTGCTCCCCACTCCTCAAACCTACAGATTGTAGCTCTTCCCAGCAAGCTCTGGGCAGTTTGAATGCACTTTAAATGCAATGTAGATCCAATCATATCTAATCAGCAATGTTTCTGGTCCACCATCCACAAACGTACAGATTGTAGCACTTCCCGGCAATCTATGGGCAGTATAAATGCATTTTAAATGCAATGGAAATCCAATCAGATCCAACCAGCAGTGTCTCAGTTACTTTTATGTTCCCCCATGCACAAACTTACAGATTGTAGCACTTCCCGGCAATCTCTTGGGAGTATGAATGCAGTTTAAATGCAATGGATATCCAATCATAGGCAATCATCAGGGTTTCAGCTACTTTTCTTCTCCCCCCTCTACAAATGAACAGATTGTAACACTTCCCAGAAAGCTCTTGGCAATTTAAATGCAGTTTAAATATAATGGAGATCCAACCAGGTGCAATCAGGAGGGTCTCAGCCAGTTTTCTCCTCCCCCCTACACAAACATACATATTGTAGCACTTCCCGGCAATTTGTGGGGAGTATGAATGCAGTTTAAATGCAATGGATATCCAGTCATATTCAATCCTCAGGGTTTCAGGTATTTTTCTTCTCCCCCCCCTTCACAAATGTAAAGATTGTAACACTTCCCAGAAAGCTCTGGCCATTTTAAATACAGGTTAAATGCAATGGAGGTCCAATCAGATCTAATGAGCAAGGTCTCAGCTACTTTTCTGCTCCCCTCAGCAAAAACCTACAGATTGTAGCACTTCCCAGCAAGCTCTGTGCAGTTTGAATGTAGTTTAAATGCAATGTAGATCCAATCATATCCAATCAGCAGTGTTTCAGCTACTTTTCTTCTCCCTCCTCCACAAATGTACAGATTTTAGCACTTTCCAGAAAGGTCTGGGCAGTTTAAATGCAGTTTAAATGTAATGGAGATCCAATAAGGTCCAATCAGGAGGGTCTCAGCCAGTTTTCTGCTCCCCCATACACAAACCTACAATTTGTAGCACTTCCAAGCAATCTCTCGGCAGCTTAAATGCATTTTAAATGCAATGGAGATCCAATCAGATCCAATCGGCTGGGTTTCAGCTACTTTTCTGGTCCACCATCCACAAATGTATAGATTGTAGCACTTCCTGGCAATCTGTGGGCAGTATAAATGCATTTTAAATGCAATGGAGATCCAATCAGATCCAACCAGCAGTGTCTCATCTACTTTTATGTTCCCCCGTGCACAAACTTACAGATTGTAGCACTTCCCAGCATTCTGTGGGTAGTATAAATGCATTTTAAATGCAATGGAGATCCAATCAGATCCAATCAGCGGGGTCTCAGCTAATTTGCTGCTCCCCCCTCCACAAAATTACAAATTGAAGCACTTCCCAGGAAGCTCTGGGCAGTTTAATTGCATCTTAAATGCAATGGAGATCCACACAGATCCAATCAGCAGGGTCTCAGCTACTTTTTTTCTCCCGCTCCAGAAACCTACAGATTTCAGCACTTTTTAGCAAGCTCTGGTCAGTTTAAATCCAGTTTAAATGTGATGGAGATCCAATTACATCCACTCAGCAGGGTATCTTTCTGCTCTCCCATCCACAAACCTAGAGATTGCACCACTTTCCAGCAAGCTCTGGGCAGTTTAAATGCAATGGAGATCCAGTGAGATCCAATCAGCAGGGTCTCAGCTACTTTTCTGCTCCCCCCTCCACAACACAACAGATTGTAGCACTTCCCATCAAGCTGTGGGCAGTATAAATGCAGCTTAAATGCAATGGAGATCCAATCAGATCCAATCAGCAGTGTCTCAGCTCCTTTTCTCCTCCCCCCTCCACAAACATACAGATTGTAGCATTTCCCAGGAAGCTCTGTGCAACTTAAATACAGTTTAAATACAGTGGAGATTGAATCAGATCCAATCAGCAGGGTCTCAGCTAATTTGCTGATCCCCCCTCCACAAAATTACAAATTGAAGCACTTCCCAGGAAGCTCTGGGCAGTTTGATTGCATCTTAAATGCAATGGAGATCCACACAGATCCAATCAGCAGTGTCTCAGCTCCTTTTTTGCTCCCGCTCCAGAAACCTACAGATTTGAGCACTTCCTAGCAAGCTTTGGTCAGTTTACATGCAGTTTAAATGCGATGGAGATCCAATTACATCCACTCAGCAGGGTGTCAGCTACTTTCTGCTTTCCCATCCACAAACCTAGAGATTGCAGCACTTTCCAGCAGTCTCTGGGAAGTTTAAATGCACGTTAAATGCAATGAAGATCCAATCAGAGCCATTCAGCACATTTCTAGCTACTTTTCTGATTCCCTCACACACAGACACACACACCCCGTCTACAAACATACAGATTATAGCACTTCCCATCAAGCTGTCGGCAGTATAAATGCAGTTTAAATGCAATGGAGATCCAATCAGATCCAATCAGCAGGGTCTCAGCTACTTTGCTGCTCCCCCTGTTATGTATGCAGGCACCTGCATAGCAACAGCCACCAGGGGGCGTTGGCCTGAACGGTTTTGGCGGGAAACCCAGTTTCGGCGGGAAACCTAGGGCCAACACCATTGGCTGTCCGCTTACCTGGCTAGGTATTTAAGGAGGCCAGGTAACCCTCATTCCTCAGTACGCTACCCCCCTTCCAATAAAGAGCTGAGCATGTACTCCGGCTGGCGTCTCTTCCTTGCGTCGGACCCACTACACAATAGTGGCGACGAAGGTGGGATTGCTGCCGACAAGGAGCTGAAGTCACTGGGGGAGTGCTCCGCGAGCTGAAGGGAAAGGCATTTTCCTTCCTTCTTTCCCCCACGACCGCCAGCCGACCGGACCACGCCGGTCACCGCACCCGCGACCGAGACCGCACCAGCACCGTGATGGCCAGAGCCAGACAACCCCACGAATTCGACACCCGCCACCCCGAGACATGGGCCCGTTACCTGGCTCACGCCGAACTGTACATGCGGTTCAATCAGATCTCGGAGGACGGCGCGAAGGCGGCCGCCCTGCTCTGCATCGGGGGACCAGCGCTCCTGGAGATAGCCGCGAACCTGTTCGCCCAGGAGGCCATCAACACCATCGCGTGCCGGGACCTCGTGGCCCGGCTCAATGCCCACTTCAAGCCCCGGCGCTCCAAAGTGGCCGCGCGGTCACAATTCGAAAAGAGGGACCAGCGCCCCGATGAGTCCGGTGCCGAGTTCCTCGCCGCCCTACGAGAAGCCGCCGTCGCTTGCAGGTTCTCAAACTTGGAGGAGCAGTTACGGGACTGGCTGATTTGCGTCCTACAAGACAGGCGGCTGCAACTGTGCCTGTTTGAGAGAAAGGAGGTCTCACTCCAGGAAGCCAAGGACGCCATCCTGGCCCACGAAGAGGCCTGCAGGGCTGTCCAAGCAGTCCAGGAAACCCGGACTGGCAGCCAGGCAACCAGCATCCACCAGCAAATCGCTACGGCCGAGGACGACCAGAGCATCGACCTCCTCCAGCGGAAGTCGACCCCCGACCAGCGAGCCAGACGCCCAGACAAGCCCAGGCCTCCCAGCAACACCGCCAACCCTCAGAAGTGCGCAGGGTGTGGTGGGAACCACGTGCGCAGCCTCTGTAAGATCCAGTCCACCATGTGTCGGGCCTGCAAGAAAACAGGCCACATAGCCGCGGTCTGTTATAGCCGCCGCCCCCGAGAGGAGATCCACGAGCTGCAACCGGAGGAGTCGCTGTTCGAAGGTACTGGGGCCCCGACCAAAACGCGAATTGGCTATGTTGAGAGCCGGCTGGCCATTAACCACACGGGCAGCTGCCGGCTGCTCAAACCCAAAATTAGACTAACAATCCGCTTGCAAGGCATCCCTTGCAGCATGGAGCTTGACTCCGGATCAGCGGTCTCGATCATTTCGGACGAGACCCTTAACTACATAAATAGGGGGGCGGAGCCAAGATGGTGGAGAGGCAGCAAAGGCTGTAAAGAGCTCCTCCAAAAGTAAAAGTTTTATTTTATTTTACTTTATTTTTATTTTAACTTTTTAACCTCTTTTAATATTGTATTTTAACCTACACCTTTTTAACTTTTTAAACCCATTTTTAATCCATTTTAACCTTTTAAACCATAGTTTTAAACTTATTTTTAAACCTGTTTTAACAAACCGAATGGGGAAAAGAAGGAAGAGGCAGCACTCTGCAGCAGAAAGTATATCCAAGCCTTTGAAGCAGCAGAAAATGGAGGATTATATTGCAAACAGACAGTCTGCTCTAGTAAGTAACTCATTCGCAGGCACCTTATCAGATAAATTTAATTTATGTGACTCATTGGAATGGGACTTACAAACCGAACTGGAGAGCAGACAGCGTGTGGAGTTGTCCTCCTCCCTCTCGGAAAATGGCTCCCCTCCTTGGAATCTGGCAACAGCCTCTTTTACACAGGAGGGAGATGTAGCAAATTTGAAGGGGGAAAATGTGACAGACTTCCTCTCTAGACAAATTTTGCTTACAGCTCAAACTGTAAACTCAATATATGATCTCTTGTCAATTGTCATAAATAAGGTCGACTGCCTGAAAGAATCTTTTGCAAAGTTTGTTAGGAGCCACCCAAATACTGTAGAAGGACTTGGGAGGATAACCATGGACAGACATGGGATGGCTAACTCAGAAAATGAAATTAGAGAAAGACCTTGTTCTCCTCCCAAAAATTTGAACACCTACAGCGAAAACACTCAATCAGGCAAAGGTCTAAGAGATGACCAATATAACTACAGTCTGCAAACTAACCAGGTTACTTTGCAAATTTATGACAAGAGAGTAAATAGAGGGCGTTGGAACAATAGAAAAGCTATTAGGCTGTCTCTGAGCCAGCTGCTCCGCTGTGAATTCACTCTGATAGATCTACTACATGCAGAGTGGCTGCCAGCAAGAACACAATGTATGAGAATTCTCCTATCGTTCAAGCAGCCCACAATTCCCTCCATGCTCTTCAGAATGAAGACCTTTCTGAGCCTCTTCTCTGTTAGATGTTTTGTGCCAGCCATGGCAGTTCCCCAAAAAAGGTCATCAGATGGGAGCAAAGAGGCTTCTTTGCTCCCACTGGTGGGTCAGGGGTCCCCGGCCCCTGCAGCCCCTGCAGCCCCATTGGCGAGAGAGTTTTATGGTAAGGGAGGGGCCGAGACCCCCCATAAATACCTCTGCTCAAGGGGCTGCTCTCTGCTTGCTTGCTCTCTGTTCTCTTTGTTCTTTCTTTTGCTTGCTCGCCTATCCATGAGCTCAACCCAGGCATGGATGCCTCCATGCCAGGGAACTCTTTCTATTTACTTTATCGTTAAATAAAGCTTTGAATGATTGCATCCCTGCGTGATGCCTTTTACTTGGGAGCACCTTAACGAACATCGACCTCGTGAGACCATCTCACAAGTTGGAAGCAAGAGGATGGTTTAAGGCAACGCTTCCAAGCCACGCAAGATGCCTGGACATTCCAGCAAGAACCCATTTGAAACGGATGGCAGGAGGTCCCCGATTGTGACAAGGAGTCTTCAATCAAAGACGGCAGCCCTGCATCCAGCCCCTGACGCAAGCTCCGCTCCAGGTGAGAGCACAGATGACCTCTATTCCCCCAGAGGACCCAGCTCAGTGCCAGGGACCCCTTCGCATGCCTCCCTACATCTGCAAGCCACAGAGGGAAGCATGGAAGGCTTACAGTCTACCGAAGACTGCTCAGATGCAGCGGAAACGGCCCGGGCCCAAGACAGGCGCCGCGTGGACCAGATGAATGACCAGGAACGCAAGAAGCTGCTTCTAAAGTTCCTTGCAGCACAAAGGACGTCACAAGCCTCTCCACAGGAGATGCCAGCGCAGGAGGCCTCTGGACACCGGGTAAGTCCTTCCCCAGCGCCCACGAGGCCCCCTAACATGGCGCCGGCCACCCTGAGTGACCCCGGGATCCCGGAGCTTTTGGTGTGAAATTTCCCACCAAACTGTGACCTACAGCTTCCGGGGGCAACCGGAAGCAAGATGGCGGCACCCAGGACACCCACATGGCCTGATATTGATAGGCCTAAGCCAAGCCTCGAGGCCCAGCAATCGATGGCATCCAGCCGAAGCAGCATGGAAACCCCCTGGTCCTCCCCACCAGAAAGCCTCAAGGCCTATGATAGCCTCAAAGCCTGCCCAGCCGAGACTGCTACAGCAGGGCTTGAAGCAGCCATCCAGGTCCTGGTTGCGGCCCTGGAAGCCAAAAGGACCGCAGCCTCAACATCGGGGGTAGCCAGCCTCCCTCGCCAACCCCAGGGGGCTCCCAGAAGAGTTCCAAGGCCTTCAATCCTCTCCCTGGGGCCTAACTGCCAAGAGGGGTCCGACCTGGAGTCTCCCAGCTGCGTCCTGCAACCCCAGAGGGTCCCCAGTGAACCCCTGGGCCCTCCAGCCTCCTTTTGGCGCCGCCCAGACGCCCTGCTTGCCAGATGGTCTTCGGGGGGGCTCCGGATGAGGCCCCCTCCTCCAGCACCGTCTTCAGCCGCCTCCAGGGTCTTCAGGACTAGCGATGGGCTTCAGGCAATCCGGGCAATCCATGTGCCATCCAGCCCCCATCCTGCGATCTTTGCCCCCCGGTGAGTGTTCCAGTGCCGGGGGGGGCTTCAGGAGGAATCTTTGGGGCTGCTGCGGCCTTCAGCCCCTCTTCAAGCCCAAATTTCGGCCTGCAGACCTGGGCCAGGCCCTCCCTCTGCCTCATGGGCTCAAATGAATTCTGAGCATGCCCAGTCGGGGCCATCCAACTCTGAGCATGCCCAGTCGGGGCCATCCAAAAATCAGAGAAAAATACCACCATCTACCAGCAGAGGGGTCCCTCTTCCATTCACATCAATGGAAAATTCACAGATCTTTATAAATGGATTTAGAGCCAAGGAAAATTCCTTTTTATCTGCTCCTGCATTCTTAAATAAATTTGAAAAACTGCAACTTGGGGGGGAAAATTTCAGCAGATGGAGTAAAGAAGTGCAGATGTATCTATTAGAGCAAGGGACTCTAGAGATGGTTCTGGACCCCCCACCTCTTCCCTGGGGACCCCAAGAAGAGTGGTATCATAGGAAAGCATATACCACTCTACTGAGTTCACTGGATACTAACTTGTACTCCAGCATTCCAGATGGGCTCACAGCTGGTGAAGTTTGGCGGTTATTATACAATTTATTCAACAGCGACAGCATCGGTTCGATCACCAGACTCACAACTGAGTTTTACACCACTAGACTCAGATTTGGATCTAGCATGGCCGAACACCTGGGAAAATTGAAAGCACTCAGGGCAGAACTGATGTCCAGAGACTACCTTGTACCTGAGGCTAACATGGTTGCTGTCATTCTGGCTTCCCTGGACAAAAATTGGAGCAGCTTCATTGTTTCACTGGAGGGGACAACGAAGGAAGCCATGACTCTGTCCTACCTCACAGGGAGACTCATTGAGGAAGATAGGAGACGAAGAGATGCAGGAGAATACGCCAGAGTTACCACCGAGCGAACCAGCAGGAGGCACCACAACTCAGAGCAGGTTAATGCTCTACTTAAGTGTTTCATCTGTAGCTCTGAGGGGCACCTGAAGAAGGACTGCCCCATCACCAACAAGGCCCCAAGCGTGGTCCCAATCAAGGAAGGGGCAAGCGGCAAGGTAGGGGGCGTGGCGGGGGCAAAGGTAGTGCCAAGGGCAATTTTGTGCATACTTGTCCTCTCACCCCCACCACAAAGGCTGATAGCCCCACTGACTTATGGTTACTGGACTCTGGAGCTTCATCTCACATTACCAATATGAAACAAGGGTTTAAAAGGTTAAAGAAAATTAACTCATCTGTCAAGGTGGCCAATGGTGATAAGGCTTTGGTTGTTGGGGAGGGCACTGTTTCTGTACCCGGGCTGGGAAAAGTTGAAGGGGTATTGCATGCTCCCTCCATTGCCAACAACCTATTAAGCATTATCAAATTATGTGACGATGACAGGGTGGAAGTTTTATTTCGCAAAGGGGGAGGTCATGTCACCAGGAACCAGAGGGTCATTGGAAATATTGCCATCATAAATGGTTTGCCATACTTCTCCCCTGAAAAACCACCCACAGAGGACAGTCCACCGGATGCCACCTCAGAAGAGGCCTGCGCACGGAAAGAGAGAAAGCCCCCACAGCCAGCCCCAAGGCTGTCTAAGGAGCGCAAGGCCGAAGCGGTTGCACCCAAGCCACCTCAGCCAGCCCCACGGCTTTCCAAGGGCAGTGTGGACAAGAAACCCGAACCTCAGCAGTCACCTAAAGCACCGCTCAAGGCAACCAGAGCCAAGAGGGTGTCAGTGGGGAAGCCACTCCACGATAAGTGTGCCCATCTCTTACACCGAAGATTAGGTCATGCGAGCTTCCCTGTGGTTAAAAAGATGGGAGAGTTTGCTGAGGGAGTCCAGCTCAAGGATTGTGAGGTGTTCCTGGACTGTGCCATCTGTAAGAGGACAAAGAGGAAGGCTGCCCCCATCCCTAAGGTGTCACTGCGTAAGGCCCAATACCCGTACCAACTAGTACATGTTGATTTGGTTGGGCCTTTCACACCATCCCTAGGGAAAAAACAGTATTTTCTCACTGCCGTTGACGATTTTTCACGATACGGCCACGTGTATACCCTCACAGAAAAATCCGAAGCCTTTGACGCCATTAAATCACTGTATGACTTTGTAGAGACCCAGTATAAGACCAAGATTGCACAACTGCAGAGCGACCGCGGGGCAGAGTTCATGTCCCGAAAATTCCAGGACTGGGTAAGGCGTAAGGGCATCCGCCATTTTCTTACCGCGCCATTCACTCCCTCTCAAAATGGCGTGGCAGAGAAAAGAAATGGAATCCTGCAAACTATGATGCGTAGTCTGATTGCAGACGCTGGGGTCGCAGAATCATACTGGGCAGAGGCGGTGCACTACGCCAATTACACCTTAAACTGCACCTGGAGCAGTGTTGTGGACCAGACCCCATATTTCCTGGTCCACGGTAGGAAACCAAGTCTGGGACACTTGCGTGTGTTTGGCTCCTAAGCTTGGGTGCACATTCCCAAGCAGCTGCGGAAGAAGGGGAGATCTGTGTCCCAGAGACAGGTTCTTGGGCTATGCTCCTGGCTCCAAGGCCTACCGTTTCCTGGGAGAAGGGGGCAGGACTGTGACTTCCCAATCTGCCTCCTTCGAAGAGGACTCCAATTGGACCCAGATGCACTCGAATGATCTGAGCCCATATGTCAACCGACCCAGCAAGGACACACCGACCACGACATCACCTGAGACGACCACATACCCTGCCACCGACGAAAGTGAGGAACAAGACGAAGATGTCATCCTACCTGGATCAGATGGGGAGGATGTGCCGTCCAGTCCCAAGGGGGAAGACACGCCGTCTTCACCCCCAGCGACGCCTCAGAGACCCGCGGAAGAAAAGGGTGGTGAGTGGCAGAAGGTCAGGAGATCAAAGCGGTCCAACAAAGGGATCCCGCCAAAGAGAATCGACATTGGGCACATTGCGTCTGTCAACAGCGTTGTGGTCACCCCAAAATCCTTCTCTGACATCCAGGAGCTGCCCATCGAAGAACAGGAGAAATGGCAGCTCGCGATGGAGAAGGAAATGGAGAGCCTGAAGAAACTCAAGGTCTTCACCCCCCAGCAGCCACCAAAGGAGAGGAAAGTCATTGGCACAAGGTGGGTTTACAAGGCCAAACCACTTGCCAATGGCCTCTACCTGTATAAGGCCCGTTTGGTAGCTCAGGGGTTCGCTCAGCGCTACATGGAGGACTACGGGGAGACCTACTCTCCAACCGTCCAGGCAGAGAGCATCAAGGCCGCCCTCGTAACTGCAGCCGCTCTGCGGGAGGAAGTCTTCCAATTCGACATCCAGACGGCTTACCTCCACGCCAACCTAGACCGGCAGATCTACGTGAGGGCCCCTCCTGGCTACCAGCAGGAAGGGGGATATACATGGTTGCTCCACAAAGGGTTATATGGCCTTAAGCAGTCGGGGAAACTATGGTACGACTGCCTTAGAAAAAGTTTAGAACGAGTTGGTTTCACTGCATCCCATGCAGATGAATGTGTTTTCATACGCAGCTCCAAGGGTACCACAGAACGGGTGTTAGTTTATGTGGATGACCTACTATATGTAGGGCCTGACAAGGAAGGGTGTGACGAATTTGCCAAGGCCCTGGAGGAAAAGTTTACCCTGAAGTCTTTGGGGCGGGTTGACAAGTACTTGGGTGTGCACATCTTGGCCACTAAGGGGGGGTTCGCCCTATCTCAGAAAGAAAAGATAGAGGAGTTATTGGCCAAATGCAAAATGGCAGAATCTAACCCAACGCGTAGCCCGATACAAAGTGACTATTACAATCACACTCACAAGGACGGTCCTGAGTTCACAGATAATACGCTTTACAGATCTGTGATCGGCTCCTTGCTATATATCAGCAATTGGAGCAGGCCTGACATAGCTTTAGCTGTGAATCTACTGTCCAGGCATGTGGAACACCCAAAGGAATTCCACTGGACTGCTGTTAAAAGGGTACTTAGGTACCTCAGGGGCACGACCGATGCTCTCCTTGTGCTGGAACCAGAGAAAGGGAAGACGGCCCAGCTCTCCGCTTACTCAGACGCAGACTGGGCTGGCGACACCAAGAGTAGACGGAGCACCTCTGGTTTCCTCATATTGCTAAATGGCTGTCCTATCCATTGGCATGTTAGGCAGCAAAAATTTGTTTCTTGCTCCACAGCCGAGGCTGAATATGCCAGCCTGTCAGACACGGCCAATGATTTGATTTGGTTCGATGCTCTGATAACGAGCATCTGGGCATCTCCCCCTCTGCCCATCCAAATTCAAGAGGATAATACGGCTGCAATTGCAATCTCGGGAGCATATGCAGTGGGTTCTAGGTCCCGCCACATAGACATACGCTATAAAAATGTCAGGCAGCTTACCAAAGAGGGGTTTATACACGTTGAGCATTGTAATACAACTGACCAGATAGCTGATCTGTTCACCAAACCTGTTCCCATTGACCGGCACAACCTTCTGTGTAAGCGTTTGTGTTTGGTCTTCTGAATGTGTTTATGCATGTCTATGACACCTGCTCGCCCCCTCACACACATTCACTGGTCCCTGTCATTGGCTGGCAAGAAGGGGAATTGTTAGATGTTTTTGTGCCAGCCATGGCAGTTCCCCAAAAAAGGTCATCAGATGGGAGCAAAGAGGCTTCTGATCTGCCACTGGTGGGTCAGGGGTCCCCGGCCCCTGCAGCCCCATTGGCGAGAGAGTTTTATGGTAAGGGAGGGGCCGAGACCCCCCATAAATACCTCTGCTCAAGGGGCTGCTCTCTGCTTGCTTGCTCTCTGTTCTCTTTGTTCTTTCTTTTGCTTGCTCGCCTATCCATGAGCTCAACCCAGGCATGGATGCCTCCATGCCAGGGAACTCTTTCTATTTACTTTATCGTTAAATAAAGCTTTGAATGATTGCATCCCTGCGTGATGCCTTTTACTTGGGAGCACCTTAACGAACATCGACCTCGTGAGACCATCTCACATTCTCAATATTTCCAATATGGGTCTTTTGCTCAGAAAAAGTGTGCCCACTCCTGAAACAGCGTCACCAAGAGGGAACTGTCGCTTTAAATCTAGGCTGCAACAGCCCTCACACTCCTAAGCTTGAGGCTGCTGCAACTGAACTGACCCTGAGAAAGCAAAGAAGCAATATACGAACTGTGTTACCCACAGCTGCAGGAACTGCTGAGGATGTGCCAGAGGAAATGTTGATTGACTTATTCAGTGCATTACCTGAACCTGAGCAAGTTAACATCATTCAAAGATTGGATGACCTAAAAGAGGCACTGACGACAACTCAATCTACAGCAAAGCCTCTATCTAATTTGGCTCCACTAACCACACAACCTTGTGACAAGATATTTAATCAACAATCTGCCTTTACCTCAACAGAAAAAAAAGGTGTTGTCACACAGGCTGAGAGTGGGGTAACTGCACTGACTGACCCAGCCTCTGAGAAACAACTGAAAGACAAAGGGCTTCATCACACAGTGCCCCCTAAGCTGACAAACACTAAGGACATAATCCAGCCTACATCCTCATTTGATTTAGAAGTTCCCACAACATCTTTCCACAAGATGAACCCTCAGCCATGCCCCTCCAAAAACGGACATAAATCTACATTTATAGACTCAAGCCAGTGTACCTGTCCATTGGAAAAAAATCATTCTTGGAGCAAGAGCAGAGGCACACTGGCAACCGAGATATAGAGGAGCAACAACAAGTTCTGCAACCCATGAGGAGAAATATTGAACCTCACAACAACTGTGTTTATATGGGAAGCTTAGATGATATTGACCCAGCTCCAATGTCAAGTTGACATCTGGCATTTTTACCATCTAGCCAATCAACCAAGTCAGACCACCTTGTCTCTGAGAACCCCATACAGTTGATGACCTGGAACATAGCTGGCTGGAAAGGGATGGTTGATAGTGGACTAATGAGCTTTCTGTCTAGATTTGACGTAATAGCCTTTCAAGAAACCTGGCTAACCGAAGTGGATGAACCAGTACAATTGCCAGGCTTTCAGGGATGGGCCTCCCCAGCCCTAAAAACAAAGAACAAAGGGAGACCCTCTGGTGGGCTATGCATTCTTATAAAGGAAGAGTTGCAATGGCAGGGAGAGAAATTATATAACGAAGACAAGTATCCGTTCTTTCTAGCTGTCAAATTTGAATATGACCAGTTTGAGTTAATATTGGTAAATGTGTACATTCCTCCAAGCACATCCCAGCACTATAATTCTGAATATTGGATGGGCTTGGAAGTTATCTTAGAAGATATATCTATACTGTACCCTCAGTCCATAGTGGTATTATTAGGAGATCTGAATGCTAGACTGGGTCCCTCTCTGTATGAGCTTGCCCAGAAGAAGGGAATCCCAGGGGAGTTCTTTGATAATCATCCTCAGTGGCTCTCGAGAGACTGTAAAAGTAATGCCGCTGGCCTGCTCCTAGTCTCCTTAATTTCTAAGGGTAATCTCCAAATTTTGGGAGGTAAGGACAAGAATTATACATACCCTTATGCATACCACTCAGCCAATTCAAGTAGTGTACTGGATCTCTTTTGTGTGTCTAGAGATAAGGCTGACCTCTTCTCAGAGGTCACAGTACACCTTAGCGACAATAGCGACCATCAGCCTGTAAGTGTGACATTGCAAGGCCGCTCAGATATAAGACCATATAACATGGCTGACAGATGGCTCACCAAAAAGGTAGAGGTGACCCAAAATAAAAGGTTAATTTGGGCCAAAGTTGATACTAAGGCAATATTAGAATGCCTTAAAACAGAGAATGCTACTAAATGGGCTAGAACAATACAGTCATCTACTACTGACTGGATGTCAGCCTTCAATGCATTCTCCAATCTTTGTAACATACTGAAGAAACACCTAACAGCTAAACCTATTACAAAAAGAGCCCTAGTGGGTAGACCTCGCTGGTTTGATCCTGATTGCCAGCGACAGAAAAAGAAATTGAAGGCAGCCATGAGGCTTGCCCAGAGGAATCCTACTGCCCATATACAAGCTAAGATGCTGCACACAAGAAGGGAATATAAAAAAACTATAACATTAAAGAAAAAACGTTTTGCCATTTCAATCTGGTCAGAACTTGAGTTGGCTGCCAGAAGTCATAATTTAGTATTATTTTGGCACTCTGTAGCAGGTATCCTGAAGGAACGGAGATTTGCATTTGACATACCAATCTCTGCTGCGGACTGGGAGAATTATTATCAGTGCTTGTTTGCCCCCACCGAACCAGTAAAGAAATTATTTTTAAACAGTGATTTGGTAAATCCTACAACTCTCCCCCCTTGGCCACCAGTCTCAGAAAAGGAGATACAGTCCATCATTAAAAGCTTAAAGAGCAATAAAGCCCCAGGCGAGGTTTTTTTACCAGCAGAATTATTTAAGAAATTTCCCAACTGGTGGGGCCCTGTATTAGCAGGTCTTTTTACACACATAAATAACACCTGCCATATACCAGATGGGTGGAAGATGGCAATAGTTGTCCCCATATATAAAAAAGGGAATAAAAAGGATCCTAGTAATTATAGGCCCATCAGCCTGATTGACATTGTAGCAAAAATATATGCTAGGTACCTTTTGAACAGAATTGAAACCTGGGTAGAGGAAAACAACATCCTCACAGAAGAACAAGCAGGTTTTAGACAAAACAGATCTACTATTGATAACTGCTTTGTCTTGAACCATCTAATTGCCAAATATGCCTATAAGAGGAGACCCCTGTTTGCTGCTTTTATAGACCTTACAGCAGCATTTGATATGGTAAATAGAGACGTACTATGGAGTAAATTGACATCTCTTAAAATAGAACCCAGACTCCTGGCTTTGATTAAAGCCCTTTACACAAGTACCTGTTTGAGGGTGCGGTATGGGGATAATGGGGCCCTGACTAACAGGATTCACACAAATAAAGGGATAAGGCAAGGGTGTATCCTGGCCCCATTATTATTTAATTTATACATCAATGATTTGCCAGGGTTAATGAAGGATTCCATGGTACACATGCGATGATCCTAAATACTTACTGTAACAGCTTGCTTTATGCTGATGATATGATTTTATTATCATACTCACAAGTAGGATTACATAGGCTATTAAGAAGATTCAGCTCTTATTGCCAGGATAACTCCCTAATCATTAGCAAATCTAAATCGAAAATAATGGTGTTTGGAAGAAACCATCAGAGACATAAGTGGCAATTAGATGGCGAACCAATTGAGCAGGTTAATACCTTTGTATATTTGGGAGTAACTTTTTCCAAGACTGGATCTTGGGCCTGCCATCATCAACGGAGTACATTTAGAGCAAAAGCCCGTTTGAATTTATTGCTCAAACTAAAGAACCATAGTTACCCAGGGTCCCTAGCTCCATTACTCAAGGTTTATAAGGCTAAGGTTACGACAATGCTCTTGTATGGAGCAGAAATTTGGGGTCTTTACTCAACCACAGTTTTAGAACAAACACAGTCCCAGCACCTGAGATGTATTTTGGGTGTAGATCCAAGAACATCTGCTGCAGCAGTTAGAGCTGAATTGGGAATTCATACAATTCAGGCATTATCTAAAATTAGAGCTTATAACTACTGGTGCAAAGTTAATGAAATGGAGACTGATAGACTCCCCAAATTATGCCTACTAGAGCAAATAAAACTACAATCACAAATCTCCTGGATCACCAAACTAACACATTTTGTAAGAACCTGTGGCCTTCCTGTTTCTTGCGTAACAGGAGAACAATCTAAAAAAAGAGTTGCCCAAAGAATTAAGGATATAGAAGCACAAACTGATATAGCTATCCTTAGTAAGGTGGGTAACTTGAAATGGCTGAGTAAATACAAATGTACTTTTCAAGTGGACAGTTATTTGAAGTCACAACTCCCAAAACATCTTAGGGAGATATTTACGAGAGCAAGATTCGAACAGCTTGACACAATGGTCAGATATGGGAGATTTCATGCTATACCGTACAATGAGCGTCTCTGCATTTGCGGAGCGGCAGAGGTAGAGGACCTGGCTCACATCCTATTTGACTGTTGTCTGTATAAGAGGGTGAGAGACAGGTATCTTGGTCTATATACCAAATGAATGACCCATTGGGATCCCCATATCAAAATAACTTATCTTATGTCCGGTCAGAACTTGAAAATAACATTTAACGTAGCACAGTATTTAAACAAAATGATCCGGTTAAGATCTGCATATGTGGGACTGATTGGGGTAGATTGTAAGGGCGACTCCGAAATATAATGTTATATTTTATCTATATCTTAAATTTGTATTTTATTACTATTTCATCTTAAATTGTATCTTATTTAATTCCATTTTAAATTGTATTTTATCAAATTCCATTTTGGATTGCTTTTTTTTTATTGAAAAGTTTTAGAATACATTTTATCTTTAACAATCCCCCCCTCCCCCCACCCCTACCTATCCCTCCCTACCCCTCCCCACCATTTCCCCCTCCCCCCCCGACTTCCCAGAGCTAAGTACAAGGTATAAAAAACAAAGAACAATCATAAACCTCCATATGCTAACAACAATAAACTCTTAAATCTATCACTCTCTAGCTCATATAAGATAACTACAAACAATATTAATATTACATATATAAAAAAAAAGAAAAAAGAAAAAAGAAAAAAGAAAGGAAGACTTATTCAAATGCTAAATGAAACTTTTTAGTCCCATATTTGTTCTGGATATAATCAATCCATTTTTTCCACTCCATAATATAACGTTCTTGCGAATGATCTTTCAAGTAGGCCGAGATCTTTGCCATTTCCGCCAGGTCAGAAACCTTTAGAGTCCATTCTTCTATAGTCGGCAGTTCCTCCTTCTTCCAATATTGACCTATTAAAAGTCTTGCTGCTGTAACTAAATTCAACATCAACTTAGTGTCCACAACAGTAGCATCTGTAATTATGCCCAACAAAAACAATTGCGGACAAAACTTTATCCTTTGCTTGAAGATCTTCTGCATATTCCACCAAATTTTTATCCAAAAAGCCTTAACCTTTTTGCAGGTCCACCATATGTAAAAATATGTTGCATCTTCGCCACCACACCTCCAACATTTGGGCTGATAGTTCGGATACATACTTGCAAGCTTTTTAGGATCTAAATGCCATCTATAAAACATTTTATAAAAGTTCTCTCTTAAGTTTTGAGCTTGTGTAAATTTTACGTTCCTCACCCAGATCTTTTCCCACGTGTCCATTGTGATAACTTCTTGGATATTCTGGGCCCATTTTATCATACAATCTTTAACAAGTTCTGTTTCTGAGTCAATTTCTATCAATGCAAGATATATCCGTTTGATATGTGCTGGACCCTGATTTCTAATTTGCTTTATCAAATTTTCGTCAGTCATTGCAAAACCAATTTTCTGATCTTCTTTCCACCTGGCCCGTAACTGAGTATATTGAAACCAAGTTTGAACAATCTTCTCATCTCGCAAGAAGTTATACGGCTTTAAACACCAGACATTTCTTTCCAAGCTTAAAATCTCCTTATACGTAGTCACATCATGTTTGAAGCCTACATTTATGTTTTCTATTGCGTGTTTTGGGATTGCCCACAACGGCATCTTGTAGTTTAACTTATGTCTATATTTCTTCCAAACTCTCAACAATGCCTGTCTTAAAATATGCACTTTAAACACATTATCTACCTTCTTATCATACAACAAATATGCATGCCAGCCAAATAACAAGTCATGGCCCTCAAGATTTAATAATCTCTCTTGTGTCAAATTAATCCAATCACTTATTCCTGATAACGCAGCAGCTTCATAATATAATTTAAGATTAGGCATTTTAAGACCACCTCTTTCACGAGTATCCTGCATAATCTTAAGTTTAACTCGTGGCCTTTTCCCTGCCCAAACAAATTTATTGATACCCCGTTGCCATTCTTCCAGATTAGAATCTTTTTTAAGGACCGGTATCATTTGAAATAAAAATAGAAATTTAGGCAGGACATTCATTTTCACTGCTGCAATTCTTCCCAACAAAGACAATTGCAATTTTTCCCAGCTCTCCATTTCTTTTTGAATTTTCCCCCATAGCTTTTCATAGTTATTTTTATATAACTTTGTATTAGAGGGTGACAAAATCACCCCCAAATATTTGACCCTTTTAACAATCTCAAATCCAGTTAATCCTTCTAAAAGGGCCTTTTGCGATACTGTCATGTTTTTGGCCAGAATTTTAGTTTTTTGTGCATTAACTTTAAATCTAGAAACCTTCCCATATTGCATTATTATCTCCATCAGGTCCACAACAGAGTTTTCTGGCTGGGTCACTGTAACAACCAGATCATCTGCGAATGCTCTCAGTCTATAATCCTGATCTCTAATTTGTATACCCTTAATTCTTTCCGAATTCCGTATTTTTACCAATAATATCTCCAATGTTAAAACAAATAATAAAGGTGATAACGGACACCCTTGTCTTGTGCCCTTCTCAATGTTACATATTTCAGTCAAACTATTGTTAACTATTATTCGGGCAGTTTGTTTTTGATATAATGCCCTGATTGGTTGCAAAAATTTATCCCCAAAATTCATTTTATCTAAAACTTTCATCAAGAATTGCCAATTCAATTGATCAAAAGCTTTTTCAGCATCTAGAAAGATTAGCGCCGCAGGGATCTGGTTGTTCCTTTCCAAAAACTCCATCACATCAACTATATGCCTCACATTATTTTTCATTTGCCTACCACTAATAAACCCAGTTTGATCCCCATGAATCACCTGTTGCAGAACCCTCATCAATCTGTTAGCTAACACCTTGGCAAATATCTTGTAATCTGTATTTAAAAGTGATATTGGTCTATAGTTTTTTACTTGAGTAGCATCTTGATCTTCCTTCGGAATCAAAGAGATAAAAGCAGTTCTCCAAGACGGAGGCACCTTTCCCCCTCTCTGAATTGTCTGGAACAGTTCCTTTAACGGCATTATCAACTCCAATTGTAAATTTTTGTAGTAAGCCGCAGTCAAACCATCCGTGCCTGGCGCTTTATCCCCCTTCAGTTCCTTAATTGCTATAAGAATTTCTTCTTCTGTTATCAATTGATTAATCTCCTCCTTTTGTGCTTGCGTAAGAACCGGGATGCTAGCATTCTCCAAATATACATCAATGTCTTTTTCATTAATCTTCTCCTTAGCATATAATTTAGAATAAAAATCCACAAAAGCTTCCTTAATAAGATCCTGTTGAAACACAACCTTTCCCTTATATTCAATTTTATCTATATTAGAAGCCCTTTGCTTTTTCCTTAATCTGTAAGCTAGCCATCTACCTGGCTTATTAGCATTGCAAAAAGTATTATGCCTAGCAAACCGTAAATTGGTTGCCACTTGATCAGCCATCAACTTGTCAAATTGTCCTCTTAATAGATTAATAACCTCCTTAGTCTTCACATCCAATGGGTTCAAAATAAGGGCCTTTTCTTTTTCCCTAATTTCATTCTCCAGTTCTTTCCTTCTAACTTCCAAAGTACGTCTGCATTTATTATTCATATATATCAACACCCCTCTCATGTAGGCCTTGCTAGCATCCCAGACCATGTCCATAGAGGTATCCTTATTCATATTAATTTCAAAGAAATCCTTCATCTGCTGTTTACATTCTTCCACATTTCTCTGATTTCTAAACAAGTTCTCATTTACACGCCACGAGCGCCTATCCCTATTGTCCTTATTGATCTCTAACCAAACTGGGCTATGGTCAGAAATAGTTCTTGCACAGATCTTTACCTTCTTAATCCTAGAAAAAAAGTCATTAGTCAGCAAAATAAAATCAATCCTGGAAAAAGATTGATGTCTGTCAGAGAAAAAAGTATAATCCTTTTCATGTAGATGTGTGTCACGCCAAATATCTCGCAGTTCCAAATCGTCCTTCATTTCAAAAAAAGATTTAGGCAATCTAGCATGGCTCGGAACGCGCTTAAAAGAACCAGCCTGTCCATCTGCTTTTATCAAGTTTTGGTGACGGTTTGTTGCTGGAACTTTGCACTTTAATATGGCCCAAGGGCTAATCAATAAAGTTGTTGTTGTACATAAATAGCCGGAGCAAGCAGCGGATTAAATTATGGCCTACAAATTTAACCCTGACCGATTTCCAGAATTCACCGGTCAAGGTAAAGGGGGAGGCTACCGTCTCGGTGGGGTTTAAGGGTCGCGAAGAGCACCTTGGGGTTGTAATGGTAGAGGGCCGGAGAGCCAGCCTGGTCGGCCTAGACTGGTTCGAGGCCCTGGGAATCGCAGTTACCGGAATCCACCGGATCCAGGGGGACCCCCATCGAGACCATCTGCAAGGAGTTTGCAGACGTCTTCGACGGGACGCTGGGCAGGTACAGAGGGCCCCCCATATCATTCAAGCTCAACTCGAATGTTTCCCCCGTTAGGGTCCGGCCGCGGCGAGTCCCCTTCGTGCTCAAACAAAAGATAGAGCGCTAATTAGATAAGCTGGTGGCCCAGGGAATTTTACAGCCCGTAGATGGGGGGGAGTGGGAAACCCCTATCGTCACCCCCCTCAAATCCAACGGGGAAATAAGGATCTGCGCCAACTACAAGTGCTCGGTGAACCGCGCCCTGAACCCGCACACTTACCCGGTCCCCACGGTCAGCCACGTTCTCGCTTCCCTCCAAGGCGGCGCCATCTTTGCAAGGCTCGATCTTGCGCAGGCGTACCAGCAACTCACGGTTACCAGGGCAACAGCTGACATTCAAACCATAGTAACAAACAGGGGAGCGTTCCGGGTGAACAGGCTGCAGTTTGGGGTCAGCATTGCTCCTGGCATTTTCCAGGAAGTTATGGAAAAGACACTCAAGGGCATCCCAGGAGTCTGCCCCTATTTTGATGACATCCTGATTGCAGGAGCATCAGCAGAAGAACTGGCAGGTAGGCTCAGGGAAGTACTGTCCAGGCTGCGCACAGCTGGCCTCAAACTCAAGAGGGAGAAATGCAGCATAGGTGTTCCCTCCACAGAGTACTTGGGGTTCAGAGTAGATGCCAGGGGAATCCACCCCACAGAGTCCAAGGTGAGGGCCATCAAACTAGCATCCACCCCCAAGAACAAGGCAGAGCTACAGGCATTCCTGGGCCTGTTGAATTTCTACCATGCATTCCTCCCACACAAGGCAGCCATTGCAGAGCCACTCCACAGGCTACTAGACAAGCAAGCAGCATGGGTCTGGACTGCCGCCCACGACCATAGCTTCAGGGCCTTGAAGGCACTACTGTCGGATAAGTCCAGAGTAACCCATTTCATCGAGTCCAAGCCCATTTGCATCGCATGCAATGCATCCCCTTATGGTGTGGGCGCAGTACCCAGTCACCTTGAGCCCAATGGGGCGCAAATCCCCATAGCCTACTATTCCAGGACGCTGTCTGGAGCAGAAAGAAACTACACCCAAATCGACAGAGAAGCCCTGGCAATCGTGGCAGGAATAAAAAATTCCACGATTATCTGTATGGCAGGGAGTTCACTGTCTACACGGACCACAAACCACTCCTGGGCCTGTTCACAACAGACAGGCAGACTCCCCAAATTCTGTCCCCCAGAATGCTCCGGTGGTCCATCTTCCTTGCAGCCTACAATTGCAAGCTGGTGCACAAGCCAGGGAAGGAGATGGGCCACGCAGACGGTCTCAGTAGGCTACCCCTAGACACCCCTGATCCAGACCCGGCCCCGGCAACACAGATTCTAGCACTGCAGGAGCTACCAGAGTGCCCAGTTCATGCCAAGGACATTGCCAGCAACACAGCCACAGACAACATCTTGAGCAGGGTACACTCATGGGTTTGCACAGGGTGGCAGGACAAGTCCCCGGGGCCTGAGTTCCAGGCCTATTTCACCAGGCGCAATGAAATCTCCACGCACAGGGGCTGCCTCCTCTGGGGAAGCAGGGTCATCATTCCCACCGTAGTACGGGGCAGGGTATTGGACTCCTTACACGAGGGACACCCGGGGGGGTTAGGATGAAGGCTCTGGCCAGAAGCTACCTCTGGTGGCCAGGGCTGGACAAGGACATTGAGGAATGGGTCAAGGCCTGTTACACGTGCCAGAGATCCAGGCCAGAGATGCCACACGCACCCGTGCACAGGTGGGAGGCTACACACACACACTGGTCCCGCATCCACATTGACTACGCAGGGCCATTCCAGGGCCAACTGTTCTTAGTAGTAGTGGACAGCCACTCCAAGTGGTTGGAGGTAGTCCCGGTGCCCAACATGAACTCGGGGAGGACAATCCAGGTGCTCAGAACTCTCTTTGCCACACACGGCCTCCCCGACATAATTGTGTCGGATAACGGGCCTCAGTTTACCGCTACTGATTTTCAGGCGTTCTTGAAGGCGAACTGGATTAGGCACGCCACCTCCGCACCCTTCCATCCATCGACCAACGGGCAAGCTGAACGGATGGTAAGGACGACCAAGGACGCACTCCGGCGCATCATTAGCGGGGACTGGCATCACAGACTGGCGAAATTCCTACTCACCCAACACACCACACCATGCGTTGCTACCGGGAAGAGCCCAGCAGAGCTTCGATGGGGACGGCGCCTCATCACCAAGTTGGACCGTTTACACCCAGACCGAGTAGCAGCCGAGACGGTTAGACCACCATCACCATCAGCATCATCAGCATCATCATCATCTTCCTCGCCATCATCACCAGTACACAGAGTGCTCAACGTGGGGGACCTGGTCTGGGCAAGGAACTACGGGGCAGGGCATCCATGGGTTCCAGGGACAGTGGTTGAGAAAACTGGACCCCTCTCTTACATCGTGGGGGTGGAGGGGGACAGACACATAAGGCGACACATCGACCAGCTCAGAGGAAGGGTCCCTGAGCACACCACACACGGCCAACAGGAGAGCCACACCCCAGGAGAGGCCAACCCAAACGGAAACAACACAGAGCAGGAACCAGAGGAGGAGGGCCTCCTGAACCCAGTTCTGTTCAACCCAACACAGAGGCCTCAAGAACCAGCTGCCCAAGCCCAGGGCCAAGCCACACCCAGACGGTCCACCCGGCTCCACAGGACACCTGCCTACCGGTCGGACTATGTGTGCAGTTGACCCCTACACAGTTGCATTGTTTTTTTAATTGTTGACATACAGTGTATATAGTTGTATTTAGTTGCAAGTTGTGTCATCGTTATGTGGTTCTTCTCTAAGGGGGGAGGGGTGTTATGTATGCAGGCACCTGCATAGCTACAGCCACCAGGAGGCGTTGGCCTGAATGGTTTTGGCGGGAAACCCAGTTTCGGCGGGAAACCTAGGGCCAACCCCATTGGCTGTCCGCTTACCTGGCTAGGTATTTAAGGAGGCCAGGTAACCCTTATTCCTCAGTACGCTACCCCCCTTCCAATAAAGAGCTGAACACATACTCCGGCTGGCGTCTCTTCCTTGCGTCGGACCCACTACACAATAGCCCCCTCCACAAACCTACAGTTCGTACCACTTCCCAGCAAGCTCTGTGCAGCTTTAATGCAGTTTAAATGCAATGGAGTTCCAATCAGCAGGGTCCAAGCTATTTTTCTGCTCCCCCCTCCACAAACCTATAGATTTTGTACTTTCCAGCAAGCTCTGGGCAGTTTAAATGCAATGGAGATCTAAGCAGATCCAATCAGCAGGGTCTCAGCTATTTTTCTGCTCCCCTCTCCACAAACCTAAAGATTGTAGCACTTCCCGGGACGTTCTGGCCAGTTTAAATGCAATTTAAATGCAATGGAGATCCAATCAGATCCTTTCAGCAGGATCCTGGAAACCTTTTTGCTCCTCCCTCCACAAACTTACAAATTGTAGCACTTCCCAGTAAGCTCTGGGCAGTTTAAATGCACTTTAAATGCAATGCAGATCCAATGCAGATCCAATCAGGACGATCCCAGCTACTTGTCTGATCCCCCCTCCACAAACTTACAAATTGTAGCAGTTCCCAGTAAGCTCTGGGCAGTTTAAATGCAGTTTAAATGCAATGGAGATCGAATCTTTCAAATCAGCAGGGTCTCAGCTACTTTGCTGCTCCCCCTTCCACAAACCTATAGATTTTGTACTTCCCACCAAGCTCTGGGCAGTTTAAATGCAATGGAGATCCCAGAAGATCCAATCAGCAGGGTCTCAGCTATTTTTCTACTCCCTCCTCCACAAACCTACAGACTGTAGCACTTCCCAGCACGTTCTGGGCAGTTTAAATGCAGTTTAAATGCAATGGAGATACGATCACATCCAATCAACAGGATCCCAGCAACTTTTCTGTTCCCCCCTCCACAAACGTACCGATTGTAGCACTTCCCAGCAATCTCTGGGGAGCTTAAGGGCACTTTAAATGCAATGTAGATCCAATCAGATCCTTTCAGCAGGATCCCAGAAACTTTTCTGCTACTCCCTCCACAAACGTACAGATTCTAGCTCTTCCCAGCAACCTCTGGGTACTTTAAATGCAATGGAGAGCCAATCAAATCCAATCAGCAGGATCCCGGGAACTTTTCTGTTCCCCCCTCACAAACGTAGATTTTTCAGCACTTCCAAGCAAGCTCTGTGCATTTTAAATGCAGTTTAAATGCAATGGAGATCGAATCTTTCAAATCAGCAGGGTCTCAGCTACTTTGCTGCTCCCCCCTCCACAAACCTCTGGGCAGTTTAAATGCAATGGAGATCCCAGCAGATCCAATCAGGAGGATCCCAGCTACTTGTCTGATCCCCCCTCTACAACCGTACAGATTGTAGCCCTTCCTAGCAACATCTGGGTAGTTTAAACTCTGCCTTGGTGGCGCAGTGGGCTAATGCCTCCTTAAGTAACACCAGCTGCCTGCAATTAGTGCAGGTTCGAGTCCCACCAGGCTCAAGGTTGACTCAGCCTTCCATCCTTCCGAGGTAGGTAAAATGAGGACCCAGATTGATGAGGACCCAGATTGTTGGGGGCAATTAAGCTGACTTTGTAATAATGCCGCTTGGGGTGTGTGTGTGAAAGCCCTAATAAGCAGGCATATACATAGAATGAAGGCTACTGCTAAGCACATTGTTTTGTGCTTAAATTGTAAGCTGCCCTGAGTCTTCGGAGAAGGGCGGGATATAAATGGAATTAAAAAAAAATGCAGTTTAAATGCAATGGAGATCCAATCAGATCCAATCAGCAATGTTTCTGGTCCACCATCCACAAACGTACAGATTGTAGCACTTCCCGGCAATCTATGGGCAGTATAAATGCATTTTAAATGCAATGGAAATCCAATCAGATCCAACCAGCAGTGTCTCAGCTACTTTTATGTTCCCTGCAATGTCACGTGGTCGCACAGAGAGACGGACACTTGAGCTGGGTAGTACTTCTTTATTTGATCAGGAATGAAACTGAAGCAAAGGGGTTACCTGGCGTCTCTTTATACCTGCCCAGGTGAATCGCAGCCAATAGATTCAAACCTGGGCTTCCCGCCAGTGCAGGTGGCCAATGGATTTAAACCCTGGCTTCCCGCCAGAGCTGACCATGACCTGGGGCTGTCAACGACTAGCTCTATTCAGGCTTTCCCGCCAAAAGCGGTTATAGCCTGGAGCTGTCCAGCCCCCTGCTGTGCTGACATTCCGTGTATGCTTTAAGAGCATACACTACACCCCTTCCCCCATAGTGAGGAATTACCCTCTGTCATTCCGTCTCCCATAACTATATACACTTATTTACACTATACACAAAATTTACAATTGTTATCCCTTGGTTGCTTCTCCACCCCCTTAAGAGCGCACATAGTCCGCGAGGTAGCTTGGAGCCTTGTGCGGCCTGCTTGATCTTCTTGGGACTGGTTCTCCTGGTGGTGTGGTGCTGTGTCTAGACTCTCTTCCTTGTTGTGATTGTTGTGGTGGATTGTGGTGTGTGTGTTTTGCGGTGCCCGGGTTTTGTGTTCTGTTGTGTTCTGGTGACTGCCTGGTTTCTCTGTCAGTCTCCTGCCTGGGGTGGGGTTGCCACTGTGCCCCTCTGGTAGCCCTCCTGGGTGTTTGTATTTGCGTTGGCTCTTCCTCCTCAGCCCCCAGTGTGTCCTCAACAACCCTTTCAGGGGCCCTTTTCCTCAGCTGGTCCAGGTGCCTCTTCCAAAGGAGTCCCCCCTCCACCCTTACTTTGTAGGAAAGGGGTCCTGACTGCTCTAGTATCTCCCCTGGCACCCATGGGTGACCTGTGCTATAGTTCCTGGCCCAGATGGGGTCCCCCGTGTGGAAACTTGTTTTGATGTTGGGGGTCCCGGCGTCTGCTGCTACCCTGTCTGGGTGAAGCCTGTCCAGTGTTGTTATGAGGCGTCTGCCCCATCTGAGTTCCGCTGGGCTTTTGCCTGTGGCAGTGCAGGGTGTTGCATGTTCGTGTAGGAGGAAGGTGGCCAGTCTTTGCTTCCAATTTCCCTGTACTATGCGCTTGAGGGCATCCTTTGTTGTCCGCACGAATCGTTCTGCCAACCCGTTACTGGCAGGGTGGAAAGGAGCCAAGGTGGCGTGCCTAATCCCCAAGGTCCTCAGGAACACCTGGAAATCCGAGGAGGTAAATTGTGTTCCATTATCTGACACGATCACATCAGGCAGACCATGTGTAGCAAACATCCCCCTCAATGCTTGAATGGTTCCTGCTGAGGTCATGTTGCCCACAGGCACCACCTCCAGCCATTTAGAATGGCTGTCTACTGAAACCAGAAATGTGTGTCCTTGGAATGGCCCCGCATAGTCTATGTGTACCCTGGACCATGGGGTGTGTGTTTCCTCCCACTTGTGAACTGGTGTATGTGGCTGTTCTGGCCGTGACCTCTGGCATGTGTAACACCCTGCTACTAATTCTTCTATCTCCTTTTCCAACCCTGGTCACCACAGGTAGCTCCTTGCCAGGGCCTTCATTCTTATTATCCCTGGGTGGCCCTTGTGTAACGACTGGAGAACTCTTTCTCTAAGCCTTGTGGGGATGATGACTCTACTCCCCCACAAAAGACATCCCTTGTGTGTGGATAGTTCATGCCTTCTGGAGAAGTATGCAATGAACTCTTGCCCTGGTGATTTGTCCTGCCACCCACTGCTCACCCATGATTCTACCCTGCTCAGAACCTTGTCCTTGGGGGTCTCTGTGGCTATGTCTCTTGCGTTGAGGGGGCATTCTGGCAGTTCCTGTATTGCCAGTACTTGGGCAGCCGGTGCTGGGTCCGGCTCTGTATCCCTTAGTGGGAGTCTGCTGAGGCCATCTGCGTGCCCCATCTCTTTGCCCGGCCTGTGTACCAGCCTGCATGAATATGCAGACAGGAATATGGACCAGCGTAACATCCGGGGTGACAGGATCTGTGGTGTCTGCTTCTCTGTTGTAAATAACCCTAACAATGGCTTATGGTCAGTATATATTAGAAATTCCCTACCATAAAGGTAGTCATGAAATTTCTTTACTCCTGCAACCACTGCCAGTGCCTCCTTGTCTATCTGTGCATAATTTCTCTCTGCAGCTGACAGGGTCCAGGAGTAGTATGCGATGGGGGCCTGGGTTCCATCCTCCTCTAAATGGCTGAGGACTGCCTCAATCCCATAAGGGGACGCATCGCACACAATGCAGATTGGCTTGTCCTCCCTGAAATGTGTGACTGTAGCATTGCCTGCTAACAAGTCCTTCAGTGAGTTGAACGTGTTTGTGTGTGTGTGCGACCAGTTCCAGTGTGCCTGCTTGTCCAGTAGCCTGTGTAACGGTTCTGCAATGGTTGCCTTGTGTGGCAGGAATGCATGATAAAAGTTGAGGAGGCCCAGGAATGCCTGCAACTCAGACTTGTTTTTGGGAATTGGGGCTTCCTTGATTGCCCTGACCTTGGATGCAGCTGGGTGGATGCCCCGAGCATCGATTCTGAACCCCAGGAACTCTGTCTCCTTCACCCCAAGCTTGCATTTTTCCCTTTTTAGTTTCAGACCTGTAGCCCTAAACCTCTGTAGCACAGCTTTAAATCAGTCTGCCAGGACGTCCTCCGAGCTACCCGCAATTAGGACGTCGTCAAAATAGGGGCAAACCCCAGGTATTCCCTTGAGGGTTCTTTCCATCACCTCCTGAAAAATTCCAGGAGCGACGCTAACCCCGAACTGCAGCCGGTCTACCCGGAACGCCCCCTTGTGTGTTACGATCATTTGCGCTTCTGCCGCCTCCGGGTCAACCGGTAGCTGCTGGTAAGCTTGGGCCAGATCCAGTTTAGCAAACACCAACCCGCCTTGCAGGGACGCAAGAATGCTGCTTACCGCAGGAACTGGGTATGAATGAGCGCTCAGAGCCCGGTTGATTGTCCCCTTATAGTCGGCGCAAATTCTAATTTCGCCGTTTGCCTTGAGCGGTGTTACGATGGGGGTTTCCCATTCTGCTCCATCGACTGGCGTTAGCACCCCCTGGTCTACCAGCTTATCCAATTCCCACTCTATCTTATGTTTTAGCGCAAACGGAACTCTCCTGGCCTTCATACTTATGGGTTGCACCTGGGGGTTTAATTTAAATGAGATTGGGGGACCTGTGTACCTTCCCAGCTGCCCGTCGAACACGTCCGCAAAATCCTTGCAGACAGCTTCAAGGGAAAGGCAGCTCCGCGTCTGGTGAATCCCCGTGATTCCGATGCCCAGCGCGTTGAACCACCCTAACCCCACGAGGCTGGTCCGCTGCCCTTCGACGACCAGTACACTTAATTTGCCCTCGAACCCTTTGTACTGAACCCTCACCAACGCCTCCCCCCGGACGTTAATGGGTGAATTTTGAAAGTCAGAGAGGGTCAGTCTGGATGGCCTCAAGGGAACCCGTTGGCCGCTCCGCTTGCAAATCTCCTTAAACGTTCTGGCGGAGATGATGGACACGGCTGACCCTGAGTCCAGCTCCATTGTGCAGGGGACCCCTTGCAGCTTCACCCTCAATTTTATTTTTGGGGCTAGTGCCGCAGGGGCCCCCATTAGAAAAACGTCCGGCTGTCCCGCTGTGTGGCTGACCGTCAGTCCCGGCAACCGCTCCCCAGTACCTGTAGCGAACTGGAACTCCGCCTCCACTTCGTGCAGGCTATCCCGCTGCTTGCTCCTGCAGACCGCCGCGATGTGCCCGGTTTTCCCGCATGCCCGACAATTGGCCGACTTGAAACGGCAGGTAGACCGGGGATGCTGTCCTCCGCAGCTGGCACAACGGGTAGACCGGGAGCTGTTCGTACCGCATCCGGAGCACTGGGTAGACTAGGGTTGTCCGCAGCCGCTGTGCTGGGTAGACCGGGGCCGATTCGCGCTGTAGCCGTGGAGTTGGGTAGACCGGGGACCTGTCTACCCAACTCCGCACCTGCACTCCTGGCACCTTGGGTCCGCCGCGGCTGGTCTTGGCTCCCTCACGTTGTCTCGGTTGGAGGTGACGGGTCGCTGTTTTCGGGGGATGGCGTCCACTTCCGACTCTGCTCCGTCCACGTCGCTGCAACCGCTCAACTGGTGGATGGATCCGCCCTCTCTCGCGTCGGACTCCTCGGCCGCCTCCCAGGCTAGGAATTCCTCTTGGACATCCCTCAGGGTCAACTTCTGCTTTGCAAAGATTTTCTGGCGCAGCTTCCTGTCCCTCAATCCACAGACGATCCGATCCCGCAGCCGGATCTCTAAATTTTCAAAGTTACAGAGGCAAGCTGCCTGCCTCAGGGTGGCCATGTATTGCTTGGCAGACTCACCCGGCTGCTGGTCCCGTTTCTCGAAGCGATACCGCCAGGCGATCTCGGACGTCTCGGGCTTGAAGTGCTCGGTCAGCTTCGCCAGCAACTCGTTGTACCCGACGGTGTGGATGTCGTCGGGTGCGCAGAGACCAACCGCCAGCTGGTACGTTTCCGTGCCACAGCTGCAGAGTAGCGCAGCCGCTCTCTGCCGGTCATCTTTCACCCCGTTTGCCCTTAGATAGCACTCGAGCTGCCCGACGAAGGCTTCCCACTCCTCTGGGCGGTTGCTATTGAAAAGGGGATACTGACCCAGTTGTGCCATTCCGCCGTCTCGGTCGTCCTGCGTCTTGGTCCGGGGCTGCCGATTGGATTCCGTCCGCAGCTAACGTTGTCCGGTGCAGGATCCCACCTTCGTCGCCAGTGCAATGTCACGTGGTCGCACAGAGAGACGGACACTTGAGCTTCTTTATTTGATCAGGAATGAAACTGAAGCAAAGAGGTTACCTGGCATCTCTTTATACCTGCCCAGGTGAATCGCAGCCAATAGATTCAAACCTGGGCTTCCCGCCAGTGCAGGTGGCCAATGGATTTAAACCCTGGCTTCCCGCCAGAGCTGACCATGCTCTGGGGCTGTCAACGACTAGCTCTATTCAGGCTTTCCCGCCAAAAGCGGTTATAGCCTGGAGCTGTCCAGCCCCCTGCTGTGCTGACATTCCGTGTATGCTTTAAGAGCATACACTACATTCCCCCATGCACAAACTTACAGATTGTAGCACTTCCCGGCAATCTCTTGGGAGTATGAATGCAGTTTAAATGCAATGGATATCCAATCATATGCAATCATCAGGGTTTCAGGTATTTTTCTTCTCCCCCCCCCCCACAAATGTAAAGATTGTAACACTTCCCAGAAAGCTCTGGGCATTTTAAATACAGGTTAAATGCAATGGAGGTCCAATCAGATCCAATCAGCAAGGTCTCAGCTACTTTTCTGCTCCCCTCTGCAAAAACCTACAGATTGTAGCACTTCCCAGCAAGCTCTGTGCAGTTTGAATGCAGTTTAAATGCAATGTAGATCCAATCATATCCAATCAGCAGTGTTTCAGCTACTTTTCTTCTCCCTCCTCCACAAATGTACAGATTTTAGCACTTTCCAGAAAGGTCTGGGCAGTTTAAATGCAGTTTAAATATAATGGAGATCCAATCAGGTCCAATCAGGAGGGTCTCAGCCAGTTTTCTGCTCCCCCATACACAAACCTACAGATTGTAGCACTTCCAAGCAATCTCTCGGCAGCTTAAATGCATTTTAAATGCAATGGAGATCCAATCAGATCCAATCGGCAGGGTCTCAGCTACTTTTCTGGTCCACCATCCACAAATGTACAGATTGTAGCACTTCCTGGCAATCTGTGGGCAGTATAAATGCATTTTAAATGCAATGGAGATCCAATCAGATCCAACCAGCAGTGTCTCATCTACTTTTATGTTCCCCCGTGCACAAACCTACAGATTGTAGCACTTCCCAGCATTCTGTGGGTAGTATAAATGCATTTTAAATGCAATGGAGATCCAATCAGATCCAATCAGCGGGGTCTCAGCTAATTTGCTGCTCCTTTTTTGCTCCCGCTCCAGAAACCTACAGATTTGAGCACTTCCTAGCAAGCTTTGGTCAGTTTACATGCAGTTTAAATGCGATGGAGATCCAATTACATCCACTCAGCAGGGTATCAGCTACTTTCTGCTCTCCCATCCACAAACCTAGAGATTGTACTACTTTCCAGCAAGCTCTGGGCAGTTTAAATGCAATGGAGATCCAAGCAGATCCAATCAGCAGGGTCTCAGCTACTTTTCTGCTTTCCCCTCCACAACACAACAGATTGTAGCACTTCCCATCAAGCTGTGGGCAGTATAAATGCAGCTTAAATGCAATGGAGATCCAATCAGATCCAATCAGCAGTGTCTCAGCTCCTTTTCCCCTCCCCCCTCCACAAACATACAGATTGTAGCATTTCCCAGGAAGCTCTGTGCAACTTAAATACAGTTTAAATACAGTGGAGATTGAATCAGATCCAATCAGCAGGGTCTCAGCTAATTTGCTGATCCCCCCTCCACAAAATTACAAATTGAAGCACTTCCCAGGAAGCTCTGGGCAGTTTAATTGCATCTTAAATGCAATGGAGATCCACACAGATCCAATCAGCAGTGTCTCAGCTCCTTTTTTGCTCCCGCTCCAGAAACCTACAGATTTGAGCACTTCCTAGCAAGCTTTGGTCAGTTTACATGCAGTTTAAATGCGATGGAGATCCAATTACATCCACTCAGAAGGGTGTCAGCTACTTTCTGGTCTCCCATCCACAAACCTAGAAATTGCACCACTTTCCAGCAAGCTTTGGGCAGTTTAAATGCAATGGAGATCCAAGCAGATCCAATCAGATCCTTTCAGCAGGATCCTGGAAACTTTTTTGCTCCTCCCTCCAGAAACTTACAAATTGTAGCACTTCCCAGTAAGCTCTGGGCAGTTTAAATGCACTTTAAATGCAATGCAGATCCAATCAGGACTATCCCAGCTAGTTGTCTGATCCCCCCTCCACAAACTTACAAATTGTAGCAGTTCCCAGTAAGCTCTTGGCAGTTTAAATGCAGTTTAAATGCAATGGAGATTGAATCTTTCAAATCAGCAGGGTCTCAGCTACTTTGCTGCTCCCCCTTCCACAAACCTATAGATTTTGTACTTCCCACCAAGCTCTGGGCAGTTTAAATGCAATGGAGATCCCAGAAGATCCAATCAGCAGGGTCTCAGCTATTTTTCTACTCCCTCCTCCACAAACCTACAGACTGTAGCACTTCCCAGCACGTTCTGGGCAGTTTAAATGAAGTTTAAATGCAATGGAGATACGATCACATCCAATCAACAGGATCCCAGCAACTTTTCTGTTCCCCCCTCCACAAACGTACCGATTGTAGCACTTCCCAGCAATCTCTGGGGAGCTTAAAGGCACTTTAAATGCAATGGAGATCCAATCAGATCATTTCAGCAGGATCCCAGAAACTTTTCTGCTACTCCCTCCACAAACGTACAGATTCTAGCTCTTCCCAGCAACCTCTTGGTACTTTAAATGCACTTTAAATGCAATGGAGAGCCAATCAAATCCAATCAGCAGGATCCCGGCAACTTTTCTGTTCCCCCCTCACAAACGTAGATTTTTCAGCACTTCCAAACAAGCTCTGTGCATCTTAAATGCAGTTTAAATGCAATGGAGATCGATTTTTCAAATCAGCAGGGTCTCAGCTACTTTGCTGCTCCCCCCTCCACAAACCTCTGGGCAGTTTAAATGCAATGGAGATCCCAGCAGATCCAATCAGGAGTATCCCAGCTACTTGTCTGATCCCCCCTCTACAACCGTACAGATTGTAGCCCTTCCTAGCAACATCTGGGTAGTTTAAATGCAGTTTAAATGCAATGGAGATCCAATCAGATCCAATCAGCAGTGTCCAAGTTATTTTTCTGCTCCCCACTCCTCAAACCTACAGATTGTAGCTCTTCCCCGCAAGCTCTGGGCAGTTTGAATGCATTTTAAATGCAATGTAGATCCAATCATATCCAATCAGCAATGTTTCTGGTCCACCATCCACAAACGTACAGATTGTAGCACTTCACGGCAATCTCTTGGGAGTATGAATGCAGTTTAAATGCAATGGATATCCAATCATATGCAATCATCAGGGTTTCAGCTACTTTTCTTCTCCCCCCTCTACAAATGTACAGATTGTAACACTTCCCAGAAAGCTCTTGGCAATTTAAATGCAGTTTAAATATAATGGAGATCCAACCAGGTCCAATCAGGAGGGTCTCAGCCAGTTTTCTCCTCCCCCCTACACAAACATACATATTGTAGCACTTCCCGGCAATTTGTGGGGAGTATGAATGCAGTTTAAATGCAATGGATATCCAGTCATATTCAATCCTCAGGGCTTCAGGTATTTTTCTTCTCCCCCCCCCTCCACAAATGTAAAGATTGTAAAACTTCCCAGAAAGCTCTGGGCATTTTAAATACAGGTTAAATGCAATGGAGGTCCAATCAGATCCAATCAGCAAGGTCTCAGCTACTTTTCTGCTCCCCTCTGCAAAAACCTACAGATTGTAGCACTTCCCAGCAAGCTCTGTGCAGTTTGAATGCAGTTTAAATGCAATGTAGATCCAATGATATCCAATCAGCAGTGTTTCAGCTACTTTTCTTCTCCCTCCTCCACAAATGTACAGATTTTAGCACTTTCCAGAAAGGTCTGGGCAGTTTAAATGCAGTTTAAATGTCATGGAGATCCAATCAGGTCCAATCAGGAGGGTCTCAGCCAGTTTTCTGCTCCCCCATACACAAACCTACAGATTGTAGCACTTCCAAGCAATCTCTCGGCAGCTTAAATGCATTTTAAATGCAATGGAGATCCAATCAGATCCAATCGGCAGGGTCTCAGCTACTTTTCTGGTCCACCATCCACAAATGTACAGATTGTAGCACTTCCTGGCAATCTGTGGGCAGTATAAATGCATTTTAAATGCAATGGAGATCCAATCAGATCCAACCAGCAGTGTCTCATCTACTTTTATGTTCCCCCGTGCACAAACGTACAGATTGTAGCACTTCCCAGCATTCTGTGGGTAGTATAAATGCATTTTAAATGCAATGGAGATCCAATCAGATCCAATCAGCGGGGTCTCAGCTAATTTGCTGCTCTCCCCTCCACAAAATTACAAATTGAAGCACTTCCCAGGAAGCTCTGGGCAGTTTAATTGCATCTTAAATGCAATGGAGATCCACGCAGATCCAATCTGCAGGGTCTCAGCTACCTTTTTTCTCCCGCTCCAGAAACCTACAGATTTCAGCACTTCCTAGCAAGCTTTGGTCAGTTTAAATCTAGTTTAAATGTGATGGAGATCCAATTACATCCACTCAGCAGGGTATCAGCTACTTTCTGCTCTCCCATCCACAAACCTAGAGATTGTACTACTTTCCAGCAAGCTCTGGGCAGTTTAAATGCAATGGAGATCCAAGCAGATCCAATCAGCAGGGTCTCAGCTACTTTTCTGCTTTCCCCTCCACAACACAACAGATTGTAGCACTTCCCATCAAGCTGTGGGCAGTATAAATGCAGCTTAAATGCAATGGAGATCCAATCAGATCCAATCAGCAGTGTCTCAGCTCCTTTTCCCCTCCCCCCTCCACAAACATACAGATTGTAGCATTTCCCAGGAAGCTCTGTGCAACTTAAATACAGTTTAAATACAGTGGAGATTGAATCAGATCCAATCAGCAGGGTCTCAGCTAATTTGCTGATCCCCCCTCCACAAAATTACAAATTGAAGCACTTCCCAGGAAGCTCTGGGCAGTTTAATTGCATCTTAAATGCAATGGAGATCCACACAGATCCAATCAGCAGTGTCTCAGCTCCTTTTTTGCTCCCGCTCCAGAAACCTACAGATTTGAGCACTTCCTAGCAAGCTTTGGTCAGTTTACATGCAGTTTAAATGCGATGGAGATCCAATTACATCCACTCAGCAGGGTGTCAGCTACTTTCTGCTTTCCCATCCACAAACCTAGAGATTGCAGCACTTTCCAGCAGTCTCTGGGAAGTTTAAATGCACGTTAAAGGCAATGAAGATCCAATCAGAGCCATTCAGCACATTTCTAGTTACTTTTCTGATTCCCTCACACACAGACACACACAAACGTACAGATTGTAGCACTTCCCAGCATTCTGTGGGTAGTATAAATGCATTTTAAATGCAATGGAGATCCAAACAGATCCAACCAGCAGTGTCTCAGCTACTTTTCTGCTCCCCTCTCCACAAACATCCAGATTGTAGCACTTCCCAGCAAGCTCCGGTCATTTAAATGCAATGGAGATCCATTCTGGAGTGTCTGAGCTACTTTTCTGCTCCCCCCCTCCACAAACGTACATTTTGTAGCACTTCCCACCAAGCTCTGTGCATCTTAAATGCAGTTTAAATGCAATTGAGATTGAATCAGATCGAATCAGCAGGGTGACAGCTAGTTTGCTGCTCCCCCCTCCACAAACCTACAGATTGTAGCACTTCCCATCAAGCTGTGGGAAGTTTAAATGCAATTGAGATCCAATCAGCATGGACAAAGCTACTTTTCTGCTCCCCTCTCCAGAAACATACAGATTGTCGCACTTCCTGGCAATCTGTCGGCAGTATAAATGCAGTTTAAATGCAATTTAAATGCAATGGATATCCAGTCATATCCAAACATCAGGGTTTCAGGTATTTTTCTTCTCTCCCCCCTCCACAAATGTACAGATTGTAACACTTCCCAGAAAGTTCTGGACATTTTAAATACAGGTTAAATGCAATGGAGGTCCAATCAGATCCAATCAGCAAGGTCTCAGCTACTTTTCTGCTCCCCTCTGCAAAAACCTACAGATTGTAGCACTTCCCAGCAAGCTCTGAGCAGTTTGAATGCAGTTTAAATGCAATGGAGATCCAATCATATCCAATCAGCATCATCTCAGCTACTTTTCTGCTCCTCCCTCTCCAACCGTACAAATTGTTGCACTTCCTAGCAAGCTCAAGGCAGTTTAAATACAGTTTAAATGAAATGGAAATCCAATCATCAGGGTTTCAGCTTCTTTCTGCTCCCCCCCCCCCTCCAGAAAGCTAGCGATTGCAGAATTTGCCAGCAAGCTCTGGGCAGTTTAAACGCAACGGAGTTCCAATCAGATCCAAGCAGCAAGGTCTCAGCTAATTTTCTGCCCCCCACCCTTGAAAAACCTACAGATTGTAGTCCTTCCCAGAAAGCTCTGTGGAACTTTAATGCAGTGTCAATACAATGGAGATTCAATCAGATCCAATCGGTAGGGTCTCAGCTACTTTTCTGCTCCCTCCTGCACAAACGTACAGATTGTAGCACTTCCCAGCAAGCTCTGGGCAGTTTAAATGCAATGGATATCCAATCATATACAATCATCAGGGTTTCAGCTACTTTTCTTCTCCCCCCTCCACAAATGTACAGATTGTAACACTTCCCAGAATGCTCTTGGCAGTTTAAATGCAGTTTAACTATAATGGAGATCCAATCAGGTCCAATCAGGAGGGTCTCAGCCAGTATTCTCCTCCCCCCTACACAAACATACAGATTGTAGCACTTCCCGGCAATCTGTGGGGAGTATGAATGCAGTTTAAATGCAATGGATATCCAGTCATATCCAATACTCAGGGTTTCAGGTATTTTTCTTCTCCCCCCCATCCACAAATGTAAAGATTGTAACACTTCCCAGAAAGCTCTGGGCATTTTAAATACAGGTTAAATACAATGGAGGTCTAATCAGATCCAATCAGCAAGGTCTCAGCTACTTTTCTGCTCCCCTCTGCAAAAACCTACAGATTGTAGCACTTCCCAGCAAGCTCTGTGAAGTTTGAATGCAGTTTAAATGCAATGTAGATCCAATCATATCCAATCAGCAGTGTTTCAGCTACTTTTCTTCTCCCTCCTCCACAAATGTACAGATTTTGGCACTTCCCAGAAATGTCTGGGAAGTTTAAATGCAGTTTAAATGTCATGGAGATCCAATCAGGTCCAATCAGGAGGGTCTCAGCCAGTTTTCCGCTCCCCCATACACAAACGTACAGATTGTAGCACTTCCAAGCAATCTCTCGGCAGCTTTAACGGAGATTCAACCAAATCCAATCGGCAGGGTCTCAGCTACTTTTCTGGTCCACCATCCACAAATGTACAGATTGTAGCACTTCCCAGCAAGCTCTGGGCATCTTAAATGCAGTTTAAATGCAATGGAGATCGAATCAGATCCAATTATCAAGTTCAAAGCTACTTTGCTGCTCCCCCCTCCACAAACCTAGAGATTGTAGCACTTCCCATCAAGCTATGGCCCGTTTAAATGCAATGGATATCCAATCATATCCAATCATCAGGGTTTCAGCTATTTTTATTCTCCCCCATCCACAAACGTACAGATTGTAACTATTATGTACTGAGCTTTTGGGGGCTTAATCACGTGTGCTGCTGGAGAACTAACGGTTCTCCAGCAAACCAGACAGGACGTCTCCAGTCTTGGCAGCAGTTAACATGGCGGGAATAATGGGTTCAATCTGATTGGTTGTTCAGAGCATGTGGACTATATATATTTTGCAACGGTACCCAAAAGCCCCAGTACAGTTCAGTCTGACTTACAATAAAGCTATGATTCTTCTGTACACATCTGCCTGGCATCTTTCCTGCTCTTCAGAACCCACAACACAACAGTTGTGATGAGGATGGGATCCTGCTTCACCTTAAAGAGATGAACTCACGAAGGATCGGCTTTACGTGCTGGTGGAAAGAGGCATCTTTCCCCCACCCTTCCTCGGCTGGCTAGCAAAACTACGCTAGTGGCCATTCACTCAGAAGTACCCATCTGAGCTCAAGAAGCAGGTTCAGAAATGCAGGAATCTAGTCAAGTTGCCAAAGGTCGGCAAATTAAGGGAGTTCAACATTCTCCACCCAGAAGAATGGCTGTCGTATCTCTCTCAAGTCGAGAATTACTTAAGGGCAAACCAGATCGCTGAAGATGGGCTCAAAGCTGCAATGCTGCTATGTGTCTGTGGGCCAGCAATGTTTGACCTCACAGAAAACCTGTTTGCTCCCACGCCAATCGAAGCAGTATCCTATGCCGACCTCAAAGAAAAACTTAACGGACATTTTAAGCCAAAAATGTCAGAAATGGCATGGAGATTCAAGTTTGACCAGAGGGTGCAATGTCCAGGAGAAACGGCATCAGAATACATCGTGGGCCTACGCCAGGCCACACGTCTTTGCAGATTCTCAAACCTTGAAGAACGCCTGAGAGATTGGCTCGTTTGCAGCCTCAGAGACAAAGCCCTCCAACAAAGACTATTCGCCAGACCCAATTTGACATTCTTGGAGGCACAAGACAAAATAATGGCCGACGAAGCAGCCGGAGGAGCCGTGCAAGTAGTGCAAACCGCCAAACCTCTCAAGGTCGAAGAAACCGTTCACCAAGAGGTCCCTAAATTCAGCAGCGAACCAGCAGTGGAAGAAGAGACGGAGATAGACAAGCTACAGAAACAGCCGGGCACACAAGAACGCAGAAATCAACAAAAAGAAAACACTTACAAGGCAGTTCTCTTCTTTAGATGTATGGGGTGTGGAGGCAACTATTCCCGCGCAAACTGCAGAATCCATATGGCCATGTGCAGGGCCTGTGGTAGGACCGGACACATTGCAGTTGTATGCCGGGCTCGCCAGAGAGACGGACAACCCAAGCATCAGTCGGGGGAACCGACAAGGAGAGGTACCGGGGCCCAGGGTCCAACCAGTGTGGGTTTTTTCAAAAGCCGGAGAAGTATTTGCCACACAGGGGCTCATCGTCCCCTTAAATCTAAACTTAAGCTCTCAATTGAACTGCAGGGCATTCCATGCAAAATGGAATTGGACTCCGGTTCAGCAGTCTCAATCATTTCACATGAGACATTCAAATATGTCTGCAAATGCAGCAATCACTGGGTTAAATTGAAACCCTCGAACATTATCTTAACCGACTTCCAGAATGCCCAAGTTAAAATTAAGGGGGAGGCCACCCTATCAGTAAAATTTAAAGGGTTTTCGGGGCACCTGGATGTTGTAGTAGTAGAGGGTCAAAGAACAAGTCTTATAGGACTTGATTGGTTTGAGGCTTTAGGAATTCAGATAACAGGCATCAACCGAACGCAGAGTACTGACCTCAGAGCTGTCTGTGAAGAATACGCAGATGTGTTCGATTCTAAATTAGGAACGTATACAGGCCCACCTATTTCATTTAAATTAGACCCCAATGTAATACCGATCAGAGTTAAACCGCGCAGAGTTCCTTTTGCATTAAAGCGTAAAATCGATTCAGAAATTGATAAATTACTAGAACAAGGGGTGTTACAGCCTGTTGAAGGGGGAGAGTGGGAGACCCCTATTGTCACCCCACTTAAACCAAATGGGGAGGTTCGCATTTGCACGGACTACAAATGTACCCTAAACAAAGCTTTAAACCAGCATGCCTACCCGGTTCCAATAGTCAGCCATATTCTAGCCTCTTTGCAAGGGGGCGCCATTTTTTCTAAGCTCGATTTAGCGCAAGCGTATCAACAACTGCCAGTAGACGAGGCCACAGCAGCGGCCCAAACAATAGTGACACATAGAGGAGCTTTCAAAGTCAAGCGGTTGCAGTTTGGCGTAAGCGTAGCACCAGGGATATTCCAAGGGATCATGGAACGCACCCTCAAGGGCATTCAAGGTGTTTGCCCGTATTTTGATGATGTTCTCATTGCTGGAGAATCTGCAGAAGTATTAGCAAATAGGCTCAGGGCTGTCTTACAAAGACTTCGCGATGCGGGCCTTAAACTAAAAAAGAATAAATGTAGTATTGGGGTCTCATCAACAGAATTTTTGGGGTTCTGTATCGATGCCAGTGGAATCCACCCCGCAGAATCAAAGGTAAAGGCCATCAAAATGGCTCCTAGTCCCAAAAAAAAAGAAGAATTACAAGCATTTTTGGGGTTACTGAACTTTTATCACACATTTCTACCTCATAAGGCAGCTATAGCAGAGCCCCTCCACAGGGTACTCGAAAAGAAAACTGTATGGCAATGGATTGGTATACATGAAAAGAGTTTTCAAGACCTTAAGGCCCTCTTATCAGAAAAATCCACAGTCACTCATTACATAGAGTCTAGACCTGTATGTCTTGCACAGGGCTTTTTTTTCTCATAGAACGCTCAGAACGGCGTTCCGGCACCATTTTTTTTTGCAAAAAAAAAAAAAGCTGCCTCTATTGGGTTTGGAAAGCCTATTGCAATCTTGGCTCTTTTTTATGACTCATGGACTTCAACTCCCAGAAATCCTGAGTCAGCCACACTGAGAGGTTTCCAAGCTGAGCCATGCTGGGAGTTGAAGTCCTTGAGTCATAAAAGAGCCAAGTTTGCTTACCCTGCACTAGACGACATTAAAATTATTTACAAGGTTACTTCTTTAGGAACTAAAGATTTAGAATCTAAAACAGCTAATTCAAAAAAGCCAAAAGAAAACAACCTCACATTTTTCATCTGCTTCTGTCTTTTGGAAGGTAAAATTAGATAACAAAATAATCTATTTCCTATGTTAACATCTGTTCAATGAAATCAATAAATCAATAAGGAAAGAAATGAGAAACATTTTTCTCAATGTAATATGTCTAATTTAGCTGATGCTAGGGAAAAAAGAGTATCTTTTGTAAATACTCTTGAAAACTATTTTGAATCTATAACCATCTATTACAACTAAACCACTTTAAATTAAACAATTCTTAAGAATGAAATATTCTTAATTTGGACTTTACTTTTACAGTTTGGACTGTTGTGTGTTTTGAAAAATAGATTATTTAGAATCTACTTATGTTGCACTTCAGTCTTTAAATAATTAACCTAGTATATACATAACAATATATGACGTTTTCCGTGGTGAGCTTAACATCAATAACAACATTTATTAAAAAGGCTAAAATAATTTCTGGGGTATTATCTGTACATTAAAATTTTGTTTATTCACAATCTTTCACTTTTAACATTCTGGGCAAGCAGTAGTCATGTATCCTAGCAAAAGATGTTACATATGTGCATAAGTGTAGTCAGTAGCATATGCCTTTTTAAAAATATCAAACATGCAAAGAAACAAAAATAAGTCCAAAATATCTGTATTACATCCAGAAATGCCAACTTTGCAACCAATATTTCTCATCCATAACTATGGCACCCCTGGCTTCCGGTGGCGACGCGACGCTGAAGACAGCCATCTCTGGGCTGTCCGCTCCGCGGCTTCGTAGAACTGCTGAAAACAGCGCCGATCAGCTGTTCCAGCGGTTCGGAAGCCCCCTCCTCGGGAGAAGAGGAGGGGGTGAGGCCCCAGGTAGGGGTTGAGCTCTCCGGGGCTGCCTGAGCTTCTAGTTCGGGCGGCTGAAGGATCAAGCCCCCCCCGAAGCCTGGGTTTGCTCCGGGCTGCGCAGCGTTTCTGCTCCGTGCTTTTGGGAGCAGAACTAAGCGTTAGCAACCACCCCTGCCAGAAGGAAGGACCTTGGAGTGTGAAGAGGCAGGCAGAGCGATACAGGAGGTCAAGGTGAAGTGGATTTTTGTTCTCTAGTTCAATGGATTTTATGGACTTTAAAAGTGAAAGTGCGTAGCAAGTGAAAGTGGGGGAAGATGGCGGCTAAAACTTCTAAAGTTCTCCGGAGTGCGGGGGCTTCCCCAGTGCAACAGTCCTCGCTGCAAGCCTTATTGCCTCCTGCACCTGCTCCGGCACTGACGGTTAAAGATTTACAGGATGCTTTGGAAAAGCACTCACAACAAATAGCAGATATTATAGATGAAAAGATGGAAAAGCTGGAGGAGAGGTTTACAGCAATGAGGGCAGACATCTTGCCTGCACTTCAAGGTGTGGCTTCATGTATTCAATGCTTGGATGAAAAAATGGAAGATCTCAGCCAAAAGAATTCCAGATTAGAAGCAAAAGTGTTAGAGAATGAAAATGTGATGGATAAAATGGACGGTGATTTGACTCTGGTCCAGTACCACCAGATGGAGTTTGCTATCAGAATCAGAGGTTTAAAAGAGAATCCTAAAGAAGATTTAAAGCAGATAGTCTCTGAGGCTTTGGAAGTGGTACTGGGACAGACAGCAGCTGAAATTGAGGGAAATATAGACAAAATCTTTCGTGTGAATTCATGGATTGCAAGGCAGAGGAAGCTACCTAGAGATGTGGTGGTTTATTTCACAAAGAGAGCAATCAGGAATGAAGTTATCCAAGTTTCTTATGATACTAAGCTTGTGGTTGCTGAGCAAGAGGTTTTGGTTTTAAAAGAGATTCCTCCAAGAATTTTAAGGAGAAGGAAAGATTTTGCTTTTCTGGCACAGGAACTTAAGAAACGCGACATCATGTTTAGATGGGAGATACCAGTGGGCATGGTGGTGATGCATGAAGGCACGAGACATCGTTTGGTCACAGTGATCCAGGCACGTGATTTTTATAGCAATGTTTTAAAAGTAACCTCTTTACCACTTTTGGAATCTGCAAAAAAAAATGGCGAGGGAAAGCCTCAAGATCCTGAAGGAACACAGACAGTTGAGAAAGCTACTGGAGGGGATCAAATTACAGCTTCATCGGAAGATGCCAGAGAGCAGAGGATGATGCGTGCTGCCTTGAGACGAGCGAGACAAGTGCAAGAGCAAGACCAGCAGAAAGTTATGGAACCTCCAAAGCGTACCTATAGCGAAGCTGTGGGAGGGGCGCGGCCTAAGGAAGTTAAGGGACTTTTGACAGACGTGCTCCAGAAGCTTCGGGCTGCCAAGGATGGCGACTAAGTTTCTAACTTGTAATGTCAATGGTTTAAACTCACCACAGAAGAGAAAGAAAGTTTTTCAATACTTAAAACAATTTAAGACTGATGTTATTTGCTTGCAAGAAACACATATTAGGGTTATGGACCAAAAGTACCTATTGAACTCTAGATTGGGTACACAATTTAGTGCTTCTGCAATGAATAAGAAAAATGGAGTGGTTATTTATGTCAAGAATACTGTGACAGCGGAGCTAATAGAAGCAGATAAACAAGGAAGATATGTTATAATAGATTTGCTGTTAAAAGGCAAAAAAACGCTTTTGGTTGGATTGTACGCTCCTAATCAACAACAAGCTGACTTTTATAGTTCATTACACAGTAAGATTATTCAGTTGGATTATAAATCTTTTATTTTTATGGGAGATTGGAATGGAGTCCTGGACGTACAACTGGACAAGTGTGGCTCTTTTAGACATATTCCAAGCCACGCTAGATTGCCTAAATCTTTTTTTGAAATGAAGGATGATTTGGAGTTGTGAGACATTTGGAGAGAAATACATTTACAAGAAAAGGATTACACCTTTTTTTCTGATAGACATCAATCTTTTTCCAGGATTGATTTTATATTACTGACTAATGATTTTTTTTCCAGGATTAAAAAGATAAAGATTTGTCCAAGAACTATGTCTGACCATAGTCCAGTTTGGTTAGAGATTGACAAGGATAATAGAGATAGGCGCTCTTGGCACTTAAATGAGAACTTGTTTAGAAATCAGAGAAATGTGGAAGAATGTAAAAAACAGATGAAGGACTTTTTAAAAACTAACATGAATAAGGGCACTTCTATGGACATGGTTTGGGATGCTAGTAAAGCTTATATGAGAGGGGTGTTAATATATATGAATAACAAATACAGACGTAACTTGGAATTTAGGAGGAAGGAACTGGAGAATGAAATTAGAGAAAAAGAAAAGGCCCTAATTCGGAATCCATCGGATGTGAAGATCAAAGATGTTATTAATTTGTTAAGAGGACAATTTGATAAGTTGATGGCTGATCAGGTGGCAACTAATTTACGGTTTGCTAGGCACAACACTTTTTGCAATGCCAATAAACCAGGCAGATGGTTAGCTTATAGGTTAAGGAAGAAGCAAAGGGCTTCTAATATAGATAAAATAGAACATAAGGGTAAGGTTGTGTATCAACAGGACCTTATTAAGGAAGCCTTTTTGGACTTTTATTCCAAATTATATGCTAAAGATAAGATTAATGAAACAGATATTGATGTATATTTGAGGAATGCCAATATTCCGGTTCTTAAAGGTAAAGGTAAAGGTTCCCCCGCACATGCATGCTAGTCGTTTCCGACTCTAGGGGCCGGTGCTCATCTCCGTTTCAAAGCCGAAGAGCCAGCGCTTGTCCGAGGACGTCTCCGTGGTCATGTGGCCGGCATGACTAGACGCCAAAGGCGCACGGAACGCTGTTACCTTCCCACCGCAGTGGTCCCTATTTTCCTACTTGCATTTTTACGTGCTTTCGAACTGCTAGGTTGGCAGAAGCTGGGACGAGTAACAGGCGCTCACTCTGCTACGCAGCACTCGGGATTCGACCCGCCAAACTGCCGACCTTCCGATCGACAAGCTCAGCGTCCTAACCCACTGAGCCACCGCGTCCCTTTTCCGGTTCTTACACAAGAACAAAATGAAGAGATTAATCAACTGATAACAGAAGAAGAAATTCTTTTAGCAATTAAACAATTGAAGGTGGATAAAGCGCCAGGTACGGATGGACTGAGTGCGGTGTACTACAAAAACCTACAACTGGAGATGATAAAGCCACTAAGGGAATTGTTTCAGACAATTCAAAGGGGAGGAAGGGTGCCTCCGTCTTGGAGAACTGCTTTTATTTTTTTGATTCCGAAGGAAGATCAGGATGTCACTCAAGTAAGAAATTATAGACCAATATCACTTTTGAATACGGACTACAAGATATTTGCTAAGGTTTTAGCTAACAGATTGATGAGGGTTCTGCAACAGATAATTCATGGGGACCAAACTGGGTTTATCAGTGGTAGACAAATGAAAAATAATGTGAGGCATATAGTAGACTTGTTGGAATTTTTGGAAAGGAACAACCAGATCCCTGCGGCACTGATCTTTTTAGACGCCGAAAAAGCCTTTGATCAATTGGATTGGCAATTTTTGATGAAAGTTTTAGATAAAATGAATTTTGGGGATAAATTCTTACAACCAATTAGGGCAATATATCAAAAACAAACAGCCCGAATAATAGTAAATAATAGTTTGACTGAAGTATGTAATATTGAAAAGGGCACAAGACAAGGGTGTCCGTTGTCACCTTTATTATTTATCTTAACATTGGAGATATTATTGATTAAAATACGGAATTCAGAAAAAATTAAGGGAATTCAAATTAGAGATCAGGATTATAGACTGAGGGCATTTGCAGACGATCTGGTTGTTACGGTGACCCAGCCAAAAAATTCTGTTGTGGACTTGATGGAGATAATAATGCAATATGGAAAGGTTTCTGGATTTAAGGTTAATATACAAAAAACTAAAATATTAGCCAAAAATATGACAGTATCGCAAAAAGCCCTTCTAAAAGGGTTAACTGGATTTGAGATTGTTAAAAGGGTTAAATATTTGGGGGTGTATTTGTCACCCTCAAATGCAAAGTTATATAAAAATAATTATGAAAAGTTATGGGGAAAAATTCAAAAAGAATTGGAGAGCTGGGAAAAACTGCAGTTGTCTTTACTGGGAAGAATTGCAGCAGTGAAAATGAATGTTTTGCCTAAATTTCTATTTTTATTTCAAATGATACCTATTCTTAAAAAAGACTCAAATTTGGAGGAATGGCAAAAGGGTATCAATAAATTTGTATGGGCAGGGAAAAGGCCACGAGTTAAATTTAAAATTATGCAGGATACGTGTGAAAGAGGTGGTCTTAAAATGCCCAACTTTAAATTATATTATGAAGCTGCTGCGTTGTCAGCGATAAGTGATTGGATTAATTTAACACAAGGGAGATTATTAAATCTTGAGGGCCACGACTTGTTATTTGGCTGGCATGCATATTTATTGCATGCTAAGAAGGTAGATAATGTGTTTAAAGTGCATATTTTAAGACAGGCATTGTTGAGAGTTTGGAAAAAGTATAGACATAAGCTAAACTACAAGATACCTTTGTGGGCAATTCCGAAAAATGCAATAGAAAACATAAATGTTGGCTTCAAACATGATGTGACTACATACAAGGAGATCTTAAGTTTGGAGAGGAACGTATGGTGTTTGAAGCCGTATAATCTTTTACGAGATGAGAAGATTGTTCAAACTTGGTTTCAATATGGTCAATTACGGGCCAGGTGGAAAGAAGACCAGAAAATTGGTTTCTCAATGACTGATGAAAATTTGGTAAAGCAAATTAGAAATCAGGGTCCAGCATATATCAAACGGATATATCTTGCATTGATAGAGATTGACTCAGAAACAGAACTTGTTAAAGATTGTATGATAAAGTGGGCTCAGAATATTCAAGAAGTTATCACAATGGACACTTGGGAAAAGATCTGGGTGAAGAACGTAAAATTTACACAAGCTCAAAACTTAAGAGAGAACTTTTACAAAATGTTTTATAGGTGGCATTTAGATCCTAAAAAGCTTGCAAGTATGTATCCGAACTACCAACCTAAATGTTGGAGATGTGGTGGCGAAGACGCAACGTATTTTCATATATGGTGGACCTGCAAAAAGGTTAAAGCTTTTTGGATTAAAATCTGGTGGAATATGCAGAAGATATTTAAGCAAAGGATAAAGTTTTGTCCGCAATTGTTCTTATTGGGCATAATTACAGATACTACTGTTGTGGACTCCAAGTTGATGCTGAACTTAATTACGGCAGCAAGACTTTTAGTAGGTCAATATTGGAAGAAGGAGGAACTGCCGACTATAGAAGAATGGACTCTAAAAGTTTCTGACCTGGTGGAAATGGCAAAGATTTCGGCTTATTTGAAAGACCATTCGCAACAACATTATATTATGGAGTGGAAAAAGTGGATTGATTATATCCAGAACAAATATGGGACCAAAAAGTTTCATTTAGCATTTGTATAAGTTTTTTTTATGTGATATTAGTATTGCTTGTAGTCATTTCATATGAGCTAGAGTGCGATAGACTTAATAGTTTATTGTTGTTAACATATGGTTGTTTATGATTGTTTTTACTTTTATACCTTGTATTTAGCTCTGGGAAGTCAGGGTGGGGGGAGGGGGGAAGGGGGGGAGGGTTAGGGAGGGTTAGGAAGGGTTGGGTGGAGGGAGGGGGGAGGGATTGTTAAAGATAAAAAAAATAAAAAAAATCAAAAAACTATGGCACCCTAAGGATACCTGCATACATGCAAATGCTTCTCTGGGATCAGTAACACAGCAGGGATTGCTTTTTCCTTCCAGTAACATATACCTAAAACCAGTTTATTGCATTTGGCAATTGTACTAAAAAAAATCTCATTGTCAACCAATATAATTCATTTAATTTGAAATCAAGTGAAAAATTGATTTAAATTATTTTATTAAAACAAATTAATGGCAATTCTTTTATAAGAAGTTGCCTCAAACAAAATGAGTTTGACATGCCTGCTCTAGATAGCTGAATGCTCCAAAATAAATTCTAGACCAGGCCTGTACATGCAGCCTACCAAGCACCCTTGGACAGAGCACAGACTTTTTTAAAAAAATAATAATAATAAAATCACCACCACTGCCCTGAAAGTCATGTTGACTAGTGCCTCCATAGCTTACCATGACCACAAGCTCCAACACTGTAGATGCTCCTCTAGTCACCAAATCATTGATTAGCCCACCAGCATTCTTTTGCAGACCACAAAGATTTTTAATTTATCAGTGTGGGCCTTTCCCTTCTACAAGGTGCACAGATCTCTTCTAGATTTTCCTCTTGCTTTTCCGAGTTAACTCCTTGGTCTGTCATTGAGCAAGAATTGACTTTGTAGGGAAGCATATTATCATTTGATGTATATTTAACATATGTTCTACCTTTCTTTACCGATTATATAATATTTGTATGCAATCCACATGGCGAGGTTTGGGGTAACTTACAATAGAAAAAAAAATATTTTTAAAATCAGAAGATTAAAACATAAAAGCAGGGCTTTTTTCTCATAGAATGCTCAGAATGGCATTCCGGCACCTTTTTTTGCACACACACAAAAAATGCTTTTGCACAAGCTATGCTACTTCCTCTATTGGCTTTCGAAAGCCAATAGGAATTGCTGCTGAGCACGCCAAAAGACCTGGCCGGCAAACGTTGCACCGGCAAGTTGTCTGCAGCGAAGGTGAGTTGGCAGGAACTTTGTATCCCTTCCTGCTGCCCAACTACACCATCTCAACTAGGTAAGTAAGAGAGGACAAGGAGTGGGAGGTGGATTCTGTGGAGTCCATGTGCACTCCTTCCTTGTGCTCACCCATGTCAGCCAGTCTGGTGGCCTACCTGGTGCTGGACCTGCGCCACCGTCGCCTCGCCCTGCATCGTCTGGCCCGCACCGCTTCCGCTGCACGCCCCGCGCAGCCCTGCCATATAGAGCGGGCCCCGCTGCTCCCATAGCACCAGCTGCGCCGGCTCCGGCCCCAAGGGGCAGCCCGCCGCCAACACCCCTCGCACCCGTGACTGCAGCGGTGCCACCCCCCGCCTCCTGCACCCGCCAAGATGAGAGTTCCGGCACCTTTTTTTTTTTAGAAAAAAAGCCCTGGATAGGAGTGAACTCCACTGAGTTCCTTGGTTTTCGCATAGATGCCGCAGGCATACATCCCACTGAATCCAAGCTCAAAGCTATTCAGCAGGCTCCCAGACCAAAGTCGAAAGGGGAGCTACTGGCATTTTTAGGATTACTCAATTTCTACCATGCATTCCTTCCATATAAGGCTACATTGGTGGAGCCCTTACACAGGCTCTTGGATAAGAAGGCACAATGGCAGTGGATGAGTGTCCATGAGCAAAGTTTTAGAGCAGTCATATCACTGCTATCAAACTTCCTAACGCATTTTAATGAAAAGCTGCCCATCAGCATTGCATGTGATGCCTCTCCATATGGAATAGAGCCAACTTGAGCCATCTAATGGCTGATGGGAGCCAAGCTCCTATAGATGATGATGATGATGATGATGATGATGATGATGATGATGATGATGATGATGATTATGATGATGATTGTTATTGTTATTCAAGGACACTGTCACCGCAACTACGCCCAGATCGATAAAGAGGCGCTGGCCATCGTGGCCGGCATCAAAAAATTTCATGATTTCCTTTATGGTTGCCCATTCACGGTCTTTAGTGACCATAAGCCACTTCTTGGTCTGTTCACGACAAACAAACTCCTCAGATCCTATCTCCACGGATCCTGAGATGATCCATTTTTTTGCTGCTTATAGTTACAGTCTAATTCACAAACCAGGCAGGGAAATGGGCCATGCTGACGTGCTCAGCAGACTGCCCCTGCCAAACTCAGAGCCAGACCCCTTACCTGCTGCATGCATCCTGGCAATCCAGGACTTGCCAGAGTCTCCCCTTCACACTGGGGATGTGGCTGCTGAGACAGCTTCTGACAAAACGCTCAGTCGCGTTTTGAACTTGGTGCTCAGTGGGTGGCCAGAAGCTACTCTGGGGGCAGACTTTCACAGCTTCAGTAGAAGAAAGGATGAGCTGTCAGCTCACAAAGGCCGCATTCTTTGGGGAAGTCGGGTCGTAGTTCCAAACTCCTTGAGGACTAGGGTCTTAGAATCTCTGCATGAGGGACATCCTGGAATAGTCAGGATGAAGGCACTCACAAGAAGCTACCTGTGGTGGCCAGGGTTGGATAAGGATATTGAGGTCCAAGTACAAAGTTGCCACGTTTGCCAGCACTCCAGACCTGAAATGCCTCAAGCCCCAGTACATCGCTGGGAAACCACGCAAATCCCATGGTCCAGAATCCACATAGACTTTGTGGGACCATTCCAGGGACAACTGTTCCTTATTGTCATGGACAGTCACTCTAAGTGGTTAGATGTTGCACCTGTCTCTACTATGACTACTGCCAGGACCATCCAGGAACTGCACAGAATCTTTTCCACACATGGGTTACCCGACATAATAGTATCTGACAACAGGGCTCAATTTACTGCTGTGGAATTTCAGTCCTTTGTCAGGGCTAACATGATCAGGCATGCCACTTCAGCCCCCTTTCACCTGGCTTCGAATGGCCAAGCGGAACGCATGGTCCGAACAACCAAAGAGTCGCTAAAGAGAATCATGACCAGCGACTGGCAGCATCAGCTGGCAGACTTTTTACTCTGTCAATGCACGACTCCCTGCACGTCTACGGGCAGAAGCCCAGCAGAACTCAGATGGGGACGGCGCTTAACCACCAAGCTGGACCGATTGCATCCAGACCAAGTTGCCTCGGACATAGCACAGCCAAAGCCCCCTCAGAACTTGCAAGTAGGCGACCGGGTTTGGGCACAGAACTACGGTCAAGGGGCACCGTGAGTGGTAGTTGTGGTTTGTAAGGTGTCAGGACCACTCTCTTATAAAGTGGTTGTTGAGCCCCGTGGGCCCCACACTACAAGGGGCGTTCGGGAACTGGCACAGGACTTAATGTATCCACCCACCCACCCAGCCCTGCACCCAAACAAACATGGGAGGACGCTGTGGATAAGCGGTGGTCCCAACATTCAGCTGGGCGTCGGCCCCTGACTGCACAGGCCAGACAGCCAGCTGTTCCACGGGACCCAGCCACGCAGGCCCGGTTACCTCCTGCTTCACGGGCTCTGGCAAGATCCTCTCAGCCGTCAGTCACCTCACGAGCCCGGCAACCAGCTGCTTCTGCTGCACGCCCCACGCAGCCCTGCCATATAGAGCGGGCCCCGCTGCTCCCATAGCACCAGCTGCGCCGGCTCCGGCCCCAGGGGGCAGCCCACCGCCAACACCCCTCGCACCCGTGACTGCAGCAGTGCCACCCCGCTGCCTCCTGCACCCGCCAAGATGAGAGTTTCGGCACCTTTTTTTTAAGAAAAAAAGTCCTGGATAGGAGTGAACTCCACTGAGTTCCTTGGTTTTCGCATAGATGCCACAGGCATACACCCCACTGAATCCAAGCTCAAAGCTATTCAGCAGGCTCCCAGACCAAAGTTGAAAGGGGAGCTACTGGCATTTTTAGGATTACTCAATTTCTACCATGCATTCCTTCCATATAAGGCTGCATTGGTGGAGCCCTTACACAGGCTCTTGGATAAGAAGGCACAATGGCAGTGGATGAGTGTCCATGAGCAAAGTTTTAGAGCAGTCATATCACTGCTATCAAACTTCCTAACGCATTTTAATGAAAAGCTGCCCATCAGCATTGAATGTGATGCCTCTCCATACGGAATAGAGCCAACTTGAGCCATCTAATGGCTGATGGGAGCCAAGCTCCTATAGATGATGATGATGATGATGATGATGATGATGATGATTGTTATTGTTATTCAAGGACACTGTCACTGCAACTATGCCCAGATCGATAAAGAGGCGCTGGCCATCGTGGCCGGCATCAAAAAATTTCATGATTTCCTTTATGGTTGCCCATTCACGGTCTTTACCGACAATAAGCCACGTCTTGGTCTGTTCATGACAAACAAACTCCTCAGATCCTATCTCCACGGATCCTGAGATGATCCAGCACTGGCTTACCCGGTGCTGGACCTGCGCCACCGTCGCCTCGCACTGCACGCCTAAGTGGCCGCCCTGCATCTTCTGGCCTGCACAGCCTCTGCTGCACACCCCGTGCAGCCCCGCCATATAGAGCGGGCCCCGCTGCTCCCACAGCACCAGCTGTGCCGGCTCTGGCCCCAGGGGGCAGCCCGCCACCAACACTCCTCGCACCCGTGACTGCAGCAGTGCCGCCCCCCGCCTCCTGCACCTGCCAAGATGAGAGTTCCGGCACCTTTTTTTTTAGATAAAAAGCCCTGGTCTTGCATGTGATGCATCTCCTTATGGGTTGGGGGCAGTTTTAAGTCACATAGAAAAGAATGGGGAACAAGTTCCCATAGCATTCTATTCCAGAACTTTAACTGCAGCTGAACGCAATTATGCACAAATTGATAAGGAAGCCTTAGCCATAGTGGCTGGGGTCAAAAGATTTCATGATTATTTATATGAAAGAAATTTCACTGTGTACACTGATCACAAACCCCTTTTGGGATTATTTACAACAGATAAACAAACCCCCCACATTTTATCCCCAAGGATGCTCAGGTGGTCTATATTTTTGTCTGCTTATAAATTCAAGTTAATTCACAAACCTGGAAAGGAAATGGGCCATGCAGATGGCCTCAGTAGACTACCACTGCCACTTATAGATCCTGAACCAGCTCCTGCTGCACGAATATCATCCATACAAGATTTGCCTGAATTCCCCCTCCATGCTGGGGACATTGCTGCTGAAACAGCGACAGATAGGATTCTGAGCAGAGTATTGTCTTGGGTATTCATGGGATGGTTAGAGAAAAGTCCAGGCCCTGAATTCCAAAGTTACTTTGTTAGAAGGCATGAATTGTCTGCACATAAAGGATGTTTGCTTTGGGGAAACAGAGTCATTATTCCCTCAGTATTAAGAGATAGAGTATTGCAGTCCTTACATGAAGGACACCCAGGCATAGTGCGCATGAAAGCATTAGCTAGAAGCTACCTTTGGTGGCCAGGTTTAGATAAGGCTGTTGAGGAGCAAGTACACAGGTGCTATATCTGCCAAAGGTCAAGGCCTGAAATGCCCCAAGCACCTGTCCATAGATGGGAGGAGACTCATACTCCCTGGTCCAGGATTCATATTGACTATGCTGGGCCTTTTCAAGGACAGCTCTTCTTGGTAGTAGTGGATAGTCACTCAAAATGGCTGGAAGTAATTCCGGTTCCCAATATGACTACTGCTAGGACCATCCAGGTGTTGAGAAAACTCTTTGCTACACATGGGCTACCTGATGTCGTGGTTTCTGATAATGGGGCTCAATTTACTGCTGCTGAGTTTCAGGCATTCCTCAGAGCGAATCTAATCTGACATGCCACATCTGCTCCCTTCCATCCATCGTTGAATGGGCAAGCTGAACGGATGGTGAGAACAACCAGGGACGCCCTCAAGCGCATCATCACAGGTGACTGGCATCATAGACTAGCAGACTTTTTACTCTGCCAACACTCTACACCCTGCACAGCCACAGGTAAAAGCCTGGCGGAGCTTCGTTGGGGTAGACGCCTCATTACTAAACTGGACAGACTTCATCCAGACAGAGTGGCATCAGATGCTGCTCAATCCAAACCACCGAGGGGGCTACAGACTGGTGATTTGGTCTGGGCCAGAAATTATGGGCCTGGACACTTGTGGGTACCGGGACAGGTGGTTGACAAAACTGGACCCCTATCTTACACAGTAGGGGTGGAGGGAGGGCGACTGGTCAGACGACATGTTGACCAGTTAAGGAAGAGATTTCCAGAACGGTCACTAAGTGAGAACTTTGGCACAAGTCCCTCCCGTAGTTCTCCAGCTGGCACACAAGCTAGCTCTCACCCGTACCACCAGTATTTTCAACACACACAGAATTCGAGTCCGAGGAGGACCAAGACAATGCCGAGGTGCAACATGGAACCCCTGATCAGTCGGATCAGCCAAGCATCAGTGACCCCTGTGCTCACTCTACTCCAAGTCTTGACTCTGGGGTGGGCCAACCTGGAGAGGCCAGCCAGAGCAGTTCTCCGTCCTCAGACTTTACAGCACAGGAGAACATGAATTCACATGGCATGCCGGATAAGTTTGTAGACCACAAAGTGGGTGGAACCCCAAGACGTTCCTCACGTCCACACAAGCCTCCTGCATACCTCACAGACTATGTTGTTAAATAAAGGACAACGTATTGTGTAAAATGATTATCAGTTCTGAGGCATGCCTGCTCATTTAAATATTATTTTGATTCTTTTGTTAATCAACACATGAGTTGTGATGTACTGCATACTGAAAGGGAATTAACAGAGGGCGGGTCTTTTTCAGTGAGACGTTCTTTAATCTCTTTTTAGTTATCGTAAGGTACTGTTAGGTACTGCAACACTACTGGCAGAACAGCAAAACTGTCATTAGTCTCATTGCATGCAGTTTGTGCATAACACGTCTGAGAAGGTCGCGTTATGAAGATATTACCTTGAATGAGATCAAATATTCACTTATATATTGGAGATGGGAGTGAAGTGAGTTCTTTAAACTTGTAAGGGTTATATTATGGTTCTTAAAAGGGGAAGGGGTGTTATGTACTGAGCTTTTGGGGTCTTAATCACGTGTGCTGCTGGAGAACTAACGGTTCTCCATCAAACCAGGCAGGACATCTCCAATCCTGGCAGCAGTTAACATGGCGGGAATAATGGGTTCAATCTGATTGGTTGTTCAGAACATGTGGACTATATATATTGTGCAACGGTACCCAAAAGCCCCAGTACAGTTCAGTCTGACTTACAATAAAGCTATGATTCTTCTGTACTCATCTGCCTGGCGTCTTTCCTGCTCTTCAGAACCCACAACACAACAGTAACATTTCCCAGAAAGCTGTGGGCAGTTTAAATTTAGTTTAAATGTAATTGAGATCCAATCAGGCCCAATCAGGAGGGTCTCAGCCAGTTTTCTGCTCCCGCATACACAAACTTACAGATTGTAGCACTTCCCAGAAATCTCACGGCAGCTTAAATGCAGTTTAAATGCAATGGAGATCCAATCAGATGCAACCAGCAGGGTCTCAGCTACTTTTCTGCTCCCCCCCTCCACAAACCTACAGATTGTAGCACTTCCCAGCAATCTCTGTGCAGCTTAAATGCAGTTTAAATGCAATGGAGATCCAGTCAGATCCAATCATCAGGGTTTCAGCTATTTTTCTTCTCCCCCCTTCCACATATGTACAGATTGTAACACTTCCCAGAAAGCTCTGGGCAGTTTAAATTCACTTTAAATGTAATGGAGATCCAATCAGGTACAATCAGGAGGGTCTCAGCCAGTTTTCTGCTCCCCCGTCCACAAATGTACAGATTGTAACACTTCCGAGAAAGCTCTGGGCACTTTAAATTCAGTTTCAATTTAATGGAGATCCAATCAGGTCCAATCAGGAGGGTCTCAGCCAGTTTTCTCCTCCCCAATACACAAACGTACAGATTGTACCACTTCCTGGCAATCTGTGGGCAGTATAAATGCATTTTAAATGCAATGGAGATCCAAGCAGATCCAATCAGCAGGATCCCAGCAACTTTTCTGCTCCCCCCTCCAAAAACTTACAGATTGTAGGACTTCCCAGCAAGCTCTGGGCAGCTTAAATGCAGTTTAAATGCAATGGAGATCCAATCAGATGCAATCAGCATGGTCTCAGCTACTTTTTTGCTCCCCCCTCTACAACCGTACAGATTGTAGCACTTCCCAGCAAGCTCTGGGCAGTTTAAATGCAGTTTAAATTCAATGGAGATCTAATCATATCCAATCAGCAGGGTCTCAGCTACTTTTCTGCTCCCCCCTCCACAAGCTTACAGATTGTAGCACTTCCCAGCAAGCTCTGGGCATTTGAAATGCAATGGAGATCCAAGCATATTCAATCATCAGGGTCTCAGCTACTTTTCTGCTCCCCCATTTACAAACCTACAGATTTTAGCATGTCACACCCACCCCTATCGCAAAACTTTTCAGAAACCAACCATAAAGAATGCCCTGCACGAAGGATGCCAGCACAACTCTGGGGAGCCAGAGGGGTGCCTCATGGCAGCGGCACTTGGCAGGAGGCGGCAAACCACCTCAACACCCTTCCACTGCTGCCCAGCATGGCTCCCCCGGGTCTAAAGGGGCTGGCCTGGCACGGGAACGGCACACACCCCACCCTCCTGCCACCATGCAGGTTAAGGTTGTTATGCCCACCCCCGCCCAGTTGCCCTCGCCTCCCCCAAGCATTTTTTTACTAACCTGCCTTTCAGCTGCATTCCATTTCTCCATTCGCTTCTCAGCCTTCGCTGCATGTTTGTGGGACTATTGGTTAAAAAAAACGTTCCATCAGACTTTCTAACTTCTTGAGATCTCGTGAGAAGTTAGAAAATCTGATGGAACTTTTTTTTTACAGATAGTCCCACAAACATGTGGTGAAGGCTGAGAAGCAAACAGAGAAACAGAAAGCAGCTGAAAGGCACGTTAGTAAAAAAATGCTTGGGGGGGCGGGGGCAGGTTCGGCAACCTTACCCTGTGTGGGTATTGATGCAGGTTGCTCATGGATGGGACTGAAGGCCTAGAACTGGGGCAACAGTGCACGTGCCCACAGAGAGGGCTCTGCATGCCGCCTATGGCACACGTGCCATAGGTTTGCCTCTATGGCCTTACACTATATGCTCTAACCCCACTTGCTGTGAATCGATCAGGAGGTACACCTTTATTACTACGTTCAGACCTCCTCGGGATCACCTGTTTCCTGGCCTTTTTCTGTCCTTTCCTTCTGGTGCCTTTGGGAATATGCACCCAGGCATAACTGCCAAATGTCCTTAGGTGAGCCAATGAAGATTTCCTTCCATACAAAATGTAATATGGAGTTTCATTGATAGCCACACTCCATACTCTATTCACTAAATAGTTGGCTGTTTTTATGGCTTCTCCCCAGTTTGTGTTACTCATTCCTGTATCTGCCAGCAGTGAGTCCTTCATGGTCTGCAAAATGCCATTTCTCCGTTCAGCCACCCCATTTTCTGCTGGTGTGTAAGGGTTTGTACACTTGTGCTTTATGCTTACATTTCTCAGCCATCTTTGGAAATTATCAGACATGAACTCTGTTCCCATCTGTTTGCAGCTGGCATACCTTGTGGCCATACCTTTCTCTACAAAGTTTACCCATTGCTTAAATTGTTGTAGAACTTCAGTTTTGTTCTGTATTAAATAGCAGAACCCAAAACTGATGTAGTCATGTACTAAGACTAGTACGTACCTAGCTCCTCCAAGAGAGGGTGCCATAAGACCAATTACAGGTGAATCTCGAAAAATTAGAATATTGTGCAAAAGTTCATTTATTTCAGTAATGCAACTTAGAAGGGGAAACTAATTTATTTATTTTATTTATTTATTTTATTGGATTTATATACCGCCTTTTCCCGAAGGACTCAGGGCGGTTTACAGGGTATTTAAAACAAAAATCGATACAAAAGTTAAAAACAATTAAAAAAGATTAAATCAAATCAAAAACCCCAATTAAAATTCTCAGCCTGGGCCGGAAAGCTCAAAGAGCCAGGTCTTCAGGTCCCAGCGAAATGAGTGAAGGTCGGGGGCAGTCCTAAGCTCCGCGCGCAGCTGGTTCCAGAGGGCAGGCGCACCCACAGAGAAGGCCCTCCCCCTGGGTGTTATCCGCCAGCAATCTTTTACCGCTGGCACCCTGAGAAGACCCTCCCTGTGGGAGCGCACTGGACGAAGGGAACTTGATGCTGGCAAGACTCATTACATGTAAAGCAAGATAGTTCAAGCCATGATTTGTCATAATTGTGATGATTATGGCGTACAGCTCATGAAAACCCCAAATCCACAATCTCAGAAAATTAGAATATCACATGCAATCAATAAAACAAGGAGTGTACATAGAACAATATTGGACCTCTGAAAAGTATAAGCATGCATATGTACTCAGTACTTGGTTTGGGCCCCTTTTGCAGCAATTACTGCCTCAGTGCGGCGTGGCATGGAAGCTATCAGCCTGTGGCACTGCTGAGGTGTTATGGAAGACCAGGATGCTTCAATAGCGGCCTTCAGCTCTTCTGCATTGTTCGGTCTCATGTCTCTCATCTTTTTCTTGGCAATGCCCCATAGATTCTCTATGGGGTTCAGGTCAGGCGAGTTTGCTGGCCAATCAAGCACAGTAATCCCACGGTCATTGAACCAGGTTTTGGTGCTTTTGGCAGTGTGGGCAGGTGCCAAGTCCTGCTGGAAAATGAAGTCAGCATCCCCATAAAGCTCATCTGCGGAAGTAAGCATGAAGTGCTCCAAAATCTCCTGGTACACGGCTGCGTTGACCCTGGACTTAATGAAGCACAGTGGACCAACACCAGCAGATGACATGGCTCCCCAAATCAACACAGACTGTGGAAACTTCACACTGGACTTCAAGCATCTTGCAGTGTGTGCCTCTCCATTCTTCCTCCAGACTCTGGGTCCTTGGTTTCCAAATGAGATGCAAAAGTTGCTCTCATCAGAAAAGAGGACTTTGGACCACTGAGCAACAGACCAGGTCTGTTTTTCTTTAGCCCAGGTAAGACACTTCTGATGTTGTTTGTTGTTCAGGAGCGGCTTGACAAGAGGAATACGACATTTGAAGCCCATGTCCAGGATCCGTCTGTGTGTGGTGGCTCTTGATGCACTGACTCCAGCCTCAGTCCACTCCTTGTGAAAGTCCCCAACCCTTTTGAATGGCCTTTTCCTGACAATCCTCTCCAGGCTGCGGTCATCCCTGCTGCTTGTGCACCTTTTTCTTCCACACTTTTCCCTTCCACATAACTTTCTATTAATGTGCTTTGATACAGCACTTGGGGAACATCCAACTTCTTTTGCAATTACCTTTTGAGGCTTTCCCTCCTTATGGAGGGTGTCAATGATGGTTTTCTGCACAACTGTCAGGTCAGCAGTCTTCCCCATGATTGTGATTCCTACTGAACCAGACTGAGAGACCATTTAAAGGCTCAGGAACCCTTTGCAGGTGTTATAGCTTAATTAGTTGATTAGAGTGGGACACTTTGAGCCTAGAATATTGCACCTTTTCACAATATTCTAATTTTCTGAGATTGTGGATTTGGGGTTTTCATGAGCTGTAAGCCATAATCATCACAATTATGACAAATCATGGCTTGAACTATCTTGCTTTGCATGTAATGAGTCTATCTCATATATTAGTTTCCCCTTTTAAGTTGCATCACTGAAATAAATGAATTTTTGCACAATATTCTAATTTTTCGAGTTTCACCTGTAAATCAGCCTGTTAGTTTGCCTCGAGCTTTTCTTACTTACAGTGCTATTCAAAGAGAAAAAAGATGGGTTGCTTAGGCTCTGCGTGGACTTTAAGGGCCTCAACAGGGTGAGTGTGGAAAATATGTACCCCCTTCCCTTATTGAAAGACTTGCTAACTCATCTGGCAAAGGGGAGAATCTTTACCAAATTAGACCTAAAAGAGGAGTACTACTGCGTAGGAATTAGAGAAGGCGATGAATGGAAAACTGCTTTCAACAGCCCTCTGAGTAGCTATCAGTTTAAGGTCATGCCATTTGGATTACAGGGAGCACCTGCCATGTTCATGCATCTGATTAACCAGGTGCTAAACTAACATTTATACAAAGGGGTTTTGGTGTATCTTGATGACATCTTAATCTATACAGAGACTATGGCAGAGCATATAGGTTTAGTGCAAGTGGTATTGAAAAAACTGCTGAACACTAAACTCTATGCCAAACTTTCTAAATGTGAATTCCATCAGACACGTTTGGATTATTTGGACTATAGAATTTCTAGCGAAGGCATCGAAATGGATCCAACTAAGGTGAAGGCTGTTATAGAATGGCAGCCCCCAAAGACTTGGAAACAACTCCAGAGTTTCCTTGGATTTGCTAATTTCTACCGTCAGTTCATTCCTTTGTTTGCCGAGATTGCTTTGCCCCTAACAGAACTATTAAAAACTGGCAAGGATGGGGGGAAACCTCATCCAGGTCAGCCTTTGCACTGGTCGTTAGAGTGCCAAACCACTTTTGAGAATTTAAAAAGACTGTTCACTGCTGAACCAATTCTAAAGCATCCTCACCAAGAGGAGCAATTTGTAATTCAAGCTATGTGGATTACCAACAGACAAATTGGACTGATCTCCTCCCTTTCGCTGAGGTGGCTTATAACAACACTGTACACAGCAGCACCAGATTTATGCCATTTAAAATAGCCACAGGGAGGGATTTCATCCCGATGCCTGAATACCCCCAGGAACCACCTGTATCTCAGGCTTTAGATCAATGGGTGTCTGCTTCTAAGGAGGTGTAGGACAATGCAAATAAAGCTTTGAAAAAAGCCTCAGAGACTTACAAAAAACAAGCTGATAAGAAAAGGGCACCTCAAAAGTCATTTTGTGTGGCAGAGAAGGTTTATCTTTCCACAAAATATTTAAGACTCAAATTACCTAGCAAAAAATTGGGGCCAAAATACCTGGGACCATTTCCCATAGTGTGGATTTTAAACCCAGTGACTGTGGAACTAAAACTTCCTCGACTTTTAGGAAAGACCCACCCAGTATTTCACTGCAGTTTGTTGAAGCCTTTCAGAGATTCTACCCTGAGACCCCCTCCCAAGAAAGCACCTGGCCCGCTTGTGGTAGCTGGAGAGACTCATTACGAAGTGAAGCATATTCTTGATTCTAGATTATATAAAGGGAAATTGCAATATTTAGTGCAGTGGAAGGGATATCCATTATCAGAGGCTACCTGGGTGAAGTGTACTGATGTGAAAGCTGATAGGCTCATACATAAATTTTATGATAAACATCCAAACAAACCTGTAATGTAGTGGGTCCGACGCAAGGAAGAGACGCCAGCCGGAGTACGTGTTCAGCTCTTTATTGGAAGGGGGGTAGTGTACTGAGGAATGAGGGTTACCTGGCCTCCTTAAATACCTAGCCAAGTAAGCGGACAGCCAATGGGGTTGGCCCTAGGTTTCCCGCCGAAACTGGGTTTCCCGCCGAAACCGTTCAGGCCAACGCCCCCTGGTGGCTGTTGCTATGCAGGTGCATAACACCCCTCCCCCCTTAGAGAAAAACCACATAACAGCTATAGAACAATTTTGCAACTAGCTACATAACTATATACACTGTGTGTCAATGCACGGCAACTGTGGGGTGATCACTTGCACACATAGTCTGCCAGGTAGGCAGGTGTCCTGTGGGGCCGGGTGGACCATCTGGGCGTGGCTTGGCCCTGGGCTTGGACAGCTGGTTCGTGAGGCCTCTGTGCTGGGTTGAGCAGAGCTGGGTTCAGGAGGCCCTCCTCCTCTGGTTCCTGTTCTGTGTTGTTTCCGGCTGGGCTGACCTCTCCCGGGGTGTGGCTCTCCTGTTGGGCGTGTGTGGTGCACTCAGGGACCCTTCCTCTGAGCTGGTTGATGTGTCGCCTTATGTGTCTGTGCCCCTCCACCCCCACGATGTAAGAGAGGGGCCCAGTTTTCTCAACCACTGTCCCCGGAATCCATGGATGTCCTGCCCCATAGTTCCTCGCCCAGACCAGGTCCCCCACATTGAGAACTCTGTGTGGGGGCTGCAGCTGCTGATGATGATGGTGATGGTGGCCTATCCATCTCGGCTGCTACTCGGTCTGGGTGTAAACGGTCCAGCTTGGTGATGAGACGCCGTCCCCATCACAGTTCTGCTGGGCTCTTCCCAGTAGCAACGCACGGTGTAGTGTGTTGGGCAAGTAGAAATTTTGCCAGTCTGTGATGCCAGTCCCCGCTGATGATGCGCCGGAGTGCATCCTTGGTCGTCCTTACCATCCGTTCAGCTTGCCCGTTAGTCGATGGGTGAAAGGGCATGGAGGTGGCGTGTCTAATCCAATTCGCCTTCAAGAATGCCTGGAAATCAGTAGCGGTAAACTGAGGCCCGTTATCTGATACAAGGACGTCGGGGAGGCCCTGTGTGTCAAAGAGAGCTCTGAGCACCTGGATTGTCCTAGCCGAGGTCATGTTGGGAACAGGGACTACCTCCAGCCACTTGGAGTGGCTGTCCACTACCACTAAGAACAGTTGGCCCTGAAATGGCCCTGCATAGTCAATGTGGATGCGGGACCAGGGTGTGTGTGTGGCCTCCCACGTGTGTACTGGTGCATGGGGCATTTCTGGCCTGGATCTCTGGCACGTGTAACAGGCCTTGACCCGTTCCTCAATGTCCCTGTCCAGCCCTGGCCACCAGAGGTAGCTTCTGGCCAGTGCCTTCATCCTAACCACCCCCGGGTGTCCCTCATGTAAGGATTCCAATACCCTGCGCCAGACTGCGGTGGGGATAATGACCCTGCTTCCCCAGAGGAGGCAAACCCTGTGTGTGGAGAGCTCGTGGCGCCTGGTGAAATAGGCCTGGAACTCAGGCCCCGGGGACTTGTCCTGCCACCCTGTGCAAACCCATGAGTGTACCCTGCTCAAGATGTTGTCTGTGGCTGTGTTGCTGGCAATGTCCTTGGCATGAACTGGGCATTCTGGCAATTCTTGCAAGGCTAGGATCTGTGTTGCTGGTGCCGGGTCTGGTTCAGTTGTATCGAGGGGAAGCCTATTTAAACCGTCTGCGTGGCCCATCTCCTTCCCTGGCTTGTGCACCAGCTTGCAATTGTATGCTGCAAGGAAGATGGACCACCGGAGCATCCTGGGGGACAGAATTTGGGGCGTCTGCCTGTCCGTTGTGAACAGGCCCAGGAGTGGTTTGTGGTCCGTGAAAACAGTGAACTCCCTGCCATACAGATAATCGTGGAACTTTTTAATTCCTGCCACGATTGCCAGGGCTTCCCTGTCAATTTGGGCATAGTTCCTTTCTGCTCCAGACAGCGTCCTTGAATAGTAGGCGATGGGGATTTGAGCCCCATTAGGCTCTAGGTGACTGAGGACAGCGCCCACGCCATAAGGGGATGCATCGCACGCAATGCATATGGGCTTTGTTTCTATGAGGTGTGTTACTGTGGACTTGTCAGACAGTAGTGCCTTCAATGCTCTAAAGCTTTGCTCGTGAATGGAAGTCCAGGCCCATGCTGCCTTTTTATCCAGTAACCTGTGAAGTGGCTCTGCAATGGCTGCCTTGTGTGGGAGGAATGTATGATAGAAATTTAGCAGACCCAGGAATGCCTGTAGCTCTGCCTTGTTCTTGGGTGTGGGTGCTAGTTTGATGGCCCTCACCTTGGACTCTGTGGGGTGGATTCCCTTGGCATCTACCCTGAATCCCAAGAATTCTGTGGAGGAAACACCTATGCTGCATTTCTCCCTCTTAAGTTTGAGGCCAGCTGTGTGCAGCCTGGACAGCACCTCCCTAAGCCTACCTGCCAGCTCTTCTGCTGATGCTCCTGCAATCAGGATGTCATCAAAATAGGGGCAAACTCCTGGGATGCCCCTGAGTGTCTTCTCCATAACTTCCTGGAAGATGCCAGGAGCAACGCTGACCCCAAATTGCAGCCTGTTCACCCGGAACGCTCCCCTGTGTGTTACTATAGTCTGAATGTCAGCTGTTGCCCTAGTAACTGTGAGTTGCTGGTACGCCTGTGCAAGATAGAGCCTTGCAAAGATGGCGCCGCCTTGGAGGGAAGCGAGAACGTGGCTGACCGTGGGGACCGGGTAAGCATGCGGGTTTAGGGCGCGGTTCACCAAGCACTTGTAGTCGGCGCAGATCCTTATTTCCCCGTTGGATTTGAGGGGGGTGACGATAGGGGTTTCCCACTCCCCCCCCATCTATGGGCTCTAAGATCCCCTGGGCCACCAGCTTATCCAGTTCGCACTCGATTTTGTGTTTGAGCGCGAAGGGGACTCGCCAGACCCTGACGGGGGGAACGTTCGAGTTAAGCTTGAACGATATGGGGGGCCCTGTGTACCTGCCCAGCGTTTCGTCGAAGACGTCTGCGAACTCCTTGCAGACGGCCTCGACGGAGTCTCCCTGGATCCGGTGGATCCCGGAGACTGATTCCCAGGGCCTCAAACCAGTCTAGACCGACCAGGCTGGCTCTCCGGCCCTCTACCACTACAACCTCCAGGTGCTCTTCTCGACCCTTAAACCCCACCGAGATGGTAGCCTCCCCCTTTACCTTGACCGGCGAATTCTGGAAATCGGTCAGGGTTAAATTTGTAGGCCATAATTTAATCCGCTGCTTGCTCTGGCTATTAATATAGTTAAGGGTCTCGTCCGAAATGATTGAGACCGCTGATCCGTAGTCAAGCTCCATGCTGCAAGGAACACCTTGCAAGCGGATTGTTAATCTAATTTTGGGTTTGAGCAGCCGGCAGCTACCCATGTGGTTAATGGCCAGCCGGCTCTCAACATAGCCAATTTGCGTTTTGGTCGGGGCCCCAGTACCTTCGAATGGCAATTCCTCCAGTTGCAGCTCGTGGATCTCCTCTCGGGGGCGGCGGCTACGACAGACCGCAGCTATGTGGCCTGTCTTCTTACAGGCCCGACACGTGGCCAACCGGAACTTACAGAGGCTGCGCACGTGGTTCCCACCACACCCTGCACACTTCTGAGGGTTGGCGGCGTTGCTGGGAGGCCTGGGCTTGTCTGGGCATCTGACTCGCTGGTCGGGGGTCGACTTTCGCTGGAGGAGGTCGATGCTCTGGTCGTCCTCGGCTGTGGCGACCTGCCGGTGGATGCTGGCTGCCTGGCTGCCGGTCCGGGTCTCTTGGACTACTTGGACGGCCCCGCAGGCCGCTTCATGGGCCAGGATGGCGTCTTCGGCTTCCTGGAGCGAAACCTCCTCTCTTTCGAACAGGCGCTCTTGCAGCCGCCTGTCTCGTAGGCCGCAGATCAGCTGGTCCCGTAGCCGCTCCTCCAAGTTTGAAAACTTGCAGGCGACGGCGGCTTCTCGTAGGGCGGCGAGGAATTCGGCACCGGACCCGTCGGGGCGCTGGTCTCTTTTTTCAAACTGTGACCTCGCGGCCACTTTGGAGCGCCGGGGCCTGAAGTTGGTGTTGAGCTTGGCCATGAGGTCCTGGTATGCGATGGTATTGATTGCTTCTGGGGCGAACAGGTTCGCGGCGATCTCTAGGAGTGCAGGCCCCCCAATGCAGAGCAGGGCTGCCGCCTTCGCGCCATCCTCAGAGATCTGGTTGAAGTGCATGTACAGTTCGGCGTGAGCCAGGTACCGGGCCCATGTCTCGGGGTGGCGGGTGTCGAATTCACGGGGTTGTCCGGCCCTTGCCATCGTGGCGTTGGTTTTGGGTCTTGAGTCGCGGATGCGGTGACCGGCGTGGTCCGGTTGGCTGGCGGTCGCGTTGGGAGGAAGGGGAAGATTCCTCCTTCCTTCAGCGTGCGGTGCGCTCCCCAAGTGACTTCAGCTCCTTGTCGGCAGCAATCCCACCTTCATCGCCACTGTAATGTAGTGGGTCCGACGCAAGGAAGAGACACCAGCCGGAGTACGTGTTCAGCTCTTTATTGGAAGGGGGGTAGCATACTGAGGAATGAGGGTTACCTGGCCTCCTTAAATACCTAGCCAGGTAAGCGGACAGCCAATGGGGTTGGCCCTAGGTTTCCCGCCGAAACTGGGTTTCCCGCCAAAACCGTTCAGGCCAACGCCCCCTGGTGGCTGTTGCTATGTAGGTGCCTGCATACATAACACCACCGAGGGGGAATTCCCAACTTTTATTCTTTTTTGATTTGCAGGATTTTTCCTTTCTTTTAAGAGGAGCCAAATGTCAACCTTGTAACAAACTGAAATGAAGCCATTTTTCATTTTGTCTTCATTGCCACATTTTAGTTTAGAGATTTTAGATGAAGGAGGTGGAGCGGGATGTTAAGTTTCTCAGTTAGCCATAATAATACTTCTGTGTGAGAATCAAGGTCAGTCCTGATAAGAGTTTTGGTGGGCTGAAAAGCTGGGAGGAGAGCCCACGTTTTGAAATAATTGGTGAATGTGATTTATGACAGCAATTTGGGATGGGAATTGCAACTTGTTACTTTGTAACCAGAGGGAGGGGATTTTAGTCTTGGGTTCACCTATGTAAGTGCCGATACTTTGTTTCCTAAATAAAACGTTCTTTAAGGAAGAAATCTTTGACTCAAACTTCTTTTAATTGGTTTCATCTATCGGAACCATGACACACAGACTTATTATGCTGAGGTAACCCAGGTGTAAATGCAGTACACAGTGGTTTGTATTTAATTATGGTTTATATTACACTATCTACAAATATACACTAGAAATAAAATACATACACTTGGTGAAACAGCAACTCCAATACACAGTAATTACAGCAGTCAAACGGATGAGAGAAAGTAACTCCATCAAAAAACTTTTCTTTAATACTCAACCTCTTAAAGGCACAGACACGGACCCTGCTGAGTCATTCCTAATATTGCATCATCCTGTTGGAAGAAAAGTCTTCATCATGGTTCCTCCAAGCAGGGAATAAACATGGCAACTGCTATGGGAAGAAGGTTGTAGTTTATTGCAGAGGAATGCCAGACAGAAAGATGGATCCAACAGAAAGAAGAGGCTGACCACATGTGGGTAGTGAGTTTTTATACCCCCTGGACTCTATTGTCTGGAGTTATTTCCTGTTTTAAGCTTTGTATTTCCTTTGTCACGTATTCTGTCCTGAGCCTAGGTGTGCCCCTCTAGGATTCTTGTTGGTTGAAGTCCCAGCCCACCTCCCTGGGGCTGGGGTATGTAGATTTTAGATGTCTGAAGTCTTCTTAGCTTCAACCTTCCTGGATGGTTTACATTTGCATTTCTATAGAGTTGGTTTCTGCCTGGGGGAGGGAGACTTGGGGCTATTAAGAAAAACTGGGCATGCTTTTCTGCCTCTTTAGCTTCTTTTTAGGAAATGTATTTTCCTGCCCTTTTAATATTTCCTTCTCTGGGGAGCTGACTTCCCACAATCCCCCCTTTGTGCCATAAGTGTGTGAATGACACACTTACTGGCACAAGATTAAAATTGGTCTGATCAGGGATACTTGGTAAACAAACTTTAAATTGTTAATGCAGAAAGAAAAACACTAATGGAAGCAGCAGAAAAAGATCCCTGCCCATAAAGTTCTAAACGTCAGGGCAAAAATTAGGTGGAAAAGAAATTTATAGTTACCAATATTCTGTGCCAATTATTTTCAAATGTTGGATGTCACCTTTAGCTTCCAGTCAGGTTTGCACATTCCTCTCAAAATTCTTCACAGCCATGGTTTGCCTCAGTACATACCACTGGCTGCCCATTTTCAAGAGTTGTTTCCTGCCTTAGCTCTTAATTCAGTGCATCCAGGTTTGTAATTTGTAATGTCCAATTGATGTTAGCCAGTATGCAAGCAAGGCTATTCAATCCTTTAAATTGCACACAGTGAGCCCAATCTGAGTCCACCAGAGCAAGATATTCAGGGCTTAGATCTCTTTCATGGCATATGAATTGCAAATCACCTGAGGGGTCCTGGTTCCCTCCCCCTTTGAATTTTGCTGGAGGTTGTTCCTACACAGGGCAAGAATCAGGCTGGAGCTTTACTGAAGGGAAGTAGAAGGGAGACTCAATGTGATTCTAAATGGTGTGTGTGTGTGTCTCTCTGTGTGTAGCTACTAATACAAACAGGCAATACAAACATTCTGGATAAATTTTTCCTCCCACCATACAGAAGTCCCAAGGAGTTCAGGACTTGCTGTGCCAACTATTCCCAAATGCCATCTCTCCATAAATACATTCAACTGGCTTATTACAATACAAATGAAGCAAGAAAGAAAACTTTACAATGAGTTTACACCCTCCCCCCATAGTCCAATTTTTCTTTTAAAGCTTCACGTGGGATCCCATGGCTCCTTCCTTCAGCTTTTCACAGGTATCTGGGGGACTGGTAGAACTTGGGGCATCCTCAGGTTGCATGGTGGCTTTTTGTAGATGGCTGGATTCAAAACTCAATTCCATGGCTCCATGGCATCTGGGTCAGTATGTGCTCTGCTTCCAAAGGTTGTGGAGGGTTATCTGTGCAGAGCTGAAAGACATGAGAACAAGAACTCCTCCCCCCTTTCTGGGTGGACTCTCCCAGGAGAGGCAGACAAAGGCATGGAAAACAAAGGATAAGAAAAGGAGAAATAGAATTGGGAGTGGGGTAATTTGCAGGAAGAGTTTTGAAAAGGCATTAATACTGCGGTTGTTAAAGATTCTGGTAAGAGAACATACATGAAAGGTATTGATAAAAGAAGGACATCCCCTCCTCACCCCAAAGAAAAAATATCTTGGCAAATACAGGAAGAACCCAATAACTAGTCTGACTCAGTGGCAGCCTGAGGCTAAATAAACAAACACTTAACACACACACTGGCTACAAGGAATGTAGAACTGGCTAACAGCAATTAGAACTGATAGAATTAGAATAGGAACACCAAAAGGTACACAACAATAAAATAATTAACACCGGATCCCTCCTGGAGCAAATGTTAACACCTTTTAGACAGATTTGAGAAAGAAATTAACCCAAACCCAACAATAGACACTGACCAACAAATCAGAAAAGACAAATTTAAACTCACCAAAAGGAAATGACAATTTTGGAAACCATGAAAAGGTATAAGAACTCATGCTTAGGACCATTCTGTCTCACTAGCCGGGGTTTCATGCTGAACTGTCACTCAACTTTAATCTCTGTGATCAAACCTATATTTCCAGTAGCTGGCTTCACGTTCTATTTGTTCCCCTCTGCACTGATTCTGAGAATCCCAGCTGGAAGAGTCTTGAATGGGAGAATTCCTCCCAACAGTCTCATTTCTGAACTGAACATTTGTAACGTGTTAGGACTTAGGTTATATCAGTCACAATGTCTGTAACTGGTCCAATGAAATAACAACAACAACAATAATAATACGATTTGCATCCATCCATGGTTTTCCGCGGAGCTCCGGGAGATGAAGCATCGGAGATGGGGCCTAGAGAGCGGTTGGAGATCCAGCCGATCCGAATCCGACCGATAGCGACTAAGAGCCTATATTAGGTCTTATCTCGCTGCGATAAGGGTGGCGAGGTCTAATCACTTTGCTACCCTTATCGCGTCCGCAGATAATCGCCCGGCCGCCCTGTTTAGGGTGACTCGCTCCCTCCTTAATCAAGAGGTGAGGGAGGAACCCTTGCAGGGTCGTGCCCAGGAGTTTAACCAACATCTGTCGGACAAAATCGCTCAGATTGGGACCGGTCTGGACTCTGACTGGGCAGAGTCTGACGATCAGGACACGGGCAGTCTTGTCGATATTACCTGGGAGGAGTTTGATTCTGTGACTCCGGAGGAAGTGGACAGGATTATGGGGAGGCTGAGCTCCACCACATGTTTATTGGACCCGTGCCCTTCCTGGCTGGTTTATGCAGCCCGGGAGAGGACACGAAGCTGGTTCCAGGCAGTTATATCGGCTTCTTTGAGTGAGGGTAGTTTCCCCGCCGTCTTGAAAGAGGCGGTGGTGAGGCCTCTCCTCAAGAAGCCTGCCTTGCACCCAGCTGTGTTGAACAACTTTCGTCCGGTCTCCAACCTTCGCTTTCTTGTGAAGGTTGTTGAGAGTGTGGTGGCGCATCAGCTCCCTCTGGTCCTGGATGAAGCGGATTATCTAGACCCGTACCAATTGGGTTTCAGGCCCGGGTACAGCACGGAGACGGCATTGGTCGCGCTGGTGAATGATCTCTGGAGGGCTCGGGACAGGGGATATTCCTCTGTCCTAGTCCTATTAGACCTCTCAGCGGCTTTCGATACCATCGACCAAGGTATCTTGCTGCGGCGTCTCAGGGGATTGGGAGTGGGAGGCACGGTTTTGCAGTGGTTCTCCTCCTATCTCCTGGGACGTTCGCAGTCGGTGTTGACAGGGGGGCAGAGGTCGACCTCGAGGTCTCTCGTTTGTGGAGTTCCTCAGGGGTCGGTCCTCTCGCCTCTCCTGTTCAACATCTATATGAAACCGCTGGGTGAGATCATTCGTGGCTTTGGAGATGGGTATCATCAGTACGCTGATGATACCCAGCTTTTCATTTCGACCCCAAACCACCCCAGTGATGCCCTCAACGTGATGTCCCGTTGCCTGGAGGCGGTTCGGGTCTGGATGGGGAGGAACAGACTTCAACTCAACCCCGACAAGACTGAGTGGCTTTGCATACCCGGGTTATTCCGGATATTCCATCTCTCTCTATGGGGGGTGAACTATTACCCCCCGTAGATAGGGCTCGCAACTTGGAAGTCCTCCTAGATTCACGGCTCACTTTGGAAGACCACATAGTGGCTGTGACTAGGGGGGCTTTCGCCCAGGTTCGCCTGGTGCGCCAGTTGCGGCCCTATCTAGGCCGGGATGACTTATGCACGGTCACTCACACGCTCGTGACCTCTCGTCTAGACTACTGCAACGCTCTCTACATGGGGCTGCCCTTGAGGACCACCCGGAGGCTCCAACTGGTACAGAATGCAGCCGCGAGAGTTGTGTTGGGAGTCTCCCGATACTCCCATGTCACACCTCTGCTCCGTGAGCTGCATTGGTTACCAGTTGTCTTCCGGGTGAGATTCAAGGTACTAGTAATGGTGTTTAAGGCCCTACATGGCAGGGGTCCGGAGTACCTTAGGGAACACCTGCTGCCGGCATCAACTTCCCTTTGCCCTGTGCGTTCCCACAGAGAGGGCCTCCTCAGGGTGCCACTGATCAGAGAATGTCGATTGGTGGCCCCCAGGGGGAGATCCTTCTCTGTGGGCGCCCCGGAGCTATGGAATCAGTTACCGGTTGAGCTCCGGATGGCGCCCGATCTTCGCTCCTTCCGTCGCGATCTAAAGACATTCTTATTTGAACAAGCCGGCCTGGCCTGATGGGGGATTGGTGGGGTTTTTTATTGTTATTTTAATATTTGTATTTACTGTTTTTAGTGGGCATATATTTAATTCTTTTTTAAATTTTGTAACTTTGTATTTTTTATTCTTGCCCTGTTCACCGCCCTGAGTCCTTCGGGAGAAGGGTGGTATATAAATAAAATTATTATTATTATTATTAAAGAGAGGGACTGAGTTACTTGGCAATAAACTTACAGATTTTCTGGAGGAATATTTAAGCTAAAAATGGGGACAGTGAATTAATTGATACAGAACATCCCTGTCCCCGGCAATCAAAAACTACAGGGTTAGCAGTGCATGTAACATAGATGTGTGTGTGGACAAGAATATCAAGCTTGCTATCAAGCAAAATCAAGCTTTTGACAGCAAGTGCCAAACAAAGTACACTAACCAAACAGGTGGTAAGAAAATAAGGGGAACTCAGGCACCACACACAGGTTATGTAGAAAGTAAACACAGGGTCAATTATAAAGGATTCAAATGTCTGTACACCAATGCACAGAGTATGAACAGTAAACAGGGTGAACTAGAAATTCAGGAAAATGAGGGCAGATATGATAATGTTGCCATTATGGAAACCTGGTGGGTTGAAACCCACAAATGGAATCATTTAAAGGAAACAGACCAAATAAAAGAGATGGAGTTTCTCTCTATATAAGAAATGACTACATCTCCACAGAAACAGAGCACAACAATGATGAAAAATCTTGAATGCATTTGGGTCAATATAAAAAGGGGGAAAATGACATTGCCATAGGTGTATACTATAGGCCACCCAACCAAACAGAGGAAACAGGTGAACCTTTTGCTAGTCAGCTAACTAAGGTATGTAGGAAGCACAAGCAATAGAACATAGTCAAACTAGAGTCTTGGACTTTAAGAGAGCTAATTTCAATAAACTTAGAGAGGGCTTGGGAGGGATTCCATGGATGAGAATCCTCAAGGGAAAAACAATTCAAAAAGCTTGGGAAATTTTGAAAAAAAAGTTTAGCACAATACCAACAAAGAAAAAATAACAGCTCTCAAAAGATATTATCATGGCTGCATAAAGAATTTTCTGATAAATTGAAAGATAAAAAAGACAAGCATAAAAAGTGGAAAGGGGCACATAACTAAAGCAGAATATCAGCAAATAGTCCAAGCCTGCAAAGATGAAGTGAGGAAAGTTAAGGCTCAAAATGAACTAAGGCTTGTGACCAAAGTCAAAAATAACAAAAAAACTTCTTTCAACAAGAAAAAAAAGAAAAAAAATAAAGAAATGATTGTGGCAAGAAGGTGACAAGCAACAGGGAAAAAGCAGAACTATTTAACTCTTTTTTCTGTGTCTTTACACAAAAGAAAAAAAAGTTATCAAAAACAATACATAAAAAATAGATTAGAAACACAAACTAAAATACGCAAGAAAATGGCAAGTGAGCACCTATCCAACCTAGACGAGTTCAAATTACCAGGACCAGATGGATTACACCCCAAGGTTCTCAAGGAACTGGCAGATATGATCTCAGAACCATTGAACTATATTTTTCAAAGATCCTGGAGCACTAGGGAACTACCAGAGGACTGGAAAAGAGCTGATGTAGTTCCCTTTTTTTTCTCTTAAAAAAAGAAGAAAGGAAAGAAAAAAATAGATCTAGGAAACTACAGACCTATCAGCCTGACCTCACCTGGGCAGATTCTGGAAAAGATAATCAGACAACAAATCAACAAACACCTAGAGGCAAACAAAGTCATTACTAAAAGCCAACATGGGTTTGTCAAAAACAGATCATGCTAAACAAATCTTATTGCATTCTTTGACCAAGTGACAAAATTAGTGGACCAGAGGAATGCTGTTGATACAATTTACTTGGGCTTCAGTAAGGCATTTGATAAAGTTGGTATAGGGTTTCCTGCCTGAGCAGAGGGTTGGACTAGATGACCAAGGTCCCTTCCAACTTTATCATTCTTATTAAATGCAAGAGTGAAACTTTTCCAGCAGATGAACTTAAAAACATTCCCCCTGCTAACTTTGGGCTGTTCTTAAGAGTACATTGAGAGAAAGAGAAAACAAACAAACAAACAAACACATTTTTCTTCACTCTGTTTGTTGGCCAGACAGACAGAGTGAGGGTATTTTCTTTTTGGTAGCTTATTTTAAGCAGAATTTCTAGCAGAATTTTAAAATTCTTTTCTCTTTGGATTAGACAGTTAACAGTCACATTTACCTCACACACAAAGACTTTGACACACATACAGGTGAAACTCGAAAAATTAGAATATCGTGCAAAAGTTCATTTATTTCAGTAATGCAACTTAAAAGGGGAAACTAATGTATGAGATAGACTAATTACATGCAAAGCAAGATAGTTCAAGCTGTGATTTGTCATAATTGTGATGATTATGGCGTACAGCTCATGAAACCCCCAAATCCACAATCTCAGAAAATTAGAATCTTACATGCAGTCAATAAAACAAGGAGTGTACATAGAACAATATCGGACCTCTGAAAAGTATAAGCATGCATATGTACTCAGTACTTGGTTTGGGCCCCTTTTGCAGCAATTACTGCCTCAATGCAGCGTGGCATGGAAGCTATCAGCCTGTGGCACTGCTGAGGTGTTATGGAAGACCAGGATGCTTCAATAGCGGCCTTCAGCTCGTCTGCATTGTTCGGTCTCATGTCTCTCATCTTTCTCTTGGCAATGCCCCATAGATTCTCTATGGGGTTCAGGTCAGGCGAGTTTGCTGGCCAATCAAGCACAGTAATCCCACGGTCATTGAACCAGGTTTTGCTGCTTTTGGCAGTGTGGGCAGGTGCCAAGTCCTGCTGGAAAATGAAGTCAGCATCCCCATAAAGCTCGTCTGCGGAAGGAAGCATGAAGTGCTCCAAAATCTCCTGGTACACGGCTGCGTTGACCCTGGACTTAATGAAGCACAGTGGACCAACACCAGCAGATGACATGGCTCCCCAAATCAACACAGACTGTGGAAACTTCACACTGGACTTCAAGCATCTTGCAGTGTGTGCCTCTCCATTCTTCCTCCAGACTCTGGGTCCTTGGTTTCCAAATGAGATGCAAAAGTTGCTCTCATCAGAAAAGAGGACTTTGGACCACTGAGCAACAGACCAGGTCTGTTTTTATTTAGCACAGGTAAGACGCTTCTTGTTAAGTCGGGTTCATGGATTGATGAGATGCAGACGTGAGGGTACAAGGAGTCTTTATTAGATGACAGCGTGATCTGAACTGAGGAACACAGGTTACCTGGCTTGCTTTATACCTGTCCAGGTGAATGCCTGGCCAATAGGTTTAAACTCAGGTTTCCCGCCGGCAGGGCGGCCAATCCCTTTAAATCCGGCTTTCCCGCTGAACGCTGTTCCTGCACGGAGCTGTCCAGCTCCGCACCTCCTTATTCGGCTGCTACACGTGTATGCTAACCCAGCATACACTACACCCCTTCCCCCATAAGAATAGACAATGCCCTTGTGTTACTGTTAAGGAATTTGCTGTGCAGGGTCTCCTTGTGCTACCAAAGAGTTGCACAGACAAGGAAGGGTACTGAGAGCAGTAAGTGTCACACACAGGAGTACACTGGGTTGTAAAAGCAAAAAGTATTTTACTTTGAGGTGGTGTAAAAACAAAAATGCACAGTCAAAAAATAAACAGTCCAGGTCATAAACAATAGCAACAGTCCAAGTAGCAATCCAAACTACAAAGTCTTCTTACCGGTCCAGAGGTCAATACACAGTTCAGGTTACAACAGTAGTAAACCAACAGCAGAGCAAAAACAGTAACAGTAGAGATCAGTGAATTCAGAGAGAGAGAGAAGCTACATTCCTAGCTTCCTCTTATGGCCATGAGAACACTTACACACCCATTGGCCAATTAACAACTTAAAGCCATAGCATTATGGTTAATATATTTTCAACCCAACATTGTAGGCTAACACCATATGCCTAACATTCTCCCCTTTGGGTAGAATAATATATAACTCTTACAATCTTATGCACATTCTTTCACAATTAGCATTGTGTTTCACAGCACTTTGTACCTTCGTAAAATGGTCTGCAATATTTACATCAGATGGGCAATACTCTAGCTGTATTAATTTATCTTTGACACATTGTCTGACATTTAAATAACGAAGATCAGTATATTTAGATCTTGTTCTTACTGCAGCATTATTAGCCATCTTTATCGCAGCTTGATTGTCCTCATATACAATGAATGGATCATTTACATTTAAACCCATATCTAACAATAATTGTTTGTACACTAGCAGTTCTGTACATAACACTGATAGACATGAAAATTCAGCCTCCATTGTAGATAAGCTTATGTGTTTTTGCCTGATAGACTTCCATCCAATTAAAGAATCACCCAACATTATAGCCAACCCTGAAGTAGATTTATGAGTGCTTGTATCAGAGGCAAAACTCGCATCTGCATATGCAGTAAGGATTAACTCACAATTTGGCTCTAAATATAACGAGTAGTGAATAGTTTGCTTCAAATACCTTAATACTCGTTTAGCTGATTGCCAGTGTCTAACAGTTGGATTATTGTTGTACCTAGCCAATTGGTTTACACAGTAACAAATATCAGGTCTAGTCCAATTACTAAGATACATAAGGCTTCCTATTAAAGATTGGTACATAGCCTTATCAAATACAGGACTCTCAACATTAGTGTCCTTAAAATCCATAGCCATCAGAGTTTTTGCTGGTTTACACATTTCCATATTGTATCTCTTTAATAACTGAGATATTTTACTGGCTTGCGACACCTTAAAACCCCTATTCGTTTTCACAATATCTAACCCCAAATAGTGGCTTATTTTCCCAAGATTCCTAATTGTGAATTTATTTTGCAATCTTGAAATGATAGTTTGTGCTTCTAACTCAGTTTTTGTTATTATTGCAATATCATCAGTGAATAATAAAAGAAAAGATAACACTCCATTGTGTTCCCTTCTAAACAAACAAGGATCAGCATTACTGGCTACAAAACCTAATGCACTTAACTCATTAACTAAACATTTATTCCACTCATAGCCTGATTGTTTCAATCCATAGAGGCTTTTCTTTAACTCCCAACAATCATGGTTTCTATCATTGGTCAATCCTGGTGGTATTCTTAAATAAATAGTATGTTGCAATGGAGCATGTAAATATGCAGTTTCAACATCTACATGATTAACCATATATTGGTTTTTAGCCGCCCATACTAAAGCTGCTCTTAAAGTAGTTGCCCTCAGACTGGGTGCAAACACCTCGTCATAATCCTCAGTAGTTTGGGCAAAACCTTGTGCAACCAAACGTGCCTTATGGGTTATAGTTCCATCTACACCCTTCTTTATTTTATATATCCATTTGCAACCTATAGCTTGCTCACCAGGTGGCAGTTTTGCTTTCTCATAGACCTTAAGATCCTGCAAAGACTTCAACTCCCTGTTTATTGCAGCTTTCCATGATGCCTGTTCCTTTTCAGGATACATCCTGATCTCATCATAGTTAGAAGGTACTGAACTAACTTGACATATTACATTGGCTTCATAGCGATCAGGTGGACATCTGATGCGCATTGAACGCCAAGGAATTACAGGGCTTTGAATTTCTGACACCTCACCTTCCTCTGATTCCTCTTTTATCTCCCCTATCTCCTCTTCATCTTTTATATTTACAGGAGATGTATTATCATTACTAGTTACGTTATCAGAGGAGTCCTCAAACACTAGAGGATCAGTATTAACAGTTACTTGCTCTAACCTATCCCAACCAACGTGCTCAAGGAATTTTGCACTAGAACTGTTATATACATTAGTTGTGCCCTGTTCCCAGAAACGATAGGATCTGTGATTAGCTTCATAACCTACAAAGTATAATTGCCTAGCCCTATGTTGGCCTTTACTCCTGAGTTGTGCAGGAATGTGGACCCAAGCTGGGGTGCCAAACGTGTGCAGATAATCAAGGTTTGTTTTTCTACCATGCCATATTGTATATGGTATTTTACCAGTAGAAGTATTAACAACTATATTCAGAACATGGTTTGCACATTTTGCTGCCTCCCCCCCCCCAGTCTATCTGTTAAGCCTGAATCTCTTAACATGGTTCTCATCATGGCTTGTAACGTTTGCCCACGTCTCTCAACAAATGCATTATGTTGAGGCCTATAAGGGGCTGAACGTTTATGCTCAATGCCAGCAGATTCTAACATATCAACAAAACGCTTATTTGTAAATTCAGTACCATTATCAGTAATTATGCACTGAACCTTTCTCTTTGTTTTTCTCTCCACAAACTTCAGCCAGTTTGCAAATTGTTGGAAAGTGTCTGCCTTTGACTTAAGCAGATAACAAAATCCATATCGAGAGTAGTGGTCCAATATACTTAAAATATAACATGACCCTCCTAAACTTGGTTTCATGGGTCCAATTAAATCAGCAAACACAACTTCCAAAGGAACAGTTGTTTTGAAACTGTTTAACCTGTTTGCAGGAGTTGCCTTACTCTTTTCCTGATTACAGGCATTGCAATTCAAATACTTACTACATGGCTTCAGTTTAATTCCTTCTACTAACTCAACTGTTTTACGTAGTGAGTTAAAGTTTACATGCCCTAACCGCCTGTGAGATTTAAAAACCCAAAATTTGATACTCACAACTCAAAGACAAGTCTGGTTAACAAAAACAAAGATTTATTGAAAAGAAATTGAAAATAATAAAGAAAATAATAAAGAAAGAAAGCGTTTGCAAACGCGGCCTCTTAGACCCTTCCCAAGTTGGATTGGGTTCTAAGAGCGCACTGAGCAAGTTTCAAAGCAAGTATTTATACTTTCTTTTCTCGCTACATGCCCCCCCCTTAAGAAACTTAAGTCAGTCTTTGAAGTCAAAAAGATCTTCTTTGAACCTTTACTTCCAAAAGACTCATTGTAACAACTTCCTTACATCCATCACTATACTATCTTGTTTTACTCACCTTCTTGAGGTGAGTACCCTTTTTAACATTTCAAAAGAGCTTTGTTGATTACCATGTGTGAATTCTCTGTCTAAGCAGGAAATAGATGGCCCCCACATCTTAGTGTTACATTTGATACAATTATTGGTGTTACATTTGATGTTACATTTGGTGTTACATTTGGTACCATTTATAAAAGAATAACCTTTTTTTCCCCTTTAATTCCACCCTTTTTCTCTTCTACCTGAATTATTCTTTTATACTTTTAGGAATTCATCATTTCCTAATTTTTTTTCAAATTTGTGTGGAAGCAAGTTATTGTATTCTGAATCTTCTTTCCCCAACCCTTGTTTTCCTACCTTCATTATTAACATTGTTTCTTTTTTCCCATTTTCAACTGAAGATGTTATTAAGGTCATACTTTTCATTGTTCGTCTTATTAGTATTTGTATGAGAGGAATCAAACATGGTAAAAACATAATAGCCAAGAATCCTAGTATTGCAAATTTTGCTAGTTCTTTCCAATTTGCAAACCACCCTCCGAACCAATTATTTACCCCATCTAAGGTCAACCCCTTCCAGGTTTGGACTGGGACATGAGCTAATTTTATCATTTTGTCTGTAATTTCCTTTACTACCATACCACTCTCATCTACTTCAATGCAGCAATTGCTCAGATTAAATTTTCCACACACACCTCCTTCTTGAGCTAATAAGTAGTCTAAGGCTAACCGATTCTGCATAATGTAAGTTCGAGACTTTACACTTTCCTTAGCTAAATGCGTTAGAGTACTTACAGTGTCATTTGTAAGTACTTCAAGTACTGCTTGTAGCCTAATTACCCTATTTAGAATATAGATGGGCTCTCTGGCACCTAAAGTGCCATCTTCCGCCCATGTAGCTGGTCCATAATAATTGATGATCTTCTCTGGAGTCCAATCATCATCTTTCCAGGTTCCAATTTTCATATTGCTTGGTTGTATGGCTCTTTTCTTTCGGACTTTATCTGATAAATCATCATATACAGTTAGTCCCAGCGATTGTTTTTGTTCGATGGGAAGGAGGAAAAAACTTGGCTTTATTATTCCTAAGATACAAGATCCATACCACCCCTTGGGTAGATACCCATAGGCATATTTTCCACATATCCAATACATACCTTCCGGGGCTACCCAGTCCAGGGTGTTGTTTTCAGGATCTTTTAAATAAGCCATCTCAGTTATTTCACTTAATGTCTCTTTCTTTGATATTCCACTTCCTCCCCACCAACTGTCATTGTTCCATACAGCCAAGCAAATCATGTCTCCTACTGCGACTTTCCTATTCTTTCTTTGTCTCTCATAACATACTTTCCCTACTAAATTTGTGGTTAATGCCCATGTTCCCTCTTTTCCTTTTGTGAACTTGAGAGTTTTATTTTTCCACATTTCCACCACAATGTCATGTTTTAATTCTTGAGCCTCCCATGGCCATTGTTCTCCCATATTTGTTCCTCCACAAACAAAACAATTTCTTACTGTTAGAGTTTTAGCAATTTCTTCAGCCAATTGTACAAACATATTCACTGTTTTCTTAGGAAATTCAGGTAATTCTAATTTTTCGAATTCCTGATAATATGACCAAAAGATACTCTTGCGTATTGGTTTTATTTTAGTTGTTTCTATTTTTAATACTAGCCACCCCCACGGGTCTTTTCCGGTTCCATCTATTCCTATTCCAAAGTCCTTATATTGAATTCCTTTTTCTAATGACTGATTTATATGTATACACATTGGGTTACATTTTCCTTGAGTGCAATCAGTCCTGGTACTTCCGATACTAATATTCACTTCCTTTGGACCTATACTTCTCTCATTTGGGACCGTAGTAGTATACCAATAATCATAGCTTGGAGTAAAGGCAACAGGTACTACACTTGATATGTGCACTTTGTGAAATAAATACTTCCTTTCTTTTATATAATTTCTTTCCCACTCTAAGTTTTCACATCTCACCCCAAACGAGTTATCAGATCCTTGTCCATTATTAATAGCTTGGCAAGCATCAAAGCACACCCCCACACTAGTTCCGCCCCTGGTTTCATTATGGGCTATGTAACCTCGTCTGATTTGACTTAATGAGAACATCTGAATTGCACCTACCCCTGCCTTATAAGCATACACCCACATTTTTGCAGTTACTGGTCCTATTGCTTTTGGGTCATAACATTCTACTCCTATGTTGGTGTGACAACGCTTATATTGTGTGTCATTTTGAATGCAGTCTGTTAAGTTAGTTTGTAAACATTCAGGAATCATAGTATGGTATATCATTGTTTTCTCAATTTTCCCTTCCCTTTTTGTCATTTTTACACATTGCGTACATGGTTCTAGTGGTTGGACAGGTTTTAAGAGTATAATAAGAAGAACTCCCAAGTACCACCCAGTAACGTTCCAATACATCCTCTATGCTCTTAATATCACACTCTATCTTACACCCCGTACATAAAATGCAATCAATATAATAGGAGCAACAACAACATCCACAAAGGCACTTACAAAACCAGCACCTCCTGGAGATATGGAGATATTGGATTTTTCTCAATCTTGGCTTTTCTCTGGGAGTGGAAGCATAAAAAAAATGCAATGTTTAGTCCTTATGTCTCTTTTACCCCTCCTTCTGTCAAGAGTCCGTTAGGTCCTCCGAAGCTTTAACTTCAGTGGATCTCCTTGGTGAGATTCCACCTTCCACCTCTCTGGGGCTGGCACGGGCCCTTTCACTCGGGAGTAATGAGTCCAACCTCTTTCAGCTGTCCGGATGGCTGTTTCAGTAGTTAACAAGACGATGTAAGGTCCCTCCCAAGTTGGAGTTAGTTTTTCATCTTTCCAGGCTTTTATCAACACCCACTGCCCTGCTTTGTATCGGTGTACTGCAAAGTCCAAGGGTGGAGTTTGAGCAAGAATGCCTTTCTGTCGCAAGAGAGAAAAACATCTGGACAGCTCAAGTACATATTCTATTATTTTATCTTTCAGTTCAACTCGTGGCAATCCCTCCCTTCTATTATCCATTCATTCACTGCCCTTCTGCCACTCTGGCCTAATTTCTGTCTTTTCTGCTTCCACAGCTTCTATCAACTTTTGCATGAGCCAACTGTTTCCCTTAGCTATTAATCAATCCTCTACATTTCTCTTCTCCAAAAGTATTGAAGATTCCATAATCATATTTGGAGTCAGTGTATATGTTCCCCTTTTCCTTTATTAACAATCTCAGAGCTTGTTGTAAGGCATAAAATCCACAGGTTAGTGCTGATTAAGGGAGGGAAATTCTCCCAGCTTCCACTTCCATTTTCTTTCCATTTAGTATCCCACCTTCATTGTGTCTTTTTTTCTTCTTTTTCTTTTCCCAACTACTTTGCTATGAGCAAGTGGATACCTCCTTTGGGCTTTCTGATTTAAAATTACCCACACTTAACAAGAAGTGCTAACCACCAAGACTTCCCCAAATGTCAATTTAAGACAAAAATGCCACTGGCTGCCTCTTTCCCTAATAGTTCTTCATGAAAATCATTAGTCAAAACAACATAGCCATTCACAATCCTAAAAAAAAATCTTCCCAACTCCTTCCCTGTTCCAAACAAGGACAGAATTGCAATTCCCCCAATTCTCCCAGATATCACCTTCCATCAATGTGTCCTGCACACAGACACAAATATATATATAAAAAAAAACCCAACTCCACAAAAAGATCAGAGTAATTTCTTTTGGGTGATGTTTAACTAAAACTCAAAGATTTCCAAAAAAATTGTCCAACAATTACTGTATCCTCTTTCCAAAAAAAAAATTACAAGCTCAAACTGCAAGAGTGGACATTACATTTCACACCCACCCCCCTTCCTCAGACCAGAATTCTAAGCAAAAAAAAATGGTTAAAATGACCAGCCCCCCCCTCTCTCTCTCACTTTACAGGGGAGGGGGGGAAAGAGAAAGAGACAGGAGTAAAAGAAATTTTACAAAAATCTCACCACTAAATTTTTTTGCTGTCCTTCACATGTATTTTCCATAAATTCTCTCACACATTGTCCATGAAACTTGTCGTTGTTTTTTTATTTACTTTTACAACAATAAAATCTGCAATTTACTATTCCTTTCACAGCCTGGGACTGGTGGGGGTGAGTGATGTTTGAAGGCTAACACACATTTACATATCACCACATTAACTCATTCACTTCCATTCTGACTGCTTGCATAAACAATTTCACATACAAAAATTTCATTTCATACTTTCTCCAGACAAACCATACATTGTTAAATAAGGCCTTTTTGTTTGGTGTTATCAGAGAGGATTTTGACCCTCTTCCAAGTCTTGGAAATAACACAGAACAACACAGACAGACATATATACAAAGATACTATTAAAACAACATTTATTTAGACACATGGCTTGTCTTACAAGAGGTGAGAAAAATCATGAGGTGATTCCAACCGAACATGGTTTCTATAGGGCCCTTTAACCATCTCCTATTTTTCTCACCATTCCAAGTCCAAGCTTAATGTTCCAAATGTCCAAATATATAAATAACAAAACAAAACACACATATCAATTTGGGGTTTTAGGCCAAAACAGGTCTCCCCTTTTAATTAAAAAAAGGGGAAAACATTTATGGTTACCTCCAATTTATCCCACCAACTTCAAAAGACAGTGGGGAAAGACTAAAAGGAATTTTGAACCTGGGGTCTTTTGCAAGTGTAAAGGGGGAGGGGAAAAGTAGCACCCTCCTCACCTCACCTTTGACAAAGGGAATTGAATAGTCCAAAGAGCTAGATTAAAAGAAAAAGATAGAAGAAAAACTTGCTTTTATTTCTTTGAATTTTCTTTTCTTTAGGTTTACAACAACAACTACTACAACAATTGTCCATCTTCTTTGAGAGTTTCCCTGATTATGGTTCCCTGAGGTTCTCGATTTTATGGCCACTCAAAATTTTCAACACCAGTTCGCTTCCCTTCAGGCTGTCCTTTCCCCTCGCGGGTTAAGGAAATGCAACCTTTCAGGTCCGCACTCGCTTTGGACTTACCAGTGTTCCCAGAACACAGCCCATCACACTCACACAGCCATTATCGCAGAAACCTCCCACAATCGCTCTCCTGACCACCCAGGTACAATTGCGTGCTTCCCTCCTTCGAGGCAAAAGTTTCTTACCTGGGCCAGTGCACTGGGTTACCTGGTCCTGGGCCTCAGTTGTTGACTCTCTTCCTTTTTCCTATTCTTTGATTTGGTAGACCAGAATTCTTAATTTAGTTTGGCTCGGAGCCTGCAATGGGAAGCTAGATCTCAGACAACTCCAGGCAGTTGAAATCAACAGGCGCGCCCCTGGACTTTACTGAGAACAGCTCGCCCCAAGAGGCTCTTTCAAGCCCCACGTTTGGTCGCCAAGATTGTGAGATTTAAAAACCCAAAATTTGATACTCACAACTCAAAGACAAGTCTGGTTAACAAAAACAAAGATTTATTGAAAAGAAATTGAAAATAATAAAGAAAATAATAAAGAAAGAAAGCGTTTGCAAACGCGGCCTCTTAGACCCTTCCCAAGTTGGATTGGGTTCTAAGAGCGCACTGAGCAAGTTTCAAAGCAAGTATTTATACTTTCTTTTCTCGCTACATGCCCCCCCCTTAAGAAACTTAAGTCAGTCTTTGAAGTCAAAAAGATCTTCTTTGAACCTTTACTTCCAAAAGACTCATTGTAACAACTTCCTTACATCCATCACTATACTATCTTGTTTTACTCACCTTCTTGAGGTGAGTACCCTTTTTAACATTTCAAAAGAGCTTTGTTGATTACCATGTGTGAATTCTCTGTCTAAGCAGGAAATAGATGGCCCCCACATCTTAGTGTTACATTTGATACAATTCATTGGTGTTACATTTGATGTTACATTTGGTGTTACATTTGGTACCATTTATAAAAGAATAACCTTTTTTTTCCTTTACGCCTATGCAATAAATGTATACATTCATCATGTGGCTTCTTGTTCTCACATATTGAGTTAGCTTTAACTGTACTAACCTGGTTACTTGTGAGAACGAATAAACCATTTTTCAAATTAGCAGTTACACAGGTTCCATTCCTCTCAATAGTGCATTGCTCCCCTCTGAATGTTACCACAAACCCAACCTTAACCAATTCCCTTACAGATAACAGGTTGAATCTTAACTTAGGTATAAATAACATAGGTAACTGTTCATCAATGCATGGACAATAGGAATTACCTTCACCAGAGGCCTTCATCCTCCAACCGTTTGCCAGTGAAACATATTGGTTGCTGTTTTTCATATTAATAAACCTCTTTTTCACTTTAGTAATGCATTGTGAAGCCCCACTATCAACAACCCACAATTCATTATTTCTTGATGTTGGTTCACCAGAAACAGCCAAACCAATGCCCTTCTTAGCCTTCCCACTGCTATTCACATTCTGTTTTTTACCCTTTCTACAGAATTTGGCTATATGCCCTCTAGCCCCACAAGAATAACATTTCTTGACATTGTAAGCAGTAGTGAATGGCTGCTCCTCTCGTGGCTGTGTCTCTCTCAGCTGGTCTCTGTCACGCCTCCTTCTGGACTCTTCCAGCAGTCTCTCAGTAATGTTAGTCAATGTCAGTTCCTCTCTGGTCAGGACTTCCAAAGAAGAAACATACTCGTCATAACTCTCATCCAAAGATGATAGAATAATGTAGACCTGATGCAACTCTGAAAAAATCAGCTCCTTTTCATGAAGCTCTTGAAAGGTTGCCTTCATGTAATTTAAATGGGTCAGCATATCTCCATTCTTCTGCAGACGAGCCCTAAACAGCTTACGTGTAAGGTGTATATGTGCACCCACACTGTCTCGAACATAAAGCCTTCGCAAAACGCCCCAACACCTAGCAGCAGACTCCTCACCACGAATATGGACAAGCTGCTGGTCATTCAGTGTTAGTCCAATAATGCAAAGAGCTTTCTCATTGTTTCGCTTAAAGTTGTCTATCCTCTTTGCATCCTCTTCGTCATCTGGATCCCAAGCAGTAGTATCTGGTGGGTTATTTACAACAGTCCATAGTCCTTCCTTGCGCAAAAGCAAGCAGCATTTCGTGGACCAGGAAACATAGTTTGTCCCATCCAACCGGGTTATCCAGGAGATGCCTGACAACAGTTCTTGTGCCATTTTACACCAAAATAGCTAACACAAACTCAGCTAGGAAAACTGTGTGTACTTACTCTCAGTACAGGCCTGGGCCCATAACCAGTGTTAAGGAATTTGCTGTGCAGGGTCTCCTTGTGCTACCAAAGAGTTGCACAGACAAGGAAGGTTACTGAGAGCAGTAAGTGTCACACACAGGAGTACACTGGGTTGTAAAAGCAAAAAGTATTTTACTTTGAGGTGGTGTAAAAACAAAAATGCACAGTCAAAAAATAAACAGTCCAGGTCATAAACAATAGCAACAGTCCAAGTAGCAATCCAAACTACAAACTCTTCTTACCGGTCCAGAGGTCAATACACAGTTCAGGTTACAACAGTAGTAAACCAACAGCAGAGCAAAAACAGTAACAGTAGAGATCAGTGAATTCAGAGAGAGAGAGAAGCTACATTCCTAGCTTCCTCATATGGCCATGAGAACACTTACACACCCATTGGCCAATTAACAACTTAAAGCCATAGCATTATGGTTAATATATTTTCAACCCAACATTGTAGGCTAACACCATATGCCTAACATTTACAATTCCCAATTTCCCCCCAACATAACTATATACAATAAACCTCCTTCACAGACTCCCCGTGCCCTCCCCTCAAGTTCGCACATAATCTGAGAGGTAAGCAGGAGGCCTCGGGGTTCCCCCCCTTCAGGCAAGGTGTTACCACTTGTGTTGTTTGGCCTGAGGTTGTGGTGTGCCCCAGGTACCGGTGATGATGTTTCAGGTGTGGGGTTGTGACTGCCCACATTGGACCTGGAGTTATGAGGGCTCCCTGGTACTGTGGCAGATGTCATAGGCCCGTTATTATTGTCCAGGTGTTGATGGGGTAGGAATTGTCCCAAAGACCAAGATTTGGAAAACACTCCCCTTTCCCCTGTGTCCCCTTTGTCATTTTGAGTGAGTTCAGGTCCGGGAAGGTCCTCCTGGTTGTTACTGGCTGGAACTTTTTCAGGAACACAACGCCTGAGCTGGTCAACATGTCTCCTCCATTGGAGGCCCCCCTCCACCCTTACAATGTATGACAATGGGCCTGTTCTCTCAACCACGTCCCCCTGCACCCATGCCTCCCCAAATCCAACAGAAAAAAGAGGCTGACCACATGTGGGTAGTGAGTTTTTATACCCCCTGGACTCTATTGTCTGGAGTTATTTCCTGTTTCAAGCTTTGTATTTCCTTTGTCACATATTCTGTCCTGAGCCTAGGTGTGCCCCTCTAGGATTCTTGCTGGTTGTAAGTCCCAGCCCACCTCCCTGGGGCTGGGGTATGTAGATTTTAGATGTCTGAAGTCTTCTTAGCTTCAACCTTCCTGGATGGTTTACATCTGCATTTCTATAGAGTTGGTTTCTGCCTGGGGGAGGGAGACTTGGGGCTATTAAGAAAAACTGGGCATGCTTTTCTGCCTCTTTAGCTTCTTTTTAGGAAATGTATTTTCCTGCCCTTTTAATATTTCCTTCTCTGGGGAGCTGACTTCCCACAATCCTATCATTGCATCATCCACATTACATTACATTTTTAAATAAGCTGTTTAGCCTTTAAATCATTAAAGCTTGACAATATCATCTTTCAAGCAAACTATTACTTTTGATAGGGTCTGTTAGCACTCAAAGACAAATTTATCATCTTATAGGCTTTTGTAGATTTTGTAGATGACAGTCCACTTTCTGATGCTCCACATACCCAGAGTAGAGTGTTTTGACTTGAAAACTCTTCCCCATATCATTACCTCACTTCCTGCTCTACTCCCAATGCTGGATATTTTTGGATATATAACAGAATAACAGAGTTGGAAGGGACCTTGGAAGTTGATGAGAAACCCCCTTCACCCCAATGAAAGGATATAATTTAATCAAACAAAATACATTAGCCAATACAGAAAAAAACAATGCAAAGAAAATCAGTCTGACTCAGGTCCAAGCTAAGCAGTCCCAGGCAAACAAACACTTAACATACCAGATACAAAGTGTCAGCTTAAACATTTAAAATAAGCTTAACCGCCAGAATGCAAGACCAGCTATCAACAATTAAGACTGACAGGATTAGAACAAGGACATAAAAAGAACATAATAATAACAAATAGATAACAAATAGAAACACATCAGATCCTCTCCTGAGGCAAGGATTAACCTTTTTCCTGAGAAATATCTGATAAATTAACCCATCAATAGACACTGCTCCATGAATCAGAAATGACAGTTTTGAAAACAAGAAAAGGTATAAAAACACACACTTGGGGACCACTCTTTCTAGCTAGCTGGGGATTCATGCTGAATTGTCACTCAGCTTTAATCTCCGTGATTAAACCTTTCTTTCCAGTAGCTGGCTTCTTGTTCTATTTGTTCTTTGAGCTCTGATTGTGGAAATCCCAGCTGGAAGAGCCCAAAATGGGGGAGTTCCTCCCAACAAGGTCTTCTAGTCCAACCCCCTTATCAGGCCGGAAACCGAAACCCTACAACTTTTCAGACAAATGGTTGTCCAATCGCTTCTTAAAAGAGTCCAGTCTGCTTCCAAGTGCAATTCAAGGTGTTGGTGATCACTTTTAAAGCCCTTCATGGCATGGGTCCAGGTTACTTGAGGCACTGTCTCACCCCACTCATGCTGGCAGAGGCATGCTGCAGGTCCCATCAGCCCAATTATTTTAGCTGGAGGGGTCCAGGAGGAGGGCCTTCTCTGCTGTTGCTCCTGCCTCTGGAACATCTTGCCCCTCCCCCCCATGTGAGGTTAGCCCCAACCCTATCTTTTCATAAAGGTCTAAAGACATGGCTCTGCCAGTCGGCTTGGGGTCCCAGTGGGGGAACAGCGCAATGCAGGTGGTTGATTAATAACAGATCTCAACTCCCCCCCACTCTGCCCCCGCCCTTCCCATGTTGGACTAGATGACCTCCAAGGTCCCTTCCAACTTACTTCTTATTCTTATTCATATTGTTATTGTTATTCTTATTCTTATTATTCCATTGCTTTAATGTCTGATTTTAACTTTTTATGTTTTAACTGTATATGTAACTGTAAGCCACCCAGAGTTACCCTATGGTAAGATGGGCGGCCAATATATTTTATAAATACATACATACATACATACATACATACTTCCAGTGTTGGAGCACACAGAACCTATGGAGTCATTCCACTGAGTAATTGTTCTGTCAGGAAATTTCTCCTTAGTTCTAGGTTGCTTTTCTCCTTGATTAGTTTCCATCCATTGCTTCTTGTCCTGCCCTCAGGTGCTTTCGAGAATAGCTTGACTCCCTCTTATTTGTAGTAACCCCTGAAATATTGAAACACTGCTATCATGTCACCCCTAGTCCTTCTTTTCATTAAACAAGACATACCCAATTCCAGCAACCATTCTTTATATGTTTTAGCCTCCAGTCCTCTGATCATTTTTGTTGCTCTTCTCTGCACTCTTTCTAGAGTCTCAACATCTCTTTTACATCATGGTGACCAAAATTGCATGTAGTATTCCAGGTGTGGTCTTACCAAAGCATTATAAAGTGGTACTCACACTTCATGTGATCTTGATTCTATCCCTCTGTTAATGCAGCCTAGGACTGCATTGACCTTTTTTGGCAGCCGCTGCACACTGCTGGCTCATATTTAAGTGATTGAGGGTGAAGGTTCATTCTCCAAGCTTGTGGGTTGGTTTCTGAACATTTCATTACCAGGCTAGGTAACATATTCAGCGGTGTTTAGGGGATGTCTGTGTCAGTGCTCTTCTATTTATAAGGGCTTCAGGTGTGGGTGTGTCAAGTGAAGGTCTTGTGATGAGTCATCAGAGAGAGGCTTGTGATGGGTCTTGTGATGGGGAGGTTACTTCAGGTCATGGTCGTTGGAGGGTATGAATTATCAGTGGGTCAGGGGTGAGTCATCAGTGAGAGGCTGGTGATGGGTCTTCTGATAGAGAGATTACATCAGGTCAGGGTCACTGGAAGGTGAACTTCTGGGAGGGAGGGGCTTGCATGGGTGGGTGAGGGTTGGTGCTATCTCTGGTTGGCTGTGCAATTGATTTGGATTCTGAGGGGTTCGTAGGCTGGTTGTGCATCAATGTGTCTGTTGATGGAATTGCTTGTGGAGTACCAGGCTTCGATGAACTCATGAGCATGGAGGGTGGTAGTGAGGCTGATGATTTTAGTGTTGCTCCAATTGAACTGGTGTTGTTTAGTGTCAATGTGGGTAGCGATTAAGGATTTGGGATTGTGGCGTTTGACTGCTAGGCAGTGTTCATGATCCTGGTTTTTAATTGACGTGATGTTTACCTTGCATAGAAGTGGTTGCAATTGTTACAGTTGATTTTGTAGATGACGTTTCTTTTATCCTTCTGTGTCTTGTCTTTGGTTCTGGATAATTTCTGGCAGAGTGTGGCTGTGGGTTTGTGGGCTATGGTTATTCCTAGGAGTTAGAGAATTCTGGCTGTCATTTCTGACTCCCCTTTTGTGTATGATAGGGTTAGTTTTTGCGTGGTGGTCGGCTGTGTGGTGTGTTGTGGTTTGGGTGCTGTGTGTCGGAATATGAAGTTTTTCAGATAGCCATTACAGAGAAAGACGTCAAGCAGCCATTTATCTTCTGCTTTTCTTAGTCTTATGGTGCTGCAGTGTGTCCTGGCCCTTCTGAAGAGGGTCTGAACACAGCTTCTTTTGTGTGCAATGGGGTGGTTGCTTAAGAAGCTGAGGATCTGGTCCGTGTGTGTAGGTTTGCGGTAGACACAGGTTCCCAGTTCTCCATTGTCCAGTCTCCTTACGCTGATGTCGAAGAATGGGAGTCTGTTGTCTGTTTCCTCTTCACGTGTAAATTTGATCCCAGGGAATATGTTCTTAAGTGTGTGGTGTATTTCTTCAATTTGGGAGCGTTTGATGATGACAAAGGTGTCATCAATGTAGCGTGTCCAGAGCTTTGGTTGGATGGTGGGTAAGCTTTGTAGGTAGAGCTATGGATACCCACCATCTTAAAGGCAGAAAGCAGCCCCAGTCTTCCTGCCATAGGAAAACAGCCTCAAGCAGAAGCCTGAAGAGGCTAGGCTTTATGAATGGATATTTTGTATCTTGATATTTTGTCTCTTGAGAAACCTATATGTGGGCCAAGAAGCAACAGTGAGAACTGGACACGGAACCACTGATTGGTTCAAAATTGGGAAAGGAGTCTGGCAAGGCTGTATACTGTCGCCCTGCCTATTTAACTTATATGCAGAGCACATCATGAGAAAGGCAGGGCTAGATGAATCAAAAGTTGGAATTAAGATTGCCGGAAGAAATATCAACAACCTAAGATATGCAGATGATACCACTCTAATGGCAGAAAGTGAAGAAGAACTAAAGAGCCTCTTGTTGCGGGTGAAGAAGGAGAGTGCAAAACTTGGGTTGAAACTTAACATTAAGAAAACCAAGATCATGGCATCCGGCCCTCTCAATTCCTGGCAAATAGATGGGGAAGAAATGGAGGTAGTGACAGATTTTATTTTCCCGGGCTCCAAGATCACCGCAGATGGGGACCGTAGCCAAGAAATTAAAAGACGCTTGCTCCTTGGGAGGAAAGCCATGGCAAATCTAGACAGCACACTAAAAAGCAGAGATATCACCCTGTCAACAAAAGTGCGTATAGTCAAGGCTATGGTCTTCCCAGTTGCAATGTATGGCAGTGAAAGTTGGACCATAAAAAAGGCTTAGCGTCAAAGAATCAAGGCCTTTGAACTATGGTGCTGGAGAAGACTCCTGCGAGTCCCTTGGACTGCAAGGTGATCAAACCGGTCAGTCCTAGAGGAGATCAACTCTGACTGCTCTTTAGAAGGCCAGATCCTGAAGCTAAAACTCAAATACTTTGGCCACCTAATGAGAAGGAAGGACTCACTGGAGAAGAGCCTAATGCTGGGAAATATTGAGGGCAAGAGAAGAAGGGGACGACAGAGAATGAGGTGGCTGGATGGAGTCACTGAAGCAGTAGGCGTGAGCTTAAATGGACTCCAGAAGATGGTAGAGGACAGGAAGGCCTGGAGGAACGTTGTCCATAGGGTCGCGATGGGTCAGACACGACTTCGCAGCTAACAACAACAAATTTTGTATCCATTCAGAAAGCTGGGCCACTCTATTCATAAACAAAGAGCAGCAGAAACTCCAGATAAGCAACACAATAGGCAAGGAGCCAAAACTGACAAGATTAGCTCAAACAAAACACCTAGGATTTGCATTTCCCCTTTTGCCTATAGAGCTAGCCATGACCCTATAGGAATCTGGCAACAGCCATTAAAATAATCAAGGACATATTCTTGCACAGGAACAGGTATCTCAATCACAAAGCCCCAAAGAATGTATAAAAGCCCACCTACTCTCAACCCCATTTTGTCAGCCGCCCCCAAAATATGCTGCTGTCACTGTACTTTCTGGTTACCAAATAAACAGAGACCTCCTTGCAGCCTGCCTCCATTTTATTTCAGCATCTTTCTCTCAGCTTGGAACCAGACCTGATTTTACTTCCAACAGTATATATACACATTACATGTAGTCATGACAATCAGTTTAAATAGTGTTTTTATCATCTTTTATCATTATGATCACAAGTCACGATGGCCCTTAACCGAGATGGCCTCACTTAATGAACCCCACCCCTTGATTTCCCTGATGCAGTTGTTAAATGACCACATGGGTTATTAAACAGAGCATCGGGTGCCTTGGGTGGCGGGTCCACACAGCTGGTTCCAAAAAGGAGGCAGACAAGCAGCAAAAAGCTTTGCAAAACCAAAAACAACTCAGCAGGGGGGAAGAGCCCAGCTAGATTAGGGCTCAGTGTTGTGTTCAATATTGAAGAGGCTTCCAAACAAGCCTCCATGCTTGGTCAGAAGAAGCCCTGTTACATTAAAACACCAGGGAGGAAGCTCAATGATCCATTCACTGGTGGTATTTTGCAAAAGAAGGAAGCCACGCTTGTGGACTAGGCCTCTGCCCTGATCAGCTGGCAGTCAGGAGACTGCAGGTCTCTCCTAGCTCTTGCTAGGCTTTGGGGAACTGAGCCCCCTGCATGAAAAGGCAGCAGCTCCAGGACAAGCTTCTCAAAACCTTTCCCCTCCCTCCCTCACAAACCCACATTTTTTCAATAAAGAAAACAGAAAAAAAGCTGGGCAAAACAGATCTCTTAATCTTTCTCCCTCCCCCCCCCATTACATGCTGAAACTAAACTTTTTGTTTCCTTTTTGGCTTTAGATGTTGTTTATCTCGATGTGCCTGTTGATGGCCAATTTGTCTGAATGCTAGGCTTCCAGGAATTCTCTAGGATTTTTGGACTTGGCTTGGTCTAGGTCTAGGATGCTCAGTTTCCCAGTTGAAACTATGGTTAAGTCCATGTGTTGTGAAATTAAGGCATTTTCATCATATCTTCTGACTGCTAGTTGGTGTTCATGGATGCGTTCTGCTAGTCTTCTGCCTGTTTGTCCTACATTGTGGCTGTTGCAGTTGTTACACTGCATGTTGTAGATGACTCCTGTTGTTTTTTCTTCTGGGGCTGCTGGGTCTTTAGGTTTACTTCAGATGCTTTGAAGGGCTTTAGTAGGCTTGTGTGCTATGGTGATGCCATGTGGTTGCAATAGTCTGTTCGTGGTTTCTGAGATGGTGGGAGCCACAGCAGAAAGGGTCTCCTTCTGGTACCCAGAGCATGTGCTCTTTACAGTACTCTGATAAACTCCACTCATGATAAGATTTGGGAATTAAATGACCAAAGCCCAGGTGTTTCGAAAGGAGTAACTTTTTTTTTCTTTGTAGCCTTACCTTATAGAAACTGGTCCCTTCTATGAAGTGTTAACTTTATAGGGCTTCTTCCTTTTATATAAGTCATTTATACTTTTATTAATGGTGTGCCATATTTTTTAAAAAAATCTTCATTTTTATATTGTAAATAACCTTTCCCATCTAGTAAGTTATGTATTATTTTTTTCTCTTTCTGTTTTTTAAGTTTATAAGCTAACCACCTTCCCAGTTTATTGGCATTTTCAAAAAAGTTCTGTTTCGCTCTCTGTATCTGTTCTGCCACTTTTTCTGAGTCCAACAGATTTAGTTTATGTTTTATTATGTCCATTTCTCTTTTCAAAGTCTTTTTTGTGGATTTTTTTGCAGTTCTAATTCTAACTTTCCAAATTTTTCTTTTAATAATGCATATTGCTGTTTTCTTTATTTTACCTTGCCATCTATGTTATAGCTATGCCTCTAAAGTACGCTTTAGCTGTATCCCATAGATTTTGTACTGTTGTATCTTCTTTTTTATTTTCTTTGAAGAAAAAATCCATTTCTTTTTTCGCTAACTCTATAAATTCTTTTTCTTTTAATATGGATTGATTTAAAGTCCATCTTGGTCTTTTTTGTATTCCTTTCCAGGTCACTCAGAGGATTATGATCTGCCCATGTGCCTATTTCTATCTCAATATCCTGTATGTTCATTCTCACATCAGCAGTCATCCAAATCATATAAATCCTTGACCATGGCTATTTGAATAAAAGGTGTATTGCAATTTTTGTGGATTAATCTCCCTCCAGACGTCTTGGATTCCAATTTCCTCCGCCTTATCAAAAAATGTCTTAGGTAACCTTCTTCCAGTTTTTCCTGTTTTATTACTTTTATAATCAATTTTTCCATCTATTATTGCGTTGAAATCTCCTAGTGAGCAAATATTTTGGTACTCCATTTCTATTATTTTTCTATGTAGGTTTTTATAAAATTTTTCTTGATTGTTGTTTGGTGCGTAAATTGCCACTAACTATATTTGCTTTTGGCGCAGATGTATTTCTACCATTAAGATTCTTCCTTCTTTATCTGAATATACCAATTTAGAATCTATTGTCTCTTTAATATATACAGCGACCCCTCTTTTTTTCTGATGCGCTGATGTGTAGTAAAGTTTTCCAATTTTTGGGTATTTCAATAGTTTATGATGTTGTTTTTTTATATGTGTTTCTTGTAGACAAATTATATCTAGATTCAGTTTCTGTAACTTCCTAAAAACTTATTTCTTTTGATTGGGAAATTTAGTCCATTTATATTTACTGAAAAGATTCCATTTTCTTTCTCCATTTCCATTTCCATTTATTTATATTTAGGTCTAGTGGATCTAGCAGTCCTCTGTTCTCTGGCAAATCCCTCACCTTCACCCTCTTGATCGTCTTTCTCTTTCTGTTCTCCTGTTTGTGCAGTCGCTCCTTGAGTCATCTCTTCTGTTTGTTTCTGCTCCTTACTCTCCCCTTGTCTTTGTTTCACTCCTTCATCTAGAATTGCTCTATTGCTTACTTCAAAATCTTCTGCTTTCCAGACAGAATCCAATCAATATCTTATATTGTTCCAGTTTATTAAAATGCCTTCCGGCATCAGCCATCTAAAGTTTATACCATTGGCAATCAGCTTTGTAGTCAGGAAGTGATAATGTCTTCGAGTATCTCTTACTCTCTTGGGTATCTGCTTTAAAACCACAATTTCTTTATTTTTATATTGTATTGGCTCATCTCTGGCTTTCCGTAGTACTTCATCTCTTGTTGTCTTCTTTATAAACCGTACATGTACTTCCCTTGGCAGTTTATTTCTTCTTGCATAGCTTGAGTTCATACGGAATATTTCATCAACCTCTACTTGAATTTCTCCTCTATCTATATTCTCCTCCTCTCTCTCTCTATATATATATATATTTTACCTCCGGAGAAGATGGCCGCGGCTCGCGGCTGAGCTAGAGAATGCGGGAGGGTGAGTCCTGGCTGGCTGAGCCCTGAGGAGGCTGTTGCTTGCTGCACGGCCTCGGCTGGGCACCGGGAGTTCCCGGTGCCGTAACAACTTGCCGAGGCCGCGGGAGATGTCGGTGTGGCGGTCCAGGTGCGCTGGGCCTGACCCGCGGCGGCGGCAACGTTTCTGAGGTCGCCGGAGATGAGTCGGGCGGCGAGGAGCCTGGGCCTAAAGTGGCCGGGCCGATCCAAGTGGTGGGGCGCCTGGGGCCTGCAGCGGAGTGCCTGGGGCCTGCGGCGACCGCGGTGATGCCTTTTGAGGCCGTTCGGCATTTTCACTGGATGGCGAGGCGCCGGGACCCACGGCAGTTGGGATGCTTCGGCGAGGCTTTTCGGCCTATGATGACTGCAGTAACATCTTATGGGGCCCGCTCGAGGTGCGATCCGGGTGGCCGGGACGATCTTCTCGTGGCCATTTGTGATCTGGGCGGAGGGGCGCTTGGCCTGGGATGGCCGAGTGCTCAATCTGACGGTCGGTTGGTGGACTTTCCCCTCCGGTGGAAGTTCCGCGGGGGTGGAGACATGCCAACCGAGGGGCCATGGGCTTTTCCTTTCCTGTGAAGGCCCTTTTGGGGCCGTTTGTTGGAGGATGGAGGCTGCCGGCGATACCGCCCGAAGAAGAAGACCATGGTGAGACCACCCATTTCCCTGGACGATATTTAAATTATGTGGCTTGCTACAGCCTTTCGGTCGTGAATTCAACTGGAGATGGGGATGCATGACTGGTTTGAACTTTATTGCTACCATTTTCCATCCAGGGTGGCTTTGGAGGTGCTGCGGTGGGGCCTAACAATGTTAGGCGGCAGGAGGGCCTGGCTGTGGTTGGCCGGACCTGTAACCTGAAGCCAGAGACTTGATTACATCTATTCGTTATTAGAACTATGGATGCCTCCACCGACAAATGGACTATTACTACCTCCCAGTCATTGGACTTTTCTTCTCCCTCTCTGCGACCTGTTCGGAACTGGATTGCGACATTCCCTGATGCCGGAAGATCTTCTTGTCACTGTGAGAGGGTGACTTTGCTTGGGAGTCACTATCCAGCCCTGTAATTTTATCATCAATGGCTGTTGTATTGATTTTAGCCGATTCGTTTCCTCCTGCTTATAGCTTACTTTATTTTTTTCTATCTTATTGATGATCTATTCCGCGGGCACTTTGCTTGCCCTGAGAGATTCCCCCCTCTCCCAGGTGTGGCCCTCTGGTTTGTGCCGCCGATTCCTTAATGACGGATCCTGGGATCCCGAGAGGTGGCATGGCACAAAGAGGAGGCTTAGGGATTTTTTACGTAAACTTTTTAATGGGTTAGGGAGGGGGGAGGGATGTAAGTTCCAGCAGAAAGTTGGGGGGACTTTGCTGGATCTTTCCCAATCCAGGTTGGTAAATGGTCGCCGTGGTGGGGGGGAGGGTCTTGGGACCCGAGGGGATGGGGTGAGGACATTGATCCCCACGGTGATTGGGAATGGTGGCAGACGGATGAACAGAGGGCCATATCGAAACTTGGGATCGCGCCCCCGCTATCTTCGAGCGGTGGCGCGCTCCAACCCTCTGGCCTCATCCTGCTTTTCCGGGGGTGGGGGAGGACAGGTGCCTGAGCTCAGGCTGGTTTATTTGAATGCCAGGTCTGTGGTGAATAAGGCTCCCCTCATTCGGGATTTGATTGAAGAGGAAGGTGCAGACCTGGCATGCATTACTGAAACCTGGTTGGGCCCAGAGGGAGGGGTCCCTTTGATTGAGTTATGCCCACCAGGTTTCCGTGTGCTTCACCAGCCTCGGGCTCAGGGTAGGGGCGGGGGGGTGGCAGTTGTTATTAAGGAGGCCCTTTGTCCGCGGCAGACCACTGCCCCTCAGATTGGCGTATGTGAGTCCCTTCTCCTGAGGTGGGGTCCTGGGGGTCAGTTGGGTCTGTTGCTCACGTACCTTTCTCCCAGCTGCGTGGCAACAGCCCTGCCCGGGCTACTCGACGCTCTCTCAGGGTTGGCGGTTGAGTTTCCCAGGCTTATGGTTCTGGGAGATTTTAATCTGCCTTCCCTGGGTGGTGCGTTGGGGGTGGCCCGAGAGTTCATGGCTTCCATGATAGCCATGGACCTGACCCAGATTATTCAGGGTCCGACTCACGAGGGGGGAAACACGCCCGACCTTATTTTCATCTCTGGGCAGTGGTTTAATGGTCTGGGTGGGGTTACTCCAACATCTCAACCCCTTTCATGGACAGACCATTATCTCCTGTGGCTGAGCCTCCGTCATGCCACTCCCCGCTCCTGGGAGGCGGAACCGACCAGGTGGTTCCGCCCCAGGCGCCTGATGGACCCAGATAGGTTCCAGACGGCGCTTGGACTGATTCCTTCCTCCCTTTCCCACAGCCCGATCGAGACCTTAGTTGATGCCTGGCAACGGGTGGCTTCGGAGGCTCTCGACTGTGTTGTGCCTTTGCGGCCTCTGACCCGGCGCAGATCCCGGCTCGCTCCTTGGTTCTCCGCGGACCTGCGGGAGATGAAGCGCCGGAGAAGGGGCCTAGAGAGCATTTGGAGGTCCAGTCGGTCTGAGTCTGACCAAACACAGTTAAGATCCTTTTCTAGATCTTATCTTGTGGCAATGGAGATGGCGAAGCGTGCTTACTTCGCCACCCTCATTGCATCCACAGATAACCGCCCGGCCGCCCTGTTTAGGGTGACCTGTTCCCTTTTAAATCAGGGGACGGGAGAGAACCCCTTGCAGGGACGGGCCGAGGAGTTTAGTGAGTATCTGGTGGATAAAATTGCTCAGATTCAGGCTGGCTTGGACTCCGACTGGGCAGTGTCTGACGAAGGGGAAACGATGGGTTTGGCCGATAATATCTGGGAAGAGTTTGATCCTGTGACTCCGGATGAAGTGGACAGGATCATGGGGAAATTAAGTGCTGCCACATGTTTGTTGGACCCGTGTCCCTCCTGGCTGGTTTATGTGGCCCGGGAGGTTACACGAGGCTGGCTCCTGGCAGTTATAAATGCTTCCTTGAGTGAGGGGTGCTTCCCTGCCGCCTTGAAGGAGGCGGTGGTAAGGCCCCTCCTCAAGAAACCTGCCTTGGATCCAGCTATTTTAAATAACTTTCGTCCTGTCTCCAACCTTCGCTTTCTTGCGAAGGTTGTTCGAGAGCGTGGTGGCACGGCAGCTCCTTTTGGTCCTGGACGAAACTGAGTATCTGGATCCGTACCAATCGGGTTTCAGGCCCAGGTACAGCACGGAGAGGGCATTGTTCGCACTGGTGGATGATCTCTGGCGGGCCCGAGACAGGGGTTATTCCTCTGTCCTGGTCCTTTTAGATCTCTCAGTGGCTTTTGATACCATCGACCATGGTATCTTGCTGCGACGTCTTGCGGGGTTGGGAGTGGGAGGCACCGTTTTACAGTGGTTCTCCTCCTACCTCTCGGGCCGCTCGCAGACGGTGTTGACAGGAGGGCAAAGGTCAGCTCCTAGGCCCCTTAGTTGTGGGGTGCCTTAGGGGTCGGTACTCTCGCCCCTCCTGTTCAACGTCTATATGAAGCCGCTGGGTGAGATCATCCGTGGTTTTGGGGTGAGGTATCATCAATATGCCAATGATACCCAACTCTTTATCTCCACCCCGAACCAAGCCAGTGATGCCCTCGATGTGATGTCCCGTTGCCTGGAAGCGGTACGGATTTGGATGGGGAAGAACAGGCTCCAGCTCAACCTGGCCAAGACTGAGTGGCTTTACGTACCGGCATCTCGACTTGTCCAAGAGGTTCCATCTTTGGTTATGGGAGGAGAGGTGTTGCCTCCCGTTGATAGGGCGTGCAATTTAGGCATCCTCCTGGACTCACGACTCAGTTTTGAAGATCATATTGGAGTCGTGGCCAGGGGGGCATTTGCCCAGGTTCGCCTAGTGCGCCAGTTGCGCCCCTATCTGGACCGAGATGCCCTATGTACGGTCACTCATGCACTCGTTGACTCTCGGATAGATTACTGCAATGCTCTTTACATGGGGCTGCCCTTGAAGACCACCCGGAGGCTTCAGCTGTGCAGAATGCAGCCGCGCGGGTAGTGATGGGAGCATCCCGATACTCCCATATTACACCCCTCCTGCGTGAGCTGCATTGGCTACTGGTTGTCTTCCGGGCGAGATTTAAGGTGCTGGTACTTACCTTTAAAGCCCTACATGGCTTAGGCCCGGGATATTTGCAGGACTGCCTGCTGCCGGGGACGACTTTCCATCGCCCAGTGCGCTCACACAGAGAGGGTCTCCTCAGGGTGCCGTCGGCCAGACAATGTCGGCTGGCGACCCCCAGGGGGAGGGCCTTCTCTGTGGGAGCACCAGCCCTTTGGAACCAACTCCCCCTTGACTTTCGGATGGCCCCGGACCTCTGGTCCTTTCGCCGCGACCTCAAAACTTTCCTTTTCCATCAGGCTGACCTGGATTGACGATGGGTTTTTAAAATGTTTTAATTTTTAACTATGTAGTTAATTTATTTTGGGGCTGTTTATTTAATTCTTTTTTAATTTTTGTATTGTTGTTTTTATTGTTGTTAGCCGCCCTGAGTCCTTCGGGAGATAGGGCGGCATATAAGTCCCAAAAATAAATAAATAAATCTGCCTTTAAAACCTCCTCCAGAATGTCAATAATCACGTCTGCTATATTTTCTTCTCTATCCTCAGGAATATTTTGAAATCTTAAACAGTGTTCTGCTTTTTCCATCTCTAAAATTTTAATTGCGTTCTCTAATATTTCATTTTCTTGTAATAACATTTCTATCTTTTAATTGTTATCATTGGACTTTTCTTCAATTTTCTGTATTCTCTGTTGCTTTTTAATTATCATTTGATTTTGAGCTTCAAATTTTTCCTTTATATCCAGGATTTCTTCACTTACTTTCTCAAGTTTACTTTGTGTCTCTTTATGGTTCTTTTGTGTCTCTCCATGATTCCTCTGCATCATCTCTTGATTACTTTGCATCATCTCTTGAAGCAGTTTTAATGAAGTCTGTGTTTCACTTTGAGCAGTACTTATTTTTTCATGTTGCAACATTGCTTCAATAGATCCCTGTGTTGTTGGACTAGATTGTCCTACTGAGGGTGCAGAAGAGGGTTTTTTCATAAGTCTTGTAATATTTGATGAACTCATTTTACAGCTTACAGTCTAAGGCCAAAACAGTATCTATTTAAGTTTAGCCAAAATCAACAAAAATAACTTTTTTTTATCCAATTTATATCCCGCCCTTCTCCGAAGACTCAGGGTGGCTTACAATCTAAGAAGCACAAATCAATGTGCTTAGCAATAGCCTTCATTCTATGTATATGCCTGCTTATTAGGGCTTTTGCCCCCGCCCCAAGCAGCATTTTTACAAAGTCAGCTTATTGCCCCCAACAACCTGGGTCCTCATTTTACCTACCTCGGAAGGATGGAAGGCTGAGTCAACCTTGAGCCTGGTGGGACTCGAACCTGCACTAATTGCAGGCAGCTGGTGTTACTTAAGGAGGCATTAGCCCACTGCTCCACCAATGCTTTAAAAAGTCTTTTTCCCTTGCAATCTCACAACAAGGAACTTTTGTTATTTGCAGCTGTGTCCTCCAAGATCACTGTTGTAAAAACATTTTTTCCATTTCTCACTATTTGTACTGTCGTTTCTTCTTTTGCCACTAGATGTCCTCCTCAGCTTATTTATAAATGTCCGATATTCTTAACAAAGAGCACTTCCCCTTCTCTGTAATTACTTGCCACTTTTTACTTTAATCATTCTGGCGGTCTTTACTTTTCAGCCCTTTCCCACCAGGGGCTCAACATTTATAATCCTCAAGGAAAAGGAAAGAAAATTCTGGCTCACCCAACCTCTGCATGCAGTGGAGAATCAGCTGTTTTGCAGTGCTTCCCTTCCTGCTGGAGACAACTAGGGCTGCCTTGGCTTACCCGGCAGCCTTCCCCCCACTTTTTCAGAGGGGTCTGCAGTCCGCTCCGATTGGTCACCACCTGATCTGAGCTCCTGAAGTATCCCTCCTTCTTCATTGCCCCTCCAGGGCAACTTTCCAACCCTTTAAGGGTCGCTAGGCAAAAAGAAACCAGACTGGAAAGCCGAGGCACCAGCTTTTCCCAGTTCTCCCATCGGCTGCCAAACAGGAAGTCCTTGGCTGCCAAACAGGAATTGTATGATAAGGAGGAAACTTCAAGAGAGAAAACTGTAAAATATCTTGAAGAAAATAATCTTCCAAAGATCTCAGAGACATTTAAAATTGTGTTAGATGAAAGGGTTACAATGATGGAAATATCAGAGGCCATAAAAAGACAAAAAAATGGAAAAACACCAGGGCAAGATGGGCTTCCGGCGGAGCTATATAAGAACCTCCAAGAGATACTAAGTGAACTGTTGAAAGACGTTTGCAATGGAGTCTTATTAGAAGCCAGACTGTTGTGATTCAGCGTCAGCCTGTAGTTTCGGCAGCTGAATCGGACAATTCTGAGGAGGAGGAGGAGGAGGGGTTTGGAGAGCCTTTGGTTGCAGATGCATCGCAGAGCTCTCAGCCAGGCCCCTCCCATCTTGTTCCTCCTCAGACCCAGCTGTGTGAGCCTGAAAGATTAGACGAAGATGATCCACAGCTGGCTTTGTTCAAGGACGCTCAAAGCAGGAGGCAGACAAGCAGAAGTGAACAAAGAAAAGCAATGAGGCACCTCGGGAGGAGGCAAAGAGAAGCCATGCCCTGAGACTGTTGTTTAAAAGGGGAATGTGTGGGAGGTGCTGGTTGCTGAAGGCAACCGTTTGCAGAGCTTCTGATATAAGAGCCTTGGTGGAGCAGTGGGCTAATGCCTCCTTAAGTAACATCAGCTGCCTGCAATTAGTGCAGGTTCGCATCCCACCAGGCTCAAGGTTGACTCAGCCTTCCATCCTTCCGAGGTAGGTAAAATGAGGACCCAGATTGTTGGGGGCAATTAAGCTGACTTTGTAATAATGCCGCTTGGGGGTGTGTGAAAGCCCTAATAAGCAGGCATATACATAGAATGAAGGCTACTGCTAAGTTTGTAAGCCGCCCTGAGTCTTCGGAGAAGGGCGGGATATAAATGGAATAAAAATAAAAATAAATAAATAAATATAGTCTCAGTCTGTATTTGTTTTACTGTTTTGAACTGTTTCGTTTAGTTTTTGCAAATAAATTTGGTTGGCTTAATTCCAGCCTCTTGAATATAACAAAGGGGTTGTCCCTAACATTTCTGCAGGGCCAGTTGTAGGCTGGAACAGAACAGTTTGCCTTCAGCCTCCCACCCCTTATTATTACTATGGAGCAGCTACGTGCTGAGAATACCCAGCTCACCCAGCAACTCGCTTTGTTGGCAGCTCAGGTGGCTCAATTGCAAGCACAAGTCCATGCTGCACCACCACCATCACCACCACCCAGGAGAAAATGTCAGGTTGCGATGCCGGATAAATTTAATAGCAATCCAGAGCTGTTTCCTGCTTTCCTGGGACAATGCCAGCTATTTATCAGCGTGAGAGCAGCTGATTTCCCCACTGACCGGGATAAGGTGGGGTTTGTGTTAAGCCTTCTCTCTGGTGATGCAGCTCGTTGGGGCACACCTCTGCTGGCTCAACCTAGTCTCCTGCAGAAGAAGACTCGGTTTCAGTGGAACGCTCCAGAACAACGGGCTTTCCAGGCTTTGAAGGAAGCCTTCATGACAGAGCCCATCTTGAAGCATCCTGACCCGCAACGGCCGTTTGTCGTGGAGGCGGACGCCTCCGACATTGCCATTGGGGCGGTGTTACTCCAGGCAATGACGCCCAGTGGTACCCTCTTCCCTTGCACGTACCATTCACGAAAACTGAACCCTTTGGAGCGCAATTATACAATCTGGGAGAAGGAGCTGATGGCCATCAAAGTGGCGTTCGAGGCCTGGAGGCATCATCTGGAGGGAGCATGGCATCAAATCGAGGTCCGGATGGACCATAAGAATTTGGAAAGCCTGCAGACCGCTCGGAAATTGAATCAACGCCAGATTCGGTGGTCTCTTTTCTTTGCGAGGTTCAATTTCCAAGTCAAGTACATACCCAGCGGTCACAATCAAAGAGCGGATGCTCTGTCCAGGAAGCCCAAATATTCCCGAGCAGAAGACAAGCTTCTGCCCAGGACAGTTCTCCCCATCGAGTCTTTTGCTGCGGTGCAGGAGCCGATTGATATACGGGCTCGGATCCAGGAGGCACAGTAGCTGGATGTGTGGGTGGCTCAGCGGAAGGAGGAGGTGGGGCCAGATTCTTTTTGGACAGTCACAGATGGACTCTTGTATTATCGTGACTGGCTCTATGTTCTGGGAGGACCACTCAGGGGACTCATTCTCAGCCAGTGTCACGATAACCCGGCGGCGGGGCATTTTGGTCTGTTCAAGACCCTGAACTTGGTCTCCCGTACCTTCTGGTGGCCCCGAGTCCGACATGACGTCCAGACCTATGTCACTTCCTGTATCCCATGTAGGCAGGCCAAGTCAGCGACAGGGGCCCCGCCTGGATTACTGCAGCCCTTGCCGACACCCAAAAGACCCTGGGGGGATGTGTCCATGGACTTTCTGACAGATTTACCCCCGTCTTCTGGTTTTATGACAGTGTTTGTGGTGGTGGACATGCTGACCAAGATGGCGCATTTCATCCCATGTCATGGTTTACCATCAGCCCATGCCACTAGTCGTATGTTCATTCAGCAGGTGTTTTGGCTGCATGGCCTCCCTGATAGAGTCGTCTCTGACAGAGGGGCCCAGTTTACAGCCCGTTTCTGGCAGGAGTTGATGCATGCGTTGGATATCAAGATTTGCCTCTCGTCCGTGCATCATCCTCAAACTGATGGGGAAACCGAGAAGGTCATCGGTATTCTAGAACAATATCTGCGCTGCTACGTCAATCTGCAGCAAAACAATTGGGTGGACTATCTGGCCATAGCCGAGTTTGCATTTAACAATTCGCAGCACACCTCCACACAGATGACACTGTTCTTGGCCAATTTGGGATATCACCCCCGGTTTTTCCCCCTTTCTACCGTGGACTCACCGGAGCCGGCAGCGAACGACTTCATGGCAGAGTTACAGGCGATCCATTGATTGGTGCGACGTCAGTTAGAGAAGGCCAAGGCCGATTACAAAAGGTTTGCTGACCGTTCAAGGCGGGATACGCCTCCACTATCGGTGGGAGATCGGGTCTGGTTGTCCACCAGGAATCTACCATCAACACGGCCGGTGAGAAAGTTAGATCACCGATATTTAGGACCGTTCCCAGTCGAGGCTGTCATCAATCCGGTCGCCTATCGCTTAACTCTGCCACGTTCCCTGCGCAATTTGCAACTGACTTTATCCATTATCGGATTTTGTGTATTTGAAAGCCTGTTCCCTATTCTTCTTATTGAAGGTTAAGAACTTTGAGAGAATTGTTATTTCTTCTTCCCTTTTTTTTTCTTTTGAACTTTGATTCTGCTGGGTGAAAGAGGAAATTGAAACTTAAGAGATGGCTGCGAGACATGGGGGAGGGCCCCCGCTTTCTAAGAATGTTATCTCCTCACCTATACCACAAGCTGCAGGGCAGACTACGATGAAACCTACAGTACAACCACCCTCTCCCCCACCTCCTGCATTTACACTGACAGACATCCAGCAAGTTGTGATGCAGTCAACGCAAGTTTTGCAACAAGAAATAAAGAATCAAAACAACCAGATGAGGGAAGATATAGTGCATGCACTCCAGGGCTTAGCTGCACATATAGAACGCCTGGATGTTCGTGTGGACTCAGTTATGGAGTATGTGGAGAACTTAGAAAATAAAATTATTGATGCTGAACAGAAGATTGATAGAGCAGAGGCCAAGATTGACAGTACAGAAGACGAGGTTATTATATCAGAATATAAGAACATGGAGTTTGCTTTGCGTATTAGAGGCCTCAAAGAGAATCCTAAAGAAAATCTGGAATGGGAAATAGCACAAGCAGTGGCTCCTGTTTTGAAATGGGAACCTGAAGAACTACTTAAGGAAATGGATAAGATATTTAGGGTTAACTCCTGGATTGCTAGGCAAAAAAGTCTACCTAGAGATGTAGTGATTTATTTTTCCAGGAGATCAACCAGAAATTCTATTATCCAGGCTTTTTATTGGGAAAAATTTCAGATTGCAGGCCAAGATATTATGATTTTAAAGGAGATACCTTCAAAAATTCTTAGAAAGAGGAAAGACTTTGCCTTTTTGTCCGATAAGCTTAAGAAGCGACAAATCCAGTTCAGATGGGAAATACCTATTGGAATTGTGGTAAATTATGCAGGGACCAGATACAGACTGGATACAATCTTAAAAGGAAAAGATTTCTACACTAAGGTCCTGAAAGCAGGTTTACCACCATCTCCCCAAATTAAAAGAACAGAAGCTAGACAAGATGATAAACAATTGAGTGAAGGGGCAATGTTACTGCCCCTTGAGGAGACGCAGAAGCCGGAGGTCATGGAGCAGAGTTTGGCATTAAAGGAAGATCTAAAAGAACAGAGGATGACAAGAGCTGCACATAAGCGTATGGAAAAAGAGCAAAAATAAAAGCCTGTAACTGGTCCAGCTACTCAAGATGCGGCCGTTTTAGAGCCCGTGGGAGGAGCACGTCCTAAGAGAGCAACAGCTGATCTTCAGGCCATGTTCCAAAGGCTCATGGTCACCAGAGATGGTGAAGTTCCTGACATGGAATGTTAATGGGTTAAATTCACCACAGAAAAGAAAGAAAGTATTTTTTTATCTGAAACAACATAAAAATGACATTGTTTGCTTACAAGAGACACATATTGCATTAAAAGATCAAAAATATTTGATTAATTCCCGATTGGGAACACATTTTGCATCTTTTGCTCCGGACAAGAAGGCTGGAGTGGTTATTTACTTAAGAAAAGACTTTTCAGCAAGATTGATTGAATCGGATAAACAAGGGAGATATGTTAGTATTGAATTAACATCACAAGGAAAGAAAGTTCTTCTTATTGGATTATATGCTCCAAATCAACAACAGCAAAAAAAATTTAAATTTTTACATCAGAGATTAATTGAACTGGATTACAAATCTGTTATTATGATGGGGGACTGGAATGGGGTTTTGGTGCCATCTGAAGACAAGAAGGGATCTTCTAAAAACTTTTTTAATTCAAAATTGCCTAAAGCTTTTTTTTATTTGAAGGAAGATCTGGAATTAAGAGATGTATGGCGGGAAAGGAATATGAGAGACAGAGATTTTACTTTTTTTTCGGATAGACATAAATCTTTTTCCAGGATTGACTTTATTTTGATTACTACTGATCTTTCCTCTTCGGTTAAGAACGTTAAGATTTTTCCTAGGACAATGTCTGACCATAGTCCTGTTTGGCTGGAGTTCTTTGCTGAAGACACTAGTAGGAGATCCTGGAGGCTGAATGAGAATTTATTTACAAATGACTTGTTCTTGCAGAAATGTAGAGAACATATGAAAGAATTTTTTTTTATTGAAAAGTTTTAACATACAGTTTATCTTTAACAGTCCCCCCTCCCCCTCCCCTCTCCCTCCCTCCCTACCCCTCCCCCCCTCCCCCCCGACTTCCCAGAGCTAAATACAAGGTATAGAAAAAAAACCAATCATAAGCAACCATATACTAACAACCATAAACTCTAAAATCCATCACTCTCTAGCTTATACAGGATAATACAAATCTTAATAATATCAAATATATATAGAAAAGAAAAAAGAAAGGAAAAAAAGGAAATAAAAAGAGAAAAAACGAAGGAAGACTTATTCAAATGCTACATAAAACTTCTTAACCCTATATTTGTTCTGAATGTACTCAACCCATTTTCTCCATTCCATAATATAACGTTCTTGCGAGTGATCTTTCAAGTAAGCCGAAATCTTTGCCATCTCTGCCAGGTCGGAAACCTTTAAAGTCCATTCTTCTATAGTCGGCAGTTCCTCTTTCTTCCAATACTGACCTATTAAAAGTCTTGCTGCCGTGATTAAATTCAACATCAACTTAGTGTCCACAACCGTAGCATCTGTAATTATTCCCAGCAAGAAGAGTTGCGGACAAAACTTTATCCTTTGCTTGAAAATCTTCTGCATATTCCACCAAATTTTTATCCAAAAGGCCTTAACCTTTTTACAAGTCCACCATACATGAAAATATGTTGCATCTTCATCACCACACCTCCAACATTTTGGTTGATAATTCGGATACATACTTGCCAGCTTTTTAGGATCTAAATGCCATCTATAAAACATTTTATAAAAGTTCTCTCTTAGATTTTGAGCTTGTGTAAATTTTACATTCCTCACCCAAATCTTTTCCCACATGTCCATTGTAATAACTTCTTGAATATTTTGGGCCCATTTTATCATACAATCCTTAACAAGTTCTGTTTCTGAGTCAATCTCTATCAATGCAAGATATATCCATTTAATATGTGCTGGACCCTGATTTCTGATTTGCTTTATCAGATTTTCATCAGTCATTGTAAAACCATTTTTCTGATCTTCTTTCCACCTGGCCCGTAGCTGGATATATTGAAACCAATTCTGAACAATCTTCTCATCTCGCAAGAGACTATATGGTTTCAAACACCAGACATTTCTTTCCAAGTTTAGAATCTCCTTGTACGTAGTCACATCATGTTTGAAACCAGCATGTATATTTTCTATTGCGTGTTTTGGAATTGCCCACAATGGTATCTTGCAGTCTAGCTTATGTCTGTACTTCTTCCAAACTCTCAGCAATGCCTGTCTTAAGATATGCACTCTAAACACATTATCTACCTTCTTATCATACAACAAATATGCATGCCAACCAAACAACAAGTCGTGGCCCTCAAGATTTAATAATCTGTCTTGTGTCAAATTAATCCAATCACTTATACCTACTAGCGCAGCAGCTTCATAATATAATTTAAGATTAGGCATTTTAAGACCACCTCTTTCACGAGTATCCTGCATAATCTTAAGTTTGACTCGTGGTCTTTTCCCTGCCCAAACAAATTTGTTGATACCTCTCTGCCATTCCTCCAGGTTAGAATCTTTCTTAAGAATCGGTATCATTTGAAATAAAAACAAAAATTTAGGCAGGACATTCATTTTCACTGCTGCAATTCTTCCCAGTAAAGACAATTGCAATTTTTCCCAACTCTCCATTTCTTTTTGAATTTTTCCCCATAATTTTTCATAATTATTTTTATATAATTTTGTATTAGAGGGCGACAAAAGCACCCCCAAATATTTGATCCTTTTGACAATCTCAAATCCAGTTAACCCTTCTAGAAGGGCCTTTTGCGATGCTGTCATGTTTTTGGCCAAGATTTTAGTTTTTTGTACATTAACTTTAAATCCAGAAACCTTCCCATATTGCATTATTATCTCCATCAGGTCCACAACAGAGCTCTCCGGCTGGGTCACTGTAACAACCAGATCATCTGCAAACGCTCTCAATCTATAATCCTGATCTCTAATCCGTATACCCTTAATTCTTTCCGAATTTCGTATTTTTACCAATAGTATCTCCAATGTTAACACAAATAATAAAGGCGATAGCGGGCACCCTTGCCTTGTACCCTTCTCAATACTACATACTTCTGACAAACTATTGTTAACTATTATTCGAACTGTTTGTTTTTGATATAATGCCCTGATTGGTTGCAAAAATTTATCCCCAAAGTTCATTTTATCTAAAACTTTCATCAAAAATTGCCAATTCAATTGATCAAAAGCTTTTTCAGCATCTAAGAAGATTAGCGCCGCAGGGATCTGGTTGTTCCTTTCCAAAAATTCCAACACATCAACTATATGCCTCACGTTATTTTTCATTTGCCTACCACTAATAAACCCAGTTTGATCCCCATGAATCACCCGTTGCAGAACCCTCATCAGTCTATTAGCCAGAACCTTAGCAAATATCTTGTAGTCTGTATTTAATAGTGATATCGGTCTATAGTTTTTTTACTTGAGTAGCATCTTGGTCTTCCTTCGGGATCAGAGAGATAAAAGCAGTTCTCCAAGATGGAGGCACCTTTCCCCCTCTCTGGATTGTCTGGAACAGTTGCTTTAACGGTTGAACCATCTCTAATTGTAAGTTTTTGTAGTAAGCCGCAGTCAAACCATCTGTACCTGGCGCTTTGTCGACCTTCAACTCCTTAATTGCTGTAAATATTTCTTCTTCTGTAATCAATTGATTAATCTCCTCTTTTTGTACTTGCGTAAGAACCGGGATGCTAGCATTCTCCAAATACTCATCAATATCTTTTTCATTGATCTTCTCCTTAGCATATAATTTAGAATAAAAATCCACAAAGGCTTCCTTAATAAAATCCTGTTGAAACACTACCTTCCCCTTATGTTCAATTTTGTCTATGTTAGAAGCCCTCTGCTTTTTCCTTAGTCTATAAGCCAGCCATCTACCTGGCTTATTAGCATTGCAAAAAGTATTATGCCTGGCAAACCTCAAGTTAGTTGCCACTTGATCAGCCATTAATTTATCAAATTGTCCTCTTAATAGCTTGATAGCCTCCTTAATCTTCACATCCAATGGATTCAAAATCAAGGCCTTCTCTTTTTCCTTAATTTCATTCTCCAATTCTTTCCTTCTAGCTTCCAAAGTACGTCTGTGTTTATTATTCATGTATATCAGCACCCCTCTCATATATGCCTTGCTAGCATCCCAAACCATGTCCATAGACGTATCCTTATTCATATTAATTTCAAAAAAATCCTTCATCCGTTGTTTACATTCTTCCACGTTTTTCTGATTTCTAAACAAGTTCTCATTTACGCGCCACGAGCGCCTATCTCTATTGTCCTTATTGATCTCTAACCATACTGGACTATGGTCAGAAATAGCTCTTGCACAGATCTTTACCTTCTTAATCCTAGAAAAAAAGTCATTAGTCAGCAAAATGAAGTCAATCCTAGAAAAAGATTGATGTCTATCAGAAAAAAAAGTATAATCCTTTTCATGCAGGTGTGTGTCACGCCAAATGTCTCGCAATTCCAAATCATCCTTCATTTCAAAAAAAGACTTAGGCAATCTGGCATGGCACGGAATACGCTTAAAAAAACCAGCCTTATCCATCTGTACGTCCAAAACGCCATTCCAATCCCCCATAAAAATAAACGATTTGTAATCCAATTGAGTAAGCTTTGTATGAAGTGAGCTAAAAAAGTCAGCCTGTTGTTGTTGTTGATTAGGAGCATACAGTCCAACTAAAAGCGTTTTTTTGCCTTCTAACAACAAATCTATCATTACGTATCTTCCATGTTTATCTGCTTCAATTAAGTCCGCTGTTATAGCACTTTTAACATAAACAACCACTCCATTTTTCTTATTCATTGCAGAGGCAACAAATTGCGTACCCAATCTTGAATTCAATAAAAACTTTTGGTCCATAGCCCTAATATGCGTTTCTTGCAAACATATAACATCGGTCTTAAATTGTTTTAAATATTGAAAAACTTTCTTCCTCTTCTGAGGCGAATTTAGTCCATTAACATTCCAAGTTAAGAATTTAGTCGCCATTCTTGTCGCCCCGAAGCTTCTGGAGCACCTCTCCAATGGCCCTGTCTTCTTTGGGCCGCGCTCCTCCCACTGCCTCGCTGTAAGTATGCTTTGAAAGTTCCATAAACTTCTGCTGGTTTTGTTCTTTTATTTGTTTTGCTCTTTTTAAAGCAGCACGCGTCACCCTTAGCTCTCCAGCATCAGCCAACAAAGTTGTAAATTGATCCCTTCCAGCACCATCCTCCTCTGTCTGGCCATCTTCAGCCTCCTGAGATTTTTCTTCACCAGATCCCTTTGCCATATGAAAGAATTTTTTGTCATGAATATGCATAAAGGTACCTCGATGGAAATGGTTTGGGATGCTAGTAAAGCCTATATGAGAGGGTTTTTGATTTATATGAATAATGCTTATAGGCGTAAGCAAGTGCAAAAACGTTTAGATATTGAGGAAGAGATTAAAACTAAGGAGAAAAAGTTCATTTTGAATCCATTGGATAATAATTTAAAGATCTCAATACATTTATTGAAAGAACAATTTAATATGCTATTGGCTGATCAAGTAGCAACTAATTTGCGTTATGCCAAACACAATACTTTTTGTAACGCCAATAAGCCTGGTAGATGGTTGGCTTATCAATTAAGGAAGAAACAGAAATTACGTACTATAGACAAAATAGAATATAAAGGAAAAGAAGTCTACCAACAAAATTTGATTAAGAGGAGTTTTCTAGATTTTTACTCGAAATTATATTCTAAAGAGAATATACAAGCTTTAGATGTAGACAAGTATTTACAGGGAGCTCATTTTCCAAGACTTTCACAAGAACAACAACTTGAGATGAATTGCCCAATTAGATCAGAAGAAATTTCTTTAGCTATTAAACAGTTGAAATTGGGCAAAGCTCCGGGAACAGATGGATTAACAGCAATTTATTATAAAAAGTTGTTGCCTGAAATGATTGAACCCTTAAAGATTTTGTTTAATGAAATTCAGACTGGAGGCGCAGTTCCTCCATCATGGAGGACACCTTTTGTATCTTTGATCCCAAAGGAGGATCAAGATCTTACTCAACCTAAAAATTATAGACCTATATCGCTTTTAAATACAGATTATAAGATTTTTGCTAAAGTATTGGCTAATAGATTAATGCAAGTTTTGAAACAAATGATTCATAGTGATCAATTGGGATTTATATCTGGGAGGTATATGAAATATAATGTAAGACAAATTGTTAACTTGCTTGAATATTTGGATAAGAACAGCCAAGTCTCAGCAGCATTGATATTTTTGGATGCAGAGAAAGCCTTTGACCAATTGAATTGGCAATTTTTATTAAGAGTTGTTGAGGAGATGAATTTTGGAGAAGGTTTTCTACATGCTATTTGTAAGGTACACACCTGTCTGGCCACCTGATTGGCCAAGCTGCGCGGCGGGAATTCCTGGACACCGGGTTGGGTGGCCAGGGGCAGCGCGGGAAACCTGAGCCTGCGGGTTGGACAGCGCCGGGCAAGCCGGGCACATAAATACCAGCGACCGGGCAGGTAGGGTCAGTTCGGCCACGTGTACTTCAATAAACAAGTTAACAGCAGTCCGTCTCAGCGTGTTCACTCGCCCAACCGACTAGACACAACAGTGGCGACGAGGATGGGATCGGCAGCGGCAGAGACAGAGCGCGAGACGAGCAAACGCGGAGCGGGAAATTCAAAGAGACGTCAATAGCGAAAACCCCGAACCCTGCGGAGGAGAATGGCGCAAGTCGGCTCAATCCGGGAATTCGACCCTCAGTACCCAGAGGACTGGGAGGAATACGTGGGACAGGTCGAGGGGTACATGCTGGTGAACGGAATCACGGAGGATCGGAAGAAAGCCGCCGCGTTGCTAACGATTAGCGGGACGCCAGTCTACCGGGTCGCCGTGGGTTTGTGCCAGCCAGCAGCGGTAGCCAGCGTCTCTTACGCCGAACTCCTGGGGAAACTGCGTGAGCATTTCACCCCGAAAAGATCCGAACTGTTCTGGAGGAGGATTTTCGAAAAACGCAACCAGAAACCGGGGGAATCAATAACGCAGTTCGTGGCAGCAGTGAGAGAAGCCGCGCTCCGCTGCAAGTATGATAACCTGGAGGTGCGCATTTGAGATCGAGTGGTCCTGGGCTTACGCGACGAACAACTCCAGAACAGGATCATATCCAAGCCCACGGGGAACTTTTAATGGTTTTTTAATTTTTGTATCTGATTTTTATTGTGTATTGCCCTGTTCACCGCCCTGAGTCCTTCGGGAGAAGGGCGGTATAGAAATCAAATTATTAAATTAAATTAAATTAAACTTACAAGAAGTCCTCGACGAGCTGCTCACCTACGAGAGCACCGGCCAACGCGACCCCCCCCACAACAGCAATGGCGCGAACGGGTCCATTCACCAAGAGTGCCTTGTGGACGGTGGGGTGGAGGACTACCAATGGGAGACAGACATCAATGAAGTCACCCGCCGGTTCGGTAAAGCCACAATGAAGCCTCAGCGAGCGGACGACGGCTAGTGGAACAGGAGGCCACCTCCCCCGCAAGCAAGACCACCGAGGGAAGGCCCGAACAGGCACAGGGACTCCGAAACCAAGTGTGGGAGCTGCGGCGGCAACCATCCACACGCAAGCTGCCGGTTTAGGAACGCCAAATGCAGAAATTGCGGGAAAACCGGCCACATTCAGAGCATCTGCAGGAGCAAGCCGCGGGAGAACCTGAACGACATCGACGCCTGGGCCGCCGGTAAGGTAACCCCCCGAAACGGTGGCAAAGGGCCCCTTAGGCCACGCACGCACACACAGGACCGGGGAGGGGCAAGGGCCATCAACCAAGTGTTTAGGCCCAAACTACTAGTCGAGGTCCAGTTACAGGGCACCCCTTGCAGAATGGAGGTAGATTCGGGAGCGGCCGTGTCCATAATCTCTAGAGAGACACTGGCCCGCATCGAGGCCAACAGCAGGCGCCGGGTCCCAATCAAGCAATCACACATACAACTGGCAGACTTCCAAAAATCACCTATCAAAGTTTGCGGGTCCATCACTATAGACGTCAGTTTCAAGGGGTTCAAAGGACCCCTCGAACTTCTAGTCACAGAGGGCCGGAGGACCAGCCTAATCAGCCTCAACTGGTTCGAGCCGCTAGGCATATGGGTCGGGGGAATAAACTCCATTCAAACACAGACCCTGCAGGCCGTCTGCGACAAATACGCAGACGTTTTCGACGACACCTTAGGGAAATATAAGGGCCCACCGATCAGCTTTAAACTAGACCCCACAGTACAGCCCATCCGAATTAAAGCCAGGCGAGTGCCATTCGCGCTCAAGCAAAAGATAGAAGCCGAACTAGACAAGCTAGTAGGCCAGGGGGTGCTAGAACCGGTAGACGGGGGGCCCTGGGAAACGCCTATCGTTACCCCCTTTAAACCTAACGGGGACGTGAGAATTTGTGCGGACTATAAAGCCACGCTAAACCGCGGATTAAAGCAGCATGCTTACCCGGTCCCAACGGTGAAGCAAGTCCTCGCTACCATCCAGGACGGCGCCATCTTCGCTAAACTCGATTTGGCGCAGGCGTATTTGCAACTCACAGTCACCAGGGAAGCGGCAGTTGCTCAGACGATTGTTACCCACAAGGGGGCGTTCCGAGTCAATAGGCTGAGAAGACACTAAAAGGTATACCTGGGGTGTGCCCGTATTTTGATGACGTGCTCATTGCAGGAAAAAATGAGGGGACACTAGCTGAAAGATTAGAAAAGGTTCTAGATAGGTTTAGGAAGGCTGGGCTTAAATTAAAGAAGGGGAAGTGCTCCATAGGAGTACCTTCCACAGAGTTTCTGGGATACAGGATAGATGCACAGGGCATACATCCCACAGAGGGGAAAATAAAAGCAATCAAGGCAGCCCCAGAACCAAAAAACAAGGCAGAACTACAGGCATTCTTAGGCCTGATTAATTTTTATCACACATTCATCCCCCTCAAGGCTGCCATAGCTGAGCCACTACACAGGCTGTTGGACAACAAAACACCATGGCACTGGCAAGAACAACATAAAAAAAGTTTCCAGTCCCTTAAGGACATATTAGCCAGCAAACCTGCAGTGACACACTTCATTGAGGGGAAGCCAATCTGTTTAGCATGTGATGCTTCACCATACGGGGTAGGAGCCGTGATCAGCCATTGGGATGGCAACGGGCATCAAAGGCCCATAGCATATTATTCAAGAACTCTAACCAAGGCTGAGCGCAACTATGCCCAAATAGACCGGGAAGCATTAGCGATAGTGGCAGGGGTAAGGAAATTCCACGATTACCTATATGGTAGGGAATTCACAATACTCACAGACCACAAACCCCTCCTAGGGTTATTCACCACAGACAAACAGACCCCGCAAATAATGTCACCTAGGATGCTGAGGTGGTCCATATTCCTGTCTGCCTACACATTTTCCTTACAATACAGACCGGGAAGGACATGGGCCACGCGGATGCACTAAGCAGATTACCATTACCTGAAACTGACAATGACCCAGCACCAGCCAGTCAAATCCTAACAATAGAAGAGCTCCCTGAATGCCCAGTGACGGCCAAAGACATTGCCATAGCCACCAGCAAGGACCCGGTGCTAAGGAGGGTGGCGACATGGGTCCTAGGCGGGTGGAGCCAAGGGAGTCAGGAACCACAATTCCAGGCCTACCTAAGGAGGCGGGACGAAATATCAACCCACCGAGGGTGCCTCTTGTGGGGGAACAGGGTAATAATTCCAGAGGAGCTAAGGGAAAGAGTCATCAGTGATTTGCATGAGGGACACCAGGGGATAGTACGCATGAAAGCCCTGGCCAGGAGTCACCTTTGGAGGCCAGGGCTGGACAAGGCTATTGAAGAGAGGGTAGCAGGGTGTTACCTCTGCCAGAGATCCAGGCCAGAACAAACCCATGCACCGGTTCATAGGTGGGAGGCCACACAGAACCCATGGTCACGCATACATATCGATTACGCAGGCCCCTTCCAAGGAAAAACATTCCTAATAGTGGTAGACAGCTACTCTCGGTGGTTAGAGGTAGTGCCAGTCAAACACACAACATCAGCAAAAACCATACAGGTCCTGAGGGGACTCTTTGCCACCCACGGATTACCTGACGTGATTGTGTCTGACAATGGGCCCCAATTCACATCCAATGAATTTCAGGACTTCCTCAAGGCCAATTGGATTAGGCACGCGACGTCGGCTCCCTTCCACCCATCCAGCAACGGCTTGGCAGAAAGGAACGTAAGGACCACGAAAGACGCTCTACGCAGAATCATCACCGGTGATTGGCCCCAAAGACTGGCTCAGTTCCTACTGGCACAACACACCACCCCCTGCACAGCCACCGGGAAGAGCCCGGCAGAAATGAGGTGTGGCAAGAAACTCACCACCAAACTTGACAGACTCCATCCCGACAGGTCAACACCAGAGGTGGAGCAAGATTGTGTCGCGCCCCGCAGGCTCGACGCCTGCCGGCACCACGGGCGCAACACTCACCAGCACCTGCTCCCACGATCGATGCCAGCACTCCAGTCCCCGGCGGGGCCCAGACCGCAGCAGAATCCCACCGGCTGCGGCAGCGACGGCGGCTTGCTGAAGACCGCGCACCTCCACACGTGCGCGTCGAGCCGGCTGGGGCCTCGGTGATGCGCGCGTGCGCTGTGCGGCCCAACCTTGCCCTGCCGGCTACGGTGGCCTCGCAGGGTCCTGGGCCCGGCCTCGTCCTGCCGGCTACGGTGGCCTTGCAGGGCCATGGGCCCGGCCTCGTCCTGCCGGCTATGGTGGCCTTGCAGGGCCATGGGCCCAAGACAGCTGCAGGCCCGGCTCTCGCGGCGTTGGCGGACAGGACACACCAGCCTGGGGCCCGGGAGCTGGTGAAACGGGGACGCGAAGCCGGGGGCTTGCCGGTCCTGCGAAGGGGGGGTGAGCAGCTGGGGGGAGCAGCGCTTAAAGCGTCGGGTAGGAAAGTGCCAGTGCCGGGAACGGGTGTGGGGGTGGCGTCTGGCGGCGACGGGGAGGGCGTACGCGAGGGAACTCACCTGGGGGATGGAGGGTGCCGGGTGTCAGGACGCATCACAAAGGAAGGTGTTTGGGAGGAATGGGCGTTAAGTAAGGGATGGGCGGATGTGGGTGCGGTCGGGTGGGCCGTGGGCGTGTACATGCAACGTGTATTTAACAGCGTTGGATGCGGGTAGCAGCCAACGCTGGCTTTGTTCCTTTTGGAGTTTATTTGCTTTTGCTCAATAAACCGTTCCTGAAGAACTCAGCATTCGTCTCGGTTGCTTGATTTTCTGCTCTCCGGACGAGGCTTGAGAGATTGCACAGCCCGGACTCTGGACATTGGGGACTTAGTGTGGGCCAGGAACTACAGCCAAGGAGACAAGTGGCTGCCAGGGGTAGTGGTGGACAAGCTAGGGCCACTGTCCTACATCATTGAGGGGGAAGGGGAACGCCAGGTCAGGAGACACATAGACCAACTAAGGAAAAGGGCCCCAGAAATCACACCACATAAGCAGACCCAGCATCCACCCAACACCGCTCATGGGGGAATAGCCACGCTCCCATTCACACCACACCAGGCCTACACAGGACCCATGTCCAGGACGTCTGGAACGGGGGGAGTCGGGGTTGTCACAACCGACCCAGGGACACCTGAGACCATCACCAACGGGGGGAAGGGGAGCACACGGAATCCTCACTGCCAATGGGGCTGGATCAGGGCAGGGACCAGTTAAGGGCATCCGAGCCAGCCCTGGAAGGGGGGGCTGAGCCAGACAGACCAACAGGGAGATACCCTACCAGGGTGCACAAGGCCCCAGCTTACTTAAAGGATTACATAAGACAATAACAGCTTCAATTGGGGGGAAAGGGGTGTAAGGTACACACCTGTCTGGCCACCTGATTGGCCAAGCTGCGCGGCGGGAATTCCTGGACACCGGGTTGGGTGGCCAGGGGCAGCGCGGGAAACCTGAGCCTGCGGGTTGGACAGCGCCGGGCAAGCCGGGCACATAAATACCAGCGACCGGGCAGGTAGGGTCAGTTCGGCCACGTGTACTTCAATAAACAAGTTAACAGCAGTCCGTCTCAGCGTGTTCACTCGCCCAACCGACTAGACACAACACTATTAAAGCTATATATCAACAACAAACTGCACAAATTATAGTTAATGGGGGATTAACAGAGACTTTTAAAATTGAAAAAGGTACAAGACAGGGTTGCCCCCTATCACCATTATTGTTTGTTTTAACATTAGAGATTTTACTAATTAAAATTCGAGAGTCCTCTTTGATAAAGGGAATTAAAATAAAACAGAATGATTATAGATTGAGAGCTTTTGCTGATGACTTGGTTGTGACGGTATCCCAACCGTTACAGTCGGTTATAGACTTGATGGAAATTATAACTCAGTATGGTAAGGTTTCTGGGTTTAAGGTGAATAGTAATAAGACTAAGATATTATCCAAGAATTTATCTATGAGAAAGGGATATGTTATCTAAATTAACAGGTTTTGAAATAGTGAAGAAGGTTAAATATCTAGGAGTATATATTGCAGCCTCAAATGTAAAATTGTATAAGAATAATTATGAAACACTATGGTTGAAGGTACAAAGGGACTTAAATAATTGGGAAAAATTACAATTATCATTACTGGGAAGAATTGCAGTTGTTAAAATGAATGTTCTACCAAAGTTTCTCTTTCTGTTTCAGATGATACCTATATTGAAAAAGGATGCCAACCTTGATCAATGGCAGAAGGGTATTAACGAATTTATCTGGGCGGGGGAAAAACCAAGAGTTAAATTCAAGATTTTACAAGATGCCAGGGAAAGAGGGGGACTCAAGGCGCCGAATTTGAAATTGTACTATGATGCGGTTGCCTTGACCTGGGTAAGTGATTGGCTTAATCTAACTAACAAGAGAATACTTTATCTTGAGGGATGGGATTTGGTATATGGATGGCATGCATACTTGCTTTATGATAAGAAGGTAGACAGGGCTTTTAAATCCCATATTCTTAGAAGTGCTTTATTGCGTGTCTGGAAAAAGTATTATTATAAGTTAAATTATAAAATACCGATTTGGGGAATTCCTGGACACGCGATAGAGGGCGTATCTATGGGAGTGAGTATGGATATGGTTTCTTATAAGGAACTACTTAGATTGCAATGGAATGATTGGCAACTTAAACCAGTAGAGGAGTTAAGACAAGAAAACATAAGTTACTCTTGGTTTCAATATACCCAATTGAAAGCTAGGTGGAAGTCAGATCAAAAGGTTGGCATCACTACTACAGATCAAAATTTAGTAAAGCAAATTAGAGATTCAAATTGTGCACATATAAAGAGGATATATAATGCTTTAATTGAATTGGATTCGGAAACGGAACTGGTTAAAGACTATGATAAAGTGGGCACAAAATATTCAGGAACCAATTTCGTTGGACACCTGGGAGATAATCTGGGTCAGAAATGTTAAATTTACCCAGGCTCAAAATTTAAGAGAAAATTTTTATAAAATGTTTTATAGATGGCATCTGGATCCCAAGAAGTTGTCTAACATGTATCCTAATTTACAGTCTAAATGTTGGAGGTGTGGTAGTTTAGAAGCTACCTATTTTCACATGTGGTGGACTTGTAGAAATATAAAAGCTTTTTGGATTAAAATTTGGTGGAACATTCAAAAGATTTTTAAGAGAAAGATAAAGTTTTCTCCGCAATTGTTTTTATTGGGCATTGTTGTAGATTGTGATGTTAAAGAAACTAACTTGATGTTGAACATGATAACGGCAGCACGATTACTGGTGGGACAATATTGGAAGAAGGATAGTTTGCCCACTGTAGAAGAATGGGTGTTTAAAGTTTCGAATCTTGCAGAAATGTCTAAGATTTCTGCTTATCTGAAGGATCATTCACAGGAAAGATATATTTCAGTTTGGAGGAGATGGATAAATTATATTCAAAACAAATATGGGACTAAAAGTACCATTTAGCTTATGAGTAGATTTTAGTGGGATATTGTTATTGGTACGTTGTTTGTAGTTATGTTAAAAGAGAGTTAAAGCGCATTATGAATTTGGTTAATTGTATATTATGCATAATTTTTATTTAGAATATGATTATTGTAACTATAATCCTGTATTTAGCTCTGGGAAGTGGGGGGGGGAAGTGGGTGGGTTTGGGGTGGGAGGGATTTGGGGATATATTGTAAAATTTTGTTTTTGTAAAACTCTTTAATAAAAAAAATTGAAAAAAAATAAGCAAAGAAGATTTGCCTCTCATCCGTGCATCACCCTCAAACTGACGGGGGAACTGAGAAGGTCATCGGTATTCTGGAACAATATCTGCACTGCTACGTCAATCAGCAGCAAAACAATTGGGAGGACTATCTGGCCATAGCTGAGTTTGCATTCAACAATTTGCAGCACACCTCCACACAGATGAAACTGTTCTTGGCCAATGTGGGATATCACCCCCGTTTTTTCCCCCTTTCTCCAGTGGACTCACCGGAGCCGGCAGCGAACAACTACATGGCAGAGTTACAGCCGATCCATCGATTGGTGCGGTGTCAGAGAAGGCCAAGGCCGATTACAAAAGGTTTGCTGATCGGTCAAGGCGGGATACGCCTCCACTATTGGTGGGAGATCGGGTCTGGTTGTCCACCAGGAACCTACCGTCAACACGGCCTGTGAGAAAGTTAGATCACCGATATTTAGGACCGTTCCCTATAGAGGCTGTCATCAATCCGGTCGCCTATCGCTTAACTCTGCCACATTCCCTGCGTGTGCATCCAGTCTTTCATCGGTCTCTGTTGGTCCCTGAGCAACCGGCATGTCCACTCCGCCGAGCAGAACTTCCCCCACCAGAACATTGTGATGAAGACAGCACCCCCGAGTACGAGGTCACCAGCATCAGGGACTCCCGTTGGCTTAAAGGTTGTTTCCAGTACCTGATTGAATGGAAGGGCTACGGACCAGAGGAGTTCACCTAGGAAGATGCAACCACCGTTCATACTCCTGCTTTGGTGTCTGCCTTTCATGAACAATTCCCATCTCGACCGCATCCAGATCAGCAGACCCGGGGGAAGGGCCCTGCGGTGCAGGATACTGTTGTGATTCAGCGTCAGCCTGTGGTTTCGGCAGCTGAATCGGAAAATTCTGAGGAGGAGAAGGGGTTTGGAGAGCCTTTGGTTGCAGATGCATTGCAGAGCTCTCAGCCATGCCCCTCCCATCTTGTTCCTCCTCAGACCCAGCTGTGTGAGCCTGAAAGATTAGACGAAGATGATCCACAGCTGGCTTTGTTCAAGGACACTCGAAGCAGGAGGCAGACAAGCAGAAGTGAACAAAGAAAAGCAATGAGGCACCTCGGGAGGAGGCAAAGAGAAGCCACGCCCTGAGACTGTTGTTTAAAAGGGGAATGTGTGACAGGTGCTGGTTGCTGAAGGCAACCGTTTGCAGAGCTTCTGATATAGTCTCGGTCTGTATTTGTTTTACTCTGTTTTGAACTGTTTTGTTTAGTTCTTGCAAATAAATTTGGTTGGCTTAATTCCAGCCTCTTGAATGTCAGGGACAAAGGGGTTGTCCCTGACATTTCTGCAGGGCTGGTTTGTAGGCTGGAACAGAACACAGACTTCCATCTACATGGATGGAAGCAAATATTACTCTAATACCAAAAGAAGATTCCGATTTGACTCAGATTAAGAACTATAGACCAATTTCACTGCTCAATGTGGATTATAAAATTTTTACTTCAGTAATGGCTGAGATACTGAAAAAATAATTAGTCGAATTTATACATCCAGATCAAAATGGCTTTTTACCAAAGAGACAAATTAAGAACAATCTAAAAGTGATAATAGACGTATTAGAATATTGTTAAGGAATTTGTTGTGCAGAGGTCTCCTTGTGCTACCAAAGAGTTGCACAGACAAGGAAGGGTACTGAGAGCAGTAAGAGTCACACAGTAAACACAAGAGTACACTGAGTTGTAAAAGCAAAAAGTAGTTTACTTTTGAGGTGGTGTAAAAAACAAAAATGCACAGTCAAAAATAAACAGTCCAAGTAGCAATCCAAAATACAAAGTCTTCTTACCGGTCCAGAGGTCAATACACAGTTCAGGTTTATCACAGTAACAGAGCAAAAACAGTAATAGTAGAGAGCAGTGAATTCAGAGAGAGAAAGAAGCTACGTTACTAGCTCCCTCTTATGGCCATGAGAACACTTACACAACCATTGGCCAATTAACAACTTAAAGACATAACATCATGGTTAATATATTTTAAACCCAACATTGTAGGCTAACATCATATGCCTAACAAATATTATGAGCTACACCCAGGGAAACAAATGGCACTAATATTCTTAGATGCCCAAAAAGCATTTGATAATGTCTCCTGGCAATTTATGATTCACCAACTACAAATAATGGACTTTGGACAGAATTTTATAAATATGATAAAAACAATATATACAGGTGAAACTCGAAAAATTAGAATATCATGCAAAAGTTCATTTATTTCAGTAATGCAACTTAAAAGGGGAAACTAATATATGAGATAGACTCATTACATACAAAGCAAGATAGTTCAAGCCGTGATTTGTCATAATTGTGATGATTATGGCATACAGCTCATGAAAACACCAAATCCACAATCTCAGAAAATTAAAATATTGTGAAAAGGTGCAATATTCTAGGCTCAAAGTGTCCCACTCTAATCAACTAATTAAGCTATAACACCTGCAAAGGGTTCCTGAGTCTTTAGATGGTTTTTCAGTCTGGTTCAGTAGGAATCACAATCATGGGGAAGACTGCTGACCTGACAGTTGTGCAGAAAACCATCATTGACACCCTCCATAAGGAGGGAAAGCCTCAAAAGGTAATTGCAAAAGAGGTTGGATGTTCCCCAAGTGCTGTATCAAAGCACATTAATAGAAAGTTATGTGGAAGGGAAAAGTGTGGAAGAAAAAGGTGCACAAGCAGCAGGGATGACCGCAGCCTGGAGAGGATTGTCAGGAAAAGGTCATTCAAAAGTGTTGGGGACTTTCACAAGGAGTGGACTGAGGCTGGAGTCAGTACATCAAGAGCCAGCACACACAGACGGATCCTGGACATGGGCTTCAAATGTCGTATTCCTCTTGTCAAGCCGCTCCTGAAAAACAAACAACGTCAGAAGCGTCTTACCTGGGCTAAAGAAAAACAGACCTGGTCTGTTGCTCAGTGGTCCAAAGTCCTCTTTTCTGATGAGAGCAACTTTTGCATCTCATTTGGAAACCAAGGACCCAGAGTCTGGAGGAAGAATGGAGAGGCACACACTGCAAGATGCTTGAAGTCCAGTGTGAAGTTTCCACAGTCTGTGTTGATTTGGGGAGCCATGTCATCTGCTGGTGTTGGTCCACTGTGCTTCATTAAGTCCAGGGTCAACGCAGCTGTCTACCAGGAGATTTTGGAGCACTTCATGCTTCCTTCCGCAGATGAGCTTTATGGGGATGCTGTCTACATTTTCCAGCAGGACTTGGTGTTATGTATATGGAGTTCTTACAGTATTGAGCCACTGACACCACCAGGTGGCGACATACTCTATCCGGATTGGCTGGATAGTCCATGGCGGGAAATCCAGATGAGGAGATTGGTTTCAAGTTCACCTGGCTAGGTGTATATGAAGGACCAACAGTGGCCTTTGTTCCCAGTCCGGTGTGTCCATTCAATAAAGAGTGATCTGATGCTGTAACATGTTATCCGAGTTGTCCATGTGGTCCACGCGGTCCAGGCTTGCAATATAACAGTGGCGATGAGGGTGGGATGCTGTTCCCATCGGCGCTGAGTCAATTGCAGAAGTCATCTTCTCTACGAAGTAGCATTGCTGGACCAGACGCATCATGGCAAAATTCGGACAAACAAGCGAATTCCGCTTCAACATTGATGAGCCCGAACAATGGGAAGCGCACCTGGGTCAGATTGAAGTGTTCCTGTTGATCAACCGGTTCACCGAGGACCGGATTAAAGCGGCATCCCTGTTGTGCCTCAGTGGGCAGGATGTATACGATATAGCTGTCGGATTGAGCGCTCCGACACCCATCGCGACTGTACCATATGCAGAACTTAAGGAAAAACTGGCTGGCCACTTCATGCCATCGAGGGCTCCAATTTACTGGTGTTTCCAGTTTAACCAATGCATCCAGTGTCCGGGGGAGACAACAGCACAATACGTAGTGGCGCTCAGACAGGCTAAGTTCACCGATCTCGAAGACAGAATTCGAGATCAGGTTGTATTCGGGCTAAGAGATCATCAGCTCCAACAGAAAATCCTAGCAAAACCTCCGATGAACCTGCGAGAGGTCCTAGACAAAGTAATGGCTCACAAGATGGCCACCAGCCCCGGCAAGCAAACACACTGTTCCAGCAGCAGCCCAGGTGGGACAGTCCATTTGGAGTCTGCTGCATTTGGAGGAAGCGGACAGATGGACAAAGAGGTAGAAGTTGATGCGGTGCATCATAAGCTAGGAAGACAACCAACACAGCGGGATTACGATGGAAGCCATCGGAAAACCTCAGCGGCCAGCAAAAGCACCGCGTGCAGCTGCAACTGCAGCTGCAGAGAACAAAGACCTTCCAGCGTCTCCAACCAAAAATGTGCCAGCTACGGAGGGAACCATCCCAGAGCAACATGCAGATTCCGCTCTGCGAAGTGTCGCTCCTGCGGCAAGACGGGGCACATCGCAGCCATCTGCCAGAATCGCAACAGGGACAGCCTGAATGAACTCCAAGCCATGGCATCGGCATTAGAAGGTACTGGGCCCCCACGGTGCAGGTTACCAAAGGTTGGGGGGAGCTGAGGAACCGTGTCGCACACAGACATCCATCATTTGCTCAAACCAAAAATCACAATAGAGGTCCATCTGCAATGTGTTCCTTGCACGATGGAGCTCGACTCCGGCTCCGCTGTCTCAATAATCTCATATGAGACATTTAAAGGCATTTGCAGACGGAGCAAGCGGAGTGTTCCCTTAAAGCCCACAAATGTACAATTGTCGGATTTTCAGCACACACCCATTAGACTAAGGGGAAAGGCTACCTTGCTAGTGAGGTTCAAGGAATTCCAGGATCCTTTGGACATCCTGGTAACTGATGGGCAAAGGACTAGTCTAGTGGGGCTGGATTGGTTCGATGCTCTGGGCATTTGGCTGGGGGGGTGTAAATAGCATCCAGCCCAAAAGCCTCGAATCCATCTGCAAAACGTTTGCAGATGTATTCGATGACAAGCTGGGTAAATACACAGGCCCCCCTATTAATTTCAAGCTGAACCTCAGTGTCCTACCGGTACGAATCAAGCCTTGAAGAGTCCCATTCGCTCTCAAACATAAAATTGAGAGCGAATTGGACAGGCGCGTAGAACAAGGGGTGCTAGAGCCCGTGGAAGGGGGAGAATGGGAGACCCCTATAGTGACCCCCTTGAAGGCTAATGGAGAGGTAAGAATATGTGCAGATTATAAGGCCACGGTAAACCGGGCCTTGAATCCGCATGCTTACCCGTTCCCGACGGTCCGACACGTCCTCTCTGCAGTTCAGGGCGGCGCCATCTTTGCCAAGTTAGATTTGGCGCAGGCGTATCAGCAGCTCCCTATTACCAAGGAAACGGCAGATGCTCAGACAATAGTGAAACATACAGGAGCTTTCAGAGTCAATTGCTTGCAGTTTGGCATCTCTGTAGCTCCTGGGATTTTCCAAGAAGTGATGGAAAGGACTCTGAAGGGAATTCCTGGGGTATGTCCTTATTTTCATGATGTTCTGATTGCTGGAGAATCTGAGGACATCTTGGCTGAAAGGCTGCAGGCTGTTTTAAGCAGATTCCGCTCTGCTGGGCTCAAACTAAAAAGGGGTAAGTGCAGTATAGGAGTGGCATCCACTGAATTCTTAGGGTTCAGGATTGATGCCAGGGGAATTCACCCCACAGACTCTAAGGTGAGAGCAATAAAAATGGCTCCAACCCCAACGAACAAGGCTGAATTGCAAGCTTTCCTGGGGTTACTTAATTTCTACCATGCGTTTTTGCCCCACAAAGCAGCAATTGCGGAGCCCTTACACAAATTATTAGATAAGAAATCCCCATGGAACTGGACCTAAATCCATGAACAGAGTTTCAGGAATCATAAACAACTATTGTCCAGTGACTCAACTGTCACGCATTTTTATGGAAAATAAGCCCATATGCATCGCTTGTGATGCATCCCCTTATGGCGTGGGTGCTGTATTGAGTCACATATAAGAAAATGGGGAGCAAAGGCCCATTGCATATTACTCCCGAACCCTGTCTAGGGCAGAAAGGAATTATGCCCAAATTGACAAGGAGGCCTTAGCAATTGTGACAGGAGTCAAAAAATTCCATGATTATCTGTATGGCAGAGAATTCACTATTTTTACAGATCACAAACCATTGTTGGGGTTGTTCACAACTGATAAACAAACACCACAAATTTTTCCCCCAAGAATGCTAAGGTGGTCTATATTCTTATCTGCCTATACTTGCAAACTGGTCCACAGACCAGGGAAGGATATGGGCCACGCTGATGCATTAAGCAGATTACCACTAATGATCACTGAGCCTGACCCAGCACCTGCGGAGCAGATCCTAGCCATCCAAGATCTACCAGATTGTCCACTTCAGGTGAAGGACATTGCTGTTGGCACCATGGCGGACAAGGTACTGTGCAGAGTCCTAACGTGGGTGGCATCTGGGTGGCAAGAAAAGAGTCCTGGCTCAGAGTTTCAGGCATATTTCATGAGAAGGCATGAGTTGTCTTCTCATAAGGGATGCCTGTTGTGGGGTAGTAGAGTTATCATCCTGGAGAAACTGTGGGAGAGAGTCTTGCAGTCGCTACATGAGGGTCACCCAGGCATAGTCAGGATGAAGGCACTAGCTCGAAGTTACTTATGGTGGCCTGCTCTTGACAAAGCCATAGAAGAGCAGGTAGCTGGGTGATACACATGCCAAATGTCAAGGCCTGAACAGCCGCAAGCCCCTGTACACAAGTGGTAACCGACTCATACTCCATGGTCAAGGGTACACATCGATTATGCGGGTCCCTTTCAAGGTCAGCTGTTTTTGGTGGTAGTGGACAGTCATTCAAAATGGCTAGAAGTAGTTCCTGTTGCTAGTATGAGTACAGCAAAGACTATCCAGGTGCTCAGGGGACTATTTGCAAATCATGGTTTACCTGATGTGTTGGTCTCTGACAATGACCCACAATTCACATCTGCTGATTTCCAGGCATTCACCAGGGCCAACTTGATTAGGCATGTCACATCCGCACCCTTCCGCCCATCGTCTAACAGCCTAGCAGAACGAATGGTGAGAACGACTAAGGACGCATTGAGGCGCATCATCAGTGGAGACTGGCACCAAAGGTTGGCTCAATTCTTCTTAGCACAACACAACACACCGTGCACATCAACGGGCAAGAGTCCTGCTGAGTTACGTTGGGGACGTTGCCTCATCACTAAGTTGGACAGACTTCACCTGGACAGAGTGGCTGCACAAATGGAGCAACCCGACATTCCTAGAGAACTGCACATAGGTGATATTGTTTGGGTCAGGAACTATGGTCCTGGGCACATGTGGATTCAAGGGGTGGTGGTTAATAAAACGGGCCCTGTATCATACATTGTAGAGGTGGAGGAAGGCTGCCAGGTCAGAAGACATCTAGATCAAGTGAGGAGGTGAGCCCCTGAAAAATCTCAGGCAACTCAAGATGACCAACCATCTTCCTCAGTTCCTTTGGGTCGGGGGGGAGGTGGAAGAACACACTGAAAGTAGATATTTACCCAGAAGCGTTGGTTGGGCAGAGCAACAACAGGCCCATGCCCAAAATGATGAGGGGGCCAATAGGGCATGGGATCAGGGCGAAACAGATGACCAAACAGATGACCAGATTGTGGACCCAGTTGACATGAACAAGGAGCAAACACTGAAACGGTCCGCCAGGTCTCATAGGCCACCGGCACATCTAGAGGAGTTTGTGAGGTTTTCAGGCAAGGGTCACTTAGGGCCTAGTCGTGTCCAAATAATCAGATATACATTTGTACGTTGTCAATTGTTGTGTTTTTATTACATATGGGGGGAAGGGGGTTTATGTATATAGAGTTCTTACAGCATTGAACCACTGACACCACCAGGTGGCGACATACTCTATCCGGATTGGCTGGATAGTCCATGGCGGAAATCCAGACGAGGAGATTGGTTCCAGGTTCACCTGGCTAGGTGTATATGAAGGACCAACAGTGGCCTTTGTTCCCAGTCCGGTGTGTCCATTCAATAAAGAGTGATCTGATGCTGTAACATGTTGTCTGAGTCGTCCATGCGGTCCATGCGGTCCAGGCTTGCAATATAACACTTGGCACCTGCCCACACTGCCAAAAGCACCAAAACCTGGTTCAATGACTGTGGGATTACTGTGCTTGATTGGCCAGCAAACTCGCCTGACCTGAACCCCATAGAGAATCTATGGGGCATTGCCAAGAGAAAGATGAGAGACATGAGACCGAACAATGCAGAAGAGCTGAAGGCCGCTATTGAAGCATCCTGGTGTTCCATAACACCTCAGCAGAGCCACAGGCTGATAGCTTCCATGCCACGCCGCATTGAGACAGTAATTGCTGCAAAAGGGGCCCAAACCAAGTACTGAGTACATATGCATGCTTATACTTTTCAGAGGTCCGATATTGTTCTATGTACACTCCTTGTTTTATTGATTGCATGTAATATTCTAATTTTCTGAGATTGTGGATTTGGGGTTTTCATGAGCTGTACGCCATAATCATCACAATTATGACAAATCACAGCTTGAACTATCTTGCTTTGCATGTAATGAGTCTATCTCATATATTAGTTTCCCTTTTAAGTTGCATTACTGAAATAAATGAACTTTTGCACGATATTCTAATTTTTCGAGTTTCACCTGTAACAAACAGACAGCCACAGTGATTGTGAATGGAGATTGCACTGAGAGCTTTGAGATAAGAAAAGGCACAAGGCAAGGATGCCCATTATCCTCTCTGTTATTCATCTTCACCTTGGAAGTTTTAAATAGAAATATTAGACAAGATAAAGAAAGTAAAGGGTTGGGGATAAAGGGTGAAACATACAAATTACAAGCATTTGCTGACGATTTAGTATTTATTTTGGAAGAACCCCTGGAGATGATTCCTAAATTGTGGGAAAAGAAAGAACAGTATGGAGAAATAGCGGGATTAAAAATAAATAAAGAAAAAACTAAGATAATAGTAAAGAATCTTACAGATAAGCAAAAAAACCCAAAAAACGATTGTCAGAATCAATAGAGGTACAGATAGTGAAAAAGGTTAAATATTTGGGTATATATTTATCACCCAAATGCTCAACAATAAAAGAAGACAACTATATAAGGCTATTGAAACAAATAAAATTAGACTTGGAAAAGTGGAAGAATTTGCAACTGTCAATACTAGGAAGAATTGCTACAGTTAAAATGAATATATTGCCGAAGATTTAATTTTTATTTCAAACAATTCCAATAAAACTTGAGAAAAAATTCTTCCAAGATTTAAATTCATTAATTTTGAAGTGTGTTTGGCAAGGAAAGAAAGCTAGAATAAAGATGAAAACGTTGCAAAATGCTAAGGAAAATGGAGGTTTTGGGCTACCTGAGTGGGCTTTGTACTATCAAGCATCTGTATTAACATTGGTGAAAGAATGGATAACTCTCAGGAATAAAAGGTTGTTATATTTGGAGGGACATGACTTACAATTGGGGTGGCATGCTTTTTTGTGGTACGGCAAAAATAAAATTCATACGTATTTCCAAAATCACTATATTAGAAATGCTTTGATAACAGTATGGGAAAAAATTAAACCCAAAATATATGTTAAAATTCCAGGGTGGCTATCAATGATGGAAGCTTTCTCACATCCAAATTTGGTAGACTTTGAAAAAATTCGGACATATAGAGATATTCTAAATACTGATGGGACATTAAAATTGAAACAAGAACTGGAAAATCAGGGTATCAACCTGTCATGGTGGGCACAGCTACAAATGCAAAATAGATATGAAAAAGGTGTGAAACCGTAGGGGTTTTATAAAGAATAAACTGTACTTGATAAGATATTGTTAACCTCTGGTGAGAATCTAATTAAGAAAATGTATATTTTTTTGTTAATTTTGGAGATGAAAAGTGAACAAACTAAAGAAACAATGACAAGGTGGGCAAAAAACTTTGGTTACAACATAGAACTAGAAAAATGGCAAAAATTATGGGAGAGAAATTATAAGGTGGTAACTCTTCCACAGGGCCTAATTCTTCTGGAGTGGAGGATGAGAGTCATCCTTGCACTGTTTCCTTCCCTCAAGAAGGCAGGTCAAGTAGATACTTTTCATACTGATATCATCTCCTAAGAGGCCAAAAAGTTACAGTTCCTCTTATTATCCAGTGTAGTCTTTATAGGCCATTATTAAACTTCATGTTCAATATTAACATTGTTTCATACCTCAAATACCAACTAGGTTATTAGAATATTAATGTTCAAAGTAATTGAAATACATTCCAGATCTATCTTTTAGAATTATAGTATACAGCGGTTCTGGATTTTTGGTGTAGCCAGATGTGTGAGGGAATCGCTCCTTGTGTCGCCTGGATTTCTTCATCGGGAGGGCCCTGTAAAGGGGTCGAAGGTCACCCTGGAGGGGTGATGAGTGGGGGAGAGGTCTCTCTCCAGTCGGTGGTAGAAGGGCGGCGGCCCTCCCGTCGGCTTGGAGCTACTCTCCGAACCGAAGAAGAAAGGATCGGCCACTCCCATGGCCCAACATTTAGCCATTTCCTGCCGAAGCCAAAAGCACAACAAAGCACTTGAAAGCACTTGAAAACTGGGTGAGAATTGCCTTCTTGTTTTCCTAATTGTCTACTTTCCCTGCCAAAAGCTTCTCGAATTTGCTTCCCCCTGCGAGGAGAGAGGGAAGGGATTTTTTTTCCCACCCTCCTTAAGAGCAGCCTTTGTCTACATTGGGAGAGAAAAGAAAAAGCCTTCTACTAAATTATGCTGATTTATTGGACTTAATGCCTTTCTACTTTTGGCCCAAAGTTCCTATATTTACAGAAATGGATTATTCTACCTATTAGCCTAAAAAAGGGGACAAAAAAAGAAATAAATAAAAAGATAATGTCTGAAAAGGATTTGAAGTACTCTGGGGATATCTAGTGAATACTATTGGCAAACAAGCTTGCTTACATTTTGGTCTGTCCTTGGCATTAAGATAAAAACCTGAAACAGCTGGAGATGAATTTGGCTTAGACTTCTGGAGGTGGACTCTTACTGATTTTTGTTTGAAAAATAGCCTCCACCAAAGACTATTTATAATTATTACAAAATGGAGAAGGATCAGCCACAAACCTCACTTGACTATAACCTCATACTTGAAACAATCTACAGAGTCACTGAGATGTCTATCTCCAGATTTAATAATTTACATGCCAACCTTAAGTCACAAATTGAAACCCAGACTGTAACTAAAGAATTTATACTTCAGAATATGACAAAATATAACAAAATTACTATTGAGACAGAGGTATATAAGCAACAACTATCCAAAGAACCAACAACTCTAAAAGTACAAGGAACTATCACTATGGCAAATAACCTTAAGGACCAACAACAAACTATGGGAAAACGTAATACTCAACTTTTGACTCCATCAAAAGAGCCTATAACTTTAGAAGTATACTATGTGCAAGATAGTGATGCTAACATAGAGGACATGGAAGATCAACAAAGACAGTTTCCTGAAAGCCTGGATAGCCAAACATTAATTACAAAATTGGATAAGACTCTTTACTTAAAGCAGATGAACCCAGATGAAAGAGGAATCCAGACCGAACTGAAGATAAAGTTTTTAGAGCAAATACAGAGACTAGAACTAACAGGGCAACAACATAATGATTACAAATGGTTTGGTTTTTGTGGATCACTGATGGCTAGATGGCCTCCTTCGATTCAAATAATATGTATTGGAGTGAAGGGAGACCTATCTGGCAATTCAAAGGCCTTGGTCTGGAAACCTGATTGGCAAAAAAAGAAAGCCAGAGTTAGCTTTAAAAAGTGAGTTCTTAGAGAACCATTAAAGTTTATCCTTTTAGTAATCACTGATCTATCAGGATCTAAAATAGAAAATGTTTATGAGATAGAACTAGAATGTGTTTATGTATCTATTAGGCTTATTTTAGACATTATAATTTGTGCACTGACATAATGGAAATTTGGTTTATAGATCCCACGTTTGATGTTAAAAGACGTTTGATTATTCTATTTAAGAATTAAGAATTAGCTAAGGTTTAAAACAGAATCTGGTTGTGTATAAATAGTTGTAGATTGATAAACATAGGCTGTGGTCCTGTCAGTAACGTTTTGATGTATTAGGATGTGAAACAGACAATGTTTATTAGGTAGAACATAGCTACTCAACCACTGTGTACATGTTAGATGCTATAGTTTTTGCTGTAATGAAATAAGGGAAATTTGGGTTGTGAATATTATTTGGGATGTTAAAGGCTAAATTTGAATAATATAATTAAAATTAAAATTAGGTAAACTTTAATAACAGGACATAGATATATTTCAATGAAATTGAATTGACAAATTTTTCAACTGACCATGCTATTTCTAGAAATTTATTAGTTTAAACTGGTTGTATGAAATGTTAAGGGAAATTGAGAAGGATGTTTTGATAATGTAACCTGAATTATGTACTGAAAACTCTGTTACTGAATCTCTGATTACCCAGTCATCATGATGCTTTCTAAATATGTAGATTTTAACTGAAAAACCAATAAAAGTTGTTTTTTAAAAAAAGAAATATAGTATGCACACTGTACTACTTTGGGAATACTTTTTCCCTAATAAAATGGTTATATATATATATATTAAAAAGAATTGTGGTAGAACTATAATCTAAAAGATTCAAGGCAGCATTAAAATATACTCAGTTGCCAATGCTAGTACAGGTAGTTCTCGACTTATGTCAATTGAGCCCAAAATTTATATTGCTAAGTGAGACATTGGTTAAGTGAGTTTTGCCACATTTTACAACCTTTCTTGCCACAGTTAAGTGGCTCACTTCAGTTGTTAAGTTAGTGACATGGTTGTTAAGTGAATCTGGCTTCCTCAATGACATGTCAGAAGGTTGCAAAAGGTGATCACATGACCCTAGGACGCTGCAACTGTCATAAATATGAGTCAGTTGACAAGCTTCTGTATTTTGATCATGTGACCATAGGGATGCTGCAACAGTCGTGTGAAAAATGGTCATAAGTTACTTTTTTCAGTGCCATTTTAACTTTGAATGGTCATTAAATGAACTGTTGTAAGTTGAGGACTACCTATACTGTAAATACATTTTTGCTAAGCACTAAATAATTTCCACAGGACTGGATAAACAGTTTCACAACTGGTATGCCATGCAGAAGCAGAATTCCCCCTTTTTCTCATCTGAACCATGGTGAGTTGAATTAATCTAACTATGAGGTCACACTGTATACTGAACCTTCAAGTAATTGCACTGGTTCAGCCACAAACTAGCCAACCACAGTGGTGAAGTTAATTTAGCATGCTGTGAAAATCCAGAAAAATGTCAGGAATGGCTATGCAAACACAGCTATGCTGTCAGAAGATAGCACTGAAATCTAGCCTCTAATAGAAATCCCAAGTGGTTGCAGCAGAGAGATAATCTAGCAGTACATAAGGCTCACTCCATCAGCTCAGGGAAGATGCCAGATTTCACATTATCTTCTTTAGCAGCCATTCCATTAGTTTACCTGAAGGACATTTGGCTACTCCCTTTTGTAGACCATTTCCATTTTAAGATGATAATTTTATTCAGTTTTTTTGACAGGAGTCCTAGGATCTGCTTGCAAATACTACACAGTTTAGGAGGGCATGCATACACATATACACACAAATAGTTATATCTATATACACACACAGACCACCCTTCTTTCCCCCCAGCAGAACACAGAACGACAGAGTTGGCAATTTCAGTGAAGCTGACATTGCAAGACTCAAAATTGTTAAAGCTCCCTCAGTATGTGTCCCCTTCTCAGTTACCCAAATGACTTCTGCTCATGTTCTGGAAGTTTCTCTTTCTGCCAAGCCTGCTGACCATAAAGTGCACTTAAGGCAGAAGTCATGTCATCACATAATCTTTTTACAGAGAGGGCTTAATGGTCAAGATAGGATCAAAAAGGAAAGGACAATCTGAAAAATGTTGCAGAATTGCAGCAAAACATTTTACACACTTCCCTCATTGTGCTTAGAATCACTGAAAAAATATTTGTTTATAACACAGCCACAATAAATTATGTTGCATAAAGTTAATAGTGTATTAAAATGTATTCGATTTATGAACTCTTAGAATTGTTTATAACAAGTCTGTAAAAAAACCCTAATATCTTCATACTGCAGAAAACAAAATACAAGTGGGAGAGAACTTCTCTAAAACTATCCAATGAATTCATCACTCAGCTGACTAAGGTCAGCTTAGCATATACCGTGTTTCCCCCAAAATAAGACCTGCTCTTATACTATTTTTGCCTCCAAAAGAGGCATTAGGTCTTATTTTTGGGACATCACTTATATTGTTTGTGATACCTGCCTCATCTCGCAGCGGCGGCAGCACCAACAGCCCCACCCAGCAGGAGCCCACGTGGCTGCCAGCCCACTTCTTCTGCAGCTGCTAGTGGCAGGAGGCTGCGTGGCACATTGCACCGCTGCCACCACAACCAAGTGAGGCAGGTGGGGGAGGGGTGGAGCTGCCCCACGCGCCCTGCACCCGCTTACTTCAGCCCCCCCCCGCCAGTCCATTCCTTGCTCAGCGACCTTCCCTTTCACTCCCCTCCCAAGCCGGACAGCTATGCTATGGAGGATGGGTGGAGTAGGCCCGGTCCCCCTCTGCTATTTCGAAGCCAGGGGGGAATGACAGCAAAAGGCTCCGCTGCCGCTGTGGGCCAACTATGCAAGATCTTTTTTTTTCACGAAAAGTTGGAAGGTCGGACTGAACTTTTTTTAGTCCCACAAACTTTGTTTCCCTGCAGCAGGAGAGAAACGTGACAGAGCTTGGAAAGCAGGTTAGTGAAGAAATGCTTTCAGGAAGAGAGAGGAGCTGGACAGTGGTGTGCCAAACTATACAGCAGCGCCGGGAGGAGAAGTGGCAGAAAATGATGCTGCCATTTCCAGAACAGAGAAGGGAGACATGGGGCAATGCATGGCAGCAAGCAAGTGCTCTTCTCTGCTCTGCATTGCCACTCCCCTCCCCGTTCTCTGTTCTCTCCAGTGGTGGCGATGGAGGGCTGGCAGAGGGAGGCGGTAAGGGAGGCTTGCACTGCCTAGTCATGGCGCAAGTTCCCAAACTCTCAACATCTTTTTTGTGATATGGTGACCAAAATTGGCTGCAGTATTCCAGGTGTGGTCTTACTAGGGTTTTATAAAGCAGTACTAATACTTCGCATGAACTTGATTCTATGCCTCCTGTTAAGTACTGGGATCTTTGAGGCATTGACGAGGTGAAGGAGTAAGTAACAACACATTTATTTGGTTAACACAGAAGCAGCACTAACTGCCGCTTAGCTTCTATTTATACGGACCGCCGATAGGCAGAGGCCAATGGAATTCAAGCAGTTATTCCTGCCCAAAGCACAAACTAACAATTCTGCAGACAGGCAGTCTGGAGTTTAAACGGACACAGCAGTTAACAATTTATAACTGTTTCCAAGTAATTTACAACAATACATAACACCCCTTCCCCCTAGATAGTTCACAATTTAAAGTATTGAACATAGTCCTGCAAATACATTGGTGGCTTCCGCAACTGCTCCAAACGTCTCGAAACTGCCGGCGGTTCCTGGTCTGCCAGCTCTCTTGCCTGGCTGGGTGGACCGGGACTTTGGGACCCATTTGCTACGGGTAGACCCGTGTCCCTTTGGCTGGTCTGGCTGGGTAGACCTGAGCCAATGTCCATTGGCAGAACAGTTTCTGCTGAGCTGTAAGTCGGGGCCGTCTGCCGGTTTTGCTCAGTGGGTGCAGTCTCTGTGTGCAGGGGTGACTCGCTTCCCGCTAGTATACCATCCATGCCTCTAGAAGTCTCGCCAGCACTTTGAGACTCCAATGCAAGGCCACTGTCATGCCATTCCTGATTTTGGCTCTCAACTATGTTATGAGCCAGCGACTGGTTCGCTAGCCTCTGGCGCAATTGGTCGATGTGCCGGCGTAGCACTTGACCGTCTTCCAGGACCACTGTCAAGCCATCGCCAACGAAAACAGAGTCGATGAGCCGTGGTACGGTTAACAACGATGGGTCCTTTGTTCGCAAACTCCAAAGTAAATGAAAAGTCAGCGTTGGAAGCCACATGCCTCCAACGCAGGCTTTATAACCGATACACATCTTGGCCCCACCCTCCCCAAAACAAGCCAGCATCCGGCTGGTGCCTGTTAAACCCCCATCCTCCTTCCGCCCCCTTGCGCGTCCTCCTGCCCGTGCTCCCCTGTGATCCGTTCGCCGCAAAGTAAGTATCCAGCCTCCCCCCAGTCCCGACCCTAAACTCCCAGTGCATAACCATCCCTCTGTAACCCATCGCGTCCTCCTCACCCCCACCTAACTCTAATACACCTTTCCACACATCCCATAATGAGTCTTTGTCAGGTCCTGGCTCCAGACCATCCAGAGTTGCTGGTGTTGGCTGATTGTCGGGAGACCTCCCTGACTTGCAGGCAATGGCGTAGACAGGCCTGTCCTGCCAGGACCCTTCTCGACCAGCCATGAGCCCTCCCGGCGTAAGCCTATCCATGGTCGGGCCTCCGGCGTGAGGAACGCCTGACTCCGTTGGCAACTGTTGGGGTCCTTGTGTGGCTGAGCAGTCCGGGCTGTCCTTTCGAGTGCCTGCAGGTCCTCCTGTGGGACCCTCTAATGCAGGCGTGACTAGGAGCCGCGAATCAGCTGGCTGTAGGAGCGGTGGAACCGGGAGACGCGGAGCAGCTGGTTGCCGGGCTCGTGAGGTGACTGACGGCTGAGAGGACCTTGCCGGAGCCCGCAAAGCAGGAAGTAACCAGGCCTGCACGGCTGGGTTCCGCGGAACAGCTGGCTGTCCGGCCTGTGCAGTCAGGGGCCAACGCCCAGCTGATCGTTGGGACCGCCGCTTATCCACAGCCTCCTCCCGTGTTTGGGCGCAGGGCTGTGTGGGTGGGTGGATACATTAAGTCCTGTGCCAGTTCCCGAACACCCCTCGTAGTGTCAGGCCCACGGGGCTTGACAGGCGGCTCCCCTTACCAGGGCTCTACCTGGAAGATAAGAAGGAGACGGTAAGCACACTCGTACGTGAGCGACAGGTTCCGCACGACCCTCCCCCCAGGCTTACCTGGATACTTGCGGTGAAACGCCCGAACCAGCCGAGGTGCTTGGATGTCCCCCTCCGCTACCCATGATGCCTCGGATGCTGGATACCCCTTCCACAATAGGAGGTATTGCACCTTTCCTCTCCGTATCCTAGAATCAATTATCTCTTGTACTTCGTAATATCCATTGTGCACAGGTCCGGGAGTCCCCTTCTCCCCCCTCCCTGTGGCCACAGGGGCCTGTTTCAGCAGGCTGCTGTGGAAAACCAGGTGAACCCTGCCAAGGAACTTGGGTAGCCGGAGTCGAACCGTCACTGGTTTGATGATTTGGATGACCTGGAATGGTTCTACAAATTTGGGGCCCAATTTCCTACTCGGTATTTGTAATCGCAGGTATTTCGTGGAAAGATAAACCCAATCCCAAATCTTGGGGGTGTTAAAAGGCTGTCGTTTCTTATCTGCCTGCTCCTTATTTGTGCTAGCTGCTTTTTCCAATGCCTCCTTAGTCGCCTTCCATACCCCCTCCATCTGTTCCATCCATACACTGGGCTGACAAGGGGGGGGCGTCCCTTGACCATACTCGGGAATAGGAACGAAGTCGTATCCCAATACCACCCTGAATGGGGAGAACCCGGTACTACTATGGACCGCATTGTTATGGGCCACCTCTGCGAACGCCAACAGATCCACCCAGTCCGTCTGCTGGTAGGTCATGTAACTACGCAAGTATCGTTCCACCGAAGCGTTAGCTCGTTCAGCTGCTCTATTAGTACAGGGATGGTATCCAGAACTCAGACCCTGGGACGAACCAATAAACCGGACAAACTCCCACCAGAATTGGGCTGTGAACTGTACCCCACGGTCCGAAATAATACATCTGGGTACACCATGTAAACGGTAAACATGGGTCAGGAACAGCCAGGCTAACCGCCGGGCCGATGGCAGCCCCTTGCATGGCACAAAATGGGCCTGTTTTGAGAACAGGTATACAACTGTCCATATAATGGTATAGCCACATCTTTCTGGTAGCTCTACAACAAAGTCCATGGCTATATCCTGCCATGGTCTGACAGGATCGGCTACTGGTTGCAGGAGCCCCAAAGGCTTTCCTGCCCGAGGTTTTGTAGTGGCACAGACATGGCAGTTCCGCACATACTCTTCGATGTCTTTTTTCATGCCTGGCCACCAAAACTGCCGTCGAGCCAGGTGCAACGTTTTTAAGAACCCAAAATGGCTGGATTGCTTAGTGTCATAGCATCTGTACAGTATGGTGGTTCTGAGTGGCAGTGGTATATACATCCTGTCCCTGTACCAGGCCAACCCGTCTCTTCTTGTCAGAAGGTGCGGATGACTCCGTAACCAATCATCTTCCTTGAGCGTTTCCCGTAGGCGATGAGGTAGGTCATCTATTGCTTCACACATTTGGTTCTTATTGTTTCAGACTCACAAGGGGGTATAAGCGCCTGTACCACTTCCTTCCTCCGATTGTCATACTGTGGTAAACGCGAGAGCGCGTCCACCAAGAAGTTCTTTCCCCCTGGTACCAGATGGGCCAACATGTCCTTCATAAGGGGCAGAGGGTACAGGTGCTCAATGCATACCACGTTGACTCCACGGTAGTCTACACACAAACGAAGAGTGCCATCTTTCTTCTCCCTGAATAGGACAGGAGCTGCCATCCTCAAACGCGCAGGTTGAATGAAACCTCTCGCCAGGTTCTTATCTATATATCGCCTTAACTCCTGCATTTCTCGTGGCGCCATGGCATACATTCGAGGCTTAGGCAGCTTAAACCCCGGCTCCAATTCGATGGCGCAATCCGTTGGCCGATGGGGTGGTAAGACATCACACTCTCGCTCATTGACGACTTCCAGTAAGTCAGAATATTCTGGCGGTACTTGGACCTCTGCCCCAGACCCAACTCCACAGGCTTTCTCCTTCTTTGGCCTCGTTTCTCCTACACGAGCATGGTTCAGAGCCTGGGGCCCTACCCCCAGGCGAAGATGATGACAACCCCCCTCCCACCAAATAGTGGGGCCCCATTTGTCCAGCCAGGTAAGACCCAGGATCACCTCCTCGGTCATGGAAGGCACCACAATAAACCGCAGGATTTCCCAGTGCTCCCCCATCTCCAGACGTACGGGCTTCGTTACGTGAGTAATAGGTGCAGCCCCCAGGAGAGACCCATCCACCTGCTGGAAATGTATAGGGGAAACCAGTCGCACCACCCCAATACCAACCGCAGACACCACCTTTTGGTTGATCAGACAGCGGGTGCTACCCGAATCTATTAATGCTTTGAACTCCATTTTTCGACCTGAATTGGGACTCACCAACCTTATTGGGATTGTAAAGGGGCATATTGGTGCACTCACCATTGGGTCCTCCTCCTGCTCTTCTGCGCTATCGTAAAGTGCGAGTTCCACATCTGTTGGCCTCTCTGTCTCAGTTTGGGGATTCCTTCTTGGTGTTGCACCCGGGGTCTGGCGTGCAGCCCGGGATCGTTCCACTGGACATCTGGGAGAAGGACCCCGTGCTGGGGTTGTACCCGGATCCACCCGGGGCACCGGCACTGGACATTCCGCAACACGATGTCTCGGCTGATCACATCGGAAACAACGAAGCGAGGCTCGGGATGGCGGTGCTGAGGGTTTCACAGCCAAACTTGCTGGCTTTTGTTCATCCCGCTGCGCTTTGTCCAGGGCTCGTCGAGGCCCGGACGGGTTCTCTGTACGTCCTCTGCAGCCTTGCAAGCTGACGTCCAACTCGACCGCCACCCAGAGCCAGTCCTGAAGCCTAGGGGGAATCCCATGAACAATACAAGCTCTCCGAAGAGCCCCGTCCAGTCCTGTCCAGAACTGGTGGATTAACATTCGCTCTGGCCACAAACGCAGCTTCCCAGCCACTTCCCTAAACTCAGCCACCATTCCCCACTACTCGTTTGCCCGCCTGTCTTCTGGGCTCCGCTCTCAGGCACCAACGAAAACACAGTTGATGAGCCGTGGTACGGTTAACAATGATGGGTCCTTTATTCGCAAACTCCAAAGTAAACGAAAAGTCAGCGTTGGAAGCCACACGCCTCCAACGCAGGCTTTATAACCGATACACATCTTGGCCCCACCCTACCCAGTTCCCGAACACCCCTTGTAGTGTCGGGCCCACGGGACTCAACAACCACTTTATAAGAGAGTGGTCCTGACACCTTACAAACCACAACTACCACTCACGGTGCCCCTTGACCGTAGTTCTGTGCCCAAACCCGGTCGCCTACTTGCAAGTTCTGAGGGGGCTTTGGCTGTGCTATGTCTGAGGCAACTTGGTCTGGATGCAATCGGTCCAGCTTTGTGGTTAAGCGCCATCCCCATCTGAGTTCTGCTGGGCTTCTGCCCGTAGACGTGCAGGGAGTCGTGCATTGACAGAGTAAAAAGTCTGCCAGCTGATGCTGCCAGTCGCTGGTCATGATTCTCTTTAGCGACTCTTTGGTTGTTCGGACCATGCGTTCCGCTTGGCCATTCGAAGCCAGGTGAAAGGGGGCTGAAGTGGCATGCCTGATCATGTTAGCCCTGACAAAGGACTGAAATTCCACAGCAGTAAATTGAGCCCCGTTGTCAGATACTATTATGTCGGGTAACCCATGTGTGGAAAAGATTCTGTGCAGTTCCTGGATGGTCCTGGCAGTAGTCATAGTAGAGACAGGTGCAACATCTAACCACTTAGAGTGACTGTCCATGACAATAAGGAACAGTTGTCCCTGGAATGGTCCCACAAAGTCTATGTGGATTCTGGACCATGGGATTTGCGTGGTTTCCCAGCGATGTACTGGGGCTTGAGGCATTTCAGGTCTGGAGTGCTGGCAAACGTGGCAACTTTGTACTTGGACCTCAATATCCTTATCCAACCCTGGCCACCACAGGTAGCTTCTTGTGAGTGCCTTCATCCTGACTATTCCAGGATGTCCCTCATGCAGAGATTCTAAGACCCTAGTCCTCAAGGAGTTTGGAACTACGACCCGACTTCCCCAAAGAATGCGGCCTTTGTGAGCTGACAGCTCATCCTTTCTTCTACTGAAGCTGTGAAAGTCTGCCCCCAGAGTAGCTTCTGGCCACCCACTGAGCACCAAGTTCAAAACGCGACTGAGCATTTTGTCAGAAGCTGTCTCAGCAGCCACATCCCCAGTGTGAAGGGGAGACTCTGGCAAGTCCTGGATTGCCAGGATGCATGCAGCAGGTAAGGGGTCTGGCTCTGAGTTTGGCAGGGGCAGTCTGCTGAGCACGTCAGCATGGCCCATTTCCCTGCCTGGTTTGTGAATTAGACTGTAACTATAAGCAGCAAAAAAATGGATCATCTCAGCTTCCGTGGAGATAGGATCTGAGGAGTTTGTTTGTCGTGAACAGACCAAGAAGTGGCTTATGGTCACTAAAGACCGTGAATGGGCAACCATAAAGGAAATCATGAAATTTTTTGATGCCGGCCACGATGGCCAGCGCCTCTTTATCGATCTGGGCGTAGTTGCGGTGACAGTGTCCTTGAATAACAATAACAATCATCATCATCTATAGGAGCTTGGCTCCCATCAGCCATTAGATGGCTCAAGTTGGCTCTATTCCGTATGGAGAGGCATCACATGCAATGCTGATGGGCAGCTTTTCATTAAAATGTGTTAAGAAGTTTGATAGCAGTGATATGACTGCTCTAAAACTTTGCTCATGGACACTCATCCACTGCCATTGTGCCTTCTTATCCAAGAGCCTGTGTAAGGGCTCCACCAATGCAGCCTTATATGGAAGGAATGCATGGTAGAAATTGAGTAATCCTAAAAATGCCAGTAGCTCCCCTTTCGACTTTGGTCTGGGAGCCTGCTGAATAGCTTTGAGCTTGGATTCAGTGGGGTGTATGCCTGCGGCATCTATGCAAAAACCAAGGAACTCAGTGGAGTTCACTCTTATCCAGGGCTTTTTTTCTAAAAAAAAAAAGGTGCCGGAACTCTCATCTTGGCGGGTGCAGGAGGCGAGGGGGGTGGCACCGCTGCAGTCACGGGTGCGAGGGGTGTTGGCGGCGGGCTGCCCCCTGGGGCCGGAGCCAGCGCAGCTGGTGCTATGGGAGCAGCGGGGCCCGCTCTATATGGCAGGGCTGCGCGGGGCGTGCAGCGGAAGCGGTGCGGGCCAGACGATACAGGGCGAGGCGACGGTGGTGCAGGTCCAGCACCGGGTAGGCCACCAGACTAGCTGACATGGGTGAGCACAAGGAAGGAGTGCACATGGACTCCACAGAATCCACCTCCCACTCCTTGTCCTCTCTTACTTACCTAGTTGAGATGGTGTAGTTGGGCAGCAGGAAGGGATACAAAGTTCCTGCCAACTCACCTTCGCTGCAGACAACTTGCCGGTGCAACGTTTGCCGGCCAGGTCTTTTGGCGTGCTCAGCAGCAATTCCTATTGGCTTTCGAAAGCCAATAGAGGAAGTAGCATAGCTTGTGCAAAAGCATTTTTTGTGTGTGTGCAAAAAAAGGTGCCGGAATGCCATTCTGAGCGTTCTATGAGAAAAAAGCCCTGCTTTTATGTTTTAATCTTCTGATTTTAAAAATATATTTTTTTCTATTGTAAGTTGCCCCAAACCTCGCCATGTGGATTGCATACAAATATTATATAATCGGTAAAGAAAGGTAGAACATATGTTAAATATACATCAAATGATAATATGCTTCCCTACAAAGTCAATTCTTGCTCAGTGACAGACCAAGGAGTTAACTTGGAAAAGCAAGAGGACAATCTAGAAGAGATCTGTGCAACTTGTAGAAGGGAAAGGCCCACACTGATAAATTAAAAATCTTTGTGGTCTGCAAAAGAATGCTGGTGGGCTAATCAATGATTTGGTGACTAGAGGAGCATCTACAGTGTTGGAGCTTGTGGTCATGGTAAGCTATGGAGGCACTAGTGAACGGCTTGGAGCAGCGTCAGCGTTTGAAGTGTTGGAGTGGTGGAGATGGTCCTGGTTGGCGTCTGGGACGGTTGGCGGTGAGGGGAGTTGGAGCGCCGCGGCCGCTTTGGTATGGTGACCATGGCCGGGTGGTGGAGTGTGGACGTCTATGCCTGGACATTTGGAGGCATAAACTACTGTAACTGACTGGACCATGTCTTTTGGGCCCCACTGAAGTACTATGGGGCCCTGGTTCCCTCCCTATCAGTCGACTATCATCTGGTCCCTTCCATGACGCGAAAAGGAACTTGAAACCGGAGCTTCTCTTACCACTCTGTGACTTTATGGGTTTTTAGCCCTAATTCATCTCGCTGACTTGTTTGCCCTATTGTCCCCCTTTTTTTTCCTTTCCCCTTGGGTTTTGGAATGTTCCGGGTGTATAACCACTGTGGGAGAGTGGTTAAGAGTTAAGAGTTTCCACCTGTTACCATCCTAGAGGTGAGAGCTCTAGGCGGTATCTCTTTCCCCGGCTGTATATTCCAGGCTGCTCCTCGGTCCTGACCGTTGTGAGGGGACGGGGATTCTTCCGGGGTTACCCAGCTCTAGTGGCAGTGGAGCTGGGTTTGCAGTCTGGATATTCTCCTTCCACTTTAAGATCCTCCCATTTTATTTATTTTGATCTGGGTCTGCTTTTTTTGCTGGATTATCTAATTATTATCATGAGCCTGAGTTACCCCAGCACGGTTTTGTTCGCCCTCAGGGGTGCCCCCCCATCCTGGGTGCGACCTGCCTTATCTTCTACTCTGCCTCTTGATGACGGGCCCGATTGTCGGGACCCTGAGAGATGGCTGGGCAAGAACAGGGGCCTCAGATATAAATTTAATAAGAGGCCCCTGGTTACTTTTTTAGCCAAATTTTTTGTAGGGTTAGGGAGGGGGGAGGGTTGTGGTTGGTTGGAGATGGGGGGTAATCCACCAACTGTTGTTCAGGCCAGGCCCAGGATAGATCGCGTAGAGAGGGAGCCGGGGTCGGCCACCTCTGGAGCTCCGGAGCGGGTCGTGGGATTGCCTATTCCCACGACGATAGGGAATGGCAGCAGGTGTAAGATCAGAGGGCCGTACCGACCTCCGGGAGGGCATCTCCGCTATTTACAAGCGGTGAGGCGCTCCGACCCTCTGTCTTCGACCCGAGGTCCCGGGAGCGGGGACGTGCAGCCACCTGAGCTCCAGCTGGTGTACCTGAATGCCAGGTCCGTCGCTAATAAGGCTCCTCTCGTCCGGGATCTGGTCGAGGGTGAGCATGCGGACCTGGCCTGCATCACGGAGACCTGGTTGGGCCCAGAGGGCGGTATCCCCCTGGTTGATCTTTGCCCACCAGGTTTCCGGGTGCTACACCGGCCTCGGACTCAGGGTAGGGGTGGGGGAGTGGCTGTGGTTATGAGGGAGACCTTATGTCCGCAGGAGGCCACCGTTCTTCAGATAGTCGGGTGCGAATCTCTCTTATTGAGGTTTGGTCCTAGGGCGCAGTTGGGCTTGCTGCTGGTGTACCTTTCGCCTAGTCGCGCAGCAGCAGCCCTGCCTGAGCTTCTCGATATCCTCTCAGGGCTGGTGATTGAGTTCCCCAAACTTATGGTTTTGGGAGACTTTAATCTACCATCCCTGGGAGGAGCATCTGAGTTAGCTCGGGAGTTCATGGCTTCCATGACGGCCATGGACCTGACGCAAGTAATTCATGGACCGACTCATGAGGGAGGCCACACCCTTGACTTGGTTTTCTTTCTTTTTTTTATTGAAAAGTTTTACAATACATTTATCTTTAACAATCCCTCCCCCCTCCCTCCGCCCACCCCTTCCTAACCCTCCCTAACCCTCCCCCCTTCCCCCCTCCCCCCTCCCCAACTTCCCAGAGCTAAATACAAGGTATAAAAGCAAAAAACAATCATAAACAACCATATGCTAACAACAATAAACTATTAAGTCTATCGCACTCTAGCTCATATGAAATGACTACAAGCAATACTAATATCACATAAAAAAAAGAAAAAAACTTATTCAAATGCTAATTGACTTGGTTTTCTTATCTGGACGGTGGTTAGATGATCTTGGTGGGGGCTCCCCAATTGTTATGCCCCTGTCATGGACCGATCATCATCTCCTGCGGCTGGTCTTCCGTTTTGCCACTCCCCACCGTGGCGGTGTTGAGCCAACTAGATGGTTCCGCCCCAGGCGCTTAATGGACCCTGAGAGGTTCCAGGCAGCACTGGGGTCCCCACCTGCCTCCTCTGCTCACAGCTCGGCAGATGCCTTAGTGGAAGCCTGGGAAAGGACGGCCACGGAGGCACTTGACCGAGTTGTACCCTTGCGGCCCCTGACCCGGCGCAGATCCCAATGGGCTCCATGGTTCTCCGCGGAGCTCCGGGAGATGAAGCGCCGGAGACGGGGCCTAGAGAGCGGTTGGAGGTCCAGCCGATCTGAATCCGACCGATTGCGACTAAGAACCCATATTAGGTCTTATCTCGCAGCGATGAGGGTGGCGAGGTCTAACTACTTCGCTGCCCTCATCACGTCCGCAGATAATCGCCCGGCCGCCCTGTTTAGGGTGACCCGCTCCCTCCTTAATCAGGAGATGAGTGAGGAACCCTTGCAGGGGCGTGCCGAGGAGTTTAGTCAACATCTGTCGGACAAAATCGCTCGGATTCGGACCGGTCTGGACTCCGACTGGGCAGCGTCGGACGATCAGGACATGAGCGGTCTTGTCAATGTTACCTGGGAGGAGTTCGATCCTGTAACTCCGGAGGAAGTGGACAGGATTATGGGGAGGCTGAGCTCCACCACATGTTTATTGGACCCGTGCCCTTCCTGGCTGGTTTATGCAGCCCGGGAGGGGACACGAGGCTGGTTCCAGGCGGTTATATCTGCCTCTTTGAGTGAGGGTAGTTTTCCCGCCGCCTTGAAAGAGGCGGTGGTAAGACCTCTCCTCAAGAAGCCTGCCTTGGACCTGGCTGTGCTAAATAACTTTCGTCCAGTCTCCAACCTTCGCTTTCTTGCGAAGGTTGTTGAGAGTGTGGTGGCGCATCAGCTCCCTCTGGTCCTGGATGAAGCGGATTATCTAGACCCGTACCAATCGGGTTTCAGGCCCGGGTACAGCACGGAGACGGCATTGGTCGCGCTGGTGAATGATCTCTGGAGGGCTCGGGACAGGGGATATTCCTCTGTCCTAGTCCTATTAGACCTCTCAGCGGCTTTCGATACCATCAACCATGGTATCCTGCTGCGGCGTCTCAGGGGATTGGGAGTGGGAGGCACGGTTCTTCAGTGGTTTTCCTCCTATCTCCTGGGACGCTCGCAGTCGGTGTTGGCAGGGGGGCAGAGGTCGACCGCGAGGCCTCTCGTTTGTGGAGTTCCTCAGGGGTCGGTCCTCTCGCCTCTCCTGTTCAACATCTACATGAAACCGCTGGGTGAGATCATTCGTGGTTTTGGAGTTGGGTATCATCAGTATGCTGATGATACCCAGCTTTTCATTTCGACCCCAAACCACCCCAGTGATGCCCTCTACGTGATGTCCCGATGCCTGGAGGCGGTCCGGGTCTGGATGGGGAGGAACAGGCTTCGACTCAACCCTGACAAGACTGAGTGGCTGTGCGTACCGGCATCTCGGGATATTCAAGATATCCCACCCCTCACTATGGGGGGTGAGTTATTACCCCCTGTAGATAGGGCTCGCAACTTGGGAGTCCTCCTAGATTCACAGCTTTCCCTAGAAGACCATATAGTAACTGTGACTAGGGGGGCCTTCGCCCAGGTTCGCCTGGTGTGCCAGTTGCGGCCCTATCTAGACCGGGATGCCTTACGTACGGTCACTCATGCGCTCGTGACCTCTTGTCTGGACTACTGCAACGCTCTCTACATGGGGCTACCCTTGAAGACCACTCGGAGGCTCCAACTGGTACAGAATGCCGCCGCGAGAGTTGTGTTGGGAGTTTCCCGACACTCCCATGTCACACCTTTGCTCCGCGAGCTGCATTGGCTTCCAGTTGTCTTCCGGGTGAGGTTCAAGGTGTTAGTAATGACCTACAAAGCCCTACATGGCATGGGTCCGGAATACCTTGGGGAGCACCTGCGGCCGGCGTCAACTTCCCTCCGCCCAGTACGCTCCCACAGAGAGGGCCTCCTCAGGGTGCCACCGGTCAAAGAATGCCGACTGGTGGCCCCCAGGGGGAGGGCATTCTCTGTGGGTGCACCGGATCTATGAAACCATTTTCCGGTCGAGCTCCGGATGGGGCCCGATCTCCGCTCCTTCCGGCGTGATCTTAAAACCCATTTCTTTGAACAAGCTGGCCTGGCCTGATGGGACGGGGTTGGATTTTATAAATGGATTTTAACTTTTAATCTGTATTAATTTATTACAGGCACTGTTTAATTACTTTTAATAATTTTTAATTTTTGTATCTTGTTTTTATGTATTGCCCTGTTCACCACCCTGAGTCCTTCGGGAGAAGGGTGGTATACAAATTAAATTAATAATAATAATAATAATAATAATAATAATAATAATAATAATAATAATAATAATAATAATAATAATAATAATAATAATAATAATAATAACATGACTTTCAGGGCAGTGGTGGTGATTTTATTATTATTATTTTTTAAAAAAAGTCTGTGCTCTGTCCAAGGGTGCTTGGTAGGCTGCATGTACAGGCCTGGTCAATTTATTTTGGAGCATTCAGCTATCTAGAGCAGGCATGTCAAACTCATTTTGTTTGAGGCAACTTCTTATAAAAGAATTGCCATTAATTTGTTTTAATAAAATAATTTAAATCAATTTTTCACTTGATTTCAAATTAAATGATTTATATTGGTTGACAATGAGATTTTTTTTAGTACAATTGCCAAATGCAATAAACTGGTTTTAGGTATATTTTACTGGAAGGAAAAAGCAATCCCTGCTGTGTTACTGATCCCAGAGAAGCATTTGCATGTATGCAGGTATCCTTAGGGTGCCATAGTTATGGATGAGAAATATTGGTTGCAAAGTTGGCATTTCTGGATGTAATACAGATATTTTGGACTTATTTTTGTTTCTTTGCATGTTTGATATTTTTAAAAAGGCATATGCTACTGACTACACTTATGCACATATGTAACATCTTTTGCTAGGATACATGACTACTGCTTGCCCAGAATGTTAAAAGTGAAAGATTGTGAATAAACAAAATTTTAATGTACAGATAATACCCCCAGAAATTATTTTAGCCTTTTTAATAAATGTTGTTATTGATGTTAAGCTCACCATGGAAAACGTCATATATTGTTATGTATATACTAGATTAATTATTTAAAGACTGAAGTGCAACATAAGTAGATTCTAAATAATCTATTTTTCAAAACACACAACAGTCCAAACAGTAAAAGTAAAGTCCAAATTAAGAATATTTCATTCTTAAGAATTGTTTAATTTAAAGTGGTTTAGTTGTAATAGATGGTTATAGATTCAAAATAGTTTTCAAGAGTATTTACAAAAGATACTCTTTTTTTCCTAGCATCAGCTAAATTAGACATATTACATTGAGAAAAATGTTTCTCATTTCTTTCCTTATTGATTTATTGATTTCATTGAACAGATGTTAACATAGGAAAGAGATTATTTTGTTATCTAATTTTACCTTCCAAAAGACAGAAGCAGATGAAAAATGTGAGGTTGTTTTCTTTTGGCTTTTTTGAATTAGCTGTTTTAGATTCTAAATCTTTAGTTCCTAAAGAAGTAACCTTGTAAATAATTTTAATGTCATCTAGTGCAGGGTAGGCAAACTTGGCTCTTTTATGACTCAAGGACTTCAACTCCCAGCATGGCTCAGCTTGGAAACCTCTCAGTGTGGCTGACTCAGGATTTCTGGGAGTTGAAGTCCATGAGTCATAAAAAAGAGCCAAGATTGCAATAGGCTTTCCAAACCCAATAGAGGCAGCTTTTTTTTTGCAAAAAAAAAATGGTGCCGGAACGCCGTTCTGAGCATTCTATGAGAAAAAAAAGCCCTGTGCAAGACATACAGGTCTAGACTCTATGTAATGAGTGACTGTGGATTTTTCTGATAAGAGGGCCTTAAGGTCTTGAAAACTCTTTTCATGTATACCAATCCATTGCCATACAGTTTTCTTTTCGAGTACCCTGTGGAGGGGCTCTGCTATAGCTGCCTTATGAGGTAGAAATGTGTGATAAAAGTTCAGTAACCCCAAAAATGCTTGTAATTCTTCTTTGTTTTTGGGACTAGGAGCCATTTTGATGGCCTTTACCTTTGATTCTGCGGGGTGGATTCCACTGGCATCGATACAGAACCCCAAAAATTCTGTTGATGAGACCCCAATACTACATTTATTCTTTTTTAGTTTAAGGCCCACATCGCGAAGTCTTTGTAAGACAGCCCTGAGCCTATTTGCTAATACTTCTGCAGATTCTCCAGCAATGAGAACATCATCAAAATACGGGCAAACACCTTGAATGCCCTTGAGGGTGCGTTCCATGATCCCTTGGAATATCCCTGGTGCTACGCTTACGCCAAACTGCAACCGCTTGACTTTGAAAGCTCCTCTATGTGTCACTATTGTTTGGGCCGCTGCTGTGGCCTCGTCTACTGGCAGTTGTTGATACGCTTGCGCTAAATCGAGCTTAGAAAAAATGGCGCCCCCTTGCAAAGAGGCTAGAATATGGCTGACTATTGGAACCGGGTAGGCATGCTGGTTTAAAGCTTTGTTTAGGGTACATTTGTAGTCCGTGCAAATGCGAACCTCCCCATTTGGTTTAAGTGGGGTGACAATAGGGGTCTCCCACTCTCCCCCTTCAACAGGCTGTAACACCCCTTGTTCTACTCATTTATCAATTTCTGAATCGATTTTACGCTTTAATGCAAAAGGAACTCTGTGCGGTTTAACTCTGATCGGTATTACATTGGGGTCTAATTTAAATGAAATAGGTGGGCCTGTATACGTTCCTAATTTAGAATCGAACACATCTGCGTATTCTTCACAGACAGCTCTGAGGTCAGTACTCTGCGTTCGGTTGATGCCTGTTATCTGAATTCCTAAAGCCTCAAACCAATCAAGTCCTATAAGACTTGTTCTTTGACCCTCTACTACTACAACATCCAGGTGCCCCGAAAATCCTTTAAATTTTACTAATAGGGTGGCCTCCCCCTTAATTTTAACTTGGGCATTCTGGAAGTCGGTTAAGATAATGTTCGAGGGTTTCAATTTAACCCAGTGATTGCTGCATTTGCAGACATATTTGAATGTCTCATGTGAAATGATTGAGACTGCTGAACCGGAGTCCAATTCCATTTTGCATGGAATGCCCTGCAGTTCAATTGAGAGCTTAAGTTTAGATTTAAGGGGACGATGAGCCCCTGTGTGGCAAATACTTCTCCGGCTTTTGAAAAAACCCACACTGGTTGGACCCTGGGCCCCGGTACCTCTCCTTGTCGGTTCCCCCGACTGATGCTTGGGTTGTCCGTCTCTCTGGCGAGCCCGGCATACAACTGCAATGTGTCCGGTCCTACCACAGGCCCTGCACATGGCCATATGGATTCTGCAGTTTGCGCGGGAATAGTTGCCTCCACACCCCATACATCTAGGGAAGAGAACTGCCTTGTAAGTGTTTTCTTTTTGTTGATTTCTGCGTTCTTGTGTGCCCGGCTGTTTCTGTAGCTTGTCTATCTCCGTCTCTTCTTCCACTGCTGGTTCGCTGCTGAATTTAGGGACCTCTTGGTGAACGGTTTCTTCGACCTTGAGAGGTTTGGCGGTTTGCACTACTTGCACGGCTCCTCCGGCTGCTTCGTCGGCCATTATTTTGTCTTGTGCCTCCAAGAATGTCAAATTGGGTCTGGCGAATAGTCTTTGTTGGAGGGCTTTGTCTCTGAGGCTGCAAACGAGCCAATCTCTCAGGCGTTCTTCAAGGTTTGAGAATCTGCAAAGACGTGTGGCCTGGCGTAGGCCCACGATGTATTCTGATGCCGTTTCTCCTGGACATTGCACCCTCTGGTCAAACTTGAATCTCCATGCCATTTCTGACATTTTTGGCTTAAAATGCCCGTTAAGTTTTTCTTTGAGGTCGGCATAGGATACTGCTTCGATTGGCGTGGGAGCAGAATTCCTGAGCCAGCATGGCTCAGCTTGGAAACCTCTCTCTTTTCCCTCAGCGTGGCTGACTCAGGATTTCTGGGAGTTGAAGTCCATGAGTCATAAAAAAGAGCCAAGATTGCAATAGGCTTTCCAAACCCAATAGAGTTAGCTTTTTTTGCAAAAAAAAGGTGCCGGAACGCTGTTCTGAGCATTCTATGAGAAAAAAAGCCCTGCTCCTATCTGTTATTTGTCCCTCTTAAGCTTCAGCCCCGCTTCGTAGAAACGCTGAAGGACAGCTTTGAGCCATTCTGCCAATATTTCTACTGACTCCCCAGCTATGAGGACATCATCGAAATAAAGGCACACACCTGGGATATTTTTTTTTTTATTGAAAAGTTTTAAAATACAGTTTTCCTTTAAAAAACCCCCCTTCCCCCTCCCTCCTCCCCCCACCACCCCCCCTCCCCCCCTCCCTCCTTCCCCCCTACCTCCCCCCCTCCCCCCCTCCCCCCCGACTTCCCAGAGCTAAATACAAGGTATATATAAAAAAAAGCAATCATAAACAACCATATACTAGCAACTATAAATTCTAAAATCCATCACTCTCTAGCTTATATAGGATAAAACAAACCTTAGCATTATTAAATATATATAAAAAACTAAAATAGAAAAAGAAAAAAGAAAACGAAAGAAGACTTATTCGAATGCTACATAAAACTTCTTAACCCTATACTTGTTCTGGATAAACTCAATCCATTTTCTCCATTCCATAATATAACGTTCTTGCGAATGATCTTTTAAATAGGCCGAAATCTTCGCCATCTCTGCCAGGTCGGAAACCTTTAAAGTCCACTCTTCTATGGTCGGCAGTTCCTCTTTCTTCCAGTATTGGCCTATCAAAAGTCTTGCCGCCGTAATTAAGTTCAACATCAGCTTGGTGTCCACAACTGTAGCGTCTGCAATTATTCCCAACAGAAAAAGTTGCGGACAAAACTTTATCCTCTGTTTAAGAATCTTCTGCATATTCCACCAGACTTTTATCCAAAAAGCCTTAACCTTCTTACATGTCCACCATATGTGAAAGTATGTTGCATCTTCCTCACCACACCTCCAACATTTAGGCTGATAATTCGGATACATACTTGCAAGCTTTTTAGGATCTAGATGCCATCTATAAAACATTTTGTAAAAATTCTCTCTTAGATTTTGAGCTTGAGTAAATTTAACGTTCCTCACCCAAATCTTTTCCCACGTGTCCATTGAGATAACTTCCTGGATGTTTTGGGCCCATTTTATCATACAATCCTTAACAAGCTCTGTTTCTGAGTCAATCTCTATCAATGCAAGATATATCCGTTTAATATGTGCTGATCCCTGATTTCTAATCTGCTTTATCAAGTTTTCATCAGTCATTGTAAATCCATTTTTCTGGTCTTCTTTCCACCTGGCCTGTAGTTGAATATATTGAAACCAAGTTTGAACAACCTTCTCTTCTCGCAAGAGGCTATATGATTTCAAACACCAAACATTCCTTTCGAAACTTAAAATTTCCTTGTACGTAGTCACGTCATGTTTGAAACCAGCATGTATATTTTCTATTGCGTGTTTTGGAATTGCCCACAATGGTATCTTGCTGCTTAGCTTATGTCTATACTTCTTCCAAACTCTCAGCAATGCCTGTCTGAAAATATGAATCCTAAACACAGTATCTACCTTCTTATCATACAACAAATATGCATGCCAGCCAAACAACAAGTCATGGCCCTCAAGATTTAATAACCTCGATTGCGTCAAATTAATCCAATCACTTATTCCTACTAATGCAGCAGCTTCATAATATAATTTAAAATTAGGCAATTTAAGGCCACCTCTCTCACGAGTATCCTGCATAATCTTAAGTTTAACTCGTGGCTTTTTCCCTGCCCACACAAATTTATTGATACCACGCTGCCATTCCTCCAAATTAGAATCTTTCTTAAGAATCGGTATCATTTGAAATAAAAATAAAAATTTGGGCAGGACATTCATTTTCACTGCTGCAATCCGTCCCAACAAAGACAATTGCAATTTTTGCCAACTCTCCAATTCTTTTTGAATTTTCCCCCATAGTTTTTCATAATTATTTTTATATAGCTTTGTATTAGAGGGCGACAAAATCACCCCCAGATATTTAACCCTCTTAACAATCTCAAATCCAGTTAGTCCTTCTAAGAGAGCCTTCTGTGAAATTGTCATATTTCTAGCCAAAATTTTAGTTTTCTGTGTATTTACTTTAAATCCAGAAACCTTCCCATATTGCGTTATTATCTCCATCAGGTCCACAACAGAGTTCTCTGGCTGGGTCACTGTAACAACCAGATCATCTGCAAATGCTCTCAATCTATAATCCTGATCTCCAACTTGTATCCCCTTAATTTTTTCCGAGCTCCGAATCTTAGCCAATAGTATCTCTAATGTTAACACAAATAACAAGGGCGATAACGGACACCCTTGCCTTGTGCCCTTCTCAATATTACATACTGCCGTCAGGCTATTGTTAACTATAATGCGGGCAGATTGTTTTTGATATAATGCCCTAATCGGCTGTAAAAAATTTTCCCCAAAATCCATTTTATCTAAAACTTTCAACAAAAATTGCCAATTCAATTGATCAAAGGCCTTTTCAGCATCTAAAAAGATTAGCGCTGCAGAGATCTGGTTGTGCCTTTCCAAAAACTCTAACACATCAACTATATGTCTCACATTATTTTTCATTTGCCTACCACTAATAAACCCCGTTTGATCACCATGAATCACCTGTTGCAGAACCCTCATCAGTCTATTAGCCAAAACCTTAGCAAATATCTTATAATCTGTATTTAAAAGCGATATCGGTCTATAATTTTTAACTTGAGTAACATCCTGGTCTTCCTTCGGAATCAAAGAGATAAAAGCTGTTTTCCAAGACGGTGGCACCTTTCCCCCCCTCTGAATTGTCTGAAACAGTTCCTTTAACGGCTTTATCATCTCAAATTGTAAATTTTTATAGTAGGCCGCAGTCAAGCCATCCGTGCCTGGCGCTTTATCCACCTTCAGTTCTTTAATTGCTGTAAGAATTTCTTCTTCTGTAATCAATTGATTAATCCCCTCTTTTTGTACTTGCGTAAGAACTGGGATGCTAGCATTCTCCAGATATATATCGATATCTTTTACATTAATTTCCTCTTTAGTATATAATTTCGAGTAAAAATCCACAAAAGCATCCTTAATAAGATTCTGTTGAAACACAACCCTACCTTTATACTCAATCTTGTCTATATTAGAGGCCCTTTGTTTTTTCCTCAGTCTATAAGCTAACCATCTGCCTGGTTTATTGGCGTTGCAAAAAGTATTGTGCCTAGCAAACCGCAGATTGGTTGCCACTTGATCTGCCATTAATTTATCAAATTGTCCTCTTAGCAGTCTAATAGCCTCCTTAAGCTTAACATCCTCTGGATTCAAAATCAAAGCCTTTTCTTTTTCCTTTATTTCATTCTCCAGTTCTTTCCTTCTAGATTCCACTGCACGTCTATGTCTATTATTCATATATATCAACACCCCTCTCATATAGGCCTTGCTAGCATCCCAAACCATGTCCATAGAGGTACCTTTATTCATATTAATCTCAAAAAAATCCTTCATCCTCTGTTTACATTCTTCCACATTTCTCTGATTTCTAAACAAATTCTCATTTACACGCCACGAGCGCCTGTCTCTTTTCTCCTTATCAATCTCCAACCAAACTGGACTGTGGTCAGAAATAGTTCTTGCACAAATCTTCACCTTTTTAGTTCTCAAAAAAAAATCATTAGTCAACAAAATAAAATCAATCCTCGAAAAAGATTGGTGTCTGTCAGAATAAAAAGTATAATCCTTCTCCTGTAAGTGTCTCTCACGCCAAATATCTCGCAATTCCAGGTCATCCTTCATTTCAAAAAAAGATTTAGGCAGTCTAGCATGACTTGGAATGCGCTTAAAAGCTCCAGCCTTGTCTAACTGTACATCCAAAACACCATTCCAGTCTCCCATAAAAATAAAAGATTTATAATCCAACTGGGTAAGCTTTGTGTGGAGTAAGCTAAAAAAATCAGCTTGTTGTTGGTTAGGTGCATATAATCCAACTAAAAGCGTCTTTTTACCTTCTAACAACAGCTCAATCATAACATATCTTCCATGTTTATCTGCTTCAATTAAGTCTGCTGTTAAGGCACTTTTAACATAAACAACCACTCCATTTTTCTTATTCTCTGCAGAGGCAACAAATTGCGTACCCAGTCTCGAGTTCAATAAATGCTTTTGATCCAGAAGTCTAATATGCGTTTCTTGCAAACATATAACATCTATCTTAAATTGTTTTAAATATTGAAAAACTTTCTTCCTCTTCTGCGGTGAATTTAGTCCATTAACATTCCAGGTTAAAAATTTAGTTGCCATGCATATCCTCCCAAAGCTCTTGGAGCACAGCTTTGATAGGACTAAGTTCTTTAGGCCGTGCTCCTCCCACAGCTTGACTATATGTATGTTGTGAAGAATCTGAAGACTTTTGCTGATCTTGTTCTTTTATTTTCTTTGCTCGTTTTAAAGCAGCACGCGTTACTCTTTGCTCTCTAGGATCATCCAGAGAAGTTGTAACTTGATCTCCTCCAACACCACTTTCCTCTGTTTCATCCTCTTGATGTTCTCCTTCTCCCGATCCCTTTCCAGCTTCCAGAAGTGTTAATGGGGTTGCTTTTAAGACATTATTGTAAAAATCATGCGCTTGCTTCACAGTAATCAGCCGATACCTTTTACCTTCATGCATCACCATCAGCCCATCTGGAATCTCCCATCTGAACCTTATATCTCTTTGCTTGAGCTCATGCACGAGAAATGTATAGTCCTTCCTTCCCCTTAAAATCCTTGGAGGAATTTCTTTTAAAACCAAGACTTCTTGTTCAGCAATCACCACTTTAGCATCATAGGCAGCTTGTATAACTTGATCTCTAATCTCTCTTTTTGCAAAATAAACCACCACATCTCTAGGCAATTTTCTCTGTCTGGCAATCCATGAGTTCACCCGAAACACTTTATCCATAGCTGCTCTTATTTCAGATGCTGGCTGCTTTAATACCACTTCAAGAGCCTCAGAAATCAGCTGCTTTAAATCTTCTTTAATATTCTCTTTTAAACCTCTGATTCTGACAGCAAACTGCATCTGGTAATATTGGGCTAGACTTAACTCCCTTTCCACTTTTTCTCTTGCATTTTCATTCTCCCGTGCTTTTACTTCTAATATAGCATTCCTTTGAGCCAGATCATCCATTTTTTCATCTAATTCTTCCACACATCCCGCCACTTTATGCACTGAAGACAAAATGTCTACCTTCATCACGCTGAACTTCTGTTCCATCCTCTCTTCCATTCTCTCCTCCAATTTCTCCAATTTCTCCTCCATCTGTGCAAATTTATCACCCATTGATTGATTGATTGATTCCAAAAGTTTATCCAGAGCATCTCGTAAGTCCTTCGATGTCAGCACTTCAGGAGGGTGTAATGCCTGTAGTGATGATTGTTGCACCGGCGAAGATCCACCGCTCCGAAGAGTTTTAGGGGGAGGTTTCACCGCCATCTTTTAGTCCTCAGTTATGACGCACTTTCACTTAAAGTTTAAAAAGTCCAAAAAGCTAGAGAGTATAGTAAAATAATCCTCTTGACCATTACCTCTTGTACCGCTCTGCCTGCTCCTTTAAATCATAGTCCTTTCTTCAGGCAGGGATGGTTCGCAGACGCCTGGCTCTGCTCCAAGAAGTTCGGAGCAGAGACGCCGGCCAGCTGGGAGCAACCCAGGCTTCGGGGGAGTTCAATCCTTCGGCCGCCCAAGCTGCAAGCTCAGGCGGCCCCGGAGAACTCTACCCCTACCTGGGGCCTCACCCCCTCCTCTTCTCCCGAGGAGGGGGCTTCAATTTCGCCCGAACAGCTGATCGGCGCTGTTTCGGGCGAAAAAACAAACAGCTGAGCCGCGGGCAGCCCGGGAAGGCTGTCTTCGGCGCCGCGCCGCCACCGGAAGTCTCACACCTGGGATATTTTTAAGCCTGCGCTCCATCACGCTTTGGAAAAGACCTGCGGCCACACTGACCCCAAATTTCAGACAATGAACCCTGAATGCTCCCCTGTGGGTTACTATAGTTTGAGCTTCTGCCATGGCATCATCCACGGGCAGTTGCTGGTACGCCTGTGCCAAATCCAATTTGGCAAATATGCGACCTCCCTGTAGTGATGCCAAGATATGGCTGACTACAGGTTCCGGATATGTATGCTGTTGAAGTGCTTTATTTATAGTGCACTTATAATCCGCGCATATGCGCACCTCACCATTGGATTTAAGTGGTGTGACTATGGGAGTTTCCCACAAACTGCTATCTACTGGCTGCAACACGCCTTGTTGCAGCAGCGTGTCCAGCTCTGCATCTATTTTTGGTTTGAGGGCAAAAGGCACGCTGCAAGGCTTGATCCTAATTGGGGTTACAGTTGGATCAAGGTGGAGGGCGATTGCAGCTCGCTTGTACTTGCCTAAGCTAGGGCTGAAAACATCAGCATATTCCTGGCAAACAGTTATCAGATACGCTGCTTGTGTTCTATTTATGCCAGTCACGTAGATGCCCAGGGCATCAAACCAGTCTAAGCCAATGAGGCTTGTGCGGTGGCCTTCAACTACCATGACGTCAAAGGAACCCTCAAACTCTTTGAACTGTACTGTCAGCATAGCCTCCCCTTTAACCGCTACACGGGAATTTTGAAAATCAGTCAACACTAGATTTGACTGCTTGAGTTTAACTCTTTTGCCGCTGCGACTGCAGATGTAGTTAAAAGTTCTTTGTGAGACTATGGACAGGGCTGACCCGGTGTCCAAGCTTGACTTTAAGCCTAAGCTTTTCTTTAAGGGGACAATGGGCTCCTGTTCTAAAAATGCTCCTTCTGCTGGAGCAAAATCCAACTCTGTTTTGCCCCGGGGCCCCTGTACCTTTCCTGGGGAATTCTTGTTTTAGAGAGTCCCTCTGGTGACCTTTACAGACACTGGTGATGTGGCCTTGTTTGCCACATGCTCGACACACTGCTGTACAGATTCTACACTCAGAGCGCTGATGTCTGCCCCCAGAGCCCGTGCAGCTAGGAAAGGGCACTGCCTTGTCAAGTGACCACCGCCCTCTTTCTGGTAGCTTCTGTAGCAGATCAATCTCATTGTCCACGTCTGGGTCATTGGCTCTTTCTGAGTCCTCATGGTGGATGGTTGCTGGGCTTGGAATGTTCTTGGAGGGCCGTAAGGCTTTGACGGCTCCCCCGGCAGCTTCTTCTGCCATTACCTCTTTCAGAGCACCCTGGAACGTCAATGTCTCCTTCGCAAACAGCTTCTGCTGAAGGTCCCTGTTCTGCAAACCGCATACCAGACAGTCTCTGAGCCTCTCTTCTAAGTCTGTGAAGTTGCAGAGCCTGGACGCTTGTCGTAGCGCAGCCACAAGTTCAGCAGCTGTTGCTGCTCCCTTTGTTTGAACGTGTGTCTCCATGCAATGATGGAGAGCTAAGGCTCAAAATGCTCCTTGAGCTTTTTCTTGAGCTCAGGGTAGGCAACCGACTCTAGTGTAGCTGGAGTGACTAATGCCGCCTGGCCACACACGCAAAGTAGCATTGCAGCCTTTAAGCCATCTTCACTAACTTGGTTCACACTTAGATAGTTCTCGACTCGTGAAATGTACAAGCTCCACCTCTCTTGGTGCGACACGTCAAACTCCGACAGCTTGCCGATCTTGGCCATGGTTAGCTGTTACTGACCTCTCAATGCCTTGTGCTGCTAAGGGCTTCTGTGTTGATTCTAGGGACGGGTCCCTTAGGATGTTTGTGCCTCCAGTGTGGCTTGCTGGCCAGCAGAGGGGGGAACACAGTTCCTACCAGGGCGCTGATGGCTGGAGTGGGAGAGTGGCTTGTTTTACATCGGCAGCCCCATAGAGGTGGGAGCTCTATGGGTGCTGCCCCACCCAGGGTGTGCATTTCGGACCATCCCCGGGAGCAGACTCGTGGCCCGTTGTGAGAGGACGGGTTTTGGTCTGCCCCTGGGAGCATCCAACCGAGTGGCAGTAGGTTGGTGGATGGCCCAAATGTTCTACTCCTTACCTTCGAACCTCCTGTTGGATTTTTAACCATTGGACTGCCCTCTCTGGACTTGCTCGGACTATATGCACCGATATTCTGATACGGACTTGCTCGCCCTCAGGGGTGCCCCCCTCTCCTGGGTGCGTCCCGCCTTCTTTTCTATCCCCAGTCTCGATGAAGGGCCCAATTATTGGGACCCTGAGAGATGGCCGGGTAAGACCAGGGGCTCTCGATATAAATTTAATAAGAGGCCCCTGGTTAATTTTTTAGTCAAATTTTTTAGGGGGTTGGGGAGGGGGGTGGGGGGTAGTGGTTGTCTGGCTGTGGGGGGTGGCCATACAACCGTGTTGCAGGCCAGACCTGGGTCTGACGGCGTTCGGGGGGAGCGGGTTGTGGTTATGTGGAATGAGTCAGGGGAATGGAAATACTTGACCGCTATCCACAGCCACTCGGTCAAATGTCTCAGGGAAAGGTTTGACAGGCTGGAGATGGGTGAAGGAGGACAGGCCATGCGCCAGGTGGGCAAGAAGACAGGCGGCCCTGTGAGACTCCACTGCCCCAATGAAGTCCCAGTCCCATAGTAGTGGCACGGGCCACCTCCCCGCTGCTGAAACCAGACCTAACATCGAGTCCTGTGCACTGGCAGAGCCCTGACGACTACCGGCACCACACCAGTCCGGATCGACCCCAGCAAGAGGTCAGTCTTGAGTATTACTGGCGTTCTGCCTAGCCCTGACTGCTACCAATGCCTGATAAGCCCTGACTGTTATTGGCGCTATGCCATCCCCAAGCTCCGGTGGTGCCCAGTCAGCCCAGACAACTACCAACACCTAGCAGGTCCCGACCACTACCGGTGTCATGCCAGCCCTGACAGTCATCGGCGTCCTGCCAGGCCAGGACCCCCGCTGTTCTGTCCTCTCCCACTGCGTAGCCTCAAAGAGGCTCAAAAGTCCAACAGAAGCCAAACATAGGCTGAACAAATGAAACTGGACTTCTAACAGTTAACTCTCTCCAAAGTTTATATCAGACAGCAATGTTGTAATTACCGGGCAATGTTCCCAGGTTCTTGGCAGACGGCCAGCAGCTTCAGAGCCTAGATATGGACAAGCAGACACGCTACAAAACTCAAACGCCAACAAATTGTCCACCACGCCTCTCCTGCTCAGCCACACCCCTTGTTCTGTACCAGCCTGCTACCGGCCCTGCAGAAAAGGCAGGGACAACCCCTTTTACAAGAAGGCAAGAGGCTGGAATTACGCCTGCCAAATTTATTACTACAAAAACAAACGGAACAAGACAAACCAAGAAACAGGAGCTTTAAGAAACAGGAACTATCCGAGCGGTTGCCTTCAGCAAACCAGCCCTCCCAGACATTCCCCTTATATAGAGTTCAGGGCGTGGCTTCTCTCTGCTTCCTTCCAAGAAGCCCCATTGCCTTCCTCTGTTTACTCCTAATTGACTGCCTCCTGCGTCGGGCGTCCTTGAACAGGGCCAGCTGTGGGTCATCTTCATCCACGCTGTCAGGCTCACACAGCTGGGTCTCCGTGGTGACCAAGTGGGAGGGGCCTGGCTGAGGGCTCTCATCAGCAAGATCTTCAACCCCCTCAGCAAGGTCTTCAACACCCCCCCCTCCTCCTCTGAGTCGTCCGACCCAACTGCCGAACCCACAGGCTGACCCTGAATCACAACACCCCTTTTATACTCTGTAGGGTGTGGCCCTACGTCTCCCGGCCACGCCTCTTGGGACGTTGCAACAATTGCTGCTGTTGTTGACGACGTATTCAACCTCTCTCCCTTGCATCCAAAAGGGGCTCTTCCTCAGTGCTGCCAGCCTCTATCTGCTGTTCTGCCTCCCCCTCTGTTTGGCTGGGGTCCATAGGCACGTCAGCCACTGTCAGTTCTTGCTGACTCACCAGGGGAGTCAGCCCCTCCGGCATGCCACTTGTGCCAGCTTCCTCCTCCTCCAACTTATCCTCCGAGTCAGTATGCCATGATAAAGCACCCTCCAGGGCCGGGGTCACAACACTATCCCCCACCGCAGGGCCCTTCCCCTGGGTCTGACGGTCCGGATGTGGTCGGGATGGAAACTGGTCGTGGATGGCCCGTACGAGGTCCGGGGCGTGTACAGAGGAGGCATCCACCCATGAGAAGTCCTTGGGCCCGTATCCCTTCCATTTGATTAGGTATTGAAAGCGCCCCTTTAGCCAACGGGAGTCTCGGATGCTGGCTACCTCGTACTCTGGTGAACCATCTCCCGCGGGCGTGGTTACTGGAACAGGAGCTGTCGGGCGTCGGAGGGAACTTGATGGAGCCTCAGGGACCAGAAGGGACCGGTGGAAGACAGGGTGAATCCGCAAAGTTAAACAATAAGCCACCGGACTGATGACCGTCTCAATGGGGAATGGGCCGATGAACCGATGATCCAATTTCTTCACCAGGCGGTCTGTCGGGAGGTGTTTTGTGGATAACCACACCTGGTCTCCCACTGCCAGTGGTGGCATCGCCCGTCGGGAGCGGTCGGCGAACCGTTTGTAATCCTCCTTGGCCCGGAGTAGCTGCCGACACACCAACTGCTGAACCGCTTGCAACTCCGACAGAAAGTCCTGGGTCTCGGGAACAGAAGAATCCAATGGGGCCAGGGGGAAGAGCCATGGATGGTACCCCACATTGGCATAGAACGGGGTCATCTGGGTGGAGGTATGTTGGGAGTTGTTGAAAGCAAACTCTGCCAGGGAGAGGTAATCGGCCCAGTAATCCTGCTGTTGGTTCACAAAGCAGCGCAGATACTGCTCCAGGATGCCGATTACCTTCTCTGTCCCCCCCGTTGGTTTCTGGATGGTGCGCCGACAGGCACACCTGCACCTCCAATGCGGCAATCAGGCTCCTCCAGAATTGGGCCGTAAATTGTACACCGCGGTCCGAAACCACCCTGTCCAGCAAGCTGTGGAGGCGGAAGATATGCTGGAGAAACAAACGGGCGGTGGTGCGGGCTGTTGGCAACCCGCGGCACGGAATAAAATGTGCCATTTTCATCAGCATATCCACCACCACCAGCATGGTGGTGAACCCAGCGGACGGCGGCAGGTCCGTCAGGAAGTCCATAGAGATCACTCCCCATGGCCTCTCCAGTGTCGGCAGTGGCTGGAGGAGGCCGGGAGGTTCACCCGTCGTGGCCTTTGCTTGTCGGCACAGCATGCAGGACGTCACGTACGTGTGCATGTCATGCTGTACCCAAGGCCACCAAAAGGTCTGCGTCACTAGGTGGAGGGTCTTAAAGAATCCGAAGTGCCCCGCCGCAGGGTTGTTCTGGCACTGACTTATGACGAGGGCTCGGAGCGGCCCCGTGGGCATGTAAATCCACCCCCTATGTTTGAGTAAGCCCTCCTCCAAAGTCCACGGGGATGCGGGACCAACCTCGGCTTGCCTTTGCTGCGACCAATCGTCCAGGCGCTGCGCCTCTAGCACCTGAGCTCATAAGTCCACCGGCTCCTGGACTGCGGCTAAGGACTCTGCGGGCAGTAACGTCCGTGGGGCAAGTGGATCCTCGGTGCGGAGGTATTCAGGCTTTCTGGACAGCGCATCCGCCCTCCGGTTGTGACCACTGGGAATATAGGTCACGCGGAAGTTGAACCGGGAGAAAAACGGACCACCGGATCTGCCGCTAGTTCAACTTCCTGGCGGTCTTTAAATGCTCCAGGTTCCGATAGTCCGTCCAAACATCCACCGTGTGCCGGACCCCTTTGAGGTGATGCCGCCAGGCCTCGAACGCGGCCTTGATGGCCAGAAACTCTTTTTCCCAGATGGTGTAATTGCGCTCGGAAGGATTGAGTTTCCGTAAATAATAAGCACAGGGAAAAAGAGTGCCGCCATCCACTGAAGCCTGCAGTAATACTGCCCCAATGGCCACATCTGACGCGTCCGTTTCCACCATGAAGGGATGACGCGGGTCTGGTTGTCTCAGGATGGGCTTGGTGGTGAATGCCTGGTTCAAAGCCTGGAATGCCTGTTGCTGCAGGGGACCCCACTGGAACAGGACCTTCTTGTGGAGGAGCTGGGTCAGCGGATCCTTCAGGGACGCATAGCCTGGGATGAAGGTGCGGTAGTAGTTGGTGAACCCCAGAAGGTGCTGAACCTCCTTCACCCGGCGAGGGGGTTCTCAACTACACAAGGCCTCCATCTTGCGAGGGTCCATGGCTATGCCTTCGGGAGAGATGATGTGGCCCAGGAACTCTATGGAAGTCTGGAAGAATTGGCACTTCTCCAGCTTCGCATAGAGCTGATTCTCCCAAAGGCGTTGCAGAACGAGGCGTACTTGCTGGAGGTGGCTTTCCCTGGACCGGGAGTAGATCAAAATATCGTTCAGGTAGACCACCACGAACCGGTCCAGCATGTCCCAGAACACCTCGTTCATGAAGTGTTGGAAGACCGCAGGGGCGTTGGTGAACCCGAACAGCATTACGATGTACTCGAAGTGGCCGTATCGGGTGCCAAACGCCATCTTCCATTCATCGCCCTCACGCACTTGCACCAGGTTGTAGGCCCCACGCAGGTCGAGCTTCGTGAAGATGGTTGCCTCATGCAGCCTCTCCATGAGCTCCAGGATCAGCGGCAGGGGATATCGATTCCTCACCGTGATGGTGTTCAGTCGGCGGTAATCACAGCACAGGCACAGATCCCCCGTCTTCTTCTTGATGAAAAGAACTGGGGCCAAGAGAGGAGAGGACAAGGGCCAGATGAATCCCCTGGCTAGGTTCTTCTCCAGGAAGTCCCGCAAGGCAGCCAACTCGGGCTCCGACATGGGATACAGGCATCCCACTGGCAGCGGCGCGTCGGGCAGGAGGTCCACAGGGCAGTCGTACAGCCAATGTGGGGGCAGACAGTCTGCCTTTTTTTCGCTGAATACGTCGGCGAAATCTGCTAGGTCAGAAGGCAAGGAGGTGGCAGGGGTGGAAACTTCCTGGCTGGCACAGGTGTGGCGGATATGGTCCACACATTGTAAGCTTGGGAAGGAGATGGCATTCCGTGACCACGCCACCTGAGGATCATGAGTCCGAAGCCAGGCCATCCCAGGACCAGAGGGAAATGGAGCTCAGAGGTTACATAGAATTGGATCGCTTCTTTTTTTTATTGAAAAGTTTTACAAAATTTTAATAATAACCCTCCCCTCCCCATCAACCCTCTCCCCTTCCCTCCCCCCCCCCCCGGACTTCCCAAAGCAGAATACAGGGTATTACATATAGCAATCTTATGCAAACATATGCTAAATATCTATTACAACATTAACAAACTTTCTACCCTTTAACTCCCTTATAACAAAACTAAAGTAATTATAATAACACTTCTATAATTGTTAAGAATTATTCATATGCTATTTGAAACTTTTTAGTCCCATATTTGTTCTGAATATAATCAATCCATCTTTTCCATTCCAAAATATATTTTTCTTGTGACTGTTCTTTCAAATATGCTGAAACTTTTGCCATTTCAGCTACGTCCATTACTTTAAGTATCCATTGTTCTATTGTAGGTAAATCTTCTTTCTTCCAATGTTGCGCCACCAACAGTCTGGCTGCCGTTATTAAGTGTAACATTAATTTAGTTTCTATAACAGTACAATCCGAAATAATCCTCAATAAGAATAGCTGCGGAGTAAATCTTATTTTTTTCATAAAAACTTTCTGAAAAATCCACCATATTTTTATCCAAAAGGCTTTAACATTTTTACATGTCCACCATATATGATAATAAGTTGCCTCTTCACTACCACATCTCCAACACTTAGGTGGTTGATTTGGATACATACATGCTAACTTTTTAGGAACTAAATGCCATCTATAAAACATCTTGCAAAAGTTCTCTCTCACGTTTTGTGCTTGTGTAAATGTTACATTTCTAACCCAAATTTTTCCCCAAGTATCCATCATTATAGGCTCTTGAATATTCTGAGCCCATTTTATCATACAATCTTTAACTAACTCCGATTCTGAATCAATCTCTATAAGAGCATTATATAACCTTTTTATATGTGATTGACTTTGATCTCTAATTTGCTTTATCAAATTTTCATCAACTTTTATTATACCAATTTTCTGTTCTTCTATCCATCTAGCTTGTAATTGTATAAACTGAAACCAAGTCTGTACTATCTTTTCTTCCTTTAAAACATTTAAAGGTTTCAGTTTCAAAATATTCCCTTCCATCCTAAGAAGTTCTTTATAAGTAATCACATCTTGTTTCTGCTCCACATTTATATTTCCTATTGCATGTCTAGGTATTGCCCATATAGGTATTTTGTTATTTAATATATATTGGTACTTTTTCCAAACTCGGAGCAAAGCGTTCCTTAAAATATGAGTCTTAAAAATATTATCCACCTTTTTGTCATAAAATAAATACGCATGCCATCCATACAATAAATCATACCCCTCAATATTCAATATCTTTCATCCGTTAAATTGAACCAATCACTAATTGTTGATAACACAACTGCATCATAATATAATCTCAAATTGGGCATCTTCAAACCCCCTCTCTCACGTGCATCTTGCATTATTTTAAGCTTAACTCTCGGTCTTTTCCTTGCCCAGATAAATTTATTTATACCTTTTTGCCACTCATTTAAATTTGCATCTTTCTTAAGTATTGGTATCATTTGAAACAAAAATAAAAAATTTGGTAAGACATTCATCTTCACGGCTGCTATTCTCCCCAACCAAGACAATTGTAATTTTTTCCAACTATCAATCTCCTTTTGTACTTTTTGCCATAACAATTCATAATTGTTTTTATATAATTTCACATTCGATGCTGTGATATATACCCCCAAGTATTTAACCTTTTTTACTATTTCAAATCCTGTTGATTTTTCTAACGCTTCTCTTTGTTTTATAGTCATATTTTTGTTAATATTTTAGTTTTTTGCTTATAACTTTAAATCCAGAAACTTGTCCATATTGTATTATCACATCCAATAATTCTAAAACCGATTGATTAGGTTGAGTTAAAGTAACAACCAAGTCATCTGCAAGTGCTGTCAATCTATAATCTTGATGCCTAATTTTAATTCCCTTTATCTTATTTGATTCACATATTTTAATCAATAATATTTCCAGTGTTAGAACAAACAACAATGGTGATAAAGGGCATCCCTGCCTTGTTCCTTTTTCAATTTTACAAATTTCTGTTAAATTACCATTAACAATTATTTGTGCCGTTTGCTTTTGATATATTGGTTTAATAGCCTGTAAAAAATAATCCCCAAATTCCATCTTTTCTATTACTTTCAATAAAAATTGCCAATTCAATTAATCAACAACAACTTTATTGATTAGCCCTTGGGCCATATCAAAGTACAAAGTTCCAGCAACAAACCGTCACCAAAACTTGATAAAAGCAATCCAAAATGGAATTTGATAAAATACAATTTAAAATGGAATTAAAATACAATTTAAGTTGAAATAGTAATAAAATACAAATTTAAGATATAGATAAAATATGATAACATTATATTTCGGAGTCGCCCTTACAATCTACCCCAATCAGTCCCACATATGCAGATCTTAACCGGATCATTTTGTTTAAATACTGTGCTACGTTGAATGTTATTTTCAAGTTCTGGCCAGACATAAAGTAAGTTATTTTGATATGGGGATCCCAATGGGTCATTCATTTGGTATATAGACCAAGATACCTGTCTCTCACCCTCTTATACAGACAACAGTCAAATAGGATGTGAGCCAGGTCCTCTACCTCTGCCGCTCCGCAAATGCAGAGACGCTCATTGTACGGTATAGCATGAAATCTCCCATATCTGACCATTGTATCAAGCTGTTCGAATCTCGCTCTCGTAAATATCTCCCTAAGATGTTTTCGGAGTTGTAACTTCAAATAACTGTCCACTTGAAAAGTACATTTGTATTTACTCAGCCATTTCAAGTTACCCACCTTACTAAGGATAGCTATATCAGTTTGTGCTTCTATATCCTTAATTCTTTGGGCAATTAATCAAAAGCCTTCTCTGCATCTAAAAATATCAATGCAGCAGAGACTTGGTTGTTTCTTTCCAAATATTCCAATAAATTAACAATTTGTCTTACATTGTATTTCATTTGTCTACCAGTTATAAACCCCAACTGATCATTATGTATCACTTGTTGCATTATATTCATTATTCTATTTGCCAATACTTTAGCAAATATCTTATAATCAGTGTTTAAAAGAGATATTGGTCTATAATTCTTTGGTTGACTAAGATCTTGATCCTCCTTTGGAATCAATGTTATGAAAGCTGTTCTCCATGATGGGGGCACTACTCCCCCAAGTTGAATTGTTCTAAATAAGTCCTTCAAAGGCTCCACCATTTCTGACTGCAAATTTTTATAATAACTAGCTGTCAATCCATCTGTCCCTGGTGATTTACCCAATTTCAACTGTTTAATTGCTAAAACAATCTCTTCAGAAGTTATTAACTGATTCATTCCATCCTGCTGCTCTTAAGTAACCTTAGGAATATTCACCTCTTGTAAATATTTATCTATATCTATACTTTGAATTGTATCACTTGCATAAAATTTAGAATAAAATTCTGAAAATACCTT